>NC_059474.1:11875979-12490979 GCF_018139145.2 Gymnogyps californianus
TAACTCAGCCCAGGAATAAACCTAGAAGTTGTGTAATACAAAATGATGATGAAGGAATACCAGTTTGCTTTGGACAAAGAGCAAATGAAGAGTGCTGTCAGACCTCTGGCTGGTGCCACACGATTCCCATAGAGTAGTGCCCATGAACATTTCTAAACTCATTTTACCTTAGTTAGGATGTTGCTATCATAATAGACAACTTTGCTGCTTTGAGAATAGACTAAATTGTACATGAAGTGGGTTTTTCTTTTCCATCCATAAAACACTTAAAGAGTCTTATAACATCTGTTTGCAGGTCACCTGTTTGCTTCCAGATGGAACATAAACATTTGGCTTGGGATATTGCAGCTTGAAAGAAAAGCCCCAGTGGCATACTACCACCAGAGCACTGAACATATTCCTCGTTATTCAATGGCCTGGCATCAACCTTGGAAAATAACTCCTCTCTGGTTACGATAAAACCCAAGCAAGTTGACCCAAATTATTTCATATGTTCTCATACCTTGCACAGGCAGGGCTTTTAATTTGTACAAACATAATTGAGACCCTGGAGGTTTGTATTGACTAAACAAAAGAAATATGCAACGAATTTATGAACATGATGGGACCACAGAATAGATAGCTCTTAGGGAGAATGGCCACTTTCCCACTGCAAACCTCAGACTTCTGTCAAAGACATGAACAAAACATCTATCTTCAGGCTGATTTTCAGGTCCAGCCAAATTACACACACCAGCCTAAACCACTACATAATTAAGTAAAATCTGCTAAACTTTTCAGACAATCATGATGGGGGCTTTACCTGTACCCACAAACTTGAGGACATATCTGCTCTCACAAGATAAAGCCAGCTTGTTCCCATGGCATAACCAGGTCTGAAAATGGACTGATAGCAATGCAAGATACTGCAGACTATACGACACTGGGAATTTGCCAAGTAACTAATTTTTCCATAAGCAAGAGGAAAACTTGGTATATATAAGAGCTACTAGCACTTTCTACATATTTTCATATTCCTCGGTGGCATTTACCAGTCACAGCAAAAGAGGATGGTAACTTCGGCAGTAAAATAGGAGTCAGATGGCAAATAAAAGTACTAAATGGCAGTCTTCAAAAAAAAAAATTTACAAGGCTTGCCACAGATTTGGTTAGTTCTTTGCTGTCACGTGCCCCACTCCAATTACGAACATACCACAGTAAGGGGAACCGCGCTATTCAGTTAGCCAAGGCTCTGGTGCAAGGGGTGGATGCTCTGCCTGCCAGCAAACTGCAGCCACGAGCCTCTGCCTTGTCTTGTCTTTCAGTCTGGAGCATTCATGCCCCTTCCAGCCACGGGGTCTCATAAGGTTGCATCGCCTGCATGTTTAATAGCTCTGCTACTGCTTTGGCTTCTAGAAGCATGAATTACACCTTTGCCATAACATCCCTAATGAAAAGGAAAAATATCTATCTGAAAAGTAGGACACAGAGCCAGGAATTTAAGGAAATGAGACAGAACAGCAACTTATTTCCAAGAGCACACAGTCAGCTGCTGAAGGCACTGCCAGGAGGAAAAATTATTCTCCCTAGGAGATTGCTACCACTGAATCCTGCTTAGTGGCTGGGGGGCACCTAGGAAGGGTCACTTCTCTTAACACTCTAAATGAATTATCCATCTCATTCCCTAAATAAGACCTGCAAATTTTCTCACTTCTACCTGAATAGCACTGGCATTATTTGGAACTCATCTTTGGAAATGGGCCTGGCCAAAGTGCTCCTGGGATCCACTGGAATATCAACGTTAAATAATAATACTGAAAATTTTGCTGCCTGTTACCTCCACTCTGCTCACATAGCACTGCCTGAAGCAGATACCATCAGTTGTTATGATGCTGGTAATATACCAAACACTTTCATTCCACATTTAAAGGATCCAAAAGAAGAGGAATGGTCTTCATTTGTACTGTTAAATTTAAAGAATGTTTCCTTTTTCTGGTTCAGTGCGGTCTTTGGACTCGACATCAGTGAAGAAACCGTGACCCCAAAGAGAAAATGACTGAGATGGAGTATTTCTCCACTACCCTTTGATTTTAAATGACAGGTGCAGATATGTCTCAAGAGACTGACTGTTTTCTTACTGTGGTTTGCATTTTAAAGGCATATGGGGTTTGTATTTGAGTTTCTTTATTCTTTCTCTTGCTATGTCAGTCGCCAGGTTTGGAAGTGAAGCCTTGTAAATCACATAATTCCTGGAAATGAGTTTCAGACCTCTGAATGCTGACTCACTGGCAGTTAAGTACATTTTCGTAAGTGCCTTGGTAACTTCTAGAGCCAGGAATTTCAGAAACGACCTTCTGTACTGCAGATTGTTGACAGGTAAAATTATGTGCCAGTTTAAGGTAGAATAGAGGACTTTTCATTACCCATCTAAATTGCATTCATTGTACTGATGAATTCAATGGCTAGAAATATGAACAGTGTATACCATACTTATAAAGTCTGACTGCATACTTAATAGAAAGTATCTCTACATCTATCTTAAGCAGCTCATCCAATATTCCCATTTCCAGCACAGATTAGGAGCATTACATGCAGTCCACAAACAGCCCATCTGGCCTCTCCTGCTGTTGTACTAAACGACCAAAAACCACAGGCAGAACTGCCAAGACTGCTCATGCACACAAATGGTGGCTGGGGGCTTCCCTAAAGGTATCCCTGATGGACGGTGACCCTGAGCTTGAGAGCAATTTAGGGGGCAAGGTGTGTAAATCTCATGGCTTTAGCTGAGGTCTGACTGCTAAACCAAAGAGTACAGGGTTTGAGATTCCCTTCCCTTGGCTTACATATGTAAGTTACACCTTACAGTGAAAGCCCTTCAATGAAGGGAAGGGGCTTGTCCCACTCAAGGCTTGCATCACTCAGGGAGTTCAAGAAGCTCTAGGAGCCATGGCGATAGATCTCTTCTGGGTAAGCACTGAACCAGAGTCCTTTTCTTTTCCCTGCGGCCATGTTCAGCCCCACAGCCACGAGAAGGTAGATGTCATTTGACATAGCTACAACATTGCAGTGGATTGTCTGTTGCTGAGAGATTCTGCTGTAGCAGATGTTGCTAGGAGCTGCTATGGACCCTGAGCTGGTGTTGGACATCAGCGAGATACAGCATGTACTTTCCATTACTGAAAGGCTTAGGGCAGCTATATATTATAATGGGTTTTCATGCTTGCACTTTCCTCTCGTCTTTAAACGATTCTGCAGTGGGGAGAAAGTCTATCTGAGACTGCACTGGGTAATGATCCCGTTCATGACTGAGAGTGATAACCTCTTCCAGCTGGAATGCCATCTCCAGTCTTGCCAAGCATACAGCTGCTGTTGGGTTTTCACGCCGAGGACTGACGATCAGTGAAAGGAAGAGGCTTCTGCATGATGCTGGCTATTCTGACAAAATACAGATAATACATTTATGTGCTCAGCTGACAATTTTTCTGCTACCTCCCTCCCCATCCTCACTTCATAAAAACCCATCCCTGCTAATGCTGCAGCATCTGTTTTGTCCATTTAGGAAGAATATTTCCCTCATTTGAGAAACCGGTTTGATCGAACTGGTAGTTCATGTCAAGATTTTGCTTTATTCAGTCTGAAGTCTGAAAAAGCCAATGACTCACATAGGCGAAAACCTGAATAGTTGAAGATGCAGATGGGTACAGGTGGCCTTTAGCTTTGCTCTTTCTGGCTAGATCACGTCACTGTGCCTGAGCTGAGCTGATTCAGATGTTGTACTCTCTCTCCTTTTCTCTATACTCCTTGCAAATCCTAGTACTGACAGTGAAGAGACAGAGATGATGACAAGCTACCAGAGGCCTGGAAATAATTATTTCATTACCCTGCAATCCATAGCTTCATATTCCCCAGGATGGGAGCATCCTGATATCAGATATCCTATATTATAGGATATCCTACATTATAGGAATAATCCTATTATTATTATTATATCCTATATTATAGGAATGATCTTATTATTATTGTATTTTTTATTATATATAACATCCTATTATATAGTATTATAAGAATCATATTATATAGGCTATCCTATAATATTGGATCTTACTGACTTCAAGAAAACCACCTCCCTGCTTCCAGATTTCTCCCCCCGGGCCCCCTATGCCGCGGGACCTCTGCCCTCCGCCATGCCCTGGGGAAATACACGGTCCTTCCTAGCAACTCCCACATGTGCATTTCCTCTCAGAATTCACATTTTCTTGGGGCTCGGGAAGGCTTTCCACAGACAGCTCCTTTACCGAGAAATCCTGAGTCAAGAGGAATGAAACAGTTTGAACATTTGGATTAGATTAAGCAATTAGTTTCATCTCAAAGGAAAATTCAGGGAAAAACTCAAATACCTTTTCAACATTTACTTTCAAAATGATTCTAACATATAGCTTTATTAAGAAGTAACAACAAGAATTTCCCCAAAATAAAACAAAGCATTTTTTTCAGGGGAACTAAACTTTTACTTGGCCACTTTAGTTGACATTTTTTCCCATTTTGAAAAGAAGGAAAAAAACCTCTCCAACTTTTAATTTTAAACCAAAGTGAATTATTCTCTTAATTCTCTTTTAGTTTGGCCACAGAAATTAAAACAATTTTTTTTCTATTGTGTTCTGTGCAGGAGGTAAAAGCCCTAGATTTTTCCCCTTACAGAAAAATCCAAACCACATTCACATATTGATAGGCAAAAACTACCTAAATCTAAAACTAGCTCAATCTGGGCTGAGTAGAACAGAATTTTCCATTTGTTCAGCTGAAGTAGGTGCAGTAATAAGGCTACTCTAAAGCCTTAAGACAAATGAATGTACTTTAAAATTAAATGCTTTCTCAGTTTCTATTTAATTACTTTAGAAAAAGCAGGGTAGTACTAAAATACCAGCATATAACAGAGCTGCTTCATATGTTTCCTTTTACGAAGTAGCTGAATTCTCCTAGTCAAAAGTCATTTAATTAAAACAATATTGTTAGTTGCCAAGCACATAAACACAGAAGGTATGGTTAACACCTCAGCGAATAGCAGAAAAAAAGTACTTACAAGCCAAATAACCCACTGATTCCTTGGACTGTGTTTTTCAAGTGTGTAGAACAACAAAAATTTAACGTGTAGGACTACAACCTTGCAGATGCAGAGGGAGAGGCAGGCAGCCCTTGCTGTGCCTCCAGGGACTCTTTCTGGATGGGTCAGAGGGAGATATTCCAACAGAGCCTCTGCTAGTCATCCTCAGTCTGTGCCATATGCAAGGACCTCACAGCCTGTAACCTTCCCAGTGCCCTCACAAGGTAGGAAAGAGCTCTTACGGCCTCTCTTTACAGAGAAATAGAGAAGATGGATAAGGCATTGGCTATCGTAAGAAGGTAGCTGCACCCTGCGGATAGCAAAAAATGTATTTCAGGAAAACCCTCTTTTATGCCCTGCCCCTGACGTATGACAACTCTGGCTGGGATGAGTCTCTTGGGAATGTTTCTCCTACCTTAACACTTCAGTGTGTAGTGGACTTTCAAAAGTGCAAAAGGGAATTAACACCCAAACGACAGCCAGCTAGTTTTAGTTGCATTTGCATCTCTAACTGCTCTGGGGGGTTTGGAAATCTGAAGAAGTAAGAGAAGGCAGAGGACTCACTTGTATCAAGGTACAACCTGTTCTTAAAACTTCTATTGTTTAAGCACTTGTGCATCTAAATTCTCACCCGTAACTGCAAGGTAGGAGTTGCTAAATTCATTCCCAGCCACTTAAGAACTCCTTCAGGAAGGCAAAGAACCTCATTAATGTCATTAAAGGACTTCACAGATCCATGGGATACAATGAGAGAGGGTTTTTGCTAGCAGTATTGCATTTTAAAAGTGCATTATCATCTAAAACATTTCTTTGCACCACTTTCACAGGGAATTACTGCTATAGCAATGAATGGAGTCAGGCTGCATGAGCTTTTTAAGTTCTCAGTTTCATTTCTCCATTTAACTGACTGACAAGTTACCCTGGTCTTTGCTGGCTCCCTATAAAACGGGGCTGCCAAAGAGCGGGGTGAGAGGAAGTTTGACCAACTAAAACGTTCTCCTCTCCGAAGGGCGAGGGCTATTTCTCACCCTCTGGGATTCCTGCCCAACATTCACATGTCTTTTGCTGCAAGCATCGGTTTGCCAAAGGAACACACAGTAACTGCTGTGCTTTTTTGGCAGCGACTAGGACTGTTTTATAGTTAGACAGAGCATATACCGCTCAACCGGGCCAGCTTTGTGCAGACCCTTCTCAAAATGCTGCAAAAGGTGAAACCCAGCGTGTGGGGGAGAGCTCAGGAGCAGCGGGACTTTCTCCCAAATGACCACTTCTTCTGAAAGCTCGAGCACGAATGTTTATCTCTGTCAGCTAGATCAAATTAATAAAGTAAGTCTTTCTGGGATTTCAGCCATAAGACCCAAATGTAACCGTTACACCCAATCATTCCCCATACTTGTTGGATGATTTCGTTTCTAACAGTAAAAAATGAGCAGAGATGTGGGCTCACCCTCCTCCAAAACAAGTTTCATGGCTGAAGTTTTCCCTGCATACATTATCCCTACATTTATTTCCTGATGATCCATTATTTTCAACTACCAACTTCCCCAGATTTCTCACTGAGATAAAGCAGACTCCTCCAGCAGCATTTAAAATGGGATTTCAACAAACTGCAAATTAGACCAAGCACAGCAGGAGCTGAGCATCTAAAAGCTACTTCAGTGCTCAGTATTGATTCCAGAGCCCAAACCTTTCCTCCCTGGTCAGCACACTTCTGCATGCAGAAGCATAAACACAAATAGGCAGTCACAGGTCTCTGTTTCATGTTTTGAAATAAAAACCATAATTTGTGAACCCACATCTTATTTTTGTTATTATTCTAGCCAATCGCCTTTCAAAGCTTCCCAAATAGAGTCTGTTTCTCTTGAAAGCAATATATAATTTAAAAAAATCTATTACAAGTCAAACTCAAGGGAATTTAAATAAATTTTGGATGACACTTTCAACATTCAAAAACTCAATTGAGAAATGCAAAATTGTGATACCCAAAGCACCTGTAACTCTATCAAAGCAGCTGTTGATAAGTGCCCTTGCACCGAGTTAACATTTAGATTTATTACAGGAAACTTTGCAGTGTGTGTTTCCCTGTTATTGACTTTAATAGTAGGTTTAAGCTGGTGCCCTTGAAGATTTCATCCTTTACATCTCTTAAGAACAATATTGGGGGTAGAGGTATGGACTGTTTTGCCGTGGGTCTGAGAACATTTGCAGCCCGCAGTACAGAGCCCGGTAGGAAGAGCTGTGCTGGCTCTGGCCTCTGGTTGGAAACTGAATTTCCAGCCCAAAAGCAGCAGAGCTGCCTCGCCAGGCTAACACAGCTCAGCTGCTTCAAGGACCAGGGAAGGACCTACATGCAGTTTCACTAACTTGTCAATCACCAGACTTTGGTCAGGTATCTCTGCAGAGCATTGCATGAGGGTGCAGTATTACAGTACATTTAATCTCATCTGACCTCAAGGTATTAGGAAAAAAATGAAAAAGACACCATTTTCCTTCCCATACCTTGACTGACAACCTGGTGGAAGAAAGGAAATTAATTTGATTTCTCTGCATGAATCTCTCAATTCCTAAAACTAACAGAGTTAATGTTGTATTCCCAGATAAAGCTGAATTTTGATCAAATAGGTGCCTAACCAAAGAGAAATATCAGGTGCTCTTACCCAGTGGCTCCCTGGCAATGTGGGAAATGGGAAATAAAGCACATCAACTCAGGTGCCCGGGGATCCGGGCGGAGCAGCGAGGAATGGATGAACTGTGTCTGGCTCAAATGGGAATTGAACAAACTCTAATTACCCATATTTACCTGTAGCTACACCATTCCTGCTCACTGCATTTTCAGGACAGCCCTGACTGCTGTGGCAGCAGCGCTGTGCTCTCCCGGTACACCCCTTTCAACGAGTCTTGGATTTACCGGGCTGTAAGTGATATTTCCTTTCCCATCAGTACACGTGGCAGCGCTGAGGGTGCTTCTGGCCACGCAGCTGGTCAGGACAGCCTGTGCTTGGTCATCGTCTGTTCTCTGTCATTTAGGTCACCGCCTGATTTCTACTGCTTTTGCACGCTGTGTTTCACCACTCAGAGGTTCAGAGTGAACCAAAATATTTTGCAGATCTACTCTGATTACCCTGAACCCCGAAAGCTAAAAAAGCCCCTACAAATAAATGTGTTTTCTCCTATTTACTTAACTACACTGCTGAAAAAAAAAACCAAACCCCCCCCCCCCCCCCAAAAAAAAAAAAACCAAACCATTAAGAATTAAAATTAAAACAATGCTGTATTGAGCATTTCACATGCAGGTGTGTTTGCTTCTGTTGTGGTTTAACTCTACCCCAGCCAAAACCAGCACAGCTTCAAAGACTGTCCCTGCATTTCTCAGTTCTTTAATTTCACTTTCAGCAATGTTTCCATTTCACTTTCAGCCTTTCACTGTTACTTCCTTCCCAACATTTTATGGCTTCAAGAAAGCAGAAATATAATTTATTTTCTCAGGTCGGTTTGTTAACACTACACCCCAACTTGAACTCCCCATTTGCAGTATGTGCACTGATAATACTGAAGTTGTCCCTCAAAAGGTCATCATAGAAATATAATTAATTTGCTCAAAATAAACTTCCTAAAATATCTTTCTGAGAAGAGCTGAGGAGAACATTTTGCATGTTGAAAAAAGATCATATTTTTAGCTTGTTTCTTGTTTGCATGAAAATCGAGGACCTTGCTCAGCTGTCACTGCAAACAGTTTCAGCACCTGTTGAACTGAAGGTACTGGAATTATCCTGGTACATGATTTTCCACAAGCATGATGCTAATTAGACCAAACACATCTGCATTTCACAAAGTTATAGTATTTTCACTGATGACAGATTGCATTAAAACATTTGTTCAGTTTGATTTGCATTTACTCCTCATGGATTTGGGAATGTAGGACTAAAATTTTCAGGCTGGCACCACTAGAGGGACTCGTTAGGTGGACGAGAAACTGCCTGCCAGGTTATTCCCACCTCTGGCAGGGAGAGGAAGGCTGGCCAGGGAGCCAAGACACACTCACCTGCACTTCTTTTTCTTTCTTTTTCTTTTTTAAAAAAGAAAACAAAGAAAAAACCCAAACATAAAAAACCCCCCTCTTTGCAGTTATGTGTAACACATCAGAGACCACCATTGACGTTAAGGAAGGGCAACACTGGACAGAGCATCCCTGAGCAGGGTGCTGGGAACAAGCAGTTTCATCTTCAGTGCCTTGCAGAGCACTTTCCGTCACTCCAAGAAAAAGTCTTGTCTTGTTTTTCCAGGTGTACACGTAATGGAATATCTTATCCAGCAGGCAAGGCTGGTATCAGTGATACTGAGAAGTTTCCTATGTCATTATGTATTTAAAAGCTGTGTGTACTGCCCCAGCCTATGATGGGCAAGTTCACAGGAACTTTTCCATCTACTATGCAGCAGCATATAATGGCAGTGGACAAAAAAGCTGTGTTACTGACTACCACTGCCCTGAACTGGCACAGTTCTCTGCTGGCCGTGGCTCCATCCTACCAAACTACACTCCCAAGTCATTTTGGAAGTGATCATTTTGAATCTGCATATTATATCTCATTGCATTTGGCAGCAAAACTTGGTGCCTCATTATAATAGGAAAACAATTTCTGAGCACCAAGATGCATTTTCTTGGTTAAATTATTAAGTTATTGTATAGCCTTATTTTACATCTAGGCTAGACAGAGTACTAGAGAAAGATGTGCTATAGGGAAGAATATTCCACTGACAGTATCAAGAGTAAATTTTCTTCAGGTGTATTTTATCTGCAGTGATTTTCATAAGCTTGTAGAGAATCCTAATATTTGAGGTGGAAAAGGCCCAGAAGTCTGGCAGTTCTGCATAATATGCTTATTTGAAAAATAGTGGGACTGTAAGGTCCTTTGAGATCCTGACTGAAAGCCTCATGAATCCTAAAACATGTACATTTTAATTTGGTATGTTCTTTTAGCATTTCTGTTAAACATTTTCATTAAGTAAATTGCATGTTAATTATTTTAATTGTAGCTGAAATTACTGAAAGCTGAAATTTCAACAGCCCTTACAATTATTCACATTTTTAACAGAACTGGTTTTTGCTTTTCACAAGATCTCAAAATACAGACACAAAATACTGTTGTACAATTTAATTCACCAAGCTCCAATGAAAAATGAGACCCAATTTGTAAAAATAAATTAGTGAGTATAGAAGTTTCACAAGACCCTGGCAATGTTAAAAAATTCTTGTTATAAAAGCAGGCTCTTCACATAGTGGTAGAATGAGAGAGAAGAGGCATGTTGGGTAGAAGAATACACTTTTTCCCCGCAAGGACTATCCAGCAGTGGGACAGCCTATTTCTCCCACCCTCATGAGACATTGGGTTTCAAACTTGTACTAATGTCACACACAATTTCAAGAACCTTTTTGGATGTGCATCTGTGCACTAATTTACTGTCTTTACAACCTGACCTCTAAAATCCATTAGTTGGTTGGAGCCTCCCACTTACTTCCCCAGGCTTTGGTTCATGCCCTTAAAAATCCCTCAAGCCTTGACCTGCAAAACACTCCTGCTTATGCTTCAACTTCATGCCTGTAAGTTGTTTCAGTTAAATTAGTGAGAAAATGTGTGTACGGTTAAGAAATTTGCTATACAAGGGCTTTGGATGAGACTAGAGGCTGTCTTTGTTTGGGGTGTTTGTACAGTACTTCGCATGTGTTTGGCACCAAATACAATATAGTACTAATATTAGCCTGTATAGCTAGTTCTTAAGTATGAGAGGAGCTATTCAAATAATGCATTTTCAGAAATGTCTTTGTTGGTTCAACTTAAAACAAGAAAGGCAGTCCTTTTCCCTGAGAGGTTTTGATGAAGTTTCCCATGGACGGAAACAGATTTGCCTTAGGCATGGCCTGTATCACATCAGAGGGCTGCTTCTCAGTCATTCCCCTTAATGATGGCTTGAGAGAGCCAGCTGTGCAGACCAAAATGCACACTAGACAGTAAAACCAATGTAGAGTTTGTGGAAGCAGATACAGAGAATTCTTGAACTCCACAAAACATGAGTATTTGAGATTTTACCCAGTGAAATGTGGAACCGATTAGGACACTAAATGTGACAACTCCAAGCTGTCCAAGTTTCTGCAATCATGCTGAAAAGCAGTAATGACAATTGCATGCCACACACTTGCTTTTGCCTGAGGTCAAATGCCTTTTTCTTTTGAGACATGTTGCTTTAATCTACTGGAAGCTGCATGGGCTTTGCCAGCCTCTGTGTGGCTTTGCTGTTGACTATGGCATTCTGTGACAGGGGGTGCCGAAGCAAAAACATTTGTCTTTTGATTTCCCTATTGCACTATCAATGCGTGTTACTTGGACTGACGTACTTTGCGCCAACACGCAGCTGGAACAGGACCTTGGCCTGAATACCCAGGTAAAGAAAACCAAAGCCCTTGGCAGTGCAGCCGGAAAAGTCAGAGGTGCGTTTCGTGGTTTCCAGCATCCAAGCTCGTTGTCTCCAGCATGCATCCAATAACGGGTAGAGAGGACTGCGAGCCATGTTTTTCATTTTTCACGAAGTCACAACAGGGTTTAGGTTTCAGGATTTGGACACTGAAATGCGATCCTTAACCATTGCTTCTGACAGGTTCATGACAAAACACACCACACCAAGATAAGACATCCTAGTTATAGATTTGTCTGCATAAGCCTCCAGAGGCTTTGGCTAAGTCAGAAGTGACTGTCCTACTACCTAACATTGCAGCCAGGCTTCCCCTGCTGCTCCTCCCTGCATTCCCAAGCACAGTTACCAGCTGTGGCAGCAGAGGCTGAAGGTGGATGTCACTGCACAAATCCAGCCTACAGGCTGGTGAGCAGGCAGAGCTGTAATCCTCCCCCTCAGGGAAAGATTCTTGGACTCCAAATTCATCAAGCAAAAGGTGACCAGCCCTAACTCCATCACCAGAAGTGACACAGACTAGCAAGGCATTGCTTCTACTTGTATTCTGTGTGGGTGAAAGAACATAACATCAAGTATCCAAATGCCAGAGAGGAGTGAGAGTTCAGACACAATTTGTACCTACTGCTTTCTGTTAGCTAGCTGTAGGCAGACCTGAACTTGTAAGAACAAACAAATTGGGTTAGACCAAAGAATCATCCATTAAAGACTAATAAGCAGCATCTATCAAGAACTGCATAAACAATACGTCTGTAATATGGCTCAGATCACCACGTGAGTATTATGGGTCACTCTGATCGTCTATGTCTCTGTATTGATTGTAAAAGGGGTCTGTACCATCCTGCTAAAAACACGTGTCAGCTATAGATGTAGAAGCTGAAGGGACTCATATTTGTCTCTGTAGGTCTTGGTTTTGTCCTTGAGACACAGAAGTCATATGACTGTATATTTTGCTCATGGCACTCCACCAGCAAACAAAATAACTAGGCTCAGAGTAGCACTAAGTCAATATATCCTTGTTCCAAATAGGAAGACTGGTGAACAAAAGCCCTTGTGTCATTGGAGGGTAATGTTCAGCCAAGGCCCTGTGGGTTGGAGGAGCAATTTTAAAGAAATTGGTTCTACTCTCTCATCCTCTCTAAAAATACACAAAATTGTTCCTGCTGTTAAATTACCATTTGCTGGTACCTGGCAGACTCCTAATTGATTAGAGAAAACTAATTCAGTGCAATGAATTATTTGCAAGTGAAGTATCTGAAATATCTACTTTATTAACATTTTTTATTTAAAATTATTATTTTATTCAGATGTGTCAGATAAGAGCTTGTTATAGTTCAGAAAAGTAACTTAAAGGAAGGCTGAATAAAAATCAATCCCTAGTGCAAAAGCAGCTCAGCGAGTAGTCACGCTGAGGACAAACTTGTCCCAGGGTAACTCTGCTTATTTTATTGGCACTGCACCAGGTTAAACTTATCCAGACAGTTCAGAGTTATTCCCAGCTGGGTAAAAGAAAGAAAGTCATCGGGATTTGGAAGCAGCTTTTTTTCCTGCTAAACTATCTTGACCTTTCCTAGGAAAGTTCAGAATTTGCCAGTTAGCAAAATTTCAATCAGACTTCCACCACTGATCGCTGCGTGAATTCAGGTTTAGCTTCCTTCCCTCCCGAGCCACGACCTTCTCCGCTGGCAGAGGCCAAATCATGCCCTCCTTCACACCTTTCACCTTTTCATCCAGCTGAAGACACCTTTTAGAAGAGAAGTGGAAAATGTTTTTTTTGTAGGAACCCATTTTGTTCAATATCTGAAGTTTCTTCTATTTGCAGTCCATATGGATGGTCACAGGTAAGACCGTCCGATTTGTGAGACAACATAATGAAACATAGCTCAGTGCTTCTGGCTTTTTGTATGAAATCTCTTCAAAACACAGCAGTTTCACTAAATTCTGAGTCTACTTATGCTTCTCCATCAACATTTCCCTCTAACCAGGCACTGTCACCTTTAGTCAGGGTGCTGTAAAGGGTTTCCAGCACAACTCTGGGATGTAAGATGCTTCAAAGGGTACTTGCACCCTTCCAAATATCTTCTCAGTTCCTAGAGGAATGGGACCTTTGAAGTAAGGTTTACTATCAGAGATCACACACAAGACATTCAATCTAGCAAAATACAAGGCTAGGCATTTGAATATAAACCAGCAAAGAACACAGAGACAAAAAAAAAAAAGAAAAGAACAGACCAAATTATTGAAAGTCCACCTCAAACTTAGTCCTGCTTGATGACTGACACCACCCAGTTCTGCTGCAGGACGGGTCCCTGCATATACTGCACTCCCTGGGCTTTGCTGTATAGGACTGTCCCTTCACATCAGTCACCACCCACTGTTTGTATCCCAGCTTGGTCAAGATGCAAACATCCTAAAACCTGCTATACTTTTTTTTCCTTCCTCCTTGATTAAGAGATATCACTGAATAGAAATCTACAGCTACAAATATGGACATGAGATGCATTTCACTCCCGTTTTCTTTCCTAATCAGGAATTCTGGTTTCACTTAAAATCTTGAGGTATCTGTAGTATGAACATTCCCCACTCCTCCCCTCACCCATTTTTCTCTCTTGCCATCTTACCTTGACTTTAGTATTTATTATGTTTTTTCACCAGCCATTTCAGTCTAGCTTTTTCCCACTTGTTGCAATATGTTATAAATAACGTATCTTGAGAAACAAGAACTAACACCTCACTAATGCATCAGACGCTGGCTTGTCCCCAGTATTTCAGAGCTCAAGTACAATATAGTGATAAGAGAAATGATAAAATTGGGGATGGGGTGACTGGACTGAGTCATACTATCCCCACATTATGTGGTTTGTAAGGTTCATATACTTTATATTATTTCCTATTTATAGCCTTTAGTAGTGACTCATGAAGCATGAGAGCCCCGAGCTGCCTGAAGCCCTTACTACCAACAGTCTGAGCACCATCCTGTCTAACCTGAGGCAAATGTGACATCCAACCTCACACAGCAAGGGCTGAAAATAGCAACTTCAGCTCCAAAAAGCAGTGCTATTTTGTAGCTTGAGCTGCTCCATGTAGGAGGAATGAGCTGGGCAATGAATATGCTACAGTCTTGGCCTGGCTTCTTTCCTGTCTCTTTATAAGCACCTCATGGACACTTTACCTGGGCAGGACTAATCCCTCCCTGACAGATAGTCTTCCTTCTCAATTTCTGTCCACTGGATGATGCCTCATTGGACATACTTTTAAAAAAAAAAAAAACCCAAACCAAAACTAAAACCCCAAACAAACCAAACACCAAAAATACCCACACCACACCACCACACCATCCCAGCTCTCAGATCTGCAAAATTTTGGTTCACCCAAGGTCAGTTCCCTCAGACTGAGTATGTATATATATAGTATATTTTGGTTTTGCACATCTAAGAGCCCCAAAGATAAATCTCTCCGTATCAGTTACTGCAACATCCTTTTCTTTGGCCATAGCAGATATGATCTTGCCAATCCAGATCTACCTGGGAAGATGAAACAGAGGTAGTCTTTGTCATGGTTTAACCCCAGTCAGCAGCCAAGCACCCCACAGCTGCTCCCTCACTCCCCGTCCCCCTGCCCCGCTCCTGGTGGGATGGGGAGAAGAATCAGGAAAGAAGGCAGAATTCGTGGGTTGAGATAAGAACAGTTTAATAACTAAAGTAAAATATAATACTAACAATAATAATGAAATATTATAATAATAATAATAATGAAAAGGAATATAACAATTAAAGGGGGGGGGGGGGGGGGAAACCCCAGTGATGCACAATGCAATTGCTCACCACCCACTGACCGATGCCCAAGCAGCGATCCACCCCTCCCGGCCAACTCCCCCCTGTTTATATACTGGGCATGACGTTCCACAGTATGGAATACCCCTTTGGCTAGTTTGGGTCAGCTGCCCCGGCTGTGCTCCCTCCCAGCTTCTTGCACACCTGCTTGCTGGCAGAGCATGGGGAACTGAAAAGTCCTTAACTCAAGATAAGCGCTACTTAGCAACAACTAAAACATCAGCGTGTTATCAACATCATTCTCACAGTAAATCCAAAACACAGCACTGTACCAGCTACTAAGAAGAGAGTTAACTCTGTCCCAGCCGAAACCAGGACAGTCTTCCTGACAGTTTCTGTGACTGTGTGACACCTTTCCAACCTTGCACTGGCCTCTGCTGCCTCAGACATGGACACTTTTGTGTTTACTCCAGAAGGCCCTTCTCTCCTGCCACACACACATCACGTCACCTCAGGCAGCAGCAGGGGCTGACCCCCCTTGAAAAAACTGATGATGCCAGCCTGGTTTTCCAAAGTGCATTTTCAAACAAGCCCTTTTGTGCTTTCTCTTCATTTTGATCCACTTCCTTAATGCCTCTCTGTTACTCTCCTCTTAGTCCATCTGACCACTCTCCTTTGCTATGGTAGCAAGAAAAACACTTGGTAGGCAATGACTGGCGTGTCTTGTCAAGTACATGCCATTATGCTTCCAGTTCACCTACTGTGACTAACACCAATATACACTGGTGACAACCTCAGCAGAATTTGGATCCATTGACCAATGTTTCATGATTTCCTTGATACGCCCCACTGGTATGTTGTCTCTTGTGGTTTTGGGTTGGGTTTTTGGGGTTTTTTTTTTGTTTGTTTGTTTTGGGTTTTTTTTTTGAAACTGAGCCTCTGTTTTTATTTCCTGATTAAGAAGTCTCCTCTACAAGGACAAGATAGATTTTGAAATAGGTGTCTAATGAAAGCAGTTCCCAGTTCAAATGCTGGAAATATGGCAGCACTGAGAAGTTTCAGTCAGCGTCAGATACAGCCTCAGCTTGGTCCTCTACCACTCCCTTTGGTCAGCAACCCCCACACAAAACAGATGTAAAACACCATTATTCAGACCCACTAGTATTTAGCATTTATGTCACATAGGTGCGAGCTACAGCACACAAAGTTACAAAATGGTCATGCCCAATGATACTGTGTCATGTTTATCCAAGGACAGAGTTTCACAGGACACTGGTTTCGGTAGCGAAGTCAATGTGAGTAGCTCCCACTGGGGTTTTCCTATGGGACTCTGCGTTCAAGCTGCAGTGTCCCTCCTTGTTTGTGATTAAAACAACCAGAAGAATCGCGCCATCAGCCAGATCATTTTAACCACTTATCCCGGCCAAGCCAACACACTGAAAATCCATGGCTCAAATGCAGTTTCTCCGTGTTACTTTCACCTCAACTAGATGCATCAGAATAGTCCGTACTTGAAAAAAATATCAACATACACTCAAACACATTAAGACAGCAAAATGCATTTTAGTGGGAAACGCCTAAACTGGAAGTGACATTAGCCCTCAGTGATGAGTTTCACTAACCAGTGTGGTTATCCTGACAGCCTAGAAACTATCGCACAAGCAGGATGTTATCTCTCTAAGAATGACTAAAGCCTAGTGATACGGTGCAAGGAGAGAGCACAAAGAGAAAAATGCTCTTTTTATATCCTGGAGAAAATCTAAAATAGATAAACAGTTTCAATGGAAAATATTCAGTCATCCCTAATATTTCATTTCTTTTATGTGAGAGAAAACAGGGCTTACGGCTTTAGGGTTTTGTTAAGAGATAATGGTTTGCTTTGTGAAGATTTTTAATTTAAAGAAATACCCTGGGCAAAACCATGTTTTCAGAAAGCCTAAATACTCAGCACCAAACCAGTATTTCCAATGCTTATAGGGGCTCCAGTTCATCTTATCTCTCTGTGATTATAACATGAACTTTCATATCAGTGCCTAGGCATTCCCATTATGCCTCTATCCAATAAACATTAAGATTTCTTCAATTTCCCCCCCCCAAATATTGATATATGTGATTTTTTTTTTTTTTCCAAAAGATAAACTTTTCCACTGACAAGAAGAAAGTAGGACAATTTTAAGCAGTCTCTAGCTCATGGTCTATGTACCCATGACAAACATAGACAGCATAAAACCCACCAGTTATACAGATACTAGGTCTCATACTGTCACGGTTTGGTGAACAGAGAAACCAGCTGCAGAACACCAATCACCCAGCTGCAGTGCAGCTCTGTAGGGATGGGTATAGGCACAGTCTCTGTGCAGGAATATCAACAGCATGGTGTGGTCCCAGGGTAAGGTCTCAGCTACTTATAGAATCATATACTTGCTTGTAACGAACAGATTCTGAATAGAAACAGATCAATAAATTAATCAGTGCTATCTTGACACAAATGACACTTTTTAGCTCTCTGTCAGAATTTTGTATAGTTTTGTTGATTGTACGATTAAGCTATGAGTGAAGATTTGGTTATAGTACCTCCACCAGGATGCTGGTGATGAAATCCAGCTGAACTTCTAATTTAACTAATATTGTGCAGGCATAGAAAAAAAAAATCACACAGTTCTATCAAGCTGGAATAGGTAAACATGCTGGTACGCTGCATGGCTCAGTATCACAGTTTGTGGTACGTTTACGTGTGGCATAAGCTAGCAGGAGGAGAGGCCTGAGCAGTGAAATTTGCAGACTCTTCTCAAAGGTGAAGAGATACTTGCTTTCAGTTCTTACCACCTTCTAGAAATTTTCCTCCATGTTTTTCATTCATGCCTCCAAATTCAATTGTAGCACTAAATGCTGTTAAACCACAGACTTTCATGGCAACGCTGGTCATTGCCTTCTGCAGGTCACAGCATCGATGCATCAGTCTGACTCGGGGTGCAGATCCATCTCCTCCTTTGCCTTTTTGTGAAGGGCTGCAGAAGCCAGTGTCACAAAAATAGGACAATGAAGCTTGGAGGTGTTTAAGACAGACATGGACGAAAGTCATGTAGCATCAAACTACAGGTGCCAAACTGCAGTCCTTGAGACAAGGTCTTCCCATTAAACCAAAGCCTGCTTGAAGGTGCACTATGGCTGAGATGAGGAGGCAACAGTGGGAAGAAGGCTGGACATTCTTCAAGAAGGAAGTCTTAAAGGTGCAGGAGCAGGCTGTTCCCATGTGCCAAAAGACAAGCCGGCAGGGAAGACCACCGGCCTGGCTGAACAGAGAGCTTTGGCTGGAACTCAGGAAAAAAAAAAAAAAAAAAAAAAAAGAGAGTTTATGACCTTTCGAAGAAGGGGTGGGCAACTCAGGAGGACTACAAGGATGTCATGAGGTTATGCAGGGAGAAAATTAGAAGGGCCAAAGCCCAACTAGAACTTAATCTGGCTACTGCCGTAACAGACAATAAAAAAATGTTTCTATAAATACATTAGCAACAAAAGGAGGGCTAAGGAGAGTCTCCATCCTTTATTGGATGCAGGGGGAAACATAGTGACAAAGGATGAGGAAAAGGCTGAGGTACTTAATGCGTTCTTTGCCTCGGTCTTTAATAGTAAGGCCAGTTGTTCTCGGGGTACCCAGCCCCCTGAGCTGGAAGGCAGGGAAGGGGAGCAGAATGAAGCCCCCATAATCCAAGGGGAAATGGTTAGCGACCTGCTACACCACTTAGACACAGACAGATTTATGGGGCCAGATGGGATCCATCCAAGGGTACTGAGGGAGCTGGCGGAAGTGCTCACCAAGCCACTTTCAATCATTTATCAGCAGTTCTGGCTAACTGGGGAGCTCCCGGTTGACTGGAGGTTAGCAAATGTGACACCCATCTACAAGCAGGGCCAGAAGGAGGATCCAGGGAACTACAGGCCTGCCAGTCTGACCTCTGTGCCGGAGAAAGTTATGGAGCAGATCATCTTGAGTGCCATCATGCAGCACGTACAGGACAACCAGGTGATCAGGCCCAGTCAGCATCGGTTCATGAAAAGCGGGTCCTGCTTGACTAACCTGATCTCCTCCTATGACAAGGTGACCCACTTAGTGGATGAGGGAAAGGCTGTGGATGTTGTCTACCTGGACTTTAGTAAAGCCTTTGACACTGTTTCCCACAGCATTCTCCTGGAGAAACTGGCTGCTCATGGCTTGGACGGGTGTACTCTTCACTGGGTAAAAAACTGGCTGGATGGCCGGGCCCAAAGAGTTGTGGTGAATGGAGTTAAATCCAGTTGGCAGCCAGTCACAAGTGGTGTTCCCCAGGGCTCAGTACTGGGGCCAGTTCTGTTTAATATCTCTATCAATGATCTGGACGAGGGGATCGAGTGCACCCTCAGAAAGTTTGCAGATGACACCAAGTTGAGCAGGAGTGTTGACCTCCTTGAGGGCAGAAAGGCTCTACAGAGGGATCTGGACAGGCTGCATTGACAGGCCGAGGCCAACTGTATGAGGTTCAACACGGCCAAGTGCCAGGTCCTGCCCTTGGGTCAAAACAACCCCATGCAGCGCTACAGGCTTGGGGAAGAGTGGCTGGAAAGCCTCCCAGAAGAAAAGGACCTGGGGGTGTTGGTCAACAGCCAGCTGAATGTGAGCCAGCAGTGTGCCCAGGCGGCCAAGAAAGCCAATAGCATCCTGGCTTGTATCAGAAATAGTGTGGCCAGTAGGACTAGGGAAGTGATCGTCCCCCTGTACTCAGTACTGGTGAGGCCACACCTCAAATACTGTGTGCAGTTTTGGGCCCCTCACTACAAGACAGACACTGAGGTGCTGGAACATGTCCAAAGAAGGGCAACAAAGCTGCTGAAGGGTCTAGGGAACAAGTCCTATGAGGAGTGGCTGAGAGAACTGGGGTTGTTCAGCCTGGAGAAAAGGAGGCTGAGGGGAGACCTTATCGTGCTCTACAACTCCCTAAAAGGAGGTTGTCACAAGGTGGGTGTTGGTCTCTTCTCTCAGGTAAGAAGGGAATAGGACAAGAAGAAATGGCCTCAAGTTGCACCAAGGGAGGTTTAGATTGGATATTAGGAAAAATTTCATCACTGAAAGGGTTATCAAGCACAGGAACAGGCCGCCCGGGGAAGTGGTGGAGTCACCATCCCTGGAAGTATTTAAAAGATGTGTAGATGTGGTGCTTAGGGACATGGTTTAGTGGTGGGCTTAGTAGTGCTGGGTTAACAGTTGGACTCTATAATCTTAAAGGTCCTTTCCAACCTAAATGATTCTATGATTCTAAGGTCTAGCTGCACAGGGTGCTGTTAAATGGAAGACAGTAATGAAGGCTTTATATTCAAAATGGAATAGGAAATAAGGAAATAAATTAAATGTTTGCCTTTGATCCCTTTAGTAATATCTCAATATGACAAGTTGGAAAGAGAAAAAAGCATACCTTAGAACATGGAGCAGAAGCCATGAAAGTTTTAAAACCCATCAGTAATCAGATACTTTTCACAGACATGACATTTCAAAAAGAAGAGAAATATGCCCATAGTCCAGGGCTGTCTCTGGTCTTTGTCCATCCATAGATCTGAATCCCAATAGACCATGTCATTTAGAAGACTAGGAAATTCTCTTCCCCAGTAAAATGCTGAGGTGGCACTAAATCTGATTCACCAGTCAGCAGACGGCAGTCTCCTATGATATGGAAGAGTTTCATTTGGCTTTAGTAAGCCAGAGACATGTTTTAAAAGCTGGGGAAGGACAGGGTCAGAGAGCTGAGGAAGGAGAGCATCTCTGAAAGAAAATGCAGTCCTGGAAAGCAGTTAATGGAGTAGATCAAGTTTTTCATCAGACTTTAAACCTGGCAATATTTTGGGAGACTTTTAAAGAATATTTCCCTTCAGTCAACCAAAAACCTGTTCTTGCAATCAGCAGAGAAATCTATATTCCTGCAAATTGGCACCAACTAAGAAGGACAGAGATGCTGAAACACAGAGTTATTTTCACCAGTGTTGGAGCGCTGAACTTCCCCGGCTTTCCCAAAACTCCCCCTGGCACATCATGGATGCCAGGGACTGATCCGCACTGACTCCTGACAACTGGGTGGGTGGAAGAGGTTACTCCCCATCTTTTTAAAATTACTATTTCAGACATACCTGAGAAATGAATGTAAAGAGGGAGGAAGTAAAGAGTTTTGAACCAACAGAAAACAGAGAATTGCCTTTAAGGAAAGGTCACTGGTCATCTCTCTGGGACAAAATGCTCCTTGAAGCAAAGTGTCAAATCACAGGAAGGCAGAGACTTATTTTTGCCATAGAGGATTGGACATGTATATTGGTAAAAACACTTCACAGAATATCCCAAGTGAATGGAGTGACTTAAATGCCATATGCAAGCCTGTAAACCAATCTCTATTAGATACAAGGAACTGACATGACGTGTTCTTACCTGATGTCTACTGACAGCTGATTTTTACACCTTCCACTGAAATAGCTGATACTGGCCTCCATCTGACTGTTAGATTAGATGTCCCTTGGGTTCAATCTGCTGTGCAATTCCTGTGCAAAGCAGAATGTTATTTAACAAAGCTAAAATGGAATAAAAGTCAGGGAATAATCACTAAAACCCAGGAAAGGTTGATATATATTGACCATTTGTACTAGCAAAAAAACCCAAAATTTAACTTCAGCTGATACCATGACCCATCTTTTCATAAAAAGATTTATTTATTTTATTACTTAGTAGACATCCACAGTTAAGAGTGGAAGTAAAAAAAGTAAACCAGACCTTTTGGGATATTAAAATAGTTTTTAACTCATCACTGTGGGATTATATTGGATAGAGCTGTAGAGTCCCAGGGAGGAGGTAGAGCTGATAGATACACTGTACAGGGGGCTAGTGGGGCCCTAATTCTTGTCTGGCACTTTCTCTAACTGCTTACTCTGAAGGGTGTAAAGTAGGGTAATTTTTGATTAGCTAGTTCTGAAATCTGCTTTAATCAGTCACTAAGAGATATGTATGGGACAATTCTATTGTCCCTGTGATAACATAATACTCAAGGCTAAGAAGTTATGGAAATTATTCTTGGCTGGACAGCCAGCAGCAAACAGGCAACTGGATGCACAGAAGAACGATACAGAAAATTTTAACCTTGTTGTTTATAAAAGGAGCACATCCAGCTGCAACAGGAAAATGGCTAAGGCTGGGTAGTTTTTCAAAGGCTCTTATAAAGTTGAGAACATCATTGAGGAACATATCTGCAAAAGCCCAATTAGAAAAGGGCTACAGATGACATCACTAAACAGACAAGCTGATGTGTCAGCCCTCAATATCTATCAACTGGTGCAAGCATCTTCTCAGCATCTTCACAGGCATCAGAGCACTGTGTTCTGTGGAAAGCCAGAAACTGCAGGGAGCAGGGTCAAATTCCTTGCAGTTTGCTCTGTTGCATCCCACACCACCTAGACACTGTTTACGAGTGCAGTGCTACAAATCTGGATGCAGCACATAACACCGCTGTCTTCTCCTTTTGTGCTTCCGAAGATGCAGTGGTTAAGCAAGCTCCCAGGAGGGTGGACAGCGTATGTAGGTGGAAGAACTTGTATATTTTACAGAACAACTGCTTTCAAGTGCAAAAAGATATTCCATAGCCCTTGGGAGAGCTTAAACAAGCTTATTTTGAGGGGAATGGATGGTAGTAATTTGTTCTTTTGTACTCCCACGATCTTCAGCCAGACAAAACCACCACAGAGTTCAAAACAAAGCCTTAACACCCAGACAAGTCACCCTCATGGATTGGCAGCTAAAAAGAAGAAAAAAAAAGATTAAATAAGTGGTCTGTATTTCAGAAGCCAGGATTTCAGGAGAAGCTGCTGAGTGCTTTTCAAAGTGTTAAGTACATCTGCTTCTTAAAACTAGTTATTACTACAGACTGTCATCATTAACCAAGGAAACTCCAATTCACTTACACCTGACCCAAGTGCTGCAGTCTTGTGCACTTAAGGCAGCAAGTCCTATCCTTAATTAAAATGCAGAAGAGAGCCAGGTTACTCCATGCTGCATCCATGTTTTTGTTGATTGCAGAAGATGCTGCTGAGTGCACAGCACTCTTATGAAGTCAGGACATTTATTTTTGGTTCATAAATATTAATTCAAGGCACTCAACCTCAAACATTTGAAAGTCTTGGTTCTTTTTTATTATTATTCATTGCACAATGATATTTTAATTGGAAATAGATAATTACCAGAATATTAATTCTGTTCTACTGTCTTGGAATCAACATGAGTTTATCTGCACACAAAGAAGCACTGCAAGTGCTTGGCTGTATCTTAAAACTGGCAAATTTCTCACTATATTGTATGTAAACATTATGCAAAATACATATTTTACATCTAGATGTCTACTGTATTATATAGAGATGTTTCCATAGGGCTAGGGCTGTGAGAGTAACTGAATTTTCCCCAGGCGCAGCCTTTTATAAAATCAAAATAAGGCAGAGGCTCTAATTAGTTTCAAATGAGAATGAAAAGCCTGTCAGGCTTGACAAGAGCATTTTGCAGAAACCTGATGAAATCTGAAGGTGACTGATAATATGCTAACAACATACTGTTTCAGTGGGATCACTTGATTTTTGAAGGATCCAATTATGCCTGTAAGAAAGCCCAGTTTTGACAAAACCAAGCAGAAAAATCAACAGAAAGTTGAGTAGCTTCTAGCAGGGACTCCCTACTGAACCATTCTTCCAAGACCTGCGGTGTTGGAGGTATTAGCAAAGCCTGGGGTGTTTCTCAGGGTACCCAAATGTTTGCCAAAGCAATGGGTCTGAGACAGCTGTCCTGCAACACTGATCCAAAACATCTCATTGGCATTGTTTCAGGCTTTGTTTCTGGGAGGAAGGAAAGAAGAATTTTTTTTTTTTGCTGAACCAGGTTACCTTTCTGAATCTCCCCCTACCCTAAAACCTTCAGGATTTTTTTTTTCTTCTTTTATTTTAAATGCATATGACTTGTAACATGTAAGCAGAGACAGCAACATCTTCAAGAAGAGGGATGAGTTATTGTCCCCCAGCGCTGAACTTTTTATCCTCTAGGAAAAGCCTTTTTCCTTTTGAAACTGGGTATAAAACATTTCAATATTCAGTGGGCCAAGGAGTACAGCAGCTATGGCTGATGCATTCTGCTGATATTCTCGAGCAAGTTCCTGGTGTTACTATACTGAATAGTGGATTATCCATGCAAAAGGAGCAGCCTCTGGAGGGACAATCAGGAAAAAAGACACTGAACTCCCCTGTCCCAGATGATTAAGATGGTCTCCTGAGAGACAGAGAAGAATCACTCCAAGTCTTTGCAGCAGGACTAATGAAGACTGATTTCTTGCAGCTACAGTACAATTCCCCAGCTCCACACCCATCCCTCCCTCCTCCCCTGCGGTAACCTCAGCTCCCCTCCCTGTCCTCAGCTGCCTCTGCGGGGAACATGAAGGCACACACCATGTGCTGCTGGAGCTGGAGGTGTGCTGGTCGGCCAGCCGGCCGCTGCCGACAGCGTCGGTGAGCGTGAAGCCAACAGCCTCAGGTCTGCATGGGGAGGGGTTATCAGGCAGACCTGGAATTCAGAAATTTTTGACATTCCCACCTTTCTATTAGATTTGATTGGAGCTAATCAATGAGTTAGGAGTATTATTGCTGAAAGAGGGAGACACTTCTGAGACAGCATGTGGTAACTTTTCTTTCCTTATAAGAGTCCAGGTGGGGAAAAACCAACGTTATGCACAACCTTAATAAAAACCCAGGCTTTTGGAAGCTAGAACAACCAAGATGTCTGTATAACATTTCTGAGCAAAAGTTCAGGCATCGACCTGCTAGCGCTGCTGCTCTGTTCCTTGACCTTATTCTCCTTCTGCAATAGTCATTTCTAGTAAAGGGCTTACAGGTCTTAGTGCTGCTGAGTTCTGCACAAGCTACACTTCAAATATTGGACTCTTGCTTAGATTTGAAAAACATACGTTTCAGCAGGTAATTTGCATACAGCAAAGAGGCATCAAAAATCTACACAGGCAGTGAATTAATCAGGTGCTGAAGTATTTTTTTGAGGAAAGGCAGCCATTGTTTTCATAACGAGTCAGACTTGATGCAAGTAAAGACGTGGACAAAATATAACTCCAGCCTCACTTCTAATTCCAAGTTCTCTGTTTTTACAATGAAAAAAGTAAAAAACCCTACCAAGCCTGGAAGCAGAGCTGTACTGTAACTTCACACATGGAAAGAAAAAGCAGTTGGCTGCGTTCAAAGGTTCTTTCACAGCTGACATACAGACTATAACTTTTTAAGTCAAATAGTGATGCTAAAAAGTATACTTTGGGCAAAGCGTTAGGACTTTGGTTTTAGTAGTGAAGGTATAAAAGGACTCTGTTCCAGAGCAGCACTCAGAGAAAGTACAACTTGGGGCATGTATTTTGTTCCAACTTTGATGCCCCTGAGATGCACTGTAGGGGGGGCTTTGAGGAGTGCCAGGACCCCAGTCTGTAAGTAGGGAGCTGCCAAAATGCCGGGTGCAGTTCGTAAGTGCCAGGAGGGGATCCTGCAGGGAAACAGGCAGGGATGAGGCCAGCAGAACCCCGCGGCCAGAGGCAGAACCAGGCTGGTGAAACCCTGGGTTTCAAGGCTTTCCTGGCACCCCTCACCTGCCCTACTGAGTTACCCAACAGTCCTCCTAGTCATGGGCAAACCCCATGTTATAATGAATGTGCTTTAAAGCAACCTTATGCCACCTGGAAAACAAATCACACAGATTTCCAGCTATAGAGTTTAACTCTCAGTTACAGGTCACATTTTCAGTCCTGAAAGTTTCTGATCTAGTAAATACTCATTTGGCCAATGGCTCATCAGTCACAGATCCACTAACCAAACTGTAAAAAAGCCCACTGGACTAAATTACATGTTAATGTAGAAATGGCCCAGGAGCTCTGGAGTCAGCCCTGGGAGTCACCATGAAAAAAAGAGATTTCAGGTCCTACCCCAAGTAGAAGTGAGGTGCAACACAGGTGGGATGGAACAGGGCTGCTCTTATGGGTGTTAAGGAAACACAGAAACAGGTATGAAATAACTTGCAGGTTGACTTTTAAGATTTTAAAAAAAAAAAAATCTACCCAAATAAATTAAGGAGATTTACTTATTGTTATTTTGTGGCTCATAACCCAGTCCCAAGACTTAAAATTGGATCTTAACTTATAAAAGTAGTCTGGAAACACACATTCAAAAAAAAGTATATTGAAGTCCTGACAAATTCTCAGGAGTTTAACAGTTTGGAAAGCTGGCCTTGCTTTTGCAGTAGGAGTTCTTTATCATTTGTCTAGACTAGTTAATAAGATTCCTTTAAAATACCTAAAACTAATTTTTAAATTAATGAGCACAAATAACTTCACAAAGCATTATAAATTCATTAAAGTATTAAGTACAACTTCTCTACAGATTACCAAGCTATTAAAGTTCCCATTTGTGAATATTATTAAAAAATGTATACAAAAATCTCATTTTCTATTTGGTTTTAGAAGAACGGATTTAAGATTTCCAATTAAATAAACCTAATGCGAATTCTTGTGAGGAAAAAGAGAAGAGTCTCATAATACTTATTTTCAGATGAGGGAAAAGATAAGCTATTTTATATGCAAATATAACTGATTTCATTTAATGGTTCCTGACGGAAGCAGAAGATTTGTATGCAAATCTCTTGCCAAATGGTAGTGACTTCAACTTCCTAATTTTTTTTCCTCTCAAAACATTAGTTAATAACTGCCCCTTCCTAACGGAAGAGAGTGCAGCCCTGCAGGGCACTGTATTGAACACCTCCATTCCCTAGAGAAGTCAGCAGAAGCTGAGGATGGTGGGACTCAGCCTTGGAAGTAGCTCACTGCTCCATTGCAGAGAGAAATGCTCAACACCTCAGAAGTCCACCAAAGCAAAAGCAAATTTCCCCCAAAACAGTGCTGTAAGAAGTATTTCTTAGCCTACCATTAGAGAATTCATTTTAAACAGGCATGCAGTGACCAAAACGATCATGCCAATGTATCTATATGAAACATCCTTTGCTGATATTTAAGTTCCGTGCTGTTCCCATGGCAAGTGGTAGAAACACATAACTCACTGGCACAGCCAGACACTCAGGCAAGACAAATAATCCATTATCAGGCAACTTAAATTTCATCTCTACCTTTTACCCTGTGGGAAAAGTCTACAGGGTGTCTTGTAGGGGAAGGCATTTCAAAATTACATTGTCACAAACACAAAAACCATACTATCTATTTGCAGAGACTGGTCTCAAGCTAGCACAGCTGGGTTTTAGGCTGCATCACAAAGACTGTTTTCTGTGCTCTCTCATCATATTGAACATCTCTGTGAATTTTTCTCAGATCAATGCATTCTTGTCTCTGCTTAGTTAATTTATCCACTTTACAGTTTATATACAAATCCACATCTCCTCTAATTTAGCTAATCAATTCATACAGTCTAAACACTTCACTAACCCCTCAAAAAGGCAGATTTACAGTATACTCTTACATAAACCTTAACCATCAGTTTAGAAAAGGGAGACATCTAAGTAGTCTAGCATAGTCAAAGCTAGGGACACCCACTCACCATTTTGACCCATTTGCCACAGAGCTTTGCAGTTGTTCGTTGCATCACATGCCTTTGTGTCAGCAGATGTGTAGAGAGACAGCAAATGGTTAGGATTCTTTTTCCTTTCCTCCTGAATTTGCACTACAGCTTCTAGATCTCAGCACAGAGAATTTAAGGAGCGTGTTGCTCACCAGTCCTGTGACTTTAATGACCTCTTCCTCTTCAGGTGCAAATTATGCTCTTCTGAAGAGGTGATTTCATTTGCATTCAGCTGTTCATATGCCCACCCCAGGCACATCCAGGCTCTCCCCTGTTCCCACACACCCTTCAACCACCACTCACACTATGTTGTCTTGCAAGGCAATGGGGTTCAAGTATGACTCACAGCCTCATGGAGTAATTCTAGCTTCAAGAAAACCCTGATATGTGTTTGGGGGTGTAGTGAATTTAACATGAGAGAAACCAAAGTAGTACTCCAGCTGCCAAGTCAATCCCTCCAACTGCTGACAATCATGGAAACATATACCTTTTGATGCCTTCTGGACTGAAGTCCTAGTACATGTACCACGGTGTACAAAATATTATTCAATAACTTGTGATAAACTTGAGATCTGTTTTAAAATAAACTTTTCCCTAAAGAGGCTACAAGAGAACAGCTAATTAGGAGACTTTTATATTGTTACCCATAGTAGCCTGAAAGAAGAGTGCTTTCTAGACATGTAAGAATTACAGTGCAACTAATTAAGTATTTTCCAAACAATAGATAACATCAAGCACCTCCCTTAGATTTTTTTTTTTTTTTTTAAATCTAAGAAATTAATTGACAGGAGAGAGAGAGGGAACACAACTCAAGAAGTCAACACACGCAACTCTAATCATTGACACGAGCCAAGAGGAAAACGAGAGTTGACAAAAGAGGCAAAAAGTGCATCCTATGAAAGCTCTAAAAGGCATTTTCTGGGCTTCTTCTACTCTCTGCAAACAAATCCTTGCTGAAAAAGGCTGTTCACTTCCCAGCCTCCATTAGCATCACATCTTTGTTTTAAGCTCTTTTCCCCTGTTCCCCCCCGCCCCAGTGACCAGGACAGTGCTCTAGATACAGGTTGTATAATTATTATTTTGGTATTACCCTTAAAACCAGACTTATGCAAGTATAGCAGTGCTGTAAAGAAGCTAAAGGTGGCCTATGCAAGTTGGGCCTAATTCCTTACCACAAACCATTTCTGAAGGAAAAGTTAAGTAGGCTTCTGCTGTCTCAGTGTGAGCTCTTCACGTTATTCCACAGCAGATTCCGTCTCATACTGAATTACCTCGTGCTGCATTTGCCTGTAGGGAGGGTTAAAGAAATGGAAATACCATATTTCTGCATAAGAAAATTTTCTTGAGCCCGGTCTAGCAAGACTGCTTGAGGTGGAAAGGTGTTCAGCAGCAACACTATAGAGCTCCTCACTTCCACCAGCATCCCTTCCACTGCTACACAGGGGCACGCAGGCAGCTCCAGCACTGACAACAGAAGCACAAGCTAAAACTAAAGAAGTTCATTCGAAAGCACTGTTCAAACTTGGCCATAGGAATCTTAGAGTTTGTTTCCCTGGATGACTTATGACTTTCATTCCATGGTTGTACTTTTTCTACTCAGAAATAGAGCAGTTTTGTAAATTGTTTAGATGAATAGAGCCAGTATTTTTTGTTAATAGGTAAACTGGTGAAAAACAGTATCTGCTGCAGATGCTGTATATTCAACATTTAGCTCCAAGTATAGCTGGAACATTAGCTGCATCTATAGTCAAATCCAAGAACCGCATTATATTATTTATTGTTCAAAATGTTGTAAAGATATGATTCATGATTTAAAATTTTGCAGCCATTACAAAGTCTGTTACATTAGATCCACAACAATTATCTCAAGCTCCTTCTTTATGACTTGAAGAGCATCACATTGCTGTGCTCAGCTAAACCCAAAACAGTGTAGTACTCTATCCAGTGATCTATGGATTAAAGCCTTTGTCAACAAAAGCCATTATCATGTCATTAAATGTGTTGCTGAATAAGAGATGGAAGTTGCTATTCAGCTGGAAGTGGGAGAAACAGAACACCTGCATGTCTGTCTCAGGCTTTATCACTGATTTCAGGAGTGATTTTTGCATGGTTTGTCAGCTTTCCCATCTATATGTAGAGGGTTTGGAAACTGGCTGAAGCCCTTAAATAGTTTAAAGTTCCCATGAATGGAACTGAGCATACAAGAAGTACTGATGTAACGAAGCAGTGGAAATTATGTTCGTTAATTTTCAGCAAAACAGATGAAGGAACAAAAGTGTACCAATTAAGTAGTTAAAATTGAAAGAAAGAAATGAATCCTATAGCTAAGAAAAAACTTATGTGTAACATCAGCCTTCTGCTTGAAGCCTCTTTCCTGACTCCTTGGCTTTCTTCTAACATAGTAGCTGTCAGGACATCATCACTTGAAGAAGGTACTTGCTAATCAGACAGTAATTATAACCCACTTGCATTCTAGAGCTGTCCAGTTTAATATGCCAGGTTACATTTCATTTTGATTCCTATATGCTAACTCATAACAAGTTCCTCAAAATGGCTTTGTATGTTTTCAGTTTTCCACAGTGTTGCCAGTCTTTTTGCTCAGGCTAGTTAAAACCAATAAATACAACCTACAAACCCACATGACCCGATTACTGACCCAAGGCAGAAAAATCTTGAAGCTGACAAGCCAATCTGATCTGAAAACTGACAATCATACAGACCAACTCATGTAGTTTTGTGGCGATTATAGGAATGAGCTGTCACTAGGGCTAAATACGAATTGCTTGTAAAGTGTTTTAGAAGTCAATAAAACATTAATCAACTCAATAGATATGGGTTTTTCTAATTTTTCTTTCAGAACTATCTTATAATAAAACACTACAAATCTTGCAACTACATTTAAGCACTTTGATATTGCTAGATCAATAGCAAATAAGTCCCTGTTACTCTGAGCTCACTACATTTAAAAAGGTATTTTGTTCTAGCAATACCAAAGTAGTCAGTGGATTTTATCATGGATTTCACTATAAGCAATTGAAATGTGATTTGATACTTTACTTATATGTGGATTCAGTTTTTAGTAACTGCAAGGTCATTTCTGCCATGTGGTTGTACCTCATTAACTGTATTTGACTTCCCACAGTTTCTGGGTCATCGCTGCTGAGACAGGAGTGCAACCAGCAGGGATTTTGTCCAGAGTATTAGAGTCTCCATAGAATATTTGGGAGCAGTAGATGGGGCTGGAGACAAGGCTACAACATAGGGTCTACGGGCCATCCAGGAGATAGGGCCAAAAACCAGGACTAAAGACAGATACACCTACTGTGCAACTCAGGTCAGGGCCAGGTCTGAGCTTAAATGAGGTTCCTGGGCCCATGATCAGGGGGTGAGGAGAGGTCCCGGGTGAGGCTGGTCAGGGCCATTGAGGCCCATTCATGCTCTCAGGGCATTAGCAGTGAGAAACCAAAGGATGAGGAGGCAGATTGGCTGCAGAGCTCAGGGGTTTATGGAGAATTTGCTGTGGCTGGATAGTAAACCTAAGACAAAAGGTAAGTTGTACCACGTGGAGATCCCATATGAGAAAGTAGGACTGGAACCCAGATAGCGGAGATGCCAAAATCCATGAAAGAAAGAAGAGATGTATCGTAAATCAAAAGAGGGGTTTAAAAAAACAACAGTACAGCTGAAAAAATGGAGTTTGATATGCAAACTCCCCCCAAGGGGGGAAGTAGGACTAATGGTGCAATGCAGAGGTAAAGCTGAAATACTCAATAGAAGCTCAAACAGGAGTAAGTATGGGCTGTGAAACCATGCTCTCCCCCAAAGTCTGCAGGTTTCTTTTCTCTTTTCTTTTTGTTGTTGGGAGCCTAGTAGTGTGTCATATTCTCTCTCCAGAGATGGTCCCCAGATAAACTACTAAATCACCACTCTCAGATGACAGAGAGCAGAGTAGTAATCGCATAGACTGCACTTTGATGACTGAGGTGAAGGTCAACATCACTTGATATTTCTAAATTTTCACATTTTTTAAAATTTTTTTTAGAACAAACAATACCTTCTACCAAAATAGAACAATGCAAAGTATTCAATGATTATGAAATTCCAAAACTTAAGTTGCTGTGACACTTATTCTGGTTATCTTCATCCCGTGAGTTCGTGCTTTATGATACATGGATAATTAACACGATGACACAAAACACTTTTTTACCCACATCATACTCCATCAAGCACACAGATGGGCCTTTTCTGTTGACTCTTCTGTATTGCTCTGCTCATTTGTTAGATGATAGAAGGTGTATGGTGAAAAACACAAGAGGAAAATTATTCTTTTCACCAAAATGCAACTAAGGGAAAGCCAGGAAAGTAAACTTGTCCACTGTAGTAGTTTTCATATATATGCTCAGCAAGTCAATCACACATATATTTGCCTTAAGTTTGCCTTTACATTTTGTGTCTAAGCTCCCTCTCTGTAAAATGGGAAATAAGGGGATGATATTATTGCAGGAGATGTACAAGTAAATAATGTTTTTCCAAAATGCTTCTTTTACTTCCCAATGCAGATTCAGTCATTGATAATGAGGAAAAATCAAAGCTTACTGACTGAGCACTACCTGTCTTCTGCCTGCATTCAAGCAGGAACCCAGGGGAAAAGCATCTTTATGTATTATATGTGGCGAAAGCACATAAAAGAAAGCCTGTTCACCAACACCTGAACAGAGATTGCACAGGCAATTTTGATCTCAGCATTTTCTCCTGCTGAGTGTTTGACTCCACTATCTGCATAATGTTCCTTTGACCATTTCTTTGAGTGTATGATGTACCTAAAGTTAATGTGCTCTTCCAGATACCTACAGCAGGATTAATGTAGCTCCAACTGAGGGTGGTGAACCCTTCCAATATGCTTATTAAAGTTAACAAGATGGCTTATTTGAATAAAAGTTGTATGAACAAGGGAATGCTATTTAGACCTCACATTATATAACAGTTATCCTCTTTAAAATACTTTTAGAAATGTATCTAACTGTAGAACATTTTTAGAGTATCTTGCTACTTCTAAGAACATTAAGAATTTTTTAAAATTTGTAAATGGAGTTCGAATTCAACAAACTTGCTCATTTTAAAAGGTCCAGTAAGAAATATAAGTCTACAAGACTGAGAGCTAAATTTTACTTTTTGCCTTGCAAAGACTTCCCATCGACTTCTGATGAGTCTGAGTAGTCTGTCAAATTAATATACACTTGCTATGTAGGCTTCATTAATCTACACGGAATATGTCATCCATCAATATTAAAAGTACCTTAACAAGGAGAGAGGGCAGACACTGAGAGGGATTGTGTCCCATTAATTGCTGTGCAGCAGGTCAACATCACTAAATGATTATGGCATGGAACAGATCATTTATACAGTGAGGCTGTTCCTAAACCCATCAATTTAGGGGCTAAGAATGAAATGCAATTTTTATATTACTTTCCTCCCTCCATCTATTTTCCTCCGCTCTCCTCAGCAGTTGTCATTTCTGGCTGGAAAATCATATCTGCAGGTGATTCAGCTTTTGTCGTTCTCTTCTCTCTTTCTTTCCTCCCTTTTCCCTTTCCTTCACAATACTTTTTAGCTTTCCTTTTTGTTTGGTTTTTTTTCCCCTCCTTTCCAGCTTCTTCCCTCCCATATGTGTTTCTCCCTTCTCAAACTCAATTTCTGCTAAAATAACCACTTTACTCTCATAAAATACAGATGTTTTATTTATTTTTTTTTAACACCTGATTGATTTATAATTTCTGGTCTAGTTTTAAGTTGCGGTAAATCAGCAAATTTTTTTTATCATGTTGGAATTCTCTAAGTTTACATTTTTTGCTGGATCTATCCAGATCTGTCCAGATTTGTCCAGAAAAAATGAACTAGATTTTAGTACAAATTTAACACTCTTTGGCCAATGTTGCTCTTGGCTGAACATTTGCAGAAGGAAAAAGATTTTCTCTTTGCATAGTGAGTAACTGTACTGATGACATTGTCCCAGCCCCGGGTATCCTGGAACAGAAATGTAACATGATAAACCTTGCATCAAAAGCAGTTTGTCTGTAGAAAGAGTTGTTGTGAATCCACAAAGACTTAGAAAGGGGGGAGGAAAGTGGCAGCGTATTACAGACACCTGCATGTTAATTCATCAGTCTTAATTAAGAGCAACTTCTTTAGTCCTGAGAGCTGTCATCAGAAGGGAGAGAAAAAAAGAACCCCATGGGTATTTGTGCTTTTTCTTCTTAGTAATTGCCCTGAAACTTCCACAGGGCAAAACTGGGCCTCCTGAAACCAGATGATAAAGGCACCCACCCAGTTACTGAACGTGGCAGGGGAAGAGTGTGATTACTGCCTTGCTGGACTGAAAACACCTGAGATGAGATAACAAAAAAGGAGGGGAGGGGGGAAGGAAAGTAAGGTTTCTGAGGACAGAGTGCTACTAATCATTCCATTTTTTGTTATTTTCGTAATAAGGTTGTCTTCCTGCTATCCAAATGGGGAAGGTAAGGGCTGGCTCTCCTAGCAAACCAGCAACCAAGTCGTCCAACAAATAATACATTTGAAAAACAAGCATTTTTCACTGTGTTTATTTCACTTTATTTCTGGCACAAAGGAGAATTGATTGGGTGGTTTTGAGTTCACAGAGTGTATGTATATATTTACAGTGTATCTATACTTGAAAAATATATTCCAAAGAGCTTCAACTCTCATCAAACTACAGCAGCAAACTATAGTACTACTATGTGTGTATGTATGTGGGAGGCAAGGTATTGTGGTGGTGGTGGTTTATTAGAAGATATGGGATTTGTTCTTCAACTTAGACAATAGGAAAATCTTCCACAGCTACATATCATTACTTAAATGAAAACAGCAAATTGTCATTTTTAGTTGATGTTACCAAAGTTAGATTCTACACATGCTATTTGATGAGATCCATTTTAAATAAAGCTTTTTGTACATCCCATTTCTATGCAAAATGAATTCTACTGAGCTAGGTGACAACTTGGTCTCCCTGCTTTCTACACCCACTATCATAACAGATGGATGGGTGATAGGATCTCTCCAGAGCAGATCATGTCCTCCCTTGTGGTGTAGCTGTTATAGCCACTCTGATCCGAGTAGGCAGCCAGCATTTGGGACCTCCCTGGGGTGTTTCTATCGCAAAATGATACTGATTACACATGGCTTATATCTTTGATGTAATCTTATTTGTTTACAAAGCATGCGTGTATGTATGCTTATGGTTCCCTGAACACAAGAGAAAAACACAAGGTTTCCTCCCTCACAGTTTTCTTGTGATGTTTCCAAGGGCAAGAAGATGCAGGAAGGAAGCAGGGGAGAAGGAGAGGAGGAAAAGTGTTTTGATCTTGCTTTGGGCAAGCTTCATCAGTAAGATAGCAACCTACGGCCACTCATAACCTGCTGCAACATTGTCAGCCCCTCAGAGTAGTTTGGATTTCTGCTCTGACAGTAGCAAATGGCCAGACTGCACAGACTAACTCATTGCTCCATATAAGCTCCGACTGGTGCTCCCTTAACCTTTTGCAAATAACAGGTACAACATGAAAGCTTAAAACCCAAGGCAGATGGTGCATTTGCCTACCGTGCATCATTTCGTATGTGTGATGAAATGTGGCCAGCTAAGTGTGTCCAGACGGGCATTGCTCTTTTGATGAAGAAATCATTAAAATGTGGCATTTTGTGGGAGTCTAGGCTAGAATAAGCTCTCACATGGAACGTTAGTGCAAGGCACGAAGTTGAAAAATTCGTTCTCCACACTTGTAACTAAAGTGGAGGAAAAAGCCCTTGAAAAGATTGTGTTATCATTTAAGTTGCTACTTCATGGATGTTGGCTATAAGGCACATAAAACTGTGAAAACAAGGAGTGTTGTGATCTTTCAGCCAATACTCTAGTGCTAATATGTAAAATGCTTCCAACATACTAGAGTTGTCCTTTCAGCTGACTTTTTAGGAAATATTTTTGAACAAATATTCTATCTGATGTTACACGCTTATCATTTTCAGGCTAGTCTACAGAGAGATTATACACTTGTTACTTTGGTTTCCCTTCAGAGAGTTCTGCAATGTTTCATAAATCCAGATGACTGGTACAGGTTTAAGGGAAGATGTAATTTGCCATGGGGAATACATGCTGGTCACTACCTCCGTTCTTAGAGGAGACGTCAGACTTCCGAGATGCAGCTAACAAAGATGATGTCTGACAGGCTGTTTCGGGCTGTGTGGGATGATCTGTCATCTCCTCAGGTTCTTGTAAATTGCTGTAGGTCAAGATCAGGGTAAAATCTTCAAATTTGTCTAAAGCAGCTTTAAAGCCACTGACTTTCTACCTTTTAAAAAGTGGCTTAGATAGAGGCTTAAGCTGTTGAGTCCTATAATCACCTTTGAACTGTTTTTCTAGTCTATCTATCTTCCTCAAATGAATAGAAAACTCTTTATTTACCAAAAGTTAAAAAGTGCCTAACTTCAGCCACAAAGCAGTGCTGAAATCTTGTCTGTGAGGAGTAAGATTTGGAAGTGACTTGCTGAACTGAGAAGACTGGCAGGGACAGTAATGGGTAAACGCTCCGACCTTTGTAATATAAGTGATTATGTTTGAAAGTAAGCATGGAGGGAAAATGCTCTTGTCTCAGGAAAGAAACATTGAACACTTGAATTATTTTTCCTTCTTCCAGAATCCATGCCAGAAACAGGAATTACCTCAAGCAGTTCTGTCACAGCAGATTAGGTTTTTATATTAAATGTTCTTGCCCAGGCTGCAAACCAAACCTCATTCCTCTTGCCTTTATTTGATATGGTGGCCATCAAAGATTAATTTAAAAAATCATAGAATAGTTTGGGTGTGAAGGGACCTTAAAGATCATCTAGTTCCAACCCCCCTACCATGGGCAGGGACACCTTCCACTAGATCAGGTTGCTCAAAGCCCCATCCAACCTGGCCTTGAACACTTCCAGGGAGGGGGCTTCCACAACTTCTCTGGGCAACCTGTTCCAGTGTCTCACCACCCTCACAGTACAGAACTTCTTCCTTATATCCAATCTAAATCTACCCTCTTTCAGTTTAAAGCCATTACCCCTTCTCCTGTCACTACATGCCCTTGTAAAAAGTCCCTCTCCAGCTTTCTTGTAGGCCCCTTTTAGGTACTGGAAGGCTGCTAGAAGGTCTCCCCGGAGCCTTCTCTTCTCCAGGCTGAACAACCCCAGCTCTCTTTTAGCTTGTCTTCATCGGAGAGGTGCTCCAGCCCTCTGATCATCTTCGTGGCCCTCCTCTGGACTCGCTCCAACAGGTCCATGTCCTTCTTATGTTGGGGGCCTCAGACCTGAACACAGTACTCCAGGTGGGGTCTCACGAGAATGGAGTAGAGGGGGAGAATCACCTCCCTCAACCTGCTGGTCACACTTCTTTTGATGCAGCCCAGAATACGGTTGGCTTTCTGGGCTGCAAACACACATTGCTGGGTCATGTTGAGCTTCTCATCAACCAACACGCCCAAGTCCTTCTCTGCAGGGCTGTTCTCAATCCACTCATCGCCCAGCCTGTATTTGTGCTTGGGATTGCCCCGACCCATGTGCAGGACGTTGCACGTGGCCTCGTTGAACTTCATGAGGTTTGCACGGGCCCACCTCTCAAGCCTGTCAAGGTCCCTCTGGATGGCATCCTTTCCCTCCAGCGTGTCGACGGCACCACACCTTTTTTCCTTAAAAAAGGAAATATTTAGGTAACCTCTTACCCTCCTTTTGTGATACAAGGCTGTATGTGGGTGGAAGGACAAAGATACGATACATGAAAAGATGACTGTTTTGTTTTCAAGTTTATGTCGTATGTCAGCTCCAATATACGGGCATCACACTTTTGATCAGTATCACAGAAACGGCATGAAGACCCTGCATGGATGGTGATTTCTGCATGAGAGTGAAGGTAACAAACTTGACCCAGTCAAGTTTGTGATACACACAGACACCCACTGCAGTAAGTTGCACCAGCACAAGCCCTGAGTCGCAGGTAAGCCAGGTGGCTATGTCTCATCAGCTAGTCTCCACTTCATACTGCAGTTAAGCTGCACTGGTTTCTTGGAGGTTATTGCATCTGTGCCAGGCATTTCCATTGGTGCAATGGCTGTGTTTCAGGCTTTCCCCAAACACTGTGGAAACACACCAGCTGGTCCCAGGAAAAGTCTTGTATGTGTGAAGTTTTAAAAAAAGATGGTTAGATTTCTAAAAAAAAAAAAAAAAAAAAAAAAAAGAAAAAGAAAAGTAACACTGCGGAATCTGGGAGATGTCTTTCTAACTGGGCTTTATTAATGATAGTTTCCTGCTGTGGTTATTTGCATACGTTTACTGAGCACAGCAGAGCTATTTTCCTTGCTCTGGTTTTGTCTTATAAAACTCCGAAGTGTAGAACTGTCACTCATGCTTGCCAGGGATGAAACGTTAGTGTGATGTAATTTAACTATAGGCAAGGTGGCTTAATTAATGTTTATGGTTTATCTTTAATAGGCAGGTTGAGGATAAGCATTTTTGTTTTGTAGTAACTTTCAATTTTTCTTTTACACCTTTCCTTTTTGTGCTCTTTACATGTCATACGACCATGCAGCTCCACAGAGGGACAAGGAAGGCTCTGTCCAAAAAAAAGTCAATGTATTTGGGGGACTCAGCAAATTAACTGGGAGCCTGTTTTTCTAAGGCTGATTTATGCCAACGGGGAGATCCTCATACAGTGTGAAGCAGCACTGTGCTGATCTCAACACAGCTACTTTGTTTGGTGGGGGGCTAAAAATCCGGTCCCAAGTGTGTGTGATTCTCTCCTTGTGCTGATGCAATTATCACCACTGTGCCTGGGGAAGGTTTTGCCTCTGTCTCCTCCTCTCCTCTCTTTACAGCCTAGCAACCCTACAATGCACTGTTTATCTCTTTGCTTTTGTTGAAGGTTATCCATGCTGATGTGGCAAGCTGGATTTGTGGCTGGCTGTTGCTACCTGTGTGAGCTTTGATGCCACGGGCTTGGTGGCACTGGCATTGCTGCAGCCTTGCTGCCTGCACCGGAGCCCCAGGGCTCACCTCGTTTGTCCAGCTCAGCCCACGCTGCCATCTCACGTACTGCTGGCACCTAGGCTGAAAGCACCTCCAAGCCTGGGTTTGCCTCTGCGTACCAAGAGCATGCTTTCCTCCCCGCAGCACGGCATGTCGAGGAGGTAGGAGTTACTCTGAGTTGTGTTTCCCTGCCAGCAGTGGCTTACCATGCTATATTGATCTGGCTTGCTTCTTACATAAGGCAGCAGGAAAAACCCATCCCCATGCTGCTGCTCCTGCTCAGTTTGTCATTTTAAAATACATGGTCCATTTGAGTAGCACTCCTTTTGTGTTTGTAGGTTAGACACAGCTCCCTCTGGGTCAGCTTTACATCTTCAGCTGTAAACATATGTCAGCTGGCTGCCGTGCATTATGTTCCTTATTCTTTAAAGCAAAGGTCCTCACACGCAACTTCACAGTACATTGCGTTTGTCCATCTTTTAAAAAAGCTCATTTTGCTAGAGTAGCAAGTGGTTCAGCTGCTCGTGACATTAGCAGTCCTACCAGCATGGTAGCAAAAAATTTTTCAGTCTAGGTATTGCACACTCATAATGAGGGTATTTTCTACTGTTTCACTTCAGGGGTTTCCTGCCAGTTTTTTGGTATGGAGAGACTGATTTCAGCCCTATCAATGACATTAAATATCAGGTGTGACAGCTGATGTCCATAAATCAAAGCGAGTCCTTCAGCTTTTCTGCTCTGCTCAGTCTGTCTCTTCTGATGCTAAATCTAAGATTTGTTCATTTCTGCACCCTCAAGAGTCCATCAGAGGTTTGAAGTCTACATGTGAAAGGGATTTTCACAAGCTCGCAAGGAGCCAAGAAAAGGAAGGAAGGTTTTCTTCACAAGGAAACCTGCTGTTTCCTTTATCATATACATATGCTACATTGCTCAAATAAGGCAGAAAGTGGTTTACATATACATGCCTGCAGACTTTAATCTTAAATATGATGCTTAATATGTGGCGAATTTTTTTTGGCCCTAATTCCTAAGAAATGTAGGCTTATGCAATCCAGATGTAAAAGGAAAAGTCCCAAAAGGCTTTCCAAAAAAGACAGCACAAACTAGCCAATGGGTTCACAAAACAGAAGATTTATTTTAAGATAAGTTTTGCACAGAGAAGCTGAGTGGTGTGGAGCTCCCTTTGTACATAGCTGCAGGCACCCTCCAGCTGCCTGTAGGATCATGACGGGGTACAGAGAGGGTGGGTGCTGCAGAGCTTGCTTCAGCCAAGGCTATGCGTGTTTCCGTAGTCCTTAGGTAAACATCCATGTAGAAAGTCGTGACACTCTCCAGCTTAGTGGCAGATGAGGGAGGGAACAGGACCGTACCAGGAACTCCTTTTATTCTAGTCAAGAGCTGAGGCTGAAATAAACAGGAGAATCAACAGACGCAACATCCAACCTCACATAGCCACGGGCAGCCCCTGTCTCCCTGCACAGGGTTCCCCAGCATCACACCAAGGCTGCCCATCCCTCGTCTCCCTGACAGCCAGGAGACACTCATCCTGGGCCAACCATGTCACCAACCCCTCTATGGCTTGGGCCACCACCACTGCTCTGCCCGCTGGGACGTGGCCAGTACATTGCCAGGGTTGTTGCCAGGAGCTCATGTGGCACCCAGCCCTCGGGTACCCAGGAAAAAAGGGTGTGGAGCTCCCTTTCTCCAGGGTTCTCCAGGGACCTTCCACCTCCCAGTGAGACCGTGACAGTATAGGCTGGGGCTATCTTATCTGTCCTGTAGCACATTGACAGCTGTCCGTCTGAGTGGTCAAGGAGGGAGAGGACAGGCGTGTGCCATGGTTTGGTAGCGTCCCTGTCAGTGTCCAGCTGTAATAGGAGAATCAACAAAAAGAGCAGCCTCCCTTGTCATCATGAACAGCCCCTGCCTCCCTGCACAGGGCTTCCCCAACCTCACCCCAAGGCTGTCCATCCCTCATCTCTGTGACAGCCAGGAGACACCCATCCTGGGCCAACCATGTCACCAACCTCACTGTGGCTTGGGCCACCACCACTGCTCTGCCTGCTGTGCCATTGTGGCTACTGCATCGCAAGGGTTGTTGCTCGGAGCTCATGTGGCACCTAGCCACCTGCTACACCACTGCTCTGCCCACTATGACAGACATGACCAGTACATCGTGAGGGATCGTAGCTGGAGCTCCTTTATGGGACCCAGCCCTCAGCTACCAAGGGAAAAGGGTGTGGAGCTCCCTTTGCCCAGGGCTGGGCGTCCTTCCGTCTCCACGTGAGACCACAACAGGGTATAGATTGGGGTTATCTTATCTGTCCTGTAGCGGGTTGACAGCTCTCCAGCTGAGTTGCCCAGGAGGAGGATGATAGGAGCATGCCATGGTTTGGTCAAATGTGTTTCCAGGTATCTGTAGAAGGAAGAAAAGAGGCCCTCTCCCTCAGCCCTTGCTCAGGTCTCTGGCGCGCCTGCCAGACGCCTGCCAGACTGGGCTGTCGCAGCCCTTTTATACCCCTTCTCGGCTGCCTGTGTCAATGACTCCTCTGTTACATGGCCACCACCAACATTGTGACCACTGTGGCACAGCCATGACATCACCAGGGCTGGTTACCAGAGTTAGTGCTGCATCGCTGTGACACGGCTGTTATCTTCCACCATTCAAGCAAAAAGAAACAATAAATAATAATAAAAAAGTCCAACAAGTGGTAATGCTGGGAAGGGAAATAAAGTAGCTGTAGCAGTAATTTAAAGAACAGCAGCTCAGGAAAGGTTAAAGGAGAGTTAAAAGCAGCAGGTCCCAGCCACTGCGCAATTTTAAATATTTGTGAGATACTTGCTGCTGAAATTTGTGGGTTTGAGGGCTATATTTGGGAAGAAAAGTACTTTTTGAGTTGACTGATGGTAATATTTCACACCTTTGGAATTAAAGACATGTCCAATGCCAAACCCTGCATCCATGAGTGGCTGACATCGCTAAGGATGTGTCAGCATGAGCTGCAAGACTCATATCTTTCTTTTCCTGAGATGTATGGAAGATTTCATGAGAGACTGTCCTGTGCTACACACTTCATTTGGATACTAGGACGAAATCAATTAATTAGCTTCCATCTACTTGGCTCACTGCAGCTATTCCATTCCCTAAGGACCAGAGGCAACAGGCACAAACAGAGCTTCCCTCTGAATATTAGGAAACACTTTATTACTATGAAGGTGACCGAGCACTGGCACAGGTTGCCCAGAGAGGTTGTAGAGTCTCCATCCTTGGAGATATTCAAAAGCCATCTGGACACGGTCCTGGGCAACTGGCTCTAGGTGGTCATGCCAGAGCAGGGGGGTTGGACCAGATGACCTCCAGAGGTCACTTCCAACCTCAACCACTTTGTGATTCTGAGATGGCTGATGTACAAACAGTGCTTCTAAAAGCAGGCAGACATTTAAGCAGAGTGACTAAGAAAACTGCAAGATATAAATGATTTTTTCAAGTGACTTAGTAACGAGTTTTCATGGCATAAGCTGTGGTCGGGCATAAGTTTTATGTTTATCATTGAAACTACCCAAACTGTTCTCTTGAGATTTTTGTCTCTTACTGGAATGAAAGCGTGAGCAAGATTTCAGCACTGGAAACCATGAAATCCTTCACAGATGGGGTACAACTTGAATTCAAAGAGAAATAGTGCTGGGTTTGTTCTCTGGCCACTGAAAATATGCACATGTTAACACCAGTCATTAAGGTTTGGGGCTAAATTCTAGTAAGAAAAAAAATGTCAGTTAGCAACAGAAGTCAATTAGCAACAAAGCCATGTATAAAACAACAGTTTGTCTCCATGGAGCAAAAAAATATGGATGACAAAAATGCTTAGAGTGTATATATTTACCAAGGAAGCAAATACGGACCTGTGGAAAAGACCGCAAATAGTAAACTGTATTCATAGCCAAGACCACCCTTTCACCCATCGGAACTGAAAAGAAACAGACTCTGGAGACAAGGAATTGCCAGAACTGGCTACTGCAAAAAATCATTCTCTGAAAAACCTCAGTCAGGATGTAGAAAATGAAAATGATTAGACTAGCTGGAGTACTGCTCTGATCCAACATGTTAGTATTTACTCATTGTAAGGAACGATACCTTTTTTAATGACTATTTCTATTTCTCTGTTTTCTCCCTGTAAACTTTAATCTATGAGGAACTATTTGAACTGGAGAAGACAGCAGTCTGATGACTTATACTGAGTGATACCTTTGTGAAATCCACAGTTTATCTAGAAGATGGAGACTATCTTTTAGAAAGAGACAATTATTAAGTTATAGGGAGAGACAAATCCTTAGGTGAGTTTCTTCAGAGCTTAACCGCTATCCTGATTAAAAATGCATACATTATTTCTAGCCTGAATGTATTTAGCTTCAGCTAGATCTGGCTGTCAGATACTGTTATACCTTTTCTTCTAAAATAGAAAGCCTTATTGTATCAGAAATCTTTTTTTCTCTCTGGATAATTCTAGGCTGTGATCATATTAACCTTCCCTTTGCTAAACTGTTGCCTGAGCTCTTGTAGCCTCTCACTGCAAGGTAGATGAGACTCACTCCTCAAACAGTGGTACAGAGCTACCCTGCAATACTTACAAACAGTTTTACAAATGGCAAAGTATTTATAATGTGCTTTGGATTTTTTTTTCCTTTTCGAGGTTTTCTTTTCGTCCTGCCAATATCCGCATGTCCAATTCCTGTATCTTGGTTGCCCAGGCAACCTCTGCTGGCTGAGCCCTGGGTGCAGTGCTGGGTTTTCAGTTCTCCACCACAGAAGGAGGCTGATATGAAAGATGGAGGAACAGGTAATGAGCTTAAGCGGGTTAGGAAAGCCCAATTAGGTGACTGACAGCAGTAATGGGAGTTTTATTTAAAGGTTAACAGTGCTAATAAATGCATTTATGCAGATAATTAAAAAAATCCTATGACTTGCAGGAAATAGTAGGGAGAGATTTTACATCAGTGCGTTTCTAATATCAGCTGAAGTGTAATAGCTAAAAGTAATACAAAGACATGAGTGACATTTGCCAAGCATGTTACTTAAACTGAAACTGATACAGCTCGTGCTTCTTTATGCATGCATGTCGCTGCATTTGGAAAGCATGAGCAGAAACTACCACCCAAGCAAAATAAGAGCATTTAAGATGTTCTGAAAGTGCATTATATTGAGGCTTGACTTTTAAATGAAAAATCATTAACCTCTACCAAAACTGCTTCATGTAAATAATAGAGATTCATTTGCTATACAGAACTTATGGTTTTCATTAATGATCAGTAGATGTGTTGCTTTACAGCTACAGACACATTTGCTTGCTCTTAAAAAGGTAGCTGGTCAGGACAGGCAACTCACTCCAACAGAGGGAAAGTTTTAACATTTCAAAAGCCCTAAAAGGATGTTCTCACACTAAAAGTTTCTTCTAATGAGGATTTTGGTGTTTCTTAAGCAGGCAGCTTTCTTTTGGTCCAACAAAGAGTTGAATTACATGCAAACAACTCATTTCCAAGTAGTTAGACTTGACCCTGGATCCAAATGGGGATTCAGTCAGTCTGTACCAGTGTGTCACTGTCCCGAGGGTGGTGGCAATCCCTGTGAGCTTCTAGGTGTTGCAAGCTCTTGGTACATAGGTAGAGTGTAGTCTTTGAATTATAAATTTCAAAAGCTTTTAAGCTTTTGAAAGCTTTTGACATTTTGCACCTCCCACTGATTGATGTGGGCATGGTACTTTAAAGATCTCTTGGCTTATTGATCGTCTTCATTCGCTAGTACAACAGGTGACATTCTAACATGGCAACTTAGAAAAAAAAACTCAAAGAAGTTAAAAAAATTTAAAAATCATTAAAAAATAGAATAGAAGAGAAAACAACCACATTCTTGAAAGAAAGCTATACTGAAGGTCATTATTTATATAATGTTTAAAAAATACTACCATCACTCAAAGCAGAGAAAAAGGGAATCTGCACATTACTACCACTTGAATCAACACATTCCTCCTACAAAATGGTTCAGCTTTCTTGGTACAAAATAATCAAGGCTACTTCCAGTTGTCTTGAAGGAGCTCACAGACCCAGGAGGTTTTGAGGGATAAAGCATTAGGAAGATTCCAGCTAAGGTTCAGGAAAACAAGAGTCTTCAGACAGCTGGGTTTTTATTTAGAGCTGAATCTCTAAAATGCCTAACCACCAAAACAATGCTCTGCAATTATTCCCTGTTTTCTGGAAATGTTACTGAACTGCTACAGCTACCACTGCCAAATCAGACAGTGGTAGGGATTTCTGCTATAATGAATGACACAGACTATACCTAGAGTTATAAGCAGGAATTATCAGAGGAAATGTTCAAGAGGAAAGGAAGGAGATGAAGAATGACACAGGGCAAGTGAAAAATGCAGAAGCCGTTAAAACCATGGAAGATAGTTACAGACATTATTGCAGCATTGTCAGCCTTAAGGGTATGTGAACTGGGAGAGATTGAGGTCACAAATAGTCTCCCTCCTCACCCAAATTATGAGTAGATGCTAGGGGGGCAATAAAGACAAAGCAACTGTGGGAACAAAAATGCAGCAAAAGAGAGTTTTCAACGAATGCTCTTATTTCAGCCATCCCAGGCTTAAAGCGCAGACAGCTTCAGGCTTTCTTCAAAGAGAGAGAGGGGAAGGTGCTGTCGTGCCCAAGGCTAGTTTAGGGACCACTCCTGGGAGACCCCACCCCACTTCCAGCTCCCTCAGGTGCTCTCCCACTCGTCCTCCCCAGCCTTGGTGTCCAGCAAACCTCCCAGAGTGACTTTGTCTCCAGGACAAAGGACAGACCTGAGGGTCACTAAAGACACTCTCAAAGGCTAACCTCTGCCTGGAAAGGCTGTTCAGGCTCCTGTTGCAGCTACTGAAAAGCCTGAGCATCTTTTCCCAAAGGACCCTAACTGAGAGTGCTCTGAATTGCTCCCACTGTATAGGGAGTTGTTTGCTCCTCCCAAGACCACAGAGACACCCACTTCTGTCCAAAGGTGTCAAGTCCTGGCTCTGTTCCTACATGTTCACCCCTTTGCCTTGCACCCGGCGCTCACGGTGATGCAGACGATCCAGGCCAGACTCTATCATCTCCCCTATTTCCACTGCATTTTTGTTTGATACCACATCTGGAGGAAATATGATGGGGCATCTTTTGTGAACCTTTTCCCAAGGACAATTCTCCGTAGGAATGCTGTTTAAGGGAACAAGGAGGACTTCTTCAAGGTTAATCTTTCACTGCTAGTTTCTTTTGGTTAAAATTTCTTTGTGATAAAACTGCTTTTATTGGAGTTCCCAGAAGACAGCTCAATTTCATACTGTCCTGACTTCCATGAGGAAATGAAACACTGAGCTTCTGGAAGGTTCGATTAAAACTAATTTTAAAAAAAAGAAGCTAAAATTAAATGGTCATTAAGCTAAAATGGTCATTAATGTATGACTTGTGACATTAATCTATTATATGGATTCCTGTTTTGCTCAAACATGCCAAACAAAATAAAAGTTAACTGAATTGTTTACACCTTCTTGCTGTAACTGCTTAGACTAATAACTCTAGAAAAGTCACAAGTTTAAATGACGTTAATGAATTAATAATTTTTTTTTTCGTATTTTTCATCAATAAACTTTCAGTCCCAAATTTGGAGGCTGCAGGGAGGAAAGGTTTTTCTTTCCACTCTTCTGTTTCTCTTTCAACTATCTTCATTGTAGTAGGGAAATTTAAAAGGTTAATCAGAGAGGGGACAGGGAAAAACAAAATGTAAAATGAAACCTGGAGACTTAAATCTTCTGTAGTTTGGTTTTAATTTTAATTTTCAGTGAAAATTCATTTTAAGTGGAAAGAGTTGCACAAATTTCTAAAGCATTTTAAAAGTTTTGAATGAAATTTTAATCCATTCATTTTCCTCTGAGTAGCAAGTGTTAAGAGCGTGGTTTGGATTTTATATTTACTTAAACCTTAATTGCTAATTCTACCTTTCTAAATTTTTAACACTTGTTTGCTGATGATAGTTTTCTAAGACTTCAGAATGTTGATTACTTTATTGATTGATTGGCTGATTAAAATTGGATTCTACAATATTTCCTTTAAAAATTCTTTAATTAGACTGCGAAATTGCTTAAACCATAAGCAAGGCATGCATTTCCCAAAACCTGTCCTTTATTAGAGTGGTTTCCAAACTTTGCTGATCTGCAGTTCTTCTAAACTTTCCAGTATGGATTAAAGGGTTCTCTCTGTGTTTGATTTATTTGGTAGTTAAGCATTTTCCAACAAGTTTTGAACTATTTTTCCTTTCAACGCATACATTCATTTCAGAATTCAAGGAGGTAAATAATCAAGACTACCATTCAACACAGTATTTACAAGTATGACTGTTGTTTCTCTGTTAACTTGGACTAGCGTGAACACAGGCTACTAGAAAGTTCAGGGGTAAAGGGAGTTGGTCCCATGAAAGGAGACTGGCAGAGATGGGTTTGTTCAGTCTCAAAACATAAAAGGTGAAAAGGGGATGTGATCATCCTCTATAAATATACGAGGAGAAGAGCTGTTTCTATTAAAAGATAATACTGGCAGAGGAATAAACAGATAAATAGATACTATAAATAGACTGTGAATGCATTTAGGCTGGAAATAAGATGACATTTCCTAAGTGCTAGAGCACAGTCAGTCTGGTCTGATCGGTGCAAAAGGAACAAGATCCAAATTTTAGGACAGAACAGGTGCAGAATAATCCCTGATATGTTGGCAATATGTATTTGTAGCACAATATACACACAAAGGCCTAAGAGGGATTATATGGTATGATTGTGGGAATGGAGTTGGTGATCAGATTCCCTTTTCCTGGTTCTGTTGCAATTTCAGTCCAAAAAAAGTCAACTTCAGAAGCACCTTAATCCATGCGGCTTACTTAGGGTCTGCTCATAAGAATTGTCCAGACCCAGAAGAAAAATGGTTTCTTTTAAAAATGGTGGGAATCCATGATGCCTTCCTCATTGTAAGCAAGTATTTCTCCTGCTACTCCCTAGTTGTTGAACTTTATTATTCCGTGGTTACAGAAGTGGTCTCTACAAAGCAACCAGTCGCTGGGTTTCCCATGTAGGTCCTCCTCTCTGCTCCCAAGCTTTGTCTAGTAAGAAAAGGAAAAGCTCCCCTGGCCTCCCAAGCAGCTGGAGGTCCAGTGGGAGAACTCCCTTTGCTGCTGCAGGATACTGCATGTCTGGAGATCCTTGAGGAATGGCCTCAGTCGTGGGATTCATGTATTCACTGCATGTTGCATGCCCAGAAAGAAATACTTGTGCAAAGCCAGTCAGAAATGTGAGCCTTAAACCTCTGGAATTGCTCAGATGGGGGAAGAGAGAACAAGTAGTGTTGTGGGGAAAGGACTGGGAAAAAAAGAGATTACAAACAAGATTTCTATTTATGTTTCCATTTTGGAGCTACTGGAAAGTTTTTGAGGCGTTTTAAAATACTAGAAGCAGCCGTAGTTGGTGGGCAGAGTGCGGGTGATGGGGTCAAGCTTCAAGACAGAGTTATCCCATGGCTATCAGGAGCACATGGTAAATATTTATGTATGTGCCAGTCTAGAAATAGTGGCATTTCCAGGTAAAAAAATGCAATAAGCATATTCTTATCAAACAGCTCCAGTAATAACCTTTCCTAGCCACCATTGTGCTCATGATTTTATTTTTTTTTCTTTCATGAATTTTTATATGACTTTCAATGTTTTGTCCTGTGGTTTGTAAAGGAAAATTGACAGCTATACCATTATAAACTGGGGAAAGCAGCTCTGAATTTCCATCTTAAAAGAGATAAAGGATATCTAGAAACACCTCAAGACATCTTCCTGTGGGGATGTTATTTATAGACCCAATTTTTTTATCCTCTCGTCTCAAGATAGAACATCTCCTATACAGAGTTAAAACATACCGGATACTTCTATGATAACTCTTGATTGGGATTAAAAAAAATAGTGAAATACTGTGTTAATCTAGATTCTTTCCTCTCCCCTTTATAGTAATATATTTTGTCTTGTATTTTCATTAAATATTCTTTTTTTCCCTTCCGGCAGACAAAACAGTAACACATTCCCCAAACTGTGTAGGTGTGTTGCCAAGGACAACAGTTTCAGACATAAATTACTTTTGAACCGCAAACCCTTTTATTGCTCTTTATTGAAGGCCATCTGTATGTTGTTATGTTAATTTGAGGCTTTCAACTAACCCTTCTGAACACAGCAATTTGATGTGTTAGCAAACGTCCATATTACAACCATTTTTCACAAGGTGGTGACATTAAGTTACAGACTGCAAACAGGTATGCCCCAGCAGAAGTTAAGGTTTAAAACAAATTTTATAAAGTAGAGGAAAACATTCTTGAAAGAATAATTCCTAAAATGTAACTAAAAGGGAATTAAAGCAACCCGATAAAAAATTCACAACTAATGATTTCACCTTATCGATTAAATGTATACAAGAGAAATAAAGCACAATGCATTACCCTAGATCACCCACTTTCCAAATGACGATTTCATAGTGGTTGCCTAGACTCAATCCTTCATCACCATCAATTTCAGCATTGCTTTTTCCTGCTGAAGCTGGTGGAACTTTAATGAGCTTCATATTTGCTGAAATGTGGACTAATATTTTACCAAAAAAATTTGCCCAACTGTATGAAAATTTCAGTCAATTAGAAAGAAAAGTTTTCAAGCCAGAAAGTTCTTTTTGCTTTGGTATCAGCTTCACTCCTTGACATTGACTGAGGGTAAAAATGAGTCAGGTTCTTAGGGAAAGAGTGTAATTGATGGTTTTATGAAATTGCACTGACTTATGCCAGCCAACGACCTGGCTGTTGCTCTTTGCTTTGTTTTTTTTAATAGTCCATAGATGTACTCGGTGTCTGGCTGGATCCGATTATAAACTTCCGGGTACATAAACCACTTGGCTTTTGCTCCCTGTATGTTGCCAAAGACACTGTTGGTACTGAATCAATTATAAACATTGTAACCTTAGTGGGTTAGTTGCAGAATGCTGCAGTTTTTAACACTACCTTCTTAACGAGGTCGTTAAATCATTTCAGTCCATAAGGATCTTCTGAGATGCTATTTTTTGAGCAAAAAAGGCTAAATAGCTGATAGCAACCCTATACATACAGAAATATTCAATATCCATAGAAGAATAGTCCTCCAAAAGAAAACCTTAAAAGATGGCAGCAGAGAGGAGATGGCAAAGAGCACAATTTTTTGCATCTGACACTAAGTTTTATGTTTTATAAGAACTCCATGTAGTCAATTTGGAGCTTGGATGTCCCCATTCACTTAAACACCTGTGAAAATTCAGACCAGAGATCCAAGTTGGTCTATCACCAGGTGATATGCCATACCAATGGGCAAGTGCAGTCCTCACTTGCTATCTGGATCAGAGCACCAGCCTGGAGATATATATGCCATATGTTGCTGATGGCAGCCCATTTCACAAAGAATCCAACTCCCTGGCAGTGAGAACTATAACTAAAAATAGCCCAGAGAAGCAGACCCTCTCTGAAAGTGACCCCATCTATTTTTTCCTTGTACTTTCTATGATCCTGAGAAGCTATAAGGTTGGTGTCCTGGTTTCGGCTGGGATAGAGTTAATTTTCTTCTTAGTAGCTGGTATAGTGCAGTAGTTTTGATTTAGCAGGAAAATAATGTTGATAACACACTGATGGTTTTATTTGTTGCTAAGTAGTGTTTACACTAAGGATTTTGCAGCTTCTCATGGCCAGCCAGCAAGAAGGCTGGAGGGGCACAAGAAGCTGGGAGGGGACACAGCCAGCACAGCTGACCCAAACTGGCCAAAGGAATATTCCATACCATATGATGTCATGCCCAGTACATAAACTGGGGGGAGTTGGCTGGGAGGGGCGGATCACTGCTCGGGAACTAACTGGGCATCAGTCAGCGAGTGGTGAGCAATTGCATTGTGCATCACTTGTTTTGTATAGTCTAATTCTTTTAGTATTATTATTGTCGTTTTATTATTATTATCATTATTTTCCTTCCTTTCTGTCCTATTAAACTGTCTTTATCTCAACCCACGGGGTTTTATTTCTTTTGATTCTCTCCCCCATCCCACTGGGTGGGGGGAGGAGCGAGCGAGCGGCTGTGTGGTACTTAGTTGCCGGCTGGGGTTAAACCACGACAGTTGGTCTTCAGGTATCTCCCTTTGAGGTGAGACTTGAGCAGAAGCTCTGCTAAAGCACATCAGTGGATTTCTGATGTGGCACTTAGAGACGGATTGTTCTCCACAAAGATTTTATAATATTCTTCTTTTGTTGTTGTCAAAACTGAGCAATGGAGCCAGGTAAAATATATCCTAAAAATATTTTAACTATTTCTAGAAGAACCATTGCATCTCTGAGAGCAAAAAATAACAGGACAAAGACTCCTTGCTTACCTTGCAGGACTTTTCCAGACCAGAGACTGGAGAGTGTATATATGCCCCTGCTGATCTCACTCTTTCCTGCAGGATTTGGACCTTGAGCCCCGAGAGCTCATACACCCCAAAAGTGTTACGGGCAGTGCTCGGAGAGCCCTACGCTTTCCATCACTCTTCATGAAGTTACCTGTTACTACAGGGCCAAGAGCTCTGCAATGTGAGGTACTGAGACTCCCAAAGCCTTCATTTTTCAGCCTGGGAATTAAGTCCCTGGTGGGTTGAGTGCCTGGCCAGACACAAAGTCTGCTTTAACAAGAATTTGAACCCATCTGTCTCAAGATCTCATTTAGGGCTCTGGTTGCCGCGTTCTGTATTGGTTCCTCTGTCTCTGCACTTTCTTAGAGCAAAACGCAGGGAATCTATTCCCCACCCTCCCACCAGGATACAGAGTACAACAGGTAATAAAAGTTAATAAAAGATAAGCCAAAGAAAAATACCTCATACTTAGTAGGTAAGGGAAAATGACTGCAACAGAAAGGATGGAAAACAAGGAAAGGAGAAAATCACTACATAACACTAAGATTTTTACTAGCAGCAACAAGAAAAGGTGAGGGGCAGGCAGGTTGTCAGCAGTGTGTGTGCATCCAAATGTCTGTGGAAGTCAGTTTATGTGTCAAAAGGTGATTGAGAACATAAGGGAGAGAAAAGACAGTGCCCAAAAGGGTTAGAAAGATAAAATACATGCATTGACGTAGAGTTGAAAATTGCAGAACGTACCTCTGTTGGATAACATGATTAGTGGGGAAAGACCTGTAGAAAGATCATTTGGAAAGTGCTCAGAAGGAATAAAAAATACGGCAAAAGATATGCAAATTTACTTTGTGTTTCTGGAGTATCTTGGATAAACTCTTAGATGAAATACAATTACAGAAAAAGAGCTTGTGTAACTTTTCATGTGGGTATTGTCTGGACAGATTATACCTTTCATATGCACATAGAGAAATCCTACATTTCAAATTATTTTTCAAATGAGCTGTTTGAAAAGGAATTTCAAAATATTAAGAAAGAAAAATGTTAGAATTTAACTGGGCAGAGACGAAATCTGAGGGATTTGAGGGATTTCTCTAATTCACACCATTGAAAAGGATCACCTGCCAAACCATGCTTAACTCCATTTGATAAAGCAGAACTCCCTAAATAAATGGCTCTGCAAATTTAGCTGGGTAGACTTACACTATTTGAACGAAGGAGATGAATCATTGATGATACAAAGATAAGTAACAGAAGAAAGGAAACGTAGAGATTACTTTTAAGAAAAAAGTCATGGGGACATGGGGATTAGACTGTCAGTCTCCCAAAGAAAGCAGAATATTCAGTAAAAATTAGACTGTACAATACAATAAGTGGTCTGAAAGTGAAATACAGGATTTCTTCATTGGTAAGGAGTACAGCAGAGAAGCAATCTCTTTTCCAGCTCTGCTGCTGTAGTTCTTACGCTTCACTTGCCAGTTTTCTTTAGCAAACCGATCACATTCAACAGCTAACACACATCTTGCATGTCCACACCAGTTGTACTAGAACAATGGCTTTTTTTTTTAATCTGTGAAAACCTGTATTATCTTTCATCTTTCCAAGTCTTGTATCTCCACAGTGCTCATCACAGTAAAATTTAAGCCCTCCTAAAATGAATTAGATCTGTATCACATGAGCTTTTTAATATTTCCAAGAAAAAAGAAAAAACACTGTGATATTTTCATAAGTATCTGATTCCCTTTTTCAGCCATCCCCAGTTTTTGAAGAAAAATGAGAAGTTTAGGAATAATTGATTTTTTGGATCACTAACTAAACAAAAAAAGTTAAAATAAGAGAATTTTTTTCAGCAAAACAACTAGAAATTCTTTGCCAGTCAACTAAAACATCTAATGGAGACTAAACCAAAATGTTTTCATCTCGTTTACTTGGGGCTTATTCTTCTTTTAATTTACTTTAGGGAAATGTAAAAACAAATGTCATTTGGAAAGGTATGGGCTTACTCAAAGCGTTCAGTTTAATTTTTTCCTGCGACCTACCTCTGCGTAGTCAAAGCAATGCCAATTTTAACTAAGCCCGTTTTCCTATTTTATGATTCAACTTTCACAACATAGTGCAAATAACCTGAATTTTCCTCCAGGAGAGGAAGCAACCCACAGACTCCCATGTAAGACTTTCCCCAGTTTCTCACCCTGGCCCAATCATGTCAGACTTCACCGCATGAGTCAGAAGTTCTTCAGGCATTGAATTGTTTGGCAGTTGCCTGAAAAAAGACAGTAAAACCAGTCAGGACTTTAGAAGCAGACCCAATGACAACAGGAACAAAATTCCTTTCTTGAGCCCTCTGCCAGGAGAGTTGTGATTGATATTCCCTGGAGCTGCTATCTAGCATTTTGGGAACTTCTAACTAGATCTGAATCTAAACCTTTTACACAGCACAAACTTTGTACACCTAAAAGAAAGGTTAGCAGCTGCCCCTCATTTTGGCCTGTTCAGAGACCTGCTTGGAAGAGTCCCATGGGGTACAGACCTGGAGGGAAGATGGGTCCGAGAGATTTGGTTTGTGCTGCCATTCAAAGGGACCTCAATGGGCTGGAGAAATGGGCCAACAGGAATCTCATGAAATTTAATAAAGAGAAATGTAAAGTCCTCCACCTGGGGACAAATAACCCCATGCACCTTCATGGGCTGGAGGCCAGCCAGCTGGAAAGCAGCTCTGCAGAAAAGGATCTGGGGGGGGCTGGTGGGCACCAAGTTGACCATGAGCCAGCAATGCATCCTCGCCCTTCCAGTCTCAGCCATTCTGTAGTTTTTTTGTCCTTGACATGTTTTCATGTCCTCATGAAATATTTCATGTCACATTTTCCTCAATCTTAGCAAAAATTTATCAAGTGCCACTCCTGTCAGCTGGCTGAGGCAAGAACAGCCTAGCCATCAGACGGGACTTTCACCCACCCTCTTTCACCTGTTTTTAACTCAGCTGGTCTCATGCGAATCTGTGATGCTTCCACACTGGTTACTCTGTAATGCAGATCCTAAACACCACGAGCATACGAATCAGAACATTTGTAAGTACAATAAGCCTGGCAGAGAAGTTATAATGCTGCAGACTGATCAAAAGATGTCTTTCATTGTGCAGCTGAGAATACTGCAATTCAAGAGAAATTAAACTCTTCAAAGTTGTGCCTGTGCAGCTTAACAGATGGGCTTCTTCAAAGATTCATTATTAGTCTAACAGAAACTATAAATAACAGAGTGTGAACTGAACAACCAAAACACACACCTGCCGCTTTAAATCCATCAGAAATATGGTCAGCTCTCTGCAGCAAAGGCAATGGAAAAAATCCTCTCTGTTGGCTAAAGAAAGCAATATTAAGCACCTTGTCTTGATAGGTGAGACACGACAGTTGTTTTCACAATATAAATGATTAGAGCAAATGGGATGTAATTCAATTTCATGACATTTTTAGAAAAAAGCACCAATGCAAACACATTTTTATACAGAGGTTGTCATTCTGGTTACAAGGAATCCTTAAGACCTGGGATTATCCTACAGGAGAAAATATCAGACTGTTTTCAGTACTGCTCTTCATCCTTCCTTCCCTGCACAACTCGTGTCTCCGTGTCTGGTGCTCAGGCTACTTTTAGGCTGAGACCCGCTAGACAATGGCTGGTTGTTTTAGGACTGAAAATGCAAAGCAGCAAAGGGAAACATACAGAAAGAGTATGTAACATCATGGTATCTCTAGATATACCAAGGGTAGACAGATGCCAACTGAAAGGAAACCTGAACATCACAGGCTTCTTCGAAATCACCTCCTACGCTGGGTTTAGAAGAGCCCATGCTGACAGCCACGCTGCTGTGGTTGCACAGCTGTCAATACCCTCACCATCTAAATTAGCACTAGCTGCAGCATTTGCATGTGTTGAAATCTCACCATAAATTGTGGTAGCAATATAACCCCACAAAAACCCCATATACTTAGGAGGACAAAGGGTAAAAGCAGGGGAACAGCCATGTAGAATATTTATGTTGGACCCTCCTGTGCATGGGCACAGAGGTTTTTGACAAAGAACAGGCTTAGTGCTGATGGATGAGACTGCTCCCAAAGCAAGGGACAGTGACATTAACTCCCTGCTGGGCTCTTTGCCACGCCCCTGGACAACGAAGTGAAGGTCTGTTCTTCATCCTGGCGGAGAGTGTCCCTTTGGCAGAGATCACTGCTGACTGAGAAAGACAGTTTTAAAAATTAATCCACTTTGTGTCCCTTGCAGTCTTGAGTTACCTCCACAGAAGATGTGGCCCTTGTCGCTTGGTTGCCTCCATATGGTTACATGCAGCAATAATCTCCATTTTGGGCAGCAAATACAGAGGAAAATCTCTTTCACTTCTGCTCAGTTCTCACCCCACATGTCTGTTTTCAACTGCTGCACTATATCATTTCCTTTGATAGAGTTCTTCTGTGCAGTGATTTGCTGCGTTTCATCTCTTGGCAGGCTGTTAGAGCTTATACTTAAATATTTTAGCTGAGGTTTGGTTGGCTTCACTTTGTTTCCTCCTCACCACTTTTCATCTTCTGCTGTTCTTCCTTTCCTTCCTAAGGCCTTGCTATACCATTGAGTGTTAAGCCTCACTCCCCTTTGAAACCGAAAAGGAATTTGTCCAGAAAATGATGGCTTTCCTCGCCCAGCATAGGTCATCTCTCTTACTCCTAAAAAAAAAAAAATCTGCAAAATGTAGATTTTTTCCCCCCCCTCTCAGAGATGTATTTTGTGCCAAGAGGTCCAGCATCAGTGCCTTGTTCATATAGCACAGCAGCTCTGAGAGTCTCCCGGTGAGATCGGGATCCCTTGTGTTTGCAGCGCACAGAATGAGACTGTCCCGGCTCTGCACTACCTACATTTTAGACCACAGGAGACACAGATGGTGGGTTCTGAAGATGCAGTCACAGCTGCTCCATATGATTCAGGTTACTTCCACGACTGGGGTCTGGAGGAGCCTGGGACTACACAGATTTTCAGAGTTTGGGCACAGAGAAGTATACCCACGGCAACAGAGGGGTCCCGCATGCAAACACAGCTCATGCTCTAACTCAGCTGAAGATATCAGCTTGGTGCTGTGCTAGAGAGGTTTCCCCTTGCTGAGAGGCTAAATCCTCCTGGATAACTACAGCATTTCTGATCTGAGCTGCCTTGCATCCAGATGGCTCAGCAAGCTTGCTCCCCGATGGCTGTGAAAGATCACACAGGGATCCCCTGCCACCTAGGACAAGCAGCCCCTTGGCTTTGACTGTCCATCTGTATAATAGAAATAAATTGCCCTCTTATGTTTTGGAGGTCTTGTAAGGATTGCCACGTTGAAGATTTTTATAGACTTAATTACTATGGTAATACAAATACGATCGATAAAAATCATATTTATTAATATTGGTAAAAGCGCATTTTAATGCTGTCAGGCCTCAATGAGCTGCAGACATTGAAAATTCAGAGCTTTATATTTGATTTTGTAGTTGGCTGAGAATCAGTTGTCTCTAAACCCTGAGGTGTGGGACTCCAGCCATGGTAGGAGTGCGGTGACTTCTTTCTGTCTCTGGTGTGACTGTTTACGTTCATGTTCATATACAGTACAACTCAGGTTATGCTGCTGCACAGGCTTTTGCATGAATCCTGGAGGAAAGCAGAGGCTGCCATTTGACAGGGAAGAAAAGGATGGTAAATTATTGGGTAAAATAGATTTCCAGCAAGACATCTCACATCCCAGTCCCCATCCCCATGATGCTCTTTCTCTGGATGACACCATCATTCTGCTCCTTTACGGGGAGGAAGTTTGCAATAAATAAACATTAGTCAGACTTTTTTAGCTGGGGTTTTAATTAATTTTTGTTTGGAGCAGCTTTGTTACAGTTCCCTATGCTCATGCAGGGATTCCTTATTAAGGTTATCGCAAGTGTGGGGGGAAAAAAGAAATAAGCTTTGTGCAAAGTGTGTAGGCGGGGAGAGCAAATGAAATTGGCTATTTGAACTCAAAGCTGCTCATTCCCCTCGGAGGAGAAGAAAAATAAAGGCACATGAAGAAAAAGCTCAGAAATTCCTGAAGAACACTGTATATGTATATCCTCCACGGTCTCCTACAGCCCATGGTTGTATTCGGAAGGTGAGTACACGTTGCTTCCACTGGGGAGGAAAGGCAACATGACACATGAATAAATTAGCAACCAGCTGAAGTTAAAAATTGCTTTTACAGAAAAAGAAAGATATATTCCTTTGCTCCACATAAAGACAGACCTATGAACCTGAAGAGATCTAGTCTTCTATCTAAACTGCTTGAGCTCTGGTAAGTCAAAAGTTATCAGTGACCCATTTCAAGCAATGTTATTCTAGCAGTGCACTATTGTAAGATATATTCTTTACATTTTCTTTGGCTATTGGATTTTCCACACAATGTATAGTTTCTGGCAAACAATGCAGACATAATTTTAAAATAAGCTGAAATAAACGCTGTTTTCTTCCTATTGTCTTTTAGCTATCCTATTTAATAAAATAGTTGTGATTTTTTTAAGGTACTTCATATATTCTGATGATAGCATTCTCAGAACAAGAAGGGGAAAAAAAATCTGCTTTCTTCAGGAAGACGTATATATCAGTAGGGTTCCCTGTTAATTTTCATTGAGAAGTGGAGAGAGAAGGTTTGTTGACAAGAAAAAGAGCCCTCAGTGGCTCTTGGAAATGTGAAAGTACATCCTAAGCATAACCAGTAATCTTTAGAGGTCACACTCAGTCAGTTATACTTGTCTGAACCCGCTGCATGCAGTTTGCTGAACAGGGGAGAGGGGCCACTTTAATTTCAGTATCCCTGGAGAATCTATAAAATCTCATCTAAAGTTCATCATTCCTCAGGCTCCATGTGCTTCACAATATTCAACGATTGTGTATCCTATAAATCAGTAAGTCTTGATGTGATTTGAAAAGCCCTGGCTGGAGTTTTTAAGAGAGCTGGCTGTGATTTTTTGGCTCTTATCCCTGTTTCCAGATGGTAACATGCATTTAAAGACATTGCATACATTTCCACCCAAAACATAAACAAATAAACAAAATCTGTGCTAAAAATGTCCCGACATTTACAAAATCAAGGACCAGAAGTTAAGAAATATGAGAAGGCAGGGTCACCGTGCAGCCAATTCACAGAATATCCATAAATTAGAAAACTGAAATTAGAGTTTTAAACACTCTTTGCCCCACTTCTCTGAATTTCTTATGCACGAGTGATTAAATTTGTATGCAGGTGTCACAAGGACCTGCAATACCTCTGATCTCTGTCCCTAACGGACGTATTTTTTTGCTGGGCCAACCCTAGCCTTTTCACAGCAACAGCCCAAGAGCAGCTCTCAATCAACCTCAGCCAAAAATACATCTGTGTCTTCTTCGTCTTGTTTCCAGTGGATGATCACTGCAGAAGTCTCGTCGCCAGCCCCGTGACATCGTGTCCTCCATGAAGGAGTGCAAGCCCCTTCCCACCTCCCCAGCCTGACAAGCCACCCCGTTCTTTGGCAGATATCTTTTTGCTTCACCTGCACAAAGCCAGCCCAGGTCAGCTCTCAGCATCAGATGCTCAAGGGACTTCTTTCCCACTAAGCTGATACCACCTATTATCATCTCTCCCTGGGGCAGTTCTTTGCCCGTCTGATATTACTTACATATTAAAGGCTTATATCCCTTTTCTGTCCTCTCGCAGCCATGCTCAGAGCAGCCTCAGGGCAGGTCTGGACAGATTGAGTACACATATTTGTAGAACCAGTTTCTTTCGTAATTCCTCACTTTTGGAAATCTGGGCTAATCTGCAGCATACACATACAAACTTCCGCTTCCTGGAATCCTTATACCTTATACCTTCCTATGTTATACAGTTTAGCCTTTGTTTATGATGCTGAACACAAATTTCCATAATGGCATTGATATATCACTGTCTACAAGTCATTACCATGACTGAGTTATTTATGCCTCTAAACATTTACGTATTCCATTTCAACCAGGAACTATTTATCAAACAAAGGCAATCACTGTGAAACAAAGTCAGCCTTTCGCTTGTGAAGAATGATCCAAATATAAGCACTCTCTTCCTTCTGACTACACATTAATCTTCTATGAAATAAAAAGTCTGCCCCTTCTTCCAAGCCAGGAGCAGCAAAATTATTTCAGACTGCATTTTTTAAGTACTCTGTAGAAAATTGTTCTTTTGAGAAATCCTGGTCAACATACTTAGTGCTGTATGCATATTTCTTAGCATGATAGATCAGTATTAAATGTACATAACAGCAGCATGAGAAATATAGTATCAAAATGGCAGTAGTCATGTATTTGATAACAATATTGCCTTCAAATGACAGTATTAGCTATTACTTTACATGCAAAACTCATCCTATTTCATTGGCCAAGTTGATCTTTTTTTTTTTCCACAAAGGGATGAAAAGTTCATCAAGAGCTTTGCAAAGGACCTGAGAATAAGACTGAATTCACTGGAGCAGGGCCTAGTTTTGTTCTGGCTGAATAGTGTGCAGTCATCCTGCAGATCCTAAGCCCAACTGGACCTTCCAGGCTGATTTTACAACTAATAATTTCGACATGGTTTGCTTGGACCATCACACCCAGGCTTTCCGTTATTTGACCTGTTGTATACAAATCTCCCCTCTGCAGAGAGACTCCCAGAAAACAGAGACCTCCCAAGTCCATCCCTCTGTGCTAAGGTGAGATCATCCATACCTAAATCATTCCCCACAGGCTTTTATCTAGCCAGTTCTTAAAAATCTCAGTAATAGAAGTCTCATCAACCATAACACCAGTAATAACACACTTGTCTCATTATTAACAGCAGTGTTAAACATTGCATTTATCATAGGTGTTGTAGTCACATTGATAGAAGCTAAGCATATAATACTTTAAAAATCACTTAAAACTTAAATTAGGCGCATGATTTTAGACTTATTTTAAAAAGCAGTCTTGGCATATGAATGTTCACTTAGCAATTGGTGGTATTTCAGCATACCTTTCTGGCAACTAAGTTTGATTCTCCAGCTACATCTATCTGCATCAGGCCCTGCTCCTAAAACTAATACTTATCCCTTCATGAAAAGAATGCAAGGTACCTGTGTCTCTAGTAAAAATCGCAATAATTGAGAATATTAAACATGCAAACAGTCCTGCACTATACAGTTCATGGTCAGATAAATCTCTGAGATGTTGTTTATCCACATAAAATACTCTTTTACTGATTTGCATATGAGCGACATACATTTCTGGATTTTATTGTCATCATCTGTTTACTGGCAACTAGGAAATATAAAAGAGCTAAATTCAATGAATAAATTATTCGCTGTCAACAGTCCACCAAGCCCACATTTTCTGTTAAAACTAGAATACCATTGGTTAGCTTCAAAGGAATTCTTTTTGCCTATTTTTTTTTTCCTTTTGAAAGATCAAATGTCTAGAATAAATCAGCTAAAGGAAACGAAAAAATTTCATAGAAATAATTGTTCTGCAGTGTCTTGGGTGAAACAATATGTGTCAGCCTAAAAGTAGCCATAGCTGGGGATGTTCCTTTGCCAGGTCCTGCCGTGGGCCAGCTACTCTGGCTTGCAGCAGGTTCCTCGCTGCAGACCCCTGCTAAATTGCACAACAGCACCAGTGAAGCACAGGTTCTCCCATACTGACATTTCGTGCAACAGAAAATTGAGAACAAGGCGGCCTTTGCTGTGAACAACTGACATCAGTCCCTGGAGAGCTTCAGAAGTACAAAGCAGCAGATAAAACGAAACCAAGAAGTCAATGGGCTTTGAAATCCTGGGACCTGCTGCTGCTGCCGCCTCATAAACACAGGATGATGTGTGTTTGTGGTGGGAAGTCATACACAAGCATCAGTGTATCATTAGAGGTAGCGTTCCTTCCAGCTCTGTATAAGCCTGTCATGCTCTATAGACACAAGTCCTAAGAAACAGATTGTACCTTCCACCACCCCAAGAAGATGGTGCAACAAGTTGGGATTTTTGTCCAAGACGTCCTTAGAAAGGCGAGAACCCAGCGGGCAGCGGTGGATGAGGTATGGGACATGACTTGACAAGAAACAACAGCTTTTCCAATGTCCAGCAGCAACACTGATGTCTCTACCAGATTCAGAAAGCTGCATCACCACCAAAGCATCTTAGGGCTCAGCTACTTAAGCTAAGCTGTGCTAGTTAGTTTTAAGGCACAGCCACATAGTCATAGTCAAGTAAGTTTTTAATTAAAACCCAAAACTATTAATGGATCATTTAATTGCTCTTCATCTCCTGCAGTGCACAGGCAGCTGAGCTAATCCGAACTATTTCGGGGCTATTTTAGCTGGGCTGTCTTTGCACAGAAGTAGGTGAGGAAAAATTACGTGACCAATCCATGTGGCTCAGCCTCAAGATAATTGCCTCCAGAAACTAGCAGCTAAGGACAGTTTTCCTTAAACTGTTCACATGAGTTCTGTAACAGGATCCCTCTCTTTGTCCTGCATTAGCAGATTGATTGGGAACATTTGAAAAGTTAGATTATGTGAATGCTGCTTGTTAAGTTTTTTCCCTAAATTTGGCTGGAAAAGGAAGATTTGGGAAGCTAACAAACAGGTGAGTTTTATAATAACGTAGTACAGGTCTCATTTATCTTGTAGTAACGTGTGTTTAATGCAGTGATTCCTACTTTGATCTAAATCTACTTTTCAGGAGCTAAAAACCCTACATTCTTTCTCAAGCTCACAAAGTAATTGTGTTTGTTCTGGTAAAACAGCAAAGGATGAAGCAGGCTTATCTGTAAACAATTTCTTTTTCTTTTATCAGTTCTACATTTTTCACAGATTGCTTGTCACAATATCAGAAAGGCACCACTTAAAAAAAAGAAAAAAGGAGCCTGACTCACGTCTTGGACTGGTGAGATAACACTGCAGAGATGGGTTCAGGGGAAAAAAAGGCAAGATAATGTATCAGAAGGTCAGCTTGCTCAGGGTGCAGCTTGTATTATTTGTGGTCCTAAATGCCTTACACATTAGATACTTTATAATTAAAAAACACCGGCCACAAAGCCAACCAGACTGTAATATTGGCAAACAAGAGCATGCTAGCGGTGCATCCCAGAAGCTGTGAATATGGACTCTCTGATTATCTCTTGCCCCTTAATTCATCAACTATTACAAACTAAACTGTCAGTACAGTTCTCTAAAGCATGCATGTGAGTATATATGCGTAAATGAAATGCTTTTAACAATCCGTCAGAAATCTCAGAGCAGACACAGTAATTTAGCCCCGGCTCAGCTCCTTTGCTAACACATTCGGTGCTCTCCGTGCGAGCGCACGGCCCCGTGCAGCGCAAGCGGCGAGCGCTGGGGCTGCCCGAGATGCCCAGCCTATTCCTGCAGATGACAGCGCCGGGCAGGCAGTGGCTCAGATGGCAGAAGTAGGGCAGGTATGCCCTAAATGCAATTAATTAGCTGGGCTGGTAAAGCTAACATGCTCCGCTTGCAGCGCCGGACAGAGCTGGTTTTCCTGACTTCTCATATCCCCATCAAACGTGCCCTTCATCAAGATTTGAAAAATATGGTTTAGTTGTACGTTATAGTGGCAGTCATAGCCTATTGCCTCTGTTGTAAAGATAACATGAGACTCCATTATAGCAAAGGTTGTTCAAGAAGCAGAGAAAGTTTTCTGGTTTTGTTAATTAGAAGTGGTAAATTACAGATGACTAAAATGATGGCTCTACTAATTTTTAATGGAAATGCATTTAAATGTGTTTTTTACATTTTCAATACAACTATCAAAGTTGTTCAAGAGTATCATGAAACATTTTACAAACATTAATGGGACAGCATCTTCCTTTTAGTGCTATTTTTGTCATGTGGCTTTTCTGGGTAACATCAAGAATGTTTGCAACCAAAAGAGGAAATCAAAATGCTTTTTTTTTTTACCTAATAAATACATCTGACATTTACTTCTCACCTTTCGCTGCATGCTGAGGTAACATATACCACCTCCTGTTGGGACAGTTTTCTCTAAAAAATGAGGAAAAAATTATTACTTAAAATAATGATCTAAAATTATTAATTCACAGTAGTTCATGTTGACACTTTAATGGAATTATGATGAAAGGGGAAACAAAATTTCACCTATTCAAGGCTAATATTAACAATTGGAAGCAATTATCTCAGTTTACACATTTATGGAATTAATTTTCTTATACAAAATTAAAAAATAATTTTAAAGCATTAAGTTAAAAAGTAGAACATGTTTAAACTATGTTATATAGTTACATTATAAATAGATATAATACTATATTATATAGTATATTTATATTATAAAATACTGAGGCACTGACATTTAAAAACTTGAAAACTGAAGCGACTATGTTCCCATCCTCATAAATTCATGCTGCATTTAGGTTTCAGCATGGTTCAGTAGGTTCAAAAGCAATAAATCAGCCCTAGAAAAAATGTGAGACTGTCTTAAAAGAAGAAAAGAGACTATATGAACACACTTCTTGCTCTTCAGATTGCTTTCTGACTTAAATTTTTATGACGCATATTGCTCTCAGTCCACCTGAGTGGATTACAGAGACTGCAGTTTAGCCTTTGACGTGCTATAGCCTTTTCACGGTGAAGGAGCGAAACAATCACCAACAAGGAGCAAACATGCCCTGCCACGGAAGCCTCCAGCGTTGGTGGCTGACAAGCATGAGCTAAATGAAGTCAAATGCAGAGAGAGGAGGATTCTGGCTGAAAGCCTGCCCAGCAGTTGTTTCAAGATGCTGAACAAAAAGAGATAATTTTTCCAACCATTCACAGAGACATACTGGTACAAAAATCTTTGTCCTATTAAATTTCCACTAATTTTCAAATTTTGCCACGCTGAAATTTGACCATTTCATACTAAATCTGTGTTTTCTCTCCCTCTCTTCTTCCCAGCTTCTAATCTATGATTTTTTATTTCAGCTGAAGGATCTGGTTACACCCTGCCCTGGCTGGAGCTCAGCTGGGTGAAAAGGTTACTTCCCCCAGTTCAGCAGTAGCTTCTCACCACCACCTCCCTGGGAAAAACTGGCACCCTTTCAAATCACCTGCTGTAAACTGCTCAGCTGACTGCTCCCTAACCTGATTCAGTCAAACCCATCAGGTTCAGTTTAAACACGTTAATATTTGCTTAAGCAAAGCGCCCACCCAGTGCTGATCCAGGCCAGGGAGTTGTCAATCCCAGCCCCTTTCACCGCTCTCACTCTACCTTCCTACCAAAGATCAGCACCTCCTCAGATCTGCCACGTTAACTGCTGGGTTTTTTTAAAAATACCAACCATTTCAGAGTTTTGGTATGCAGTACAGCTAAAGAAAGAAACTGGCCCAAAATAGAAATAAGGGGAGGAGGATGACTTCTGGCCAAGGGTTGGAACAAGTATCCTCGTAGGCAAGGGTGGGTGGCAGCTGGAGCTCTTCACCCAGACCTGCCACTGCTTCAGCAGAGTTGCAGTACATCTTCTAACCCAGATTGCTCTGAGGGAGCCTTGCTGTGGGTCGGTGTTAGGGTAACAGGTTTTTACCCTAACAGGTTTTTACCCTAACAATTGCCCGAACACAGGCCCCTGAAGAAATTTGAAAGGTTTTATAGTTGCCTCCATAGAAGCAACATTACCCTTCTCTTGTGTTCATCCAACACAACTGTAACTGGATTTTAATGATCACAGAACTCAGTCTTCAGAGTAAGCAGCTGCTTTTAAGATTAATTTGCATATGTATATTTTTAACAGAACAGTCACCTTCATTCTTAAATTATTTAAGGGCTCTTGGATGAACCTGTCAACACGACATTTTGGTGGGAAAGAGAAAACCGTAAGAGCTAATAACACTGACTGAAAGACCTGATGTAACCTTGTTGCCCAGTAAATACCCTATTGCCATTGCTAGTAAGAGGCCACAGACATCACGCTAACTTTGCAAGGTCACAGGAGTGAGGCTTGTCAGCCTTTGCCCGAGCTTGGCTTGGCCTGCCTGGAGCTTTGTTTTAGCTTGTTTGACCAGGTGGCTAATTGCTAACTTGTTTGAATAATCTCCTTGTATATTCATTGAGTATAACTGTAATTTTTATATGGCTAGGAGTAATAAGTAGCTATCTGGTGCAGAGTGAAATATTCATGACCCCAACACGATGATGGGAGGAATGCGGCACAATGTCATCGGAGTGGGACCCAGGATGGGGTGCAGAGCAGTACAGGCAGGAGATGACAACAGAGCGGGCACAGGCCAGCACTGGACATTGCAGGCTATGAGCCGCCCACGGTGGTCTGTTGAAGACAGGAAGGATTGGGAACTGTGCGAAACGAGTTTCAGCTATAACAAAGCAAACAAACGGCAAGTATCCAACACTGCACAATACTAAACACAAGGGATATAGACATGCAACATGAAATTGCAGCCAGTGAAGACAGAAAAAGGGGTTAAGCATGGTAGAAGATGTATAAAGACATTCTTAAAGATAGTCCTGCATGGGCTCTGGAGTATGGCAGAACAAATCGTCAACATCATGCTCCTGTTGGCAAAGCGGAGGAAGAAATCCCCACCAGCAGTGTCACACTGTCCCCAGAAAGGTCCTGGGACGTGATAACTCAGCACAACACCACCCTCCTCTGGGGCTGAAGCCATCAACCTCAGACCTAGAGGGAGCACGGGGGTGAGCATAACAGCAGAGAAGGAGCAGAGACTAGGAACTGTGAGTATAACATTTTCATCTGTATTATTAATTAGACCTTTTCTGTAATACTATTAATCTCTTTATTGTCTTATTCAACCTATAGCAATTAGATCTGGGATAATAATAATTCTTTGATTAGACTGTTCAGATTTCAAGTACACTAGCAATACATTCTTTCCATATAAGGTTTTTTTTTTCTCTTCACCCATAAAAAGGGATTTTAAGTCTAACACTGAAGATGCAGTGGCTATTTATAAGACAGCCAGGTCAGAACTGCAACAGCTATTTCTGTCTATAAGGTAACTGGTATGTTGAGGTGATAAAGAAGGAAAGGACTATAGTTATTATGCAATCTCAGAGAAAAGGGATTTGGGGAAAGGAATGAATCCTCTCCCTGGAGTTCAAGGACAAAATAAGATATCTCTGAATCTTTAGAAGTGAAAGCTATTTAAGAAGAGTTATGACTTTGTACTTTTCCCTGTTTTTGTGGTCCCTGTCAGTAGTTATATTTTATTTAGGGATATCAGTTTTTTTAATTTGTATTTTATGTGTTTGCAGGCTGATCTGATATTGCATTCCCATAAAAAAACCCAACCAACCAAAGGCAGTGCCCAACAGCTGTCCTCCTGCTACTACCCAACAGAACCCGTTCAGTCTGGGTTACTTTCTCTGCATCTTACAGATCCACTTTTAGCACCTCCACTTCTGACAGTAACTCCTCAATATTGTCAGGCTCAGCTGTACTTATTTAGCTGCTTGCCCCAGAAAAGAGGAATCAGACTTAAATCTTTACTCTAGGTTTCCTTGCAATTTAAACCAAAATACCAAAGGGGTATGCTTTTCTAATTAAGGCATGAATTTTAACAGGTAAACATGTGATTCTCTGTGCTAAATTGTAAAATAGCTATAAAAAATAGCAAACGCTTAGCTGTGTGATCCATGTTCTGTGCTTGACAGCCAAAAGGGAATTACTCTCATACTTGCCATTCCATTCCCGAGCTATTCGTTGTTGCTAACTTTTGTAGTGCTTTTTTCTTCTGCTGAAACCATGACATGGCAGAGCAAAAAACAAGCTAGGCTGCCGGCACTGAGCAGGCAGAACACATATCACTGAAAAAAATCATCCTGAAAAATAGAGTTAAAACAAGAAATATTTCCAAAGCTTGATCTGCACAGAATAAATACATGGAGGTATTTCACTAGAGGATCTGATTCTCTGAATAGTTATCCTGGAACAACCCCTAGAGCAGACATCATGGCTTCATCTACACCATGTAGGAAAAGCAGGCTTGCAGTCAGATTCGCAAGCTGTCACAAGCACACAAACCTCAGTCTGCTCTCAGTTTCTAAAATATGTCTTGATGTACCGTAGCAGTTTCCAGCTAGTTTAAAACTCCATCCTCCTCCATCCTTAACTCCAGTGTTGAATGTTTACTGACAAATTAATTCACCCACTCTCCCACGTACCTCTCCCAGCTGTATTAAGGCCCCAACTCTAATCCACGAAGTTTTCCAGACTTTGACTATTTCTTTTCAGTTTCTTTGTTATACCTCAGGCAACAATTGTTTCATTCTCGCCTTACTATTATTCCAGACAGAACCTAAAACGGAAAGACTTCCCACATCAAAATCTGTCCCTGGAAGATCAGTCCTTAGACCCACTTATCCACCCACTGAGGGCTACCAGGAACAGTCTGCCCACCCAGCAAACCTCCCAGCTCTCTCCTGTATGCACGTTTCCATTCATCTTAAAGAGCACATGATGAAAACTATGTAACATATATAGGGAAGGGAAGGAAGAGAGTATGCATGTTCAGAAAGTCATCAGAAGTCATTGTTAGAAATTATTGAGAAAGCTAAAAGAGTGGAACAGCTATGCAGGTTTTTTCCTGCTTCTCAGCAGAGACACTTGTTGGCTGGAGTAGTACAGCAACATTCACTAGGTACATAATCACTACGAGCTCTGGGGAAAAAAAAAAGCACTTGTGTGGACAGACATAATGCATGTGAGATGAATGACTGAAGATAAATTTAGCATGTGCGCAAGCTGAAAATGAGCACAAGCTGTATGCCCAGGTGTGTAGACCTAACAATTACCGTTTACCTCCTGGGAGAGTCCACAAGCATCTTCTCTTAGTGCAGCCCAAGGTCCCTCCTGGCTGAAGAGTGGCACTGCCCGCTATGAAAGCAGGCAGGCTTCAGAGCAACCAGGTTCAGACTTACAAAGGCAATGCAGCTACAAAGCCCAAGTGCTGACAGAAGAAGGGTGATACCCTGGCCTGAGGGGATTTGGGGTGAGTTTTGTCATTCCCTCCAAGGGAACCAGGATTTCACAGCCCCTTGCACAAAAAAAAGTCATGTTAAGGATAGACACAGGTATCCTGGAAAGCTTAAGAACATCAGTCTATCAGTCAGAGATTCCAGGACCTTAGCCCGTAAGCATTCATTCTGTATTAGCCTTGAGGAATACTGCAGTGGGACTGCACTGCAGACTGCCCCCAGCTTCACGTCACTCCTAGAGCAGCCATCTCGATACAGCAGAGATGGTATGAAACATCCTTTTATTTTTTTAATTTATCCAAATGAGAAGGACCACACTACCTCTATCCATATTAAGAAATTGCAAACATATATACAACAGAGCCTGCAGAAACTATGATCTCGTAATGTAAAGGAACATCACTAAGGAGTCCAAAATCGAAGTGACTCGTAGATATTTATAAAGACTGCAGAGATTGGTTCTTATATAATTTAATAACACTTTGTACAGAACAGAGTAAAAATGTGGCGTAAAGTGAGATGGCTATCAAGGGCTCCAGTAAAGGAGCAGCAGCTCAGAGCATGGTTCCTTTTGTTCAATTAGGTCACTCGAAATAGTTCTTGTGAATGAGTCGGAGGACGTCTCCTTTCTTCTGAGCCAATGAATCCATTAGAAGCCAACAATTTGGGCAGGACTCTGTAGTTTTGCTGAAGGTATTTTCTGAGGCCTGAAGATACATGAGCTTGGAAGAAGCAGGCAGGTTTCCGAAGGCCGTGTGGGTAGGTACCACCAAGAAGTCCTTTCAATGTTGCGTTTCTAGAAGCTGTAGCTGTGTGAAATGAAAGCAACTAGGGCTGCAAAAGGATATACTGTTTCTTTTTACATGGCTATTATTTTGCATCAGCTATCCAACAGCACCTGTGTTTCTCCCTAGTGTGCTGGAAAGATATTCTTGGATCTACCAGCAAATTGAACTCAAGCTGGTTGAAGTACATGGTTTCTTTTCCTTCATGGGAAAAAAAGAGAAACCAAATTTTCTTCAGAAAGTAGAAAATTTTAGCAGGTAAAAAAAAGGAAAACAAACATTTACAACAAACTTTACACATGGCTCTGTTAGGAAGAGTGCTCAGCCCTGAGTCTCACTGTAGCATCAAAACCTGCACTCACATTTAGAGATCCCACAAATACATCCCTTCTTATCGACTGCTTGGTTTTGCTTCCAGGCGGTGGAACGCATTCTGGAGATTTCCTTCCCATGAATCAGTAAAGACCATCCCAGAATCACTAAAAAGAGCAGCTAGAAAACTGCTACAAGAGCTGAAAGTGTAATAAATCACACAGCTAAGCCAAGGGAAAAACGTTTGCCTCCTCTTGGAAGCAGTGACAAACAAGAAAATACAATACTCTTGGAAAAGTAGGCTTTGTCCATCCCTGCTTTCGCACTGGTCTCCCTTCTCTGCTGTTGAAAAGAAGTGTCTCTGGTGTGTTAACAGGGAATTTTTAAGCTTCTAAAACAAATTGGTCCTGCAGCCCTCGCTGCTGTTGTAATAATAATAAAAAACCAATTCCTGAGAAACGTACCAGCTAATCTCTAAAAGTAGAAGGAAGTGTCCCCTTTGTTGTAGTAAAATGTCAGCCTGATGTGCGACTGAAAAAGTCAAGACTAATGATGCTTATTGCCAAGCCACAAAAATGACTGAAATTGTGTTTTGTAGCTAGCATCTCCACAGACATCTACTTTAGTTTTATAATAAATGAAAAATTAGGGCAAAGGCTATAGTTCTCCAATGCTAAATAAAATATTTTATTGGTATGTCTAACGCATTAAGGTTCTGTTTAATGTAAATAGATGTATCAAAATTTGGCTGTTGCCAATAGCAGCAACAACATATGAACAGAAAGCTCGTACTCCTTGTCACTTTACCAAGTCACTTTGCTACTGCACTAGAATTACTTCTAATTAACACAGGTGGGACTGAGAAGCAAATTAGGCCTCATCTCTAGCGTGGATCCAAACATATTGCTGGTGCTTAACATATAAGATAAGTGTAGTTAAGAGAAATGAATTTTCTTCCTCTATACAACCACTCTTACTAAATACTTCCTTCTAAATGTCAGGCTCCCTGATGAAGTAAACACAGTGTGAGTCATAAGCTTCTTTAAATGCAATGCCATTATACTGAAAAAACTGGAAATGATTTTTAATTTTCTCTTTAATGATACTGAAGAGTGCATATCTGTAAGATGACCGAGTCTGACACCTGAGACAGAAGTACAGATGCAGTTTCTTATTGTCTGTAAATCATTGCCCATTCAGTATTTCTTATTCTAGTACCTTGCCTTAGTTTTTTTTCTTCTCAGAATTCAATAAATCATATAATGAGATTTAATCATAGCCTTCTGTATGAGTTATGAAATAATCATTGTCTGCTACATTACTTCTCCTTGATAACTTTGTTGCAGAGTGAAACTCCATACAACGTCCTTTGCTTCAAATAGCTAATTCTTTATTAACAGAGAAACAACAGCGACAGCCCATAATAATCCTTTTCATTATGCTCCAACACCCCACAAAGTCCTTGGTGTTTCTTGTATTGTGAGACTCAGATACACAAGACGGAGACCTCTCATGAGACTGCCAAGAAAAGAAGAAAGAGGGTGGGAGACAGAAAAGGAAACATTTATTACTGGAGATTAAACCTGAAATTTAGTATCATGGAGTAGAAAAATTATTCCCTTCCTGTGACCGATTTCTAGAGCTGATCCAACGCACAGGGGCCTCTGTATCTGAACAGGAAAACCAGATTACCCCAGTGCTGCTTGTTCACCTTTATCTTCTTCCAGGACGAAGAGCAATCTCAGAGCTTGCTCCTCTCCCTGGCTGGAGGCTCACCACCACCGAAACAGCCCGGACTCCTCAAAACAACACAGGTGAAGTGAAGATGTTTGAGTTCAACCACACTACAAGCAGGTCTACTGAAGAGAATAAAACAGCAGCAAGTTAGCTCTAGCGCTGATTGGGTCATTGCATGTGCAGTCCCAGTAATGGGCAGGGGAAGGACCTGAGCAGCTGCAAAACTTTGGACTTAAATTTTGCATGGGATGCCTACGTACCATGCTAGATAAATACACTAACTGGTAAGGACAAGGCATTATTCAGTGCATCTAGTGGAAGTGTTACTAAAGAAAGAAAGGAAAGACAAGAACAGACCGCTAAATCTTATTTACACTCTCCTAAAATTCATCCCATTTTTTGAGCCATTTACAGATTTGCTGATGCCCTATCTGTCTCTCCAGCTTTGTTTCTGGGATGTTTTGGCCTCACTTCTGTTTCTTTATGCTCCTCTTAATCCTTTAACTGCTTGGCTTACACTGGCTCATTCTACTTTTATTGTTGCTGTTGCCATTTTTTTGTCAGCTTCGCAATATTCTGTGTATTTTTGATCAGTTGCCAGTGGATAACTACGTTCTGTGCAAGTCAGGTGCTTTATAACATAAGAATCTTCTGAAAAATACTTGTGTTTGTTTCCCCAGATATACCTGGGAAGCTCAAACTATACAAAGTCCTTCTGTTCTAGTGTAAAAGATGGGAAGCTTGAAATATCAAAAGACTATTTAAGGAAACACCAGAATTAGCTGGTTCATGGAAATAGTCTTCAGTTATGGATGGACAGGACAACTGGATGGATTACCTTCCTTCTCCACTGCACCTCTGAAACGAAGTATGAAATCTACTTTTTGGCCTTGATTTCCCTCCACCACCACCACCTTAAAATGATTTTCTGCTACTGGAACTCCGTTACTGTTATCTAAGGTAGCACTGATTTATCCTGCATGGGAGAGGAGGAACCATGGAGGGGATGAAATGGTCTCTAGTTTTAGCAGAAGACATTGCCATTGATCTCACTTTGCGGTGACATCACAAGCCAGCTGTGGTTACCCCTTGCATGCCATCATGGAGTTAAAATACTTTGATGTTTGGTAATAAAAGACATAACTTACACAGATGCCCTTTCAAAAATCTGTTTACTAAAGAGGCTTGAAAGGTTTTTCTGCATGAACTGAAAAACCTTGAAAGAATCAGATGCCTCCTCATTTCACAGCTACCATGAGACATATGGGGAATCAAATAAAAAGTGACCATGACATACAGCAACATTAAGCTCCGGTACTACAATAAGGACTTGCAGAGTGCTTATATATCAAAATACAATTTTTGTAAGTTTTGCTAAAGAAATGCATATTTGCAAACTGAATTTTCATGGCTACACCACCCTTACATCAAATTTGCTAGAGCAGCATTTTGTACGTGTATACTTTAATTTTGGAAGCAGATGGGGCTTCTGCTATGCTAAAAAAGGAGCCGGTAGTTTAAGTGTTGTCAGTAGAGCTGGTTGCCAGCTCCCCTGCTCTGTTTTGGGACTGCTTCTCTCCAAATTCAGCTCCCAAGCAATTCCAGGCTCCCTCACTGACAGCACAGACAGAAGTCTGAACGCAGAAATTCAAGGGGAGCTGTGTTTTCCTGGGACAGCCTGTCCCTTTCAACTAGTATCTGATTGACAGTTGTTTGTTAGAGGAAATAACCAACATGAGGTATTTGAAATAACATTCTCCTACAAAGAAAACAAACAAATGAACAGACAATGAGAGGGATAAGATTGAAAGCTCATCTATTTGGGAGCAGTAAAGAAAGTCAGTCTAAATTAGCGAAGGCTATCAACACACAGGCAAGGTACAAAGGGGGAGAGGCTGTGAATTTACAGCTTAACTTTAACAACACTTGCAGCTGTGTTCATGCATCCTCCTGCCACCCAGAAAATCGAAGACAATTTACCCCTCTTACCCGCTGTTTAATTCTTAGGGTGTGCACACAGGCAGTTACCTCTGGTTAGTATTGTTTTGCAAATTCAGTCTTACTCACCTAGCAGTAATTAGTGCATCCGTCCATATGCTGGATACAGCGCACATCTATGGCAGGAAAGCTATCACACATTTATCTCCTGTGGCAGAAACTCTGTATTTTAATTGGGATTAAAATGTTATTTCGATTTAGCATAATTAACATTCATGGTAAGCTGACCAAAGGCCACTTGAATTCTGAATTTAAGTGTTCACAGAAGGACTAAATGCTTTTTAATGAAATCAGTATTAAGTGCCAGTTGAGGCTGGGGGTCTGCTGCAGACAAACCCTCAGAAATCAGGCACTCAGAAGTCATCACATGCAAGTACTCAGAAGAACAAGCAAGTTGCGTGTGGTAGCTTAGCTCCCTCATGTTATCTGCTAAATTATGGTGTCCTATTGAAACACGTTACCTTGTTTGACAGTTAACAAAGTTATGTAAGAACTAGATTTGTGAGACACCCTCATACTGACTTCTGCTTAAGTATTTAATTAAGTGTAAACTAGCTATGAAGCCCTGGACTTCAGGATAAATAAAGGTTAAAGAAAGAAAAGTAAATATCAAATGAAAATTAAATGCAATAAAGGTTATTTTTATTCATTGTGGTATTTTCCCAGGTTAAGCTTTTATGAATTTTGTAAATGGCATCATCTGTTAACTACTTAAGCCAAATAGCAACCTCTACAAAATATCCCAATTTTACCAGAAGAACTATGAAAAATGAAACGATGCTGAAATGAAATGAAATTGTTCTCCCACACTTGGCTAAAAGCATCCCTTCCTGATCTGCACGCAGCCAGAGAAGTGGACTTAGGTGTGGGTCTCCAGCGCAGCTGGCATTTTTGGAAGCACATAGGTACTTTACAAGCAATAGTATAATTGAAAACACTTTCCCTGGTGGCTTCTCAGACCGTATGAACACTACTGAAGAGTCCACTCTCCAGAAAGACAGACTCAGTTCTTCAATTCAAGGACGTCTGGAAAGCCATCTGCCCAGCACAGACTTGCACGGTGTATAATCAGGCACCAAGATGCAGAAGCCTCTATGAAATTGCAATTTCCCCACATGGTGACTTGTTAAGCCCGTGCTAGGGCGCACACGCCTTGGTGAAACCACCAGCTGTTCCTCAGAAGATTGCTATGGCATGGTACAGAAGATACCCATAGTAAGCAATTTGGTGTGTGCTGTCATTACTATTGCTGCCTGGGGATTTTCTAACAAAACAGTTTTGGCTTGGAAGAAGTCTGCTTTTCAAAAGCCAAGCTACCTACTGAAACATAAATGCCGATTTAAACAAGAATGGCATTACCAAGAGACATTTCCTTCGCTCTAGCATGGCTCATGAACAGTCCTGCGACATGAACACCCATCTCAGGTCTGAACAGACAAACTTTTTGCCTGCTCTTCTGAGGTTCTGCCTTGATTCGCAACACGGTCCTCACTGATAGGTGGTAGAAATGAGTTTTCTCCTAGCTCCAGCATTGCTGGATGGAGGTTCGTGCCCTGGAGTGCTCAGTGCTGCCCTGCCGCTCGGGGAAGCTGCCTGCTCACCTCTGCCAGCTGAGCCGGTTGTGTGAGGGGGTCACTCAAAACTAACTGCTATTCAAACAATGGGGTTTTTTCATTAAAGTTAAAAGGCAGCAACTCCACAAATGTCTTGGGCAAGAGACCTCAGGCACCAGCAGCATGCAGCTGAAGGTTACTGGCAACAACCAAGACCTCCAACCCAGCCTGAAGCAGAGCTGCCACCTCCTGTGTTCAAGGATGCAACCCCAGCCACCTGGCCGCTCTGCATGAGCTTCTTCCCAAGCTTTCTTACAGGAACTGTTTTACTTTATAGGCACAGTCAGTCAACCCTTGGTCCCTCTCCTTCACTCCAATTGCAAGTTTTTTTCTATATGACAATATACTTTTTCTGGCTAAATGAATATTTAGATATATAATATTCAGTGAATCAGCTCAAAAAATGGAAACAAAGGACCGGTAAACCTAGAATTTAGTAATTATTATCACAATTTCAAAATTTGCTAGGCCTTAGAAATCTATTTTTTATCCTTCTCAGGTTAAGGCATGCTCTGCAGCCTCAGTCAATTACCCTGAGTTTCTGTAACCCAAGCAGGTACTAATTATGTAGGCAAATACACCATTTTCTGGTTATCATCCATTAATCCATTTGATTGCTCTGTCACTATTCCTCCTTGACGCTCATCTCCCCCTTTCTTTCCTCAAAGTCATATTCAACAGAGCTGATCTATAAAAGCCTTTCAGTTCTTATCTGTAGCAGACAAAAACCCTTTAAAAAGCTAATCTCAGGTTTTGTTTCATTTGACACTAACACATTAAGCCTCCGAGAACTCTCTGTATTGTGCTGTCAGCTTACATTTCTCAGTGCTATAGGACTGAAAAGATGAAAATTAAATGGCAAGCCAGGGCTCCCTCCATCAGCACCAGTAGATAACTGGTTCAATCTCACGTCTTCAGTGCATTTTTGAAGGCAGCTGAACAGGTTTTCTCCCTATATGTGCAAAACTCTATAGCTGTAATACAGCTCCGCTCTGAGGTCCTGCCAGCACTGCGTGTAACTTGCAGGAACTCCTCCGGCTCTTCAATTCAGGCTACGGCTACCAGTTCACATCAATACCAGCCACATCCTTCCCATGCTGAGGGAAACAGCAATTCTTCTTAATGCTTCTGTCGGGCAGCAGTGTTGTTTGCTACCGGCCAGACAAGGCAGCTAGGCATATTTGCTTTTGTCACTCATGACAACAGCCTGCAGCTGACAAAAGATTGTATTTTCAACTGGTTTTCTTCTGTTCAGACTGCTTTAACAGCACGGACACGATGTTCCTAGTTGCTGTCTGTGTACAGTGCTCTCTACTGTGGGAGGCAGTAAGTAGGTGGTTCACGCTGCCCAAGCACATTTTTGACCCTGATGGCTCATAGCCCAACATCACACACCAGTGACACAGACCAAACACATGCCAAACCCTGCCGCTGCAGAAGAAAGAATTTTACAGCAACTTTGTGCTTGTGTAAACTGACTGTAAGAGGTGCAGAGCACAGTATGTTCAAGCTTTTTGTGTTTCATGTTGTTTTCTTGCCAGGGTGGGTGGAAGGGAAGAGAGGACTACTCTTTAATTTCAATATCCATATTGGTTTCTCCGTGCTTTAGCGAAACCCTGAGAGGACGAGGGGCTCCCTGCTCTGTGTGAGCAGCCTCCTCACAAACCTCACACTGCCTGCAGCAGAGTGGCCCCACTGCTGAAATGCAATAGCATTCCAAATAGCTTTACTTCTGATACAGCAGCTAATGGGCTTCTGTTAATAACTTGACTTTGTTCCTAGGCAGCTATTATAGTCTAACACTGGTCAATCTTTAGGCTGCTTAAAAAGACGTCTGACCAGGCAACACAGCAAATACCTTGGCCTCTGTTTAGCACAAATAAAAAGCTGAGATTAGGTTGATTTCATCCATTTCATTTGGCTGCTCAAAATTTCCCCTTGAAAAGCTGCTTATAGAAACCTGGACCAGTATGCAAAAATATCACAAGCAGAGAAAACAGATAAATGTATTTAAATGTAGCACATTTGTTTAATGTATATCTCTGTATACATAATATGCATACATCCGTATACATAATGCATACAGAAAATGTATTTAAATGGCATAGATGCTCCTATAATTACAATATAAATCAAGAATTTTTATGATGGATTGTCCTGTGATTGCTTGAAAGTCAGCCAGGCAGCTACAGGGAAGTTAAGAATACCTCATTTACAATGCATTTCTAAGTAAACTGCCTATACCTTCATATATATATATACATTCACACACATATATATAAAATGCCAAGAAAACTATGCATTAGACACAGTCTGTGTAAGAAACTAACCTGTTTTCAGATTTTAATGGGAAGAAATCACCCAGAGATAATAATCAGTAAGTGCATAATGCCTGTATTACATTCCTTCGAGACCTTTCTTTGTAGGATTTTCAGACTTATAAACACTGATTTCTTGATCAGTATTTATAATAAACAGGGAACAAAACTTTCTGCAAATACTTACGCTGGTGAAAAGAAAAAATGAAGCACTTCTCACACGCTTGATAGTTCCTTAATGTATTGTGTGTTGCTTTAAGGAAAACGGACATTCAAAAAGCCGTGTTTCCTGCTGCATGGAAAAATACAGGGATCTCCTGAAAATGGATCCCAGTATTATCTCCTAATCCAGAATGAATTCTGGTCTAGTCACAGATCACATTACTGGGTAGCTTGCTTTAACTTGCAAAAACTAGAATCATTTTTCTACAATGTCTCACGACGAAATGCCTACTCTGTGTAGGAATAAATGATGCACCAGTGGGTTTGAAATTGTATTTTAATGAAAACAGTGTCTGGATTCCAAAGCTGCTGTAACTTTTATAGCATTCACACCAAGAAACAGAACAGCGCTATGACTAATTTTTTTGTTAGACTCAGTCTTTTTGTTTACACAACTTAACCTGAATAGATGTACTCTGGATATTAGTGAGCTTGTGGAGGACATTCTACAGCAAGGCTTTGCAAGCATTTTCATTGCATGAGAACTTCACTAACTTTTGTCCTAAGTGATTTTTAGCTTCTTTTCATATTCCTGAAGAGTACCTACAGGGCAGAAATACATATTAGTTGTTTCTCCAAAGAAGCTATAGAGACAGGGGCTGGTATCCCCTGCGATATGGACAGCTACATCTGAGCCATACGCTTCATTTAGAGTTAATGGAGAAAATTAGGCACTTCTGGCATACATTTCCTTTCATCCCATAGCAGACAGCTAAACCAGATTGCAGAAACCCCACTTTAAAGTGTTTACTGCTCCCCATTCATTACAAAAGGAATTTAGGGGAGCTAGCTCACATGTTAATCATTATAAACAACAATTAAGCATGGTGAATCCCTAGCACCGCCGTCCAGTTTAATCAACCTGGTTACCCATTTTCATTAGGTTCTTGTGAAGCAATAGACAACTGCTCTTAGCAACATACTCGAAGCTGCTTTTCAGCATCTCGGTAGTGAGTAGGACGGAGAAGGAGCCAGCACCATCTGGGCAGCCAGCTCGCCACTGAGCTCCACCATGCGCTCCACAGGACACGCTTTGAGAGCCACAGTTACACAACACGGCATTAACAATATTTTCATTGCATTAGTGTCTGGGGACGAATCCAGCAGAAAAGATGCACAAAAGGCCTTTAGAAGCACACAGGCGAGGGCTACTCTCGCAGACCTCGTGAAACCGGTTTGGATTAGTGTCTGAGGGGGAAGGAAAAGGCAAAGCAGCACTGAAAGCCACTAACCTCCAACAGCGAACAGATCCAAGGTTAACCCCGGTTCATACCTGACTAACAAATTATTTGCATAAAGGCATGTTTACTTCTAGTATACATTCAGTCATTAAAATCTCTTGATGTTGTGCTAAATATTTTGTCTCTGGTACAGCCAGGTCTCAAACTGCACAGAAGCCATTTATTGGTGTTCTTTAATGTTCCTTAATAAACGTCACATGTTTAATAGCGCCAGCAGTTTCAAATATTATGACTATCTGTGACATTTTCAAAGTGCTCCCCTGCTAGGAAAGACTGTCTGGGAGTAGTTAGAGAGCAGTCACCAGGTCCCATCCAGTCAAGCCGGCATGAGTCCAGGAGAAGAGGAATCAACTTGAACCTCTGTATTAGGTTTGTAACAATATTTGGAAAGTAGGTTTGTCCTGACATGAACTTCCTTCAAAACGTAGAGCTCCTGATCCCATGTGAATTGGTTTTGACGTTTAAGCAAATTCAATTTTCAGAAGAGTTTATACACAACTTGAGTAGACAAATCAAAATATTTTTCTCTCCATACATCCTTATTCACGCTTGCCAAAAATTTATTTTATTTGGCTATGGAGCTGTATTTAACTTCACTGAAGTGTATCAGGCGAAGAACTAGGACAGGAAGAGCACCTTCCCTTATTTTAGATATATGGCTTCAGCTTGGACTGCAGGACCGCAGTTTTGTCTATGAGGGCAGAGATTTATGTGGCTGCATGCACTCAAGCACGTTCACTTTGTTGACTCTCTGCGGTACCTGATAGGTTTCGGAGTAGATAGGCACAAGCTGTACCCTAGAGTTTAAGACTCCAAGTGTCGTACCATAGATAATTTTGTTTTCTGTGGCCTCGGAATTGCCAATTTACACAACCTGCAATACAAATTCCCTCCCTGTTTTCTTTCTATCACACCTCAGCACTTAGGATACATGGATGCTCTGCTGTGCATGAGGTCATGTTGGAGCACCTCAAAGCGTGTGGCCATGGATAAGCCCACGACAGAGCAGGTACACTCCTGGAGGGACTGCAGCCATGGGTAAGGCCATGTTGGAGCAGGGTCACTCCTGAAGGGACTGTGGCTGTGGGTAAGGCCGCACTGGAGCAGATGTAGCTCTGAAGGCATTGTGGCCCATGGAGAAGGCCACGCTGGAACAGGTGCACCTCAAAGCGACTGTGGCTGTGGAGAAGTCTATGCTGCAGCAGGTATACCCCTGAAGAGACTGTGGCTCATAGATAAGGCTCCACTCGGAGGAGGTACAACCTTAAGGAACTGCAGTCTGTGGATAAGTCCAAGCCTGAACAGGGGCAAGGGGAGGAGTTCATTGCAGCGTTAAACCCAATGGTCTGGTCCAGAGGGACCAGGGGTGGAGATTGTAATGGATATATCTTTACATTGTTGTAACGCATAATTTGGGTTGCATGTTATAGGAATTACTATAGCAGGAACCACCTGAACCAGTGAAGGACAAGCCTTACAAGAAGCAGTGCAAGTGCAGCAGTGACCTGACCTGAGCTGGCTTTGGTGCCCAGTAACTCCACACAACACACCACTTCTCCTGTCCTGAGTGACCACCATAACAGATGGAGCCCAAAGTCATGGACTAAATGAACTCAATGGACATTTTGTGGACATTTATGGACATTTTACAGTGTGGTCCATAGAGTAAGAGAATGATATCTGTGTATTATATCAAAGGATGGGAAGGGAGGGGGCGGATAATGAGGATGTATTGGATAGTGTGGGACCTGAGCATGACCTAAATGGTATGGAATAAGGGCTGGAGAATGTGCTGGTTTGGGCTCAGATAGAGTTAATTTTCTTCATAGTAGCTAGTATGGGGCTATGTTTTGGATTTGTGCTGAAAACAGTGTTGATAACACAGGGACGTTCTCGTTATTGCTGAGCAGTGCTTACAGAGCCAAGGCCTTTTCTGCTTCTCACACCACCCCACCAGTGAGGAGACTGGGGGTGCACAAGAAGTTGGGAGGGGACACAGCCAGGACAGCTGACCCCAACTGACCAAAGGGATATTCCATACCATGTGACATCATGCTCAGTATATAAAGTTGGGGGAAGAAGAAGGAAGGGGGGGATGTTCAGAGTGATGGCACTTGTCTTCCCAAGTAACGGTTGCGCATGATGGAGCCCTGCTTTCCTGGAGATGGCTGAACACCTGCCTGCCGATGGGAAGTGGTGAATGAATTCCTTGGTTTACTTTGCTTGTGTGCGCGGCTTTTGCTTTCCCTATTGAACTGTCTTTATCTCAATCCACGAGTTTTCTCACTTTTACCCTTCCGATTCTCTCCCCCATCCTGATGCGGGGGGAGTGAGCGAGCGAGCAGCTGTGCGGTACTTACTTGCCGGCTGGGGTTAAACCACGACATGCCGTCGCAGAAGAATCACTGTCATAGTTCCACCATCTCATCACCACTACAGACAGGAGTATGTATTGTGATAATGCTTTGCGCATCTGTCTGTTATGGGTGATATTCAAATTCAACCTGATCTGGGACGTGATTCAGTGAAGAGTGAACTTCCTGGCAGAAGGAAGCAGGAACATCTAAGCCAAAATCATTCCCATCACTTCACCTGCATATCTAATGAGGAAGGTGGCAGGTGCTGAGAGAGTGAAGCAAGAAAAGAAAATACAGTATCTTTCTTGGAAGGAAGAGAAATGGAAACGAAGACTGTGATATTTTTTGCTTTAAATCCACATAAAGGGGTCTGTAATCTCCATAAGCTCCATATCCACTGTAGTTAGTGGATAAATCTACTAACTGTTAGAAATCCATGGTTTTGGGACAGATCAGGATGTGTGCAAGATGCAAGATAGAACAGGGAAATACCTGCCTTGTTTATTGCTCTCCTTCCCCAAGCATCCATTAGGACCACACTCTGAGCTAGACAGTTCTTTAGTCTGATACTCACTTTGTCCCTCTTAAATTCTGATCAAAAGATCTAATTAACACTGTTATGTTCTCAGACTCACATCTTGGAAAGATACACTTAGATCCTGGAAATCATCAATGAGCAAAGCTGAGCATTTTTTTCCCAAGTGAATCTCATCCTAACTGCAGCTGTGAGTGAGATGTTTTAAATATTTAAGTATTTAGAGACTAGACTTTATGGATTAATTTTCCAGGTATAGGTGCCTTTAAGTCTCATTTTAATTAAGAAGAGGTACTTGAATACACTGGTAAAAATAATTACTGCTCCTTCTTTATTCCACTGAAGCAAACAGATTTTCTGTAGGCTCAGAACCTAGCCCCATGATTCTTTTAGAGCTGAACAGAAGAATCTACAACAGACAGAGGTCATGCTGACTACAGCCCTGAGAACAACACTATTTCTTATTGATTTCTTTTGTCCTCTAAAAAAAAAAATAAAGTCCTAGTCCACTAGCCAAATGTTTGATCTGGCCAGAATAACACTACGGTAGTTGAATAAATGACCCATAAATTTGCAGTAATTTACATTCATTTTATGTTTAAAAGCCCTCATATAAAATTTCATTACCCCATAACTTTTCTGCAGTATGTTCGTTAATGTAAGGACAGCTCTAGCCAAGGAAAATACAGTTATGTGGTTCTTATTATTCCCCTTCAAATAACCAGGCACAACTTTCAGCCCTGATGTAAGAGGGCATATCTTAATTGCAGTCATTAGGGTCTGTCTTTAGCTCTTGATGTTGAAAGCTAGAAAGATGAAACCTGTTAGATGAAAGAAAATGTCAGTGTTTGATGTATAACCCCCCTTCTCACTCCTGTTCCTTGACCATAAAATTTATATCCATGGAAAATCAGAACATTTTTCTAGCACTATTATCAAGCTTTTATTCCCCAAGCTTTCACCTAAGAAATTATGAGGTTAACTTGTATTTACTCTAAATCAATATGTTAATTACTCTACAGTCTTTATGTGTCTAACAGAATTAATGAGAGAAAAAGAAAATACATCTCTCAACCTCTTTATTTTCTGTACGCTAAACATCTACAAAAGTTGTTTAAATGAAATCAAAGACAGAATCTTCTTAGAAGTGTTGGTTAATGTGCAGAGGCCTGAAGTGAAGTCAGAAAACCTATTCCATGATTATTTATATATAATAACATACATATATATTTCTCTGGATGAGAATTTAGACAAACATGCACAGTGGCCCAGCAAAATAAACTCCAGATCACAAGTCATCAGTATCAATGAGGACATGGCTTCAGTAACGGTTCCATTTCCTGCATCCACTTCTATTGAAGAAGAGACAAACATTCATGTTGACAATCAGTTACACAATCACCTAACTGTAAGCTGTCAAATTCACATCTTTTAGGAACGTACTTCAGCAGAAGGAGCATAAATCAGCTTTATTATTGATTTGCTATGTATCGCAAATGGCTACAAACATACACAGGATCAGTCATCGTGTCTCAGCTGCAGATCCAACTAAGTAGGCTCACCACTCTGTTTCCGAATACAAGAACATATCTGACTTATCTCATTCTCTCACTTTCTCTGGCTCAGTGGATAATTGTTTAATACAAAGTACAATAGCTCCAAAACATGACCTTCAGACAAAGAACTCTTCATCTCCTTCCTCCAAAGTGGAAGCAGATGTGGCTTCAAATCTTTCTTTCAAATCAGTCAGTCCAGGAAGAAGCTGGACCCACGCTTACTACACTTCTGGGAAGTTCTCCAAGTGGAGGGTTAACAGCTATTCTAAGAAGCCTTTCCTTTTCTCCTTATGGACGGAAAAACAAGACTTAATCAGGAGAACTTAAGCAGGACTTTGGCCAAGCTAAAATGTGAATGAATCTATTGGTTTCTGTCCGGACATTTTAAGTGCTTTTAAACAGCACTCCATCTGGTCTAAGTTAATTCAGTTGGTTTTGAGGCTACACCTATAATAAAATATAATTAAAAGACAGACCAAGGTTGCCGTGATTGCCCATATTGCTAAATTGTTGGCTTCTCTAGTACAACTTTGTCTTATGATAACTACTAATCTCCCAGACAACACCCAGGCTGGGAAACACATGAGGCCACTCTGGGGAGGGGAAAAAGCTGGATGCAAACAGTGCCATGTCATTTGCCATCAAAGCCACAACCCAGGCCCTGGCACACTTGTTTACTAGAATAGGCATAGCCAGCCTGTCTTTCCTTGGGTATTTTACACTGTGCAAGACCCTCTTTACTAGGCAACAGGTGATCTAGAAGTTCAGTCCTGCAAAAGGTAAGTATTTGTGGCAAAAGTCTACTTTCTCTGTGTCCTCCTTCATTCTATGCACAATGGGATAAACTTCAACTCTTTTTCCCTTTATTTGTATAAATAAGCAGACTGTACACTGTGATACATACCCATCATCTGGCAATAGCCCAGTTAGGAACAAAAACAGGTGAAAAATTAATCTCAGGAATCTGGGAATACATCTATTATCTTTAAGCCTTGGAAAGACAAGAGATGTGAATTAAACTTACCATTTGCCCTAGGTACAAGGAAAGATCCTTGATGAGTGACTATTTACACACAAGAACAAAGTGGTCAAATAACATGATGCTTTTATGTTGGCCTTTTGATGGACTGCACATAAAAATATGTTTGATAGATAAAACAAGTACTATTGATCACGATAGAAAAGAATCGAGCCCTTTACATCCAGGGACATTTGCCAATGGTGTTACCTTGGTTTAGAAAAGAGAATATTCACATGTGGGGAAAACAGGTTCACTGGGAACACGCCAACAAGATGAAATTAAAGCAGCAGAAGAGTAGGAAGCTTTCAACAAATCACAAAGTGAGAAAAGGCAGCACCTTCTCATCTGTGAGGTTGCCATCTGGGGAAAATTTTTATCTTGTTCCTTTGCCTTTCTTTAAAGCAACAAAAGATTTTGAAATGCTGAATGAAAAAGCAAACAGACAATAATCACCCTCCTTGCAAAATGCAAGCAGTGCTTGCAGAAGCATTTCCCAGGACTCTCCCTGCTGAGGGAGGTTTCCGAAGGGAAAAGGGGACCAGCTTCTGGGGAAGGGAGATATGCCATGGGGCAGCTCTGGGCTATTTCTAGGATAGTGCAATTTGTGTTCCTGAGCAGTGCCTGAGGGCACAAAGCTGCCCTCGTTTCACAAGTTGTTCTGCATATCACTGTGAGGCATTCCTTCTGACAGTCTAGCCCCAAACCCTGAGCTGAAGTTCAGCTCAATGCCCTTGTTCACCTCTAATGTAAACACTGCAGGGAAACGGGAGGGAGCAAGGGAGGGCATGGCATATCAGGTATAGTAGTAGATCCTGTCCTCTGCAGGGACAACATGGTCCCAGCAAGAAGATAAAAGTGGGAATGAAAATGAATCAGCAGTGAGGCTTTTCTTTTTTTTTTTTTTTAGTTTTAAACACTCTTTTGTGAGCCTTCTTACAAGTAGATCTAAAATAGAGCAAATCAAATTTAGTTTTTGTGGGGGAAAAAGAATAGCAGATGATTTCCCTTCTAATTCCTCAGAGGTAAAACACATTGAAAAGTAACTGTACATTTTTAATACAAAGTAGAAAAACGCCAAGAAGAAAGACTGAGAGAAAGAATACCTGTAGAAAGACAACTCGGTCACCGCGCTTCCTGAACAAAGCAGATTTCGGTGCAAGCTTCTGCTCCAAACTGGGCACACCAGGTCAGGTCACCCATGTACCCAAAAAGTGCTCTAGCCAGAAAGCTGGTGCCTCCTCCTTGGGTAAATGCCTTTTCCTGCTAACTATGCAGCTGAAATCTTGGCTACCTCGAGGTCCCTGGCAATCCTTTTACTGAAACTGAATAACAATAGTGATACAGCGTTACTAGACACATCTAAACTACCATTACATTAGGCTTATGAATAGGAGATGTCGAGTGTTTAGCAATTTTGAAAACTGTACCTTTAATTTAGGTGCTAAGTATCGCAAAAATCTTCTCAGCATAATTATTTTTCATCTCTTCTGCTAATTCCTGACTTTTTTTCCCTTTAGTTACTGAAAAACAGTCTGCCTATTTTTGGTATTGTGATGTCCAGAATTGAAAACAGAATTTTTCTGGTCCCAAAAAGTCACAGAAAAAGGAGGCATATCTTCTCAATCCAAGGTTAAATATCCTCATGTCTTACTACTGGAGACATATAAAAAGACTTTTCTTCCCCTAATACACTGTCCACTCCATTTTTTTTAAGAGAGGCTGAACAGTTTTATGGTTAAAATTCGTACCAGGCCTAAAGTAACACGACTTCTTTTCCTGATGTGCCAAAGAGGACCTTTATGTGCTTCAGTCTGGAAGTACCATGGCATCACTTGATGAACGCCTCTTGGAACAGCTTGTCTAGCTTAAGCCAGAAAATTGCTTCTCTTGAGAATGCTCTGCTCTCTGAAGAATACTTCTACATGTATGCCAGCTTCTCAGCTGCAAAATCTATAAAATAACACCATGGTGTTATAAGACAACGTACTATGAGGATAAGTTCTCTACTGTTTTGGAGTTGCATGAGTACTGATATGAAAATCATTACAGAAATCTAATCACAAAATAACTAAAACTTGTTACTCTGCCATTCAGTGTTCAGTGTAAAATTTCTCCCTACCACTGAGTTTGGCATTGTTTGGACTATTTATTTTTCCTCTTGCATTTGACGATGTGGAATCAACTCTTGGCTATCTTCTGCAGGTATTCTGAATTGCTCTCATTTTCCTGTTTGACTTATTTTTCCGTCTCTTTCAAAACTCTTTCAAATTTCATGTTATCTGCAAATATCATTAATGTTGCAGATTTCCTTTCTATTTGTAAAAAATGCAGAATAGAAGTCTTTGAGGAGGAACACATAAAATAGTAGCTTTCAGTGAAAAAATTGAATCTATTTGCAATATATCACTGACCAAAATTATTTGTAGTACTGCATAGGAATACTGGACGTATAAGTTGTTGATAGGAACACCACGATTGGGCAGATTACATAGGCCCATTTCTTACCTGGCAAGATCTGATTCAGTGGGTTTAAGCCGAGGATAAACCTAATCTAGCAGATCTTTGCTGACATCCACTGAAATTCTGGGGTCATACATTAACCATCTGTTGAAAATATCTCATGACATAAGAATATCCAAAACTTCTAAGGAGTAATACATTAAATTTATCAACACATATGTTCAAAGAATTTAAGGCCAGAAACTTTGTAAATATTGAAAGCACATTTATTTAGTGAATCCAATGTCATTTATTGCAGCTGGGTCTTCTTTCAAAGTCTGTGATTCTCAGATGCCAAACTAAGCAGCACAAATCTTATTTATTTTGAAGTGCACTTTGAAGGGCCTCTGCCTTGTGTGACAAATTGGTAAGGCAAAACTAAGAGCACAAAACTAGTTTCAAATGTCTGCATGAAACTTTACATATGACCCCAAAGTATTATTTTAGAGTTCTGATTCATGAAGTTTATTATTCATGTATAATTTGTGTGGTCATCTGACTTCATAACGCAAGAAGACATAAGAAAACAAAATCCATTTTGTCTCAAAGTAAATCAGAGACAAAGATTATTTTACTTCTATTTCCACAGGACTACCCTAGTTGCAGAAGTATATTTGCCTAGTGCTGATTTTTGTCTCCTGTTGTTAACTGAGTAAATATAATATAGTAACTGGGGTCATTTTGCAATGAAATAGTTCAAAAATGTAAACTAGAATCTGTTCAAAGCTGTACTGATCTTCGTGGATCGTGGGTGTATTTGACCTTTCTAGATATTTGTGACATCCTATCATCTCCCTCTACACAATTAGCACCAAAGCAATTCTAGATACGATATCATATGATGGCAATTAAATAAGATCAAACATTCAAAAAGTAATAGTGCACATGGATACCACAATAGCCCTTACAACATATTCAGTGCTATCTAATAAGCACTGTAGAGAAAATAGAGCAAGATTCTGAGAAAAAAAATAGATTTTTCTGACTCTGATACTGCTGCTCATGTCCTCTGCTTGATGTCCTTTCCTTTTTTAAGCACCAGATTATCAATGCTTCAGGTTAAAAAAATGTTACTTTTAATTATTTTCACAGCTATTTCAATTACGATCAAACAGGACAGAAGTGAGTTTAATTGCTTTAATGCTTCAAGTTTTCGAAGATTAGCTCTGGAAGCATCTAAATGCACATCCTTCCCTGCTTTCTCCTTGCTCCCTGTGAAGAGGGAGTTATCTGCCAGCCTAGGCCAGCAATACATTAAGGTACCCCCCTACTGTCACAACAGTTCTGAAGATTGCTTCCTTGCCATGCTACTCCAGAAAGAGAGTAAGCAGGTGCATGTACAACCTTCCATTAAGTGTATTACAGATCACCGCCTGTGCGTACCTTCGGGATGATGTTCAGCAATCAGACAGCATGATTCCTCAGCTCAGACAGGACTGCCTATAATCTTAGAGGGGCAAGGTTGTCCGAGAAGTGAGTTTTCCCACCCTTAGGATTTTTTCCTCCTTTCCACATTGGGCAGAAAGTTGAGAATCTACACATTTTCTCCAACTAATCACCTGAAACCTCTTTTGAGACATTCAGAATATTTCATATTTGGTCTATCCAAAACATTAACATAAAGATGTCCTACGTGAAATGAATCATTCCTTTGCAAAAAAGTAAAATAAGTCAAGGAGCTGATTTTGGACATCAAGTGAAACAGGGTATTTTGATAAATCATGAAAAGGTGTATATATTTTTCAAGCTGGAAAAGTTTGTTCTTGAAGAATTTCCCACAGTTTTGATGAACTGACGCTTTACAATGGGAGAATAAGAAGTTCAAAGACCATTTTCTAGTATCCCTGATAGCAGGATCTTATCCTACATTTCCTTGCACAAGCGTACAATTTAGGTAACTCTTTACTTCTGATTCTTGTGTTCTACTTAAAACCAAACTTTGGTTGCCAAAACTTCTCCTATCACTTCTAAAGCAAAACCTACATTAATTCCTAAATTGGGCAGTGATGGAAAAATCTCTTTATCTAAAGTATAATTGATAGCACATTGTGGCAAGGGTCTCCATTTCATTTTGATTATGCGCCCCCAACTTCACGCTGTTTCTAAATAAAATGGCAATTTTCCAGAGAAGTGTCATAGCTTAATTGTCACTTTTCTTCTGAACTGTGATAAATATAGAGTAATGTAATTAATGCAGCAGCAAGAAAAGTGCTGCTCCGTGAGGAGAAGAATTCGTAAGTTCCCTCGTGTTGTCCTAGCAACTTTGTGGAGTTGACATAGATTCTTCTCTTTGAAGGAGGAGTAGGTACATGTCAGTTCTGAAACAGTGGTGTTATCTGTCATCAAATTACCTTGAGCACTGAATAGAATAAAATACTGTTTTTGTGATTTGACTTATAAAAAAAAGCCCTGCATACTAAAATTGCTAAAATAGATAATCAAGCAGATGAACTTAGGCCCAATTCAAAGTTCACTGAAGTAAACAGAAACAGGCTTGTCCACTTCAACAAATTTTAGCTGAAAGAACAGATTTTTAAAGGTATCTAGACAGCCAAACCACTTCATAAGCCTCTCAATTTACAAGAGAATTGTCAACATATTTCAAAAACTTTGGTCCTGCATCACTAATGAGAAAACAAACATCACAATTATTGGCATACAGAAATATGCCTGCCTGTTTCTGGAGACCATATAGCAACACAGAAGACAAAGTAAAATGTACAGTGGTATTGCATAGCACTGACTTTGACCATTCCTCCTTCTCTGCTGTGGGTTCTTCTTAGGGCCGGGCTGCTATGGGTTGTCTGTCTTGGACAACACCATTTCCTGATGCCAACATGACAGCTTCATACACGTGCCCATATCCTGGCATTCCAAGTATACAGCCCACCACCATCAGAGCTTTCTTCTTGTTCTGGTGGACACAAATGACCTGCTTGTGGTTGGTCCTCTTCCTGCTGGGAAGCCTCCATCAAGAGTTTTAGCCAGACTAATTTTGCGTTAACGTCAAATGAAGCCTGTGGTTTCATACTCTACCCATAGTTTCATTTTCCCTTCCCAGTTCTGCAAGAGCTCCGGGTTCATCTTGCCAACGCATGCTTCTGCCACGCTGTTCCTTTGCCTTTTCTAGTATTTTTAAGGATTTCCCTTCAGTACTCTTTTTTCCTTGATATGGCACCAAATCTCTCGGCTTAGATAATTCCTCCTCCACTTGCCTGACAGCTGCAGCTCGAGTCTCTGGGGACTGCCCATGTCCCCTCAGTTCCAGGCTGCCGCTCACCTGCCTCTGATGATACCTCAGAAGGGCTCAGATTTGAATTTCTCCCTGCTGTCTCTTTAGTTTTCAGTCGTAGGCTGTTGATTTTCACTGCCCCTTTCTGGCTAAAGTAGATTCAGTTTTATTTTCTGCCAATACAAAAACTGAGGTTGTCGCTCTTACCAGATGCTCAATCTATCCTTGAATCAAGGACACATGCTCTAAATTTCAATTATATGCAGGCTAATTTGACTTCAAAGGGGCACGAAAATATGGACAAAACCAATAATTATATCATTTTCCTGCTCCATGTTTTGTCATCTTGCTTTTACCAGTGATTTGCTGTAAACTATATTTAATGTTCTTTATTTACACAAGACAAAGAATTTCATTTAGAGGAGGAGATGCTTTGGTTAAGCTGGTATTAAGCAACACGTTAACTATTAACTAATAGTACTTTGGTTCATTTTTTTTTCTTTCATTGAAAACAGTATTAAAATAAAAAAGGTCTCATATGACAAAAATAATTTCTCCAGATTAGCCTTTTTCAATAAGATATTTTGATAACATGTTCAAAATTTTTCTTACATGTCAATGACGTGCTACAGCTACCTGAGGAGAGATCTGCCTCTGCTGCATATTTTTAACAAATTCAGAAGATTGCTAATTGGTGTACATACCTTCAAGAAAGGCAAGTAGGACAGTCAGCATGACTACAAGCCAATTAATTTAAGATGGGCAAATTCTCAATTAAATCCTGTATCAGTTTATCAATTAAAAAATACGCGCTGGAATATAATTACAGCCAGTGATGATGATTTTATAGAAAGCAGATCTTATTGACCAAGTCTTATTTAATTATTTGATGAGGTCACAATTTTCTTTAAAAAAGGTAACTGTGAGGATATATTTAGACTTTTATAAGGCATTTGACTTATGCATAAGCATATGATAATCTGATCTAAAAATTAACACTATACATTATTAATAAAGCACACATTAAGTGAATTAAAAAATGGCCCACGAACCTCTAGAAATAGTCACAAAAGGGAAAACACCATGGAACCCAAGTAATTTTAATATGATTCCTCAGGGTTGGCACTGGACTTCAGAATATATAACAGTTTCATAAATGATTTTGAAATAAGGCTAATGCAATCTTAAAACAATTACAGCTGACAAAAACAAGCGGAATGATAAAGAGCAAAGACGGAACAGTTATATAGAATGATCTGAAGTAATTCAGCATATGAAACAATTAAGCCCACAAAATATTTTAATAAAATCACATTCACATTATACATCTAGAAAGAAAAGTGCAAATCATACCTACAGCATGGAGGGTGTATTGGCAAAGCAGTGACTTAAAACGAATCTAGAGTTAAAATGGACAAACAAACGATAAACGGAATTATTTTATCATTAGACTCTGAGTGCTATGAAGACAAGAAACGCTAATATGTTCCTTCAGTATATGAACCTGGGAAAAGTAAAATTTGACTTCAGTGCGTTTATTGCTAGCACTGAAACGGAAGTGCTGCTTCCAATTCTGGTGTCCACATTTGGAAAATCATGGCACAAAACTGAAGAGACACAAACATGAAAGAATTAAAAGCCTATATTGCCCACCTTCTCAAGAAGAGACCTACAAGGATGCTGAGTCAGAGCAGGATTTGTAATCAAGCAGAGGCAAACCAAGAAGCAGTGGCAGACAGGTCAAGTTGAACAAATTCAAACTGGAAACAAGACTGTTTCAACTGCAAGAGTGATTAAGCACCCAGACCTTCAAATCAAGACAGAGTACATTTTTGGAAGAAAGTCACAGACCTTTTACAGCCCTTAGTTCTATCAATCTATTATAGCTTAATGAACAAGCAATCAAAGGTAATAGGGATCCAGCTTGAAGCTCATTGCCATCTGAAGACTTCTCCCATTGAGCTAAGGACCACAAAAAGAAAAACTGTGACATTTACAAAGTTTTTAAACCTTTAAAGTAACACTTGAAATTGAAACAGAAGGTTGACTTTCTTTAGCTCAGCCCATTGTTTTCTCTGGTTTGGGGCATTTATTTGCAAAGAGCATTAAGCAAAGACGACAGTCAGACCACAGCATACAGGACACACAGCCTCTACTCTGTGTATGCCAGAAACAGACATATTAGGCCAGATCCTCGATTAACATAAAGCATTGTAGGCACATTGTTTTGGCTCACTCTTAACAGGAAAAGATGCAATTCCCAAAATCAGGGTTTTGTCAAACACGATTTTCACACAACCTAGAAGAAGCATGAACGTATTCCTCAAATAGTTGCAAGATGATGCAAAAAGATTTTGTGATGCTGTTCAAGTGGCTTGGAGAAGGCTTTCCAGGTAAGTGTGAAAGAAGCTATAAAAGTTTTTAAATGTGCATAGGATCTATTAATTCAACCAAATAATCCAATTCGGTTAACCGCTTCTTGCTTCCATAAGGCCCAGATTACATCAGAAACACCCCACATCTGATGTTTAACTTGCATGTTAAAAAGTGCAGGAGTAAAATCTCTTCTCACCATCCCATTTTGGGCTATTCAATTGCTACAGTTACAATTGCTACTCTAAGGAGGATCATTGTAAAGAGCCAATAAGGGTGAAAATCCAGTCTCTCCCTTCAAAAGATAACATTTCCTAGAGCTACCCAGTGTTAGGAGAAATCAACCAAAGCTCACATATCTTGTCACTAGAATACAGCTCCAACAGCATTAGGCCATTCGAAATGAGTCACTGACAAATCCAAAGAGCAATACCTAGGCTTGGGGGAAGAAAAGAACCACGAAAAATTAATCATGGTATTAAATCAGCTCAGTTGAGGATCCACACAAGCAGACTAGTGCAAAACCTTGCTGAGAAAGCCATCCATTATGAACGCAGGGCAGCGATACCCAGTCTTGCTTCCCTGACTGTCATGAGTTTTGATAAATGACAGACAGCAGTCTCATAGTTACCGCACCAGCACCCTCAAGTGAATCCCAACCACCCCCACAGATTTTAAGAAAACCAGCCTTTCTGAGTAGTCTCTAATCTGTTGCTCCCCCTGTTGGTTGCCATCTCCTTCCCAAACTGCAGCAGCACATGCAGAAGTCTAGGAGCAAGCTTGCCTATGAACAGGGAGGAAAAAAAGGTCTTGAGAATTTCAGTTTTCTCCCCAATGTCTATCCCTAGGCTCTCATTCACCAACACATTTTTTCCTAAACTTCCTTTGGTAGCTAGCACATTTTTGGAATCCATTCTTACCATCTTTAATGTTCCCTGCTAGTTTTAGCTGCAGCTGGGCTTTGTCATTTATAATTTTGTCCCTAAGTACCCAAGCAATGCTTTTACATTCTTCCTTTGTTGCTTTTCTTTATTGCTGTTCACCTTTTCCTAGATCAACCCTTGGAGAAACCTTTCTTCATCCCACTGATCCAGCCTCCAATAAAAATTAAACACATAGGTACATAAAGGATGTTGAAACAACATGGTGATGAGGATGAATATGATATGAATATGCAGACAGACATGAATACAAAGACAAAACAAGAAGCTTGCCTTTGCTGTTTTTTTTAAATAGTCCTTTCAAGTCACCTTTACACATCACTAAGAGGTTAGCTGCAGGAGCACAGAATTTTGCACAGAATTCAAATTAGGAAAAAGTATGAATGCCAGACTCATTGAGAGCTGTGTCCATCTGCTTCAGTATCCTCCATCTGACAAGGGGTAACAGGAGATGTTTCAAAGTAAGACAAGCCCATTAGGGGCAACTATAGGACAACATGCTCTTTGAGAAACCAGCTTCCTCCATTCAGATATATAAAGGCTGTCTTATGTCCTGAAGTGTGTAGCTTTTTGTCCTTTTTTTTCCTAAAGTCTTTTTTATTTTAATCTTCTCTAATATGTCAGGAGATTTTCTCATTATCTATTACCCTTTTTTTGATCCTATTAAGCTTCTGGCAGCAATGATATCAAGAGACAGTAGGGTTCAGAGGTTAATTGTGCCTTGTATTTAAAAAGTACTTCCTTTTTTCCATTTTAACTGTGTTCATTTTTAAATAATGCTAAAATAGAAACTGAAAAAAAAATCTATAGCTCAGTTTAAAACAAAAATGAAAGAAAAGAGAGAGAGTTAAATTATGACACTCAAATAATTCTTTCCTGTAAGCCTTGGGGAAAACTTGATAGCACTGAGAAGTTAATGTAAATTGCTATTGTTAAGGTTAGATTAGAAAGAAAATTTAAAAAATAACTCTTTTAATCAGCTCCTCAGCTGGTGTGAATCAGCTTAGTTCTTTAGGAGTTATTGAGCCTGAAGTGATTTATATCACCTGAAGATCATGCTCTTTGATCTTTAAATATCTAATAATTTTTATGGATCTACTGCAGCCTTTTTTAACATATGTACATCTTTCTTAAGTCATGATGTACAGAACCAGACCTTCTACTTCACCTGTGGTCTCACTGCCTGCTTCCTATGCATCATCTTCCTGTTCATAAATCCCAGAATTAGATTTATCCCTCTTTTGCAGAAAACACCACTGATCCCTATTCAGTTTGTGATCCATTATATCATTACCCAGTCAGTAACTCCTCATGTTGTATTAAAAATGCCCCCTCCCTGCCTACAAACACACATCTCTCCCCATGTATTTAGCACTTGAACTTACTGGATTTCATCTCACTGATTTCAAATCACTTATGCAATTAATCAAGATAATTTTGAATTATAATTGTGTCTCTCCCTTTCATTCTTCCTCCAGGAACTGCCTCCTGCCAGCCAGGGACTGTCCTTTCTAGCTACAAACTCAGTTCTGCATCAAAATAATTTCATTCAAGGAATGTAACAAGTAGCACAACATTGGCATACTGCTGGCTATACAGCCACCTTGGGACTCGCTATACCAAAGCTCAAAATCAGAGATTTTAAGATTTAGTTCCCTCTTTCATAATATACATACCACTGCACTGTGTATTATAAACCTACCTACATAATATGCTTTAGTACTGAACATGTATTAATCCTGCTTCTGACCTGAAGTATTCACACACACAGTGATTCTGTCTCGTGAAAAAGCGCACATCTAACTGAAGTAATTCACCCATTTTTGCTCGTCCCTACCTTTAATTATTCATTCTTGTTATTAATACAGTTGTCAAAATTCACATTAAAAACCCTTACCTTCTCCATTTTAAGCACTCATTTACCACCATCCACTCCAAAATGCTCACAGTATCTTCCATGTGGCACAGTCTGAAAATGTAATAAGCATAACCTTTATTCCATCATCCATATTTTATAAAAAATCACAGATTAGGATTCTAAAACTAGCACCTTGTGCATAAGGACTCTTAATGTATCCTTCACGCTTAATGTGTCTCTAGAGGTTGTATGTCAACCAGCTAGGAACAAAATTCATGCTATTTTCATCTACATGGTCTTAATTCATTAGTCTAAGCATAAGTATCTTGTCCCATTTGAGATATCCTAGGACAGGCGATACATTCACACAAGATACGATAAAGGACCTAATGGAGGCCCTATATTCCCCTGGGCCAGAAGCTAGAGACCTGGTGAGATACCAGGAGATCAGATGAGACAACGGTATCTCAAATGGCACTTCGTGTTTAGGCAACTGAATTGTTCTTTATGCATCTCCCTGTCTTATTATAAATGTCATGTAATGTGTCAGTGCTTGCTTATGTATAAGCCTGGATTCATGTGAAAGATGCTTCCATATGGAGGAAGACTATATTGCAGCTATCCTTTTCTGAAAGAAACAGTTTTATGCCTCCCATCTACATTTGCTTTTGACAGTTAATGAGTCAAAGGAGAATTGTTCAAAGCCACTTGACTTATGCTATAAAAACTCTTAAAAAGAACTGAGCACGCACAGATCTCATCTCTGCCTGCACACCTTCCACTTGTTAGGGGAAAATGCTGAAATGGTTGACATACTCAGTAGCAAAAAGTGCAGTCTATTTTCAATGTCAGCCAGCCAGCAGCAACCAGAACTACTCCTGTGGACATATACTGTGCAATGTAGGCAGTAATTATTTCTTTCAGAAAGATCCAAGGAATACAAGTGCAATTCTGCTTTTCATCCTCTTTAAAAACCTTTGGTTGTGCCCACCTACTGGGATCTATCTTATCTCCCTTTCTCTTCAACACCCACTCGGAGGAAGAAACACAATCTATAGGTTTCTCTGCCAAGAACATACAGCTGATTCCCTGTTTTATTCTCCACAGATGTAGACATCGCTGTCTGTAAAATGTCACAACGCTTGGCAGAAATTAGTTCCTGTGCAAAGAGCAGCAAACTTATGCTGACCCTACAGAAACTCTAACAATGATCCACAGAGGAAAGTACTTCAAAGAACTAGCTGGGACATAACCTGTTTCTTTCATCAGAAACATCAGTCCCCTATTCATCAAAACAGTGTGAAGCTGCCAGATTCTGTTCCATCACTGATTAAACATTGACAATCATCATTTGTGGAGGAAACATACATAAAAAGCCACTTCCCATTAAGTGCACACATTTAAGAACAGTATTTCCAGCCAAAGCAGATTGCTTGTTGACAAAATTACAAAATATGTCTGGATTTTACAAAATTAAGCCCATAATCTACTGAAGTGCAGAGGTGGAGTGCTGTGATGGATGAGTAATGGCAGCAAAGGTGTTCAAAGGAACCTGAACCTGCATCAAGACTTTGATCCTGTATCTCAAAGAAGTTAATAGAAAATAGTTCATTGCCTTTGCAGGGCCTTAATAAAGGGTCCTCTTCTGGACCCAGAGGAGAAAAGAGGTGATTCTCCCTTTTTCCATAACACCAGAAACTGGTTGTAAGTAAATGAGGCATGGGAGCTGTGGGGCTTCCCATCCAGCTGCAGAGGTACCTCTGCCCTGTGGTCAAAGTGATGACCAAGGGGCAGATTCCAATTCCAACCCTGATGCACTGAAGTACGGCTCCATGGACCTGTCTCCAGGTTGACAGTGACGTGGATAGATCAGCACTAGAACTCTCTTTCATGAGCATCAAGTGCCATTTATACTGGCTTAAAGTATTTCTTCTTATGCCTCTCAAGCCTTGACAGGCTTGAGAGGTGGGCCCGTGCAAACTCATGAAGTTCAACAAGGCCACGTGCAACGTCCTGCACATGGGTTGGGGTGATTCCAAGCACAAATACAGGCTGGGTGATGAGTGGATTGAGAGCAGCCCTGCGGAGAAGGACTTGGGTGTGTTGGTTGATGAGAAGCTCAACATGACCCAGCAATGTGTGTTTGCAGCCCAGAAAGCCAACCGTATTCTGGGCTGCATCAAAAGAAGTGTGACCAGCAGGTCGAGGGAGGTGATCCTCCCCCTCTACTCCTCTCTCGTGAGACCCCACCTGGAGTACTGTGTTCAGGTCTGGGGCCCCCAACATAAGAAGGACATGGACCTGTTGGAGCGAGTCCAGAGGAGGGCCACGAAGATGATCAGAGGGCTGGAGCACCTCTCCGATGAAGACAAGCTGAGAGAGCTGGGGTTGTTCAGCCTGGAGAAGAGAAGGCTCTGGGGAGACCTTCTAGCAGCCTTCCAGTACCTAAAAGGGCCTACAGGAAAGCTGGAGAGGGACTTTTTACAAGGGCATGTAGTGACAGGAGAAGGGGTAATGGCTTTAAACTGAAAGAGGGTAGATTTAGACTGGATATAAGGAAGAAGTTCTGTACTGTGAGGGTGGTGAGACACTGGAACAGGTTGCCCAGAGAGGTTGTGGATGCCCCATCCCTGCAAGTGTTCAAGGCCAGGCTGGATGGGTCTTTGAGCAACCTGGTCTAGTGGAAGGTATGCCTGCCCATGGCAGGGGGGTTGGAACTAGATGATCTTTAAGGTCCCTTTCAACCCAAACCATTCTATGATTCTATGATTATTATTAAAGTTAGAATCTCTCTACCCAGAAGTCACTCTTTTGCTAAATTGCTGTCCACGGAAGTTCCTTCTCCAGTTGCCCAGGAGAGGGACTGCTACTGCTTGGTTGGCTGTCTTTCACTCTCATCACCACATTAATGCTTCCTAATCTCTTTATGACCTTTCCAAAGCCTTAGCAATACAGTATGACGCAGTATCATCAAAGAAAGAAACAAACCATGGTAGTACAAACTGCAGGAACTCCCTATATAAATCCAAAGAATAAATATTTTCTGAGGGAAGCATCAATGCTTAAACAGAGGGAATGTTTCAGTGACTGAGACATCACACAAATCAGCTTTACAAGCTCTGTGTCAGATGCTAATTGATGTTAAATACCTGGTGGCAAAAAGCAAGAAAGATGACAAACTCTCTTACACAGTAAGGTGAGCTACCAGTAATTACATGCCTGAGACACACTTTAACAGAGTAACTTTGGCTGTGCTCAGCCAGCATCTTGCTGATCACCCTTTCTTGCTGAACATCTGTAAGCAAACCGGCATGTCTATTATTTTTACTGAGACACTGAGAGCTTAGTAGTTAGCTAGTCATTTAGTTTTATACTACTCTTTTGAAGACATGAAGTTCATAAATACCTTTAAACACCTTCTCCTATTGCAATAGTCATTTTACCTCCAAAAGTTGACAGAGTGAGAAAAAAAATGAAAGTTCACAAAGGCACTTAACTGTACCATAGACGCTTCTTCACATAAGGACTCCTAGGAGACACTAATTTGTACCACTGTGCAGCATTTTCCTGGTTTGTTGTTTTGGCCACTACAGGCACAGAGATTCCAAGAAGCCTTTGAAAAGGAAAGACTGTGACATCTCTCTCTATTGATCAGGAGGTATCAGGACAATTCAGGACCTTCTAACTTACCAGAAGAGGAGAGTTGGCAAAAACTGCCCTTCTTTTCCCATCCACTGCAAGACCTAGAACACCACAGTCATTTTTAGAAAAGAAAGCAACGTTTCAGAGGGAAAAACCAAAAGGTGCAATATTACTTAAATACCCAGCTTCTTAATAATAATTTGCATTTCAGCTTGCCAAGAAATCTCTCTAATCTAATCAGAGCAATTATCAAAATAACACCACTTACTTGTAATATACTTCAGTTATTTCACTTAGGCAGTTATATTTATACAGAAGGAAGATCCTAGAGAGAAGCAAATGCAGGTCATCTTTTCAAGGGAAAAATACAGGAACACCCATGAAGAATTATGCAAGAACCAATTGTCTACAACATCTAATGAAATGCAACGCAGCCACCAGCCCACTTTCCCCAGCACTGGAGAAGCAGCCTCAGGACTCGCTGAAGTCGGGGATATGCAGCTGCTGCTGGAGTTGCCTCTCTGCAGCTTTTTCACTTTCCCCACCTGCTGGTCATGCTGGAAAGCAGCACAGCACCAATATATTCTGTAATATGAAAATATCCGACTCAAGTGATTCTGCCCTATTCTATAATATGAAAATATCCAACTCAAGTGATTCTGCCCTCACACCGAGGTACTTCCACATGCCATTAATGAAGTTTCTCTGCAGTTTTTTACTACTAAAAGTGAGATCAGTATCTAAGATGAGACATCCCAGTAAAACAACAATGAAAGAAAGGGCAAAAATACCTGATCATTAAAGCTTTTCAAAAAACAGAAGACTTCTCTCACTTGAAAGCATTCCCTATCTGCTTAGATTCCAAATACAAGAAAGAATATGACTGCTAGGCTAAACCAAATATTTATGTTCAAAGCATTATCAGATCATTGCTAACAGGTGATGTGTTCACTATGGGATTTAAAGTCTCTGAAACAATCTGACAAAACAAACATTAAATACAATAGAAGAAAAAAAATAGACCAAAATTATTATGTCTATACTGTTTCACAGTATAACAGAGATAAGGATAGCAATGCCCGTACTGGATGGATTTCCTCACAATGCACCAAAGGCCAGGGAAGGTATCATGGTGCTGCAGAGTAAAAACATTGCCCCTGGGAAGGCTACGCATTCAAAGAAAACAAAAAAAGCATGATGTACTGGCAAAAGACAGGCAACTTGAAAACTCTCTGTTCTCTCAATATTTTGTACCTGAGAAAAGGGAAACAATTTTCCCTTCCTCTCTTTTTCATATTTATTCATGGATTAAAAACTACTAACATGAAGCCTACAATCCAAAGCAAAAAGACTCTCATTTCACAGCTGTTGTATCTCTGTGTACACCCCACTCATCAATTAGCAGTGAGGACAGTTTCCTTATTGCTACTACAGCGAAGCAATTACCAAAGTATTCAAAATTCAGGGCAGGCTTTCCAGGAAAAGATTATTTTGATTTTGTATACAGTGTCTGGCTAGCTGTCAGACAAGACTGACTGGCAGCCTGAACGAGGGTGTTTTCACAGCGTGGCCGGTGCACTCCGCTTCCGCAGCCAACGCCTGCCCACTGAGCACGCACAGCACCACATACCTGGGAAGGGCTGGATACACAGCTTTGTGCGAAGCACGGGGTGGCTCACCAAGAAACTAATGCAGATGGATCCACTGATCTCTGAACAAAAGTTTGCCATGATGCTCCTGCCACAAAGGAATCTGAAGCTACACTCACCCATTTAGAGCTGTTGAAACCTGTTATAATAAAATTGTAAAGGGAAGAGAGGAGCTGGGTTGCAATTGCTAAGCAGACTTCATCTGGCAGTATTGTAGTAGCACCCAGTTAGAAGTGGCTTAAAGCAGCGCTTAGAAGAAGATGGTAAATAAGCACTAAAGCAGTTACGTATTTCTACCTCATAAATATGAACGTTAAGTTATAATACATACGAAACCCATAAACTCAGCAGGTCCAAATAACAGCGTTCACTAAAAACTACTCACAACACGCAAAGCCCAGTCATGAAACCATTGCCATGTATATACAGCGCTGCTGCAACGGGCTTCTGCAAGAGGAAATGCACCAACACCCCGGAGGAAAACCTTAAGATGCTACTCACAAGTCCAGCATGATACAACAGCAGAAAAAGGTGATTGTGAAAGGTATTCCTTGGGGGTAACATGTCAGCATTACACTCTGGGTGAATTCCCAACTAATTGCAGTTTTTGTATGAAAATACTCTTTCAATTATATAAACAGAAGTTACCAGCAATAACGAAACATAATCTCTGACTTCAGTTGATGCCAAATGTTTAGACACTTTAGTGAACACCTGTCTCAATATTTTAGCTGTCACTTGGTAGGACTGTTCCAGATTTTATACTTCATCTCTGTTGATCCTGAAATATTTGCCATTATGATGCCCTAAGCAAAGCTATTGATTGTTTACTCTTGCCTACTTCATATAGCTAAAGCTAGATTCCAGCTCATAAAAACATGCTAAGATCACCGAAAATAAAGAGTTAATTATCATTTAAAACTTTGAATCTGAACAAACAAGCCCCAAAACCAAGCCTAATTGTATTACAAAGCATACCTAGAGGCCTATACTGCTGTCAGACAAGGTGTAAGACTTCCTCTAGGAATTGCTCTAAATCTGGGCTAATAATTTATAACATGAAGTAGTGACAGTAACATCATAAACAGACAATCCAAATGATACATCCACAGAAAATTTTCCTGGTTTGAAATGTACCAGAAAATAGACTGTTCTGAAGCTATATATAGATATTCCATAAGTAAAAATATTGTCTTGTGATTTTTTTTTTTTCAGTTTTAGGGAATTGATGAAAAACTACAATCCAGTCCTTTACTGAGGTTTAAGGGAGAACGTGAACACAGATTTTTTTGTTCTTATTTAATTTAGAGTATTTCTATAGATTTAATGAAACTGTAGCTCGTCTACAGAAGGAAATACAAAATCTCTAGATCCCAGCATTTCTGATTGCAATCTGACATCTAACTTCTCTTTATACTCTCACTCTTGTGAGGTATCTACAACAGCAAGTATTTTCCCTCTATAAAACAGGCTTCAAATAAAGCCAAATTAACTAATGGGTAGTGATGCTAATAAACTAAGGAGTAAAATGACAGTGTCACCTGAACAATTGAGACTTTATGCTTGAATCCCTTGTGGAGCAAGGGCTTTTTTATCAAGAGTGAAACCGATTCTTACTCTGTACAGTACTTCATCCATTGCCAAAGCTGAATATTGTATTAATGCCATTTTAAGACTGTGGATCACAGAGAAAGCAACAAGATACAGAATTTAGATAAAGTAGAACTATTTTATGCCTTCAGCAGTTACTTTCACATTTAAATGCAGAATTATGTAAGGCTGGCACTTGGATGCAAAAATGTTCTCTTACCACTTCTCCAAACAACAGGGAGGTTTCTGTAATTACAGGAGATTTGCTGGCTGGCTTGCCACCTGCAGTGATGCCAAACAGGAAGGGGAACAGCCATCAGGCACCTGTGACAGATTTGCATGCTGGTGAGTTCAGAAACAAAGTCTATATGAAGGAGGCAGTGTACTACAGTAATATAGTATGCTATGCTAGTTATCATAGCATTGCACAAATAATAAAAAAGGTAATTTTAAAACTAATTCACTAGTCTTGTCACGGGTATACTTGTGACTGCAATGAGTCAAGCAGGTATTTCATTCCCCACTTATTGGAAAGAAGGGAAAAAAAAAAAAAACAAACAACAAATCAAACTACAGCAAACCTTCTTCCGGCTTCTTAACCCTGGCTTCCTGCAAGTCCATCTGAGGGGCTCCACAGGTGAACTCTTACTCAGGAAATCACCTGTTTCAAGTCAAACACATCCTACCCCAAGGTGAATCATTAGGGAAGACACCAATGACCAGAAAAGAATTGAGAGTCTGGTTTTGCTCTTTGCACCATCTGGAAACAATCTCCATCTGGACATAGCATGAACTTAATTTTACAGGGGCCTCCTCCTCATCAAACATATCAGTATGTTTACCACAGTAAATAAGCATCCTGGGGAACTCTTCTTTGCACGTAGCCAAACAAAGGCTAAGGCAACATCATCACTTGATTACATGCAAGTTTACACAATTCCACGGCTTCTCCCAACTCTTGTCCCCCCAGTAAGCTAATTTCTGATATTCTTACAACTATCAACTGCGCTCCCTTACTGTGCTGCCCTGCTTCATAGGAGTCGCAGTTTACCTGGCTTATACTATTCTTTCCCTTAAGTCCAATAACCTTAACTGAACTACATCCAACTTACCCTTAGGTGAATCACATTCTAAGGGGCATCTCTTCTTGTTAAAATGTGTAAATTCTGTAATGATGGTAACACAGCACTGATTAGTGCTAAATTCAGGACATGGTATGCAACACTGCAGACCAGAGCCATAGGGGAAGGCTCAGAGCCCACCGCAGCTCCTGTTAGAGGTAGGCCAGGTAGCTGTACTACGTGGCATATTGGATAATGTGGTATGTGATCCATGAGTAAGGTGCTGCCGCAATTATCAGGGTCATTGTTATCTAGCAAGAGCTGCTTCTTCCAGCATCAGAAGAGAAGTGTAAAGGAAGAAAGGGGAACACACAACACTTCAGTCAGTTCTTTGCTCCCACCCTGTCAGTAGATTTAGACCCTGCTTCTTCTGCATGCAATGGACTGCAACCTGTTGGCTTAAAGTTAGGGTGTGAGAAAAGTGGCTTTGGAACTGTTTTGAAAAGTGTTTCCAGTGTCACCTTTCATTTTCCCTCTGCTTTGTCTTCAATTATTTCCTTCCTTTGTTCTTCAGATTCCCTCAGCTCTTACAGAGTTCTCACACGGCTTATTCACTCTTACTCCTAGACCTCTTTGTCCTGCAATGAGTTTCTATGTCATTACTCTCACTTCCACAGTTCTTCTTTAGTAACTTTTTTTTTAAAAAACCTTGCCCTTTCTTCAGTAGGATCTGGAATCAAAGTCTTGTCTCAGTAGATCAGAGCAGAGTTTCCACTCTATTAGTACACAAGCTAGGCCAGAACCAACATGATTCCTTGTCTCAGAGCTTCTACAGCAAATACTGAACCTCACAAGTACTTAGCAGCTCACAAATATGAATTATGACACTAGTTCAGTGACTGTCACTGAGTAATAATTAGGATTTCTGCTAAGTTCATAGAATCGTTTAGGTTGGAAAAGACCTTTAAGATCATCGAGTCCAACTGTTAACCTAACACCGCCAAGTCCACCACTAAACCATGTCCCTAAACACCACATCTACACATCTTTTAAATACCTCCAGGGATGGTGACTCAACCACTTCCCCAGGTGGCCTGTTCTAGTGCCTGATAACCCTTTCGGTGAAGAAATTTTTCCTAATATCCAAGCTAAACCTCCCCTGGCGCAACTTGAGGCCATTTCCTCTTCTATCACTTGTTACTTGGAAGAAGAGACCAACACCCACCTCGCTACAACCTCCTTTCAGGGAGTTCTAGAGCATAATACGGTCTCCCCTCAGCCTCCTTTTCTCCAGGCTAAACAACCCCAGTTCCCTCAGCCACTCCTCATAAGACTTGTTCTCTAGACCCTTCACCAGCTTTGTTGCCCTTCTTTGGATGCACATTTAACTTTAAAAGTTAAAGAAAATAATAGTCTACCAAAGAAAAACATAACCTGCTCAAGGCACTAAGACATTCCTTTGTTATCTGATAAGCAGAAACCCTACCATTCCAATATTATTAAATATATTTTCTACTGTTACTCCTTTAAAAAAGAGGGAAAGGACAATATGGCCTACAGAGCCCTAAAAACCTACACCTACATGTGAAGACTTCCACAATAATTTCCCAAAGTGTTCAAACCAACACTCATTTTGAATCAGTACTAAAAGGCAGGAAAGGAGGACTAGGGTCTGACAAGAAAGGAAGGGTAATATGTAGTATTACTCCACAGTAACATGGAGAGGAAGCTGTCAGGTCAGCAAAGAGTGAAGTCTCTCCATTTTCTGACTCCCAAGAGCCACTGTGAGTCATAAGAAACCATAAATCCTCCTGAAAAATTTGGAACAAAACAGCTAATTTTCAGGGTTTGAAAACGCTGCATCATGTACATTTGATCTGATCGAGGATCATGAAGAGTGTCCTAGGAAATTAAGTTTTTAAACTTTTCTACTTATACAAATGCGTATTAGACAAGCCATGACAAAATCCAAAAGCATATACATACTTTACTGTATCTTGCCCAAATTAATAAAAAAATTAAGGAATTAAAGATACAGGAGAACTTGTAAACCAACTGAAAAATAAGATGCATAGGAATGGGGAAAAATTGTACAGATTGTGCAGATATTGTACAAATTGTACAGATCCATATTGTACAGATCTTCATGCATTAAGCAGTCCCGAAGTCAATCATAGATTCAGTTATGTACACAAGCTTAAACATAAGTGGCAGCATTTTATTGCTGTATATGCTTTTTCTTTTTAATAATCTGAGACTGTCTTAGCTCCTCAGTCCCATGAGCATATGGGCAAGATTCAGAAGGCAAAGAACAACCATCAGGATGATGAATGAAAAACCAACAGAGACGTGTTTTAAATGCTTCAGCTGAAAGGCGTCGTTTCACTTCAGGCTTAGTTTTCCTTGATGGTTTCTCTTTTCTCCAGTCACGAATATGAACTCTCCCATTTAGAACTAAGATTTAAAAACAAACAAAAATGCAGCTGTTAATAGACAGCCATGGGAATTGTACTGAAAAAATGTATAGTGGCATTCTGTGAATAAAATACATATTCTACAAATGGATCACTCAGGCAAAACCAAATGTGCCATTTGTACAGAAATAGAAAGAAGTGCACAACAAACCGAGGTAATATAGACACGGTCTAAAGAAGAATTGATTGATTTCCCTGTGAGATGTTTTACTGTGATGCTGAATAGCTTGAGGCACCTTTGTATCATCTTTGTAGGGATTTGTTTGTTTTTTTAAACATAGCAGTTAGGATCATTTAGCCTAAAATCCTCTGAATTTAGATTGCAAGTCCTGACAAAGAAGTTTCAGCTTCAAGAACCGTAATCCTTCCCGTGTTCAAAACTTTATTACTCCACATTTAAAATGTGATTACCAGCAAAAATCTAGTAAGAGTCTTCTACTACGTTCACTACACAGAAATGCTCTTACAAACACAATGGTTCACTGACCCAAAAATACACTGCACCGAAGAGATGACAAGTCTAATCCTTCATATGAATCAACAGTGAATTATCATTGGTTAATAAAGATTAGGCACTTTGGGTTTTTTTTAAATTCATTTGCTGTGTTAGGACCATAAACTGCACACACATTTGTGAACCTCTGTCAACTCCTTAAATATGTAAACAAAACAGAATAAAAGGAAGTTAGTAAGAGAGAAAGAAAAAACGTAGATGAAAAACAACGGTGAAAATGAGGAGGGAAGAATCTGCCACTTCTAAGTTGCCATGCTCTATTTTCATATTCTGCTTCAGTCATACCTTCTGTATCACACACTTGTAGCTTGGAATAGTTAACTGATACCATTCTGCATTCTGATAATCACTATTCAAGAGGTAACAAGTCCAGTGAAAGCTTAATATCACACATTCAGGCCTGGATGAATTCATCCCTCCAGGTTTCCTTGTGATACACAAATAGATCTGAACTCAAAGCCAATCCAGAAATGCGTTCAGCAGAGCTGTAAAATCTCTCTCAAAAGGTGAAGAAAAATGAGCAGATATAGTGCTATTTATGATCAAGCATATTTTTTTCTAGAAAAATCAGTCCTGTATTGGACAAGATGCCTGATCAAAAGAAACTGCCACAGATCAGTTACGCTAAGCCCCTTCTTTTTTGTGTGTGTGTACATCCATCTGTTTTTCGTGTCTTTAAGAGAAAAACACTTCAGTAAAGTTGACAAAAGAGCTGTAGCCGTGTTCTCCTCTGTCCTCTCTGGCATGAGCAACGTCCTTCCAGACCACACGCTGATAAAAATCCCTTGTTATGGTGACATGCTTCTGAAGGAAATAATCAAGTGGTCTGTACTGAAGCCCCAGGGAGTTTCCATGTGATGTAAATCACTGAGAAAGATCTGGCCTTAATCCTAGTCTTTCTTCAGAGGTAATGTGCAGACAGCCTCCATGCCAAATTAAAACATTCATTCCACGTAACAGGTTGTAAATCTATTCCACCTATCCCTAATGACAGGGAATCAAATTCAGACACATAATGAATACAGTGTGACCAACTCTTTTCAATGGATGGTAATTCAAAAGGATTTCAGTATGGCTTCACATTTTATAATTGCCAAGTGTACAGAAATCCTTAGTGGATGCTAAACTCAGCTAAGTTAATCCTGAGTATGCAACCTAGTTGCTGCCAGTGGTTATTTGCTGTGGATTAGTTGATCAACATTTTACAGCTGATGTAGAACTCTTAGGACACAAGAAGTTAACACTTCCAAATTTGAAGCAGCTTTAATACTGAGAAAACCTTGAAGATCTTGTATTACTGCAAAGCTAGACCTTACTTTTGCAAAACTCCATACTGACAAAAAAAAAAAAACTCAAAACAACCACACAAAACATACCACCACCACCACATTACAACAGGAAAAAAAACCCCAAAACAGCAATCAACAAACCCAGCCAACCACAGAAACTTGCTACTGAGTTCTTTCTGCCATGCAACCACAGGCTATATGAACACATCAAGCCTCAACTTACAGGTTCATATGGAGCCCAGTTTTATTTTGTGTTGGTATTCACACTGCGGGGCTTGGTAAGGCCAGACTAAGTCTCAGTTAAATACTTTAGTGAACTTGCTCTGCATTTGATGGCCCCAAAATCATCAACACTTTATACGAAAAATAAAAATTCTCTAAGTCAAACAATAACATCAAATTAGCCACTTTAACTAAAGGGTTGTCTTTTCAGATACAGTCAGTCTAGAACAACACTTTGCTGATAGATGCCTTACCAATCTCATTCAAAAGAGTTTTACTAACAGTATCTTGGAGCAACAGGCACATAAAGAATATTCAGTTTTCCACAAAGGCATAGAAAGCAGTTAAAAATTACTATGGTGGTGGGTTTTTTTTAATTTGAGTTTAACTGCACATAGAGGAGATAAAATAGATGATTAGAGAAAAACAAAACAAAACCCAAAACCCCTTCTTTACCTTCAAATACTTGATGATTGTTCTTGAGTAGTGTCTGCAGGCCTCCATATTCACTCTTTAGCCTTTTTAAAGTCTCTTTACTTAAGCGTTCTGCTACTTCTTTCAAAGAAAGGCTTTCTGCAATAAATAATGGTGAAGCTGTTAAAATTTAACTTCTATATAAGTTAATGATTATGAGCAGAATCTATGAATTATTTACCAGTACTGCAGCAACTTTGTACTCCCAATATCATGCATGATATATATTTTATATGTATATTGCCTGTAAAACAGCAGCTTTCATTCTACAGGACTCCAGTCAGAATTTCCACAGTAAGACACATTTTTTATTCTTCCTGCTTTTTTTACAGTAGCATATAACCCTCACTGCGATAAGCACTGTTTACACGCATGTAGTTAGAGAGAAGCGAGAATGACTCAAAGGATCTCCTGTAACAGTAACATATGACAAACTACAGTGAATAAATAATAAAAATGAACAGAGGAAAACAGAAAGATGGTAGTAGTGAGAACTGAATGCTTATAAAATTAACAGCAACTTCTATTCTTTTTCTTCCTAAGACTAAACTAAAAATTCCTAATCATGTCATAACCAAATGGCACTTCAAAGCACTTCTTACAATTCTTACAGAATTACAGCTAGTTATTATGCAACTATCCCAAAAGAAACTTAATATTCTCCCCAAACAGATGCAAAGTGTTCTGTTTTGGTAAATGGGGAGAAGTTCTGGGTTTGGTTTGGTTTTTTTAATAAAAATTGATTCTGTCCTAGTATTTAAGTGTAGAGGAGAAAAAACCCCACACAAATTTCAAAATATTCCATATGCTTTATTTGCACCCTGGTGTGCAATAAAACACAGCAGAAAAAAGCCTTTGATTGCTACTGTACTGTTCTTGGTATTTCCTAAAATCTATTTCACTTACTAAATTTACAAACATGTAAATTAATCGGAAAAGACATCCTCTACCAGCAAAAGATAATGTAAAGGAAAGACAATCTCACCTCCTTGATTCCAGGTATTTGTATTTCCACCATGCATATTAGAACATGATTTTTGGGGGGCTGCATTTAACAGCAAGTTTGCCACATTGAGAACCACATCGTCTACAAAATCCCGAGGGAGGGAAGCACAATTTCTGATTTGTTCTACTTTTTCTCTGGGTTGAAATCCAGGCATCCAAATGGTACCAGCAGTCTCAGTCTCATTTTCAGAAAGTTCTGAGCCTGCTTCTTTGGATACACCATCAGAGCGATCGTTATGATTAAATCCAACTCTTCTGTCACATGTGACCACAGCACAGGTCTGACGATTATTAATATACTGTGTTATCTGCTTGTCAATCAGAGCATGTTCTGTAGGTGGATAGGTCCTATTTTTTCCAATAAGGCTTACCTATTGTAGTAGAAACAGGTAAATCACTATTTACACAGAGTCCCATACTTACACACAGCCCCCCAACCTGCACATGTCTTATGAAGGCTTCTAAATCTACCTACAGGAGATATCCATTCAAACTCAATGCTCATTAACATCTGAGGGATTTTTTAATTTTAGTTTTCGAATATTGGTGCCACAGAAGAAATCCAGTAATCCAACCATAATTCATCATGCCATACAAGCACAGAGCAAAAAGAAAGATTGTTCCCGACCCTCCAATTATTTACAGAATTAAAGCTGGACACCTCTTCCTACTCTGAGAAGATTTCACAGGACATGAAAAACAGCAAAACTAAGTACAAATAAGCAACGTAGGCAGCTGGAAAAATTAAGGCAAAAAATGAGTTTTATAAGTTTTCTATCCTATAGGGTGGCACAAGAAATAACCATAAAACCTTCCATTCTTGTCTTTAGGATTGTACCTATGATGTTAAGAGCAGAATACCGAAGAAAACAATGAGTATTTTTACTCTCTCTTCAGAGCATATTGTCTCAAGTAATGCAACTGACTATAGTCTGATCTTACAACAACAATAATGAACAAACAATAACAATGAACAAACATCCATATGCTTCAGACAGCTAGCAGCTTTAAAAAAAAAAAAAAGACAAAAGCCCTACACAAAATTACCCTTTTTGTTGACGGAATTCTAAGGCAATCTTCTTCCACGTGAAAGCCGCATACAAATCCCACTTGGGTAACAAAATCAAGATATTCTCTGTACTGAGTTTTCTTGCTTTGTTTTCGGCTGTATTTTCCATGGAAATCAAAGAAGCAACATGGCAGCACAAAGTAGCAACATGAATAGGAAGACCTACAAGAAGGATAAACTGCTGAATGGCAAGTTATTGCAGAGACAAATTTAACAAATAACCCATCAGATACAAGCAATAATGGAAATTTTTATGAAGTAACAGAGCTTCATGAAATAATAGTTACATGTTCCTCTTTCAGTAGATCTATTAGCATAATCAAAAATATTGTTTCACAAAGTATTTGCTACAGCAAATCATTGTACCAACTTGGTTTGCAGGACTAAATCTCTAGATATTAAAATATTGCAGCTGGTTGTGAAGAGCACAACAGTTCAAGGAAAGGCAGAACCAACAGCAATTTTATTTAAAAAAAAACCAACAAAAAACCCAAACAACAGATTCACATCTAAAGAATAAAAATCAGTTCTTGTTTTTGAACTTCAGAAGAAAAATGTTGTACTGAATTCAATGAGAAAGTAAATACTACACCTGTGCTTCTCCACAAGAAGAGAAACATTTCGTAAAAATAATCAATTGGCATCAAAAGCAGCAAGTCCTGCAAGGACAGCAGGTGCAGCTGCAAAAGTGAGTTTTCACCAAGCCCACACAGGTAATTATGGTTTGGTTTTTGTTGGGTTTGTTTTTTTTTTTTAATGCCTTCCCACTCCCCTCCCTCCGCAAATACCTAGCTGCAAGTACAGGTATCCATGGTGTTAATTCATCTGAATGGTTTCCTATGAGCCAGTCAGTATCTGGAAAGAGATGACTGTCACCTGGCATGATTGTAGATTCCTAAAAAACCAAACAATACATAAAGTGAATTTTCTTTAAATGCATTTTATTTGTTAATAAAGCACTAAGCAACAGTACAAAATCATACAAGCTGACAAATACAAGGTGAATGAGAACCACAAACACCAACAATGTTTTCCTCAATCTGCTCTTTTGCCAGGTAGTAATTTTATATAGCTACAAAGATGTAATTTAGCAACAGCTACCCACAAAATATTGGTCAAAGAGTGGAATAACAATTCTGATTAAGATATCTGGCATGCTAAATATCTGTAAACAAATATCATACATTGAATTACGATTTCTTGCCATTCTCCTTCTGTCACATGTACGTCTGGACTCAATTTTTCAGAAAGCCACTTAATTTGCTATGTCTTACAGTCCTAGGACTCACACAGCAATTAATCAGAACACAGCTTCACTACTATCTTCTCTTCTTTCACAGACTCTTCTCAAATCAAATCCTAATATACAGAACACCACTCTTCACATCCTGTCCTTCACATATAATAAACCTAATCCAGCCTAACACTTTCCCTCTTGTCTACGTTGCCATTCCATCCCCTTCCAAGTTGTGTCAAGACTACCTTATGATACGTGCAAAATCAGGAGCAAAAATAGGAAACAACAGGTTAGAGAAAGAAGGCTTCTTTGGTGTCCTTTAGAATAGTATTTTGCCTCATGGAAGTTCAATATGTATGGATTGAGGACACATCAGCACAGAAGTCTTCCCACCACAATATTGACTCACAGAACAGTTATTAGTCTCAAGAATACCCTATCCTGATATTCTTAAAAAAAAAAAAAAACCAAACCCCCAAAAAACCCCAAAACCCCAAACAAACCACCAAAACCACCCAAAAACCCAAAACCAACCACCAAACAGGATGAATTCTTCATGCAGGTTAAATTTTAAAAGTTCTAGAATGCCTTTAATGTTTGTCTCTCACACAAACATTTTCTTATCTTGAACTAAGTTCAGCAAAGAAAGTACTTAAAGATATTGGTACTACGGAAGTACATACTCTTCTCTAAAAAAGTGTATGAATCTCAAAATAATTATTGTGCAGATTTGGAAAAAAGTTTTAAATTTGAATCTCCACAGACCTTTAGGAAAAGCCCTGAAAATGATGCCCATACTCTCTTTTTATATACAAAATGCATGTTTTATGAGCTCAAAATTCACATGTATATGCAAAGTAGTATCTGTATAGGAATTAAAGAAAAAAAAAACACTTATTAGGGAATTTCAGAAATCTCAGACTACCTCTATTATATCCCAATTCCCCTCTTCAGAAAGCACTATGTTAGGAGTTTTAAGTAGCAGTATGGTGTATTATTGTTCACTTTAAATACCACATCTCTGACCATTTTTAGTTATGTATATACATTTCTAGATAATATATGTAACAAATTTCTTTTTGGCAGGTTAGCAGATGTTAAACCAAGTGTTTGATAAGTATTTTCTTATGGTTGATTAAACAAGTTACTCCTACGTTACATTTCAGTTTCGATCATTCAATTTAGGCATAGCGTGATTATCAGTGCCACACTCCACATTTTGACAGTCACCCATAATCAAATTTGTATTTACCATGTCTGACAGCGGTTCAGCGATGCAGAGTGCCACCTGTTACATTCACTTACATCATTAGTATTGGCACTGAATGTCAGATGGCAATATTCATCCTGCAACTCATGCTTTACATAAAGATCAAAACAAAATTAGCTTTGACGATAACAAAAGGCTGTGAACAGGTGCTTTCTTCTTCTGTGGCTCCTGTGGCATACAAGGGCCTTGCAAAATCATTTCACCCTTCCTGTTCATTATATAACTCCCTCCCACATAAATTAGTACTTTCCATGTATGCATATTTTGGATATTTTTATTGTTTGTCTGGCTTTGTCAAGTGTTCTCTGTGAATTCTTCTTTTTTTTTTTTCCCTTTTAAAAAAGACAAATAAACCCCATCCTTTTCTATTTTGTTCCCTCATGCTGCAGAGGGGGACAGCTGATGCTTCTAAGTTTCCCTATGAGTCAAGAAATCTGAGAAACCATAAACAGCCAGACCTTACTATGAAATGACTGTACAAAATTCAAAGGTTTCCACAATACAGAAACATGGGCAGAAAAAGGAATATATAACATGAAGGCAAAGAGAAGATGCTGTTTGGTATGATCAGAAGTGACTCAATATAGTACAACAGGAACAAAGGAGCACCACAGTTTGATGTTTTGGATTGTTTCTTGAAGCCTTTCAGTAAGGCCTGGTTGCAGACTGCAGCAAAGGAATATGGCAGTTCTGGCAATCTGTACCCAAAATGGCAGGGTGGCAAAGAGAAGGCTGCACAAGACTGTGAAAGCTCCACCTCCCATCTGTGAAAACTGCTGCTCTTTTCTTGATTTAATGTAAGTTGTTAGCATTCAAAGATATGTTGAATTAACTTTTACACAAAACTACTAGAGAATAACTACAGGTGGAAAATTCTTTTAATATATTGGAAGCTGACAATTTTTGAGAGAACAGAGTGAGAAATTTTAGGGGTCTAGAGAACAAGAAACCAGGAACACCCCATCTCCAAAGGGCAACTGTTCATCAGTACCACACTTCAACAAGTATCAGACCAAGAACAGCTGGAGTTAAAGTGAATGTTCCTGTGCTTGAATTGTTCCTGTTCTCATAAAAATGCTAATGTGGAACTTGAAATATAATCCCTCTTTCAGACTCATTTTCCTGTTCACTTTTTTTGAAGGCTATTATTGCAATTATTTACCACAAGGTCAGTACAGCAGAGGAGTGGCTCCTTTGAGGTTCAACAACAATTTTGTCCCTAAAACAGCACATAGCACTAGAAGGTCAGAATCACTTTCAAGAACAAACTACTCACAACTTTGGATACTAATATCTTTTATGAGGTACAGTGGTGCAAACAAAGCTGCTTAACATTGATCTTCCAATAAAATCAAAGACTGTTTCATGGTGCGCATGTCTGTACATGCAATAGGAAATCACGCTAGTCTTCTCAGCTGAAAAATAAGTTGCAAATATGCAAGGGTATGATACAGCATTGCTCTCAATTCCCTTTACAACTTACTTTACAGTCCCACAAGACATATGGGTGGCATCATACCAAACCCACAGATGACTTTAGACAACTGTCTGTAACATGGTATGTTTGATTACATTTGCATCAACACAGTCTGAAGCAATGAACAAATGAATAAAGTTACAAATCAGTAAGATTGACATACATTTGCATAATACCTCTAAATGAGTTTCTGGTCCATACATGTCCCATATTTTTCTTCTCCTCACATCAATTCCTCTACCGGAATGCTGAAATATTTAAGAACAAAAAGTATCATTTTTGAGTACTACTTTTAGCAGAAATTGTCAAACGGGCTCACTAAATGTACCTATTAGCACTGATTATTTAATTCATACTAAAATTTACACATAATGAAACACAGCTTCACTATTTCAGGCAGAAGCTGAATACTTTTAATCCCTTCTTTCCCTTCTAAATATGAAGGGAAAGACTAGGAAACATTAAGAATATATCTGGTTTGAAATTTTACCTGGGCATACCTATTGAGACTGCTCTTGAAAATCTGGATCTCTACAAAAGTAAAAGCAGAGGTATTGTTTTTTGTTTGTTTGTTTTTAAAATATCAAAACCTTTCATAAGGCAAGTATTATTGTAGCACCCACAGGGCTCAGAGAAGAGTGCTATTTTAAGCAGTCCTTGCTGGAGAACTACTCTTCAACTACTGAAGTCAATTAGGCTGCTGGAGTCCAAACACACTTTTCCCTGTGTGAACTGATGGGAAGAGGAAATAAGACTGTAAACTAAAGCAAGAAATAAAGAATGCATAACTAATAGTATTTGAACTTCAAGAACCCTGTGCAGAACTAACCAAAACCAATTACTAAAGAAGCCTCATAAAACTCTCACACATCATTTTCTGACAGTCAACAATATTTGTCAGTGCTACAGCAGTGACGACCTAATGATGTACGAAAAGAAATGTCTACAGGGAAAATAGCATCTTGTATTAGGTCAAATTTTTCTGGCCACACAAGGATAGAGAGCTTGTGTTGGGAGAACTTGGGACTTCCCTCCCCGCCCTAATGACATCTATTGATGTCTCTAATAGGAGATACTAATTTCCTCTACAAATTTTACCATGTTCTCCCAAAAGTGGAAAAAACGATTTTCTGAAACAGACAGACCCACCTTCACTGGGTTTTGTTCAATCTCACTGACCTTTTGTTGTTGTTGTTTCAGAAACTATGCCTCAAGAAACTGAATTTTGCTGTTGCCACATTTTTCACTCCCAAAAGCACAGTATGTTGTTAGGCATTTTCACAATTAACAAACCCAGGATTGTTTTTAAAGATACAGAAAAACATTTTCAGGACATGACAAGTAGAATTCAATTTCTATAAAATTAAGTTCATGAAAAACCTCTTGTGAGAGAGAATCTCTGCTAAGATTCCCCATTCCTTTTTGCTTTGTCTACAGCATAACTAAATTACACCATTACATTTTCTTTTCCCTCTTAGTTTCTTACCTCAGAAAAATAGCCTTGAATTGAAATGAATTGCACTAATAAAAATAGATAAATAAGTGAAAGGTTTCTAAAGCTCTGCTAGGATTTTCTCCTGCTAACTAGAGTGACAAAATCCTATTTTAGCAACATGAATTAACTGAATTTTGGCTATTTGCATGCCAGGTAAAAGGAAAGCATAACAAGAATACTGACTAACTCTATTTTTTAATTATTATTTAAAAAAACACTCTATTTACCCCTTCATTGTTTAGAATATGAACCAGTAGACCATTTCCACATCCAAGATCTACAAATGACTGTTTCTTGGTCAACCCTTTTTCCTGTCTCTCCTCTTCCCAAAGAATCTAAGACAAGAAAAGAAAACATTTTAGACTTCTGCTCTCAAGTTTCCCTGTAAGAAAGCAGCAAAGGTTATTGGAAATGAAAGGAGACAGCTGGGAAAGAATGTAGATGTGACAGAAGACATTCACTGTACTCAGAGAAAATAACTCCAGAGGAAGATCAAAAAAAACCCAAAACACTAAAACTGTTTATGGAGAGGGGCAGGAATTATATTACAAAATAGCAATCATTTTCTAAGTGCTAAGCACATCCTCCACTCTCTTCTGAGTCACTGGAAGTTGAAATTAATCAAGGCTGTACAAGACTGAGCACAAATGTAAAATAAGCTGCTAAAACAAAGCGTGCAAGAGATGAACAGAGGAAGCAAGGGAAGTAGCAAGTAAACTTGAACAGTGTCTCTGCAAGTAACACCACGGAAGCATTTATATCCACTGTATTAAAGAAAGAATTGGTGGCAGAGCTGAAAATAAAAACCAAAATGTTCTTTGTAATCAGTTGGCTATATATTGGTACATGTAACATCACTTTCCACTGAACAAAGTCTAACTTACCTAGCAAGTCTGCTGCACCAAATTCTACATCAGCTAAAGGGACCCCAAAGCTTTTAGCCCAATTCCAGTCGCTGCTCTGTACATAAGTAGTTACTTTTACATAGTTATGTAATTCATAGTTAGTTAATAATTGGACGTTTGTCTGCAGGGCATGGATTAGTCTCCTTCTATCACTGTCAAATTCTTTTTCCTTCAATGAGAAGCAACAGAGCACACATTCATCAATTCTGCACACTTATTTTTTACTATGACTAACAAAAAATCCTCAAGACTATTTAACCACGAAAATTAATATTTGTAACATTGCTACTTGTAAATTTGTCAGTTTTGGTAGAGGGAAAGAAGCTGCAGATAATCCATGAGATTATCAGGCTGTGTTTGTATTTTTAAATGTACCAATCATTGCACTTTTGCACTCTAGGCTGTATCCCAGAAATCCTTAATCACCTCCTACACAGATCACACCTATCCTCCATCCCCTGCTGAGTTTCTCACGATGCAAACTGAATAGCTACTTCTTTGGGCATGTGCCTAGGCAGCAGGCGACCTTAATATGACTGCAGAGTAAAATGAGGTCAGATATAGATGCTGTAAATCCATAAAAATTTAACACTGGACCTACCTTCTCTTAACCACCTGTTTAACGTATTTCTAAATAATGAGTTATTATATACCATCATATAGATATCTGAAAATTTTGCAAGGAGGTTAGGTTATTAATACCATATTTTAAGCTTTCATTTATATAAGCCAGTTATTGGATGACTTTAACAACTTCTTGAAAACTACTGCTACATCAGCTAAAACACATTATCACTGTAAACTAACACTCGCGCATAAAAATTCTGTCATTACAGAATTTTCTTGTGACTACAACTAATTTTCTAATTTTCAACATCTAATATTATCACAGTGGTAAAAATGATAAAAGATAAGTCTACTATATAGCTCTTTCTACAAGCCAGTATCATAGATCAGAATAGTTCAGTTGGAAGGGACCTACTGATCATCTAGTCCAACTGCCTGACCACTTCATCATGATCATTTCTCTGATGTAAAAAGTTCTGTCACACCAACATGACAACGAAGATTTTGAGAGTAGCCTAGGTCAGTCAGGCTTCCTCAGACAATTTTAAAAATCTTCATGGGAAAAGAAACTGGGGTTCTAAGTTTAAACAGTCAATTATCAAAATAAATTAGTCCTCAATGAGTTCTGTAAATGAGCTAACTTACTTATAAATACTGATTTAGAGAAGACACAAGAGGTATCTACATTATACTTCAAGGTAGACATCCTCTTACTGCACTCTGGATAGCAGTCAAAAATATTTATGTGCCTACATAGTGACAAATTTTGATGCTGTTTAAAAACCTGAAGTTTCTAGTCGCTGCAGGCGGCAGAATTTTCATAGATTCTGAAGTTGGTGGGTGCCTTAGAAAACTGCACCAAGCATTTATCTGCATTCCTAGCATCTACATCCTAGCATCTAATGCCTTATCACATTTGAAGATGGGATCTGAGCTGAACTTTTAACAGGGAAAGGCAGAGCAGTGAAAAAACTTTAGCATAAAATTAACAAGTGGTAGAAGTCTGTATAAAACAATTGCTTCTGATCTCCAGATCGGTCCACCTAACCATTATTCTTCTGCTACATTAGTGCTTTTCGCTTTATCACTTAAAAAAAAAATATATATCTTGTCTGTGTAGGTCAAACTTCCTGTGACAGAGGACTGCAAATCTTTATCATATCTTCACAAAGAAGTTTTAGTATCCCTCTAAACTTAATTTTCATTGTTATTGTGCTGACTTGTGTGGTATAGGGCAGTAAAAAAACCAAATCAACTGATTTTCCCTTTGCTTTGTCACATTACGTTTTTTTTTTCCAATTCTGTTATAAAATGCCTACCTTCTGTTATCATTTATTATATGTAAATCCCTGAAATGCTGTTGACAGTACTACCAAAGAAGATCAGAATACAAACACAACTCGAATAGAGTTATAGACATGAATTCCACTTTCGGTTTAAGTTATGCTTGACAACATTGTAAGAAGAACTTTGTCTCTCTGCTTAAATGAGAGCGAAAGCAAAAAAGAAAAAAAAAAATTCCCCCAAACCCAGAAAACCCACAGCCTTTCTCCTACCCCCTTCCTTTTGCCTTGTATGCCTGTAATAACTTCATGTCATTCTATTTTAAAAAGTGCAACAACTGTAAAATTAAAATACTGATTTTCTTTATAGAGCTTCTATTATTAGGAAACAGAACCTTATAGAATATTATTAGGCACAGCAGTTCCCTACCAGCAAGTAAGTGGCAATGGCAACATCTTCATAAACAAATTTCTCAGGATCTGTCACTTCAGGCCACACCTTCAGAAAAAAAGAGAAAAATTGTTTTCTGTACCATCTGAAATTACTTCAGAAAGCGCTCAGTTAGAGCAATCTAGATACTCACCCACTTCAATAGGTTTCTACACTTCACGAATTTTGCATTTTAATCTCATTAAAAATATACACAAAGAATATAAAAAAAATCAAACAGTCTTTATTTAAGTCACACAAAAGAATCATTGCATAAAGAATGTCTGCTGTCATCTAATCAATGAAGTTTCCAAGAACATTATGGCTCCATATGTGCAGGTCACAACAAGCAAACTGCTGCACCTGTTCTGTAATAGAGCATGCATCCTTTTGCTTAACTCTCTCAGAAGACAAATGCTTATATTATTCCTGTTATGTGCAACATTGATAACATGAGCATTTGTAAATTTATTTTCACAACGTAACAGGCATAGAATTATCCTGGCACAACAGAACACGAAGAATCAAAATCTGACATAGGAAGATAGAAAGTGGAAGTATTACCCCTATTTTGTAAATGAGGAATTGAAGCAAAGATTGAAATGCTCAACACCACACTAAGTCTACTGCAGAGCTAAAGACTGAACTATTACCTTACCCACAAGTCCAATTTTCCTCTCACATATATCTTTTTATTAGTACAGAAATATCAACAGTAAAATCTTTCAACGGTTCACAGTATGTTTTACAAAAGCATTTACCAATTTTTTTTGGTTGTAGCTAGAGTCTGGTGTATAAGGATACAGGCATTACTGCATACAGCACTTAAGATGATCACTGTAGTTTTTTGGGATCCTCAGGATAAAACAATATTACAACATTGCTCCTCTAACTCAAACACATATTAATATAGCATCCAAATTTAAGAAGAGTAATAGGAAATTTAACCTACTTGCTAACCAGTACTGTTTCCAGACTCCTTCAGGTTTTGGAGAAGGAGGTGCTTTAATTTATGCCTTCTAGTGTGGATGATTTACTATTTACATCCACTGACCTACTGTTTACTTCTTATCTGAAGGGATACATACTAGAAAATACCTAACTCCTCCAGATATTTAGTGTGAATTTGGCTCCAAATCTTGCTTTTCCAGTTCAGTTCTTCCAAATACTAAATTGTTTTTTTCCCCACATACACAGAAAAAAACCCCAAAACACGAAACCATAAAACATACATTTCAATTAAATTGCTTCTTTTATTAAAAAAAAGAATTTAGCGAAAGAAGTAGCTTCACTAAACAAACAACAAAAAATATAGGAAAGCATATTCTTACTGCATTTATTGCTAAACTTACCTTTACCATCTCTTTGTATTTTTCTTTAAGGTCTTGATAAACCTTGCTGTATTTTGCTACAGAAATGAGTGAGAGTGTACTTTTAAACTCACTGGGCTTTTGCTCCACAGACCATTTCACCAGTTTGGACAAAAGTTCATTTCCAAGCCATGCTAGTTTGGGGTATGCAATTCCATCTGAAAACCAATCTTCTGGAAATGGAGCTATAATAGACACAGACCTTTAAAAATAAAATAAAAACTTTGTATAAATACAGCATATTTCATTATTTCAGCTACCTCAAAGAGAGAGAAAACAATGATTAAGTGGACAAAATCAGCAGACCAAACAGAGGTGTAAAAGTAGACTGGAGAATAAGGAAAGATGTAATACACAAAACCAAAAGGAAAATAAAACATTGAAGTTACTGAATAATGGAACAGTCTCCCCTGAATTTTGTTAGACAGCTCATTATCTGCCAATTCAAGCACTGTGCATGAGAGTCCATGCTGCATTTAACACAATGACTGAGATGCATATGATGAACAACCTGATTTAGCAAGATATCCAAACACTAACTAGTAAAAGTGAATTCATGAAATTCATGAAAACAACAGGAAAATTTAGAAGGAAAATATATCAGTTGGCACATTTCATTATTTCATCACCCCTAACTTTATTCAGATTTCATTACAGCCATGCCCTCAGATGCTCAGGACAAAGCTGCAATGGTCTACATTTCAATGACTGAAGCTCAGTAGGATCACAGCAATTCCAATTTAACCCTCAACCTTACTAACACTTACAGAACCTGACCTCTCTCACAGGCATAGCTAGTTCCTCATGATCAGAATATGCATACTTTTTCTAGACCACACACATGTACAGTCAATGCACACATTCAAAGTTGAAACAGATTTGTTTTGTGTTGTTTTGGGTACTGTAGATGTTTCTTTGAACTCAACACTATGCACTAAGATCACACCGCTACCATAATTTACTAATGAAGCAGGAAATTACACAAACCAAACTGCCTAGATACCAATACTACAACATGGTGTGATCCTTGCAATAACTCAGGGTTTGCTTCCTCGCTCACTCCCAGCACTTACCATTCCTCATCTTTTACGTGTGTAAGTTGAATTTGATAAATATTGCACTTTTTAACCTGGTATTTTCCTTCACTGTTTTCCTCCAAAGGCAGAAAGGTCACAGTTCCATTGTAAACATCTGAAAAGATATGTAAACAGTGATATATTATTCCATGGTGCAAACCATTCTGGTTAGCACCAAAATAAATTTTTGGCGCCTTACTATGTTAAGTGCAAACTAGTGAGGCAAGATCTAGGACAACGCAGGAAGAACCACAATGGTAAGAACAGATCTATTTCTCGGTGTGCCTGGCATCTGAAACTACTGAACTGTTTGAATTCTCAAAATTTAGCATTCTGCTGCACGATGTTTCCAAAATATGTAAGGCTGCCCAGTAAGACTATTCATTTTCTTTAAACCTAACTATTTTAATAAAGTAAAAGCTAGACAATGAGATTTTTCTAGCACAAAACTGCTGCTTTCCCCTATCCCACAATAAATCCGGAGTCCTGGGAAGCACATTCCAAATTAACAGAGACTTACATATTACCCCAGTATCAGATAAACAATCAGTGCAATATTAAAAAATAATCAATAATATTATTAGTATCTATCAATTTTGCCATGTTCAAACACAGGATCCATTGTGTGATTATAATTAAGCATAGCTACACTTTCCTTTTAGCATCATGCAGCTTTCCCAATTAGAGTTCCTGGACTAAGCACTGTGAAAAAATGCATTATCTATCCCTAAAGTGGTACCTCATAACTCCAAAGGGAGACTACCTGAGAAGACCTGTTTTTAGGTGAAGGTACATGCATTGTGTTAATATATTAAGTTATGTGCAGCAACCACGCTACTGATCTTAACAGTTTCTATCACCTGTGGAATAAAACGTTTATGTCCAGTGACAGATTCAAAACACTAGAGATTTTGGAAGAGTTGAGCTGGGCTGACAAACAGCTGGCAACGCACTTGAGTGCCTCCACCATATTTCAAGACGATATTCTGCAACTTTTGTCACATTTCATTTGCTAATATCAATCATGCATGTACCATAATTAACTCCTACACAAGTAAAACCAGAGAGAGGGAGAGTGCGTCCTTTTGAAATAACTTACAAATAAAAGAAAGAGGACTGCAGCAAAATATGAATGGCACAATAAAGCCTAGTACTCACATGCTACTGATTTTTTTTAAATCTTAATATCTTAGTTTATTCCCTATATCCTTCCTATAAAGTGACTCTAAAAGCATTTACTATATTCCTTATGGGACATGATATGTATGCATTATTACTTTATAAACCAATTGCAAAAATCTTTTTAGCTATTGTTTATCCAGTGCGATTTCTTCAGAATAACTTATTAAGTTCTCATTTTTGAAAATGGTTTTTCAATTACCATCAAAACAAACATTCTGACAACTGCAAATCTTCAAACTAAGAATGCTATATTGGCTAAGTAATCAAATTTCAATGGACTCCAAAATTTCCTGAGTGGGACAGGAAAGAATAATTAGCAACAGAGCAAACATCAAGTCTTGCTATCTCAGCCCATCCTTAGCGGATCCCCTCTCTAACATTTTTTTATTTTAAACTTATTAATTAAAAAAAAAATTATTCTCGTAAGCTTTTTCTTACAGATAGGCTCTCTAGATGTAGCTCAGGAACATCTTCTCTTAACATCAAAAGAAAAAATAAACCAAAACTGCAACATACACTTTTTTTTTAAGGCATCATACTTTTTTTGAAGGTATCAGAGTAAGAATCATAGGCCACAAGAGCATCCTAAGTCAGCTGTCCCCCATAAATGACTATAGGTCTTTTTGAATTGTAAATTTAATTGTTTCTGGAATTCTAATTCTTCTCAAAACATTAGTTAGAATTTAATCCACATCAACACTTTTTCCAAAATTTATCTTGAAAAGGTGTCAACCTCTACTCTATATGTTTCCTTATATTAGTATGATTTACTGCAGCATATTACCATCATACAATGTAAAAAAAAAAACAAACCCCAAAAAAACCCAAACAGTTGAGCTTCATTTTTAAGCAATGCTAAACAATAAGAAAGTTGACACAAACAGTGGAACTTGGCCAGGCAGGTGCCACAGTGTCATGGTTTAACCCTAGCCAGCAACTAAGCACCACACAGCTGCTCCCTCACTCCCCTCCTGCTCCCAGTGGGATGGGGAGGAGAATTCAAAGAAAATAAAACTCATGGATTGAGACAAGAACAGTTTAATAAGTAAAATAAAATAAAATACTAACAAGAATAAGAATAATAAAATAATAGTAATGAAAAGGAATATATCAAAAAAAGGGGAAAAAAAAGAAATAAAACCCAAGGGGAAAAAACAGTGATGCACAAGGCAATTGCTCACCACCCACTGACCGATGCCTGAGCAGCAATCTGCCCCTCCCAGCCAACTCCACCCTGTTTATATACTGGGCATGACGTTCCATGGTATGGAATACCCCTTTGGCTAGTTCGGGTCAGCTGCCCCGGCTGTGCTCCCTCCCAGCTTCTTGCACACCTGCTTGCTGGCAGAGCTTGGGAAACTGAAAAGTCCTTAACTTAGGATAAGCACTACTTAGCAACAACTAAAACACCACTGTGTTATTAACATTATTTTCCTACTAAATCCAAAACACAGCACTGTACCAGCTACCAAGAAGAAAATTAACCCTATCCCAGCCGAAACCAGGACACACAGCTGCATACTTTTTTTTCATTAACTCCGCATTTTCAAAGGCTATGATCACTCCTTACAAGCCGGTAATTAGGTTTGCACTACAAGCAGCGTTTTTGTGTGGGCAGCTTACTCATAACAGGAGCTTGCACGATGACAGTCCTTCTTGCCTCTTCTTTTTAAGGAAGACAAAAAGATAAGCCATTTTCTATACCTCTCCTTCAGGAGCAGGGCTCCTGACCTCCCTAAGTGCTTTTCCCATCTCAGCAGTACCTTACACAGAACACATTAGATCTTCCCCTACTATGTTTTCCTAAGGTTGAAGCGGGGGTTGTTTAAACCAGAGTCCTACAGGTGTCTGACCTCTGTAATTTGTGTTTCAACTGCTGACACTTCCTAGCACAAGAACAACAACAACAAGATAAAAATAAAAGATAAAATCTAAGCACACGATAAGGACAAAAATCCATCTGCACTCGCACAAATAGGAAAAAAGTGGTATTTATCTCATTTGCGAGACAGTCTCGGATGGGACAGGTCTGAAACAGACGCAGCAACCCCCAGGCGCTGCGCTCCGGCACCGGCGGGCGTTCCCGCTGCCCCCCCGCGCAGGAGCTGGGGCCCGGGGGCCGGCATCCCGCCCTCTCTGACCGCCTCAGAGCCGGGCTCCCGCTCACCTTGGACAGCCAGCTCCTTCGTCGGCGGGGCGGGCGGGCCGCCGGGCCGCCCCCGGGGCAGCAGCGTCCTCAGCACGGCGCGGAGCTTGGAGCAGCGGCCCGGCCCGCCCCAGGGGGTGAGCGGCGACGGCAGGTGCCCGTGCCCCGCCGGCAGCTGGCCGCACACCTCCCTCCAGAGCCGGCTCAGCTCCGCAGCACCGGCAGACGCCGCTCGCCCCTCCGGCCCCGCGCCGCTCCCACCTCCCCACGCGACGCCGAGGAGGGCAGACGCTTCCCCGCCCTCCCCGAGCGGCACCGTCCCCTCCGCCTCGATGGCGGCGCCGCACAGCCGCCTGTTGGCCACCTGCGGCTTCTCCAGCCAGACGCGCACCGCCGCCCAGAAGCCGTGAGGCAGCGCGGCGCCGCCGCCATCCCGCACAGCCGCCGTCCCCACCAGCCCCATGGCCGCCCCGCCACTGCCGCCGCCGCGCAGGGGGAGGAGGCGGAGCGCGTCGCAGGCTGCTCTCGTCAGTTCCTGAGGCGGGGACGGCGGCGGCCGCAGGTAGGTACCGCATCCCTTCGCCCTAGGCCGGGGCTGTGAAGCCCCGAGCGAGGCGGCCGCGGGCTGTCCGCCTCACGGCGCAACGGCCGCGGCCAGGGCGGGCGGGAAGCGCCTCCTGTCAGCCCGCCCCGGGGAGCCGCACCTGCCGCCGTGTGGGCCGCGGTGAGAAACTGCTGCGGTGCCGTACTGCAGCTGAAAAAGACGGGGTAGGGTCTGCTCCCAGAAGCAAACGCGAGCGGGAGGATTTTCTACCGTATTTATAGCTTTTGTTTGAGGAAGGTCTGTATCGCTGTGACAGCGGCTACGGTACCTCAGCGTAGAAACGCCTTTCTGAAAGCGGACTCGAAACTGGGAACGCTGACTGACAACCTGACAGGCCCCCAGCTGCCCGGCTCTTCAAGGAAACAAATCTCGGTACCTTTTTTGTAGTAAAAAACGGGACATTACGTAGTCTTTTTTTTTTTTTTTTCCTCCTCCGAGCAGAAACGAGGCCCCGCCCTGAATTTAGGCAGTTCAAATAGCGGTTGTGCAATGAAACCTCGAAGGACTCTTAAAGAAGTGGTTTACTTCCCTGCCTTTAACCTCTGTGGTGTTGTCTTTCTCTGGGCAACTGCCATCACCAGTTTTTTATTTTATTTTCTAGCAGCTCTGCATTTGCAAGTAATGGTATTTCTGACAGGATAAGAGCACAATATCATTATTCTTGATGGCTACCAGCTGTCTGAGCTATGTCATCTTTATGCAAGATAATTGACAATAATACATTGCAAACTGAAATATTCCCTCGTGATTTGCGTACTGTTGTTGTTGTCCAGTCGTGAATTTGAATTATTAGCAGGAGCACCTTCCACATAAAAAGGTTTTCAACTCAGCATTTCCTAGTGAAACTGCAGCAGTTCTCAGCAAATTGAAAATCACATGTGTTATTTTTTACTGCCACATCCACACGCGGATTTCAGAATGTCAGCGCAAGGCTGAAATTAACACAGGTTATTCTTTAGGGCAGTCCTTTGTTACTTTGCTATTGTAACTGCCTGTTTTGGTTTCCTAATTAGTTTTGAAACTGTTTGCTTGGAACCAAATTATAGTAAAACATTGTCTGAAGACAGAGAGAGAAATTGTAATTTTTTTTGAAGTACAGGATCCTTTTTTATGAACGCTTAGGTTTTCTCATTTGAGCAATCTCATTGATTTGCAGGGTAAATAAAGTTAGATGCAATAACTGCAATATTTTGATGTAACTTTTTCTCTGTTCTGAGCCAGAAGCCTCAAATTTCTGCCTGATTTACCTGTTTTCCAGTTAGAAGAGCAATGTCTGTTTATTTGGCTTCAGGTTGAAATACTCTTTCTCAATGCCTTTTTTTTCCCCTCTCTTTTCTTGCCAAACCTGTTGCTCAATACTGGAACTGCACCTTCCTAGAACCGATTTGGAAGTCACATGCAGAAATACTATCCTGCAGTCCTCTTCTATTATGTCTGTACTGTCCAGAACTAGAAAATTACCTCTGTAAGAGGATTAGGTTGAAAGAAAAGAAATCTAGCGAGGAGATGTGTCAAGAAGATGAGGGAAAAAAAAAAATGTGACGGAAAAAGGAGAATGTCAAACTAGTCGTTTTTGTACTTTGCTCTGTTCATAGTCCGTACTGAGCCCTTGGCCAGACCTGGGCGTGGATGTCCTCGCAGTACCTTTGAGAATTGCTTCTTCCAGCCAGTCCCCTTGTTATAATGTGGCCAGCTTCTGTCCCCTGCCCAATCACTTTTGCATCTTACAAGTGTAACACAGATCTCTGCCATCTGCATGAAGTGACAGAAATTGCGGGGTGTGATATGAGCAAATAGCAGCAGAGGGCACTCCGACATCTGCTTCTGGAAGCAGCAGAGGACTAAGCCTTTACTCTTTGGGCCAGGTTCTAACACAAAGCAAGATTCCCCTTCTCTCCAAAACCAGTGCGGTTGTACCTACTGATAATGAAATCCTGCTGGTTCTGTGAAGTTTTGCAATGCACTTGCATGACCCATAGATACACACAACAAAATGCCAGCAGACTTGATGGGGCCTTACTGCTTTTGATCACATACACAAGATTCTGAGGCCAACTCAGCACAGAAAAAATAAGTGTGTTCAGAAAAAAATGTTTAGTGGGAAGACAGACTAAAAATGTTATAAGTCACCAAATAACAGAAATGAAAATTTAAACTTAGGGAAGAAAGAGGGAAAAATGAAGTGTGGTTGTGAAGATCATACTTTGTATTATTTAAAGTTTATTCTTGAGTATGGCAATATGACACTTAAGAGAAGTGCATACCTACATGCTTACAATTTTCCAAAACTGCATCTTCCACGTAGAAGAAATGCCCTATAGTTTTATGTGTTTTGTAGAAGTCACTACTGTGATAGTTTTATTTTACTTCATTTATGCAGGTTTAATCTGTACTTTTTAGAGACCCATTGCAGACAGGGCCTCCTGCTTGTCCCATTCGCCTGTTCTGTTCAAGTCAATGTTAGTGATGGACAGCATGTTGATATTGTTCTAGTTTCACAATTCTAAATGTTCACCATATCAAAGCAATGGAATAGTATACAGGGCTAGAGGTGTTTATGTTTCTCCTGTGTAAAGCCACCTGTTTGTTTCTGCGCCATACTCCTAATGGCCTGGGCAGATATACCCAGGTAGCATAGTGCTCACATAGCCAAGTGGATCTGTGGGAGCTAGCCCAGTTCTGGACAAGATTAAATCAGGCAAAGGAGATAAAATATGCAGAATTTTACAGAAATTTGTTTCTTGCAATTGGGGTACATGAAATAAAGGTTTTATTACCCACTTACTCTCTCATATATTCAAGCAGTGGAAGATAAGGGCAGAGTTCCTACCATTTTCTTGATGTCTTCTGTCTTGTGTTTATGCATGAACAACAGCTCATCACTTCAATTGTATAAAGACAGACCTTAACATACAACGAACATGTCATTTAGTTAAAAGTTGTTTAAATGTTAACTAGTAATGTGGAGATAAAACAGGCATCTCCTGCATTTGAACAGGGCTTTGTATGCATGTTTGGGTGCTTTATATTTTATTATTTTGCATTTAAGTTAGCAGTGAGGTAACAATTATTCACATTATGTTATTTAAGACATTATTTTTTTGCCTGGATCTTTTATCTCGTCCCCCTTTCTTATTATGCAATATTAACCAATAGTGTCCCTGTTTCGTATTTTGCTTATTTTAAAAGGTTTTGCTGATATTTTAGTAACAAAGACCATGTAATTCATTTGTATTTGATCAAAGGCATTTTTTTTTCTTAGCTGGTACCAAGCCAATTGAATTAGAAAAATGGAAGGGCAAGCTTTTAGTTGGCTCTGCACTGCTGTACTCATACATTTGAACAAGTCTATGGATTTAATTAACAACCCTTTTGATTTCTTTTTATTATTGAAAATTAGACATCTGCGGTGCTTCAGTTTGTGATGTATCTCTTCTTGTTTGATGCAGTTTAGCTAACAATGGCATCCACACTGAATCTGAAAGAAGCCGCTGGCAACCAAAGTTCATGGGAAACTTTGCTACCAGATCTCCCTAAAGGACCGCTTTGCAAATATCGTAAGAAAGCTTCCTTTAACTGGAAGGAGATGGCAATGTTACTAGATGGCAAAGATATCATCCAGCTTAAGGTAAACTTTGCAAGAATTGTAAGCATGTTTTAATTTTGGAGATACCTTATCAGTAGAAGCGAGTATATGATTTTCAAAGGGAGAGTATTTACTTTAATAATACTCTGTAAATATGGATCATGAAGAAATTGGTTTTGCACATCCAATTTTCAGAGCAGAAATTTTTTTTGCACATCCAATTTTCAGAACTTTTAAGCAACCTACTTTGCTGTCTCATAAGGGTCATTTCATTACTGAACATCAGTACAGGGGAGACCAGCAGGTGCTACATTACAGAACTTCAGTGTTCGTTTCAAACTGAGAAAGAGCTATATTCTACCGTATTTCTTTACTGTACTGTTTGCATTAAGTCATATATCCCATGGTTTTACAATGCACTTAAGCTGAGCCAAGTTCATGCCACTGTCAAACACACTGTATCTGTCTTCCTTTGACTGACATAATTTCCTACGATCTTCTGTGCTTGCATTAATGCTTATGTGGCATTGCAGTTGGACAGATTAGCATGCCTACCTCACTGAAAGCTAACCCTACCAAAAAAAGAGGTTAATTGCAGCACAAGAAACGGTGTGGGAATGTATGACTTGGAGATGGAGGAGGAGACAGAACTGACTTTTTTGAAGGTGGTAAAGGGATTTACATGGATTTAAGCTAATACTGAACGTTCACCATAATTATGAAAATCTTAGAAGGTGGATCAGAAAAATCAAAATTTCTCTGATTGTTCTACATCTGACTGATACACTTAACATAGTGTCGTGGTTTAACCCCAGCTGGCAGCTAAGCACCACGCAGCTGCTCGCTCACTGCCCCCCCACCCCTGGGATGGGGGAGAGAATCAGGAAAAAAAAAACCTTGTGAGCTGAGATAAAGACAGTTTAATAGGACAGAAAGGAATGAAAAACAATGATAATGATAATAATAATATGACAATAGTAATACTAAAAGAATTAAACTATACAAAGTAAGTGGTGCACAATGCAATTGCTCACCACTCATTGACCGATGCCCAGTTAGCTCCCGAGCCGCGATCCCCCCTCCCAGTTAACTCTCCCCAGTTTATATACTGGGCATGATGTCATATGGTATGGAATAGCTCTTTGTCCAGTTTGGGTCAGCTGTCCTGGCTGTGTCCCCTCCCAGCTTCTTGTGCCCCTCCAGCCTTCTTGCTGGCTGGGCACGAGAAGCTGAGAAATCCTTGACTTAGTATAAACACTACTTTAGCAACAACTAAAAACATCAGTGTGTTATCAACATTCTTTTCCTACTAAATCCAAAACACAGCACTATACCAGCTACTAGGAAGAAAATTAACTCTGTCCTAGCCAAAACCAGGACACATAGAAAAAACACAAGTGCTCTGTGTCTGAGGGAGTTTCAAAGCTGTGTGAGCAAATAGTGTTGTACATGCAGAGAGAGGGAATGACCCTACTTTTCAAAGAAAAGCACAGGAAATCTTCTGGTTTTCTTCCTTCTTACTGTGTCACTCTCTTCAGAGAAGAGGAAAGGACTTTAAAAACCTTTTAAAAAGATTTTACCTAAGGCACTGCGCTTTTTTTCCTAAATTACATGAAAGACAATTAAGAAGATGTGGATATCTTAAAGACACAGAGATCTGAGGTAAAAAAATGCCTTAGTATATCATCTAACAAAAAAAAAGATCCAAATTAAAACATTGAAAGATGCACATCCCCATATTGAATGACTGCATATGATGGTTCCATTAAATGGAGTACATTTCTGCTTTCCTCTGGGAACAGAGCAGTTGTGGTAGCTTAATGGTTTTACCATTATGGCATATTTCTAACTGAATGTAACCCCTAGAGTTTTACCTTTATTCTCAGATTGAGGGCCATTGCCCTTTAGATCCTGCCAGCAGCTTTGTATAGTGGATAATGAAGCTGCTATAAAAAGTAAGTAAGTTTTACCATACTGTTCTCTTACATTCAGAGTTAATCAGTCCCACACTTATTACTTCATGACGAAGGAGCTTTCATAAAATTTAGCTGCATGAACTGTATATATAATGACAGACCATTTAAAGATATATTTTTAATTCTCCAGAGTTTTGGCTTTATAAATTTACATCTTTCTATCAGACGAATGTAGTTTGAGGCCTAGTATTATCCTAGAAGAACATTACCTTGTTTTGTTAATGCTTTTAGATTAACATTCTCATGTCCGTTTTTTCCCCCTGAAGAACAGAATCTTCTCTGCTTTGGAAAGTGATCCTCTCTTTGCACATGATCCTGGAGAAGATTTGTGCCGTGAGAAATATCAGGAGCTGACATTCCTGCGCTGTAAAAGGCTCTTTGAGTATGACTTTCTTACTCAGCAAGAGATCTTCGAGAACCCATTAAAGATGTTCAATATGGTCATCTGTATAGGAATGTACGATTGGTCTCCATGTCTCCAGTATTTCTTACATTGCAATGTAAGTACAGTTCAAAAGGTATAGTGGTGTATATTTGAATTTAAGTGTCTTGTAATACGGTAATTCCATTGCTTTCTGCCTATTTTATTAAAGCTATATCTTGTCCCAGTCCTTTGTTTTCAAAAATGAAATTCATTTTAACTGTTTAGAAGAATCAGAGAGCTGTGGGATGAAGGTAGTAGATCTTTGTCATTAAGCCCTGTCTCCACTGGAAACCCACCTGGAAAGTAAAGGTGGAGCAGTATAGACAGAGCTACAGAAAGATATTTGATGCCTACAGTTCCACCTTCTTGTGTCCACTCTCTGCCTCCTCTCTAGGGCAGTAGCAGCCAAAGAACTTGGTTGTTGGGCCCTATTTGGTGGCTATGTCTTTGCTACAGATACAGGTATCAGAAACTTCCTTGCCTTACCCTCGGTGTGTTAATTCAGGGTAGAATCCAGAAGGAACGGGAACCAGTGTAAAGTTTCTCACTGACGTCAGTGGCTGGGATTCTGTTCATCAGTTGCTCCCTAGATGAGTCTCTGAGAGAGAATACTTGACATAGCTGGTCAAATAATATTAGTTGAATTAATTAGTTATTACTATTCACATGGCAGGGGAGGGTCTGGGAATTATAGTTTTGTTATATGAATATCCACCTAGAAAAACTGAAGGTAGCTTTAAAAACAGTGTTCTTGTCTGATCTTGAAGCAGCTATCTTCAGTTCCCAATCCATTTGCAATAAAATAACTAGAATAGTCTTAAAGTTTTACTTTACTCAAGGGGACATCAGTAAGGACAAGTGGAAAGTGAGCTCATTAAGCGTTTTTAAGAGTTTGCAATGAAGGCTTGAACAGGTTAGAGCTGTGAAAATTTCAGTCTTCTGTAAAGAGGCCTTGACAAGATCAAATCCTGACTTACCTCCTCCAGCTGTAGTCTCAGTAGTAGTTTACTGTGCAGCCTACTTTCCCTGGTCTCTTTAATGGAAATCACTATTACAAGTTATTATGCATGTGCAGTTTGTGCTTTCCATCATGACACCACTGATTTCATTCATAATTCTCTGTTTTTACAGCTATTTGGAGGTACAATTTTGAGTGCTTCTAAGAGGTTTGCAGACCTTGTGAAACAGGTTTATAGCATGGAGGTAATTTTTTTTTTTTAATAACTTGTGAGAACTGGGCACTGTCAGAACCATGGTGCTACCTGCACCCTTGTGTTATTTCTGATCTCTTTACATACCTAGGTACTTCTAAATAGCGGAAGAAAAGACCAAGGAGCAGATTCAAGCACTGAGCCCTGACTGTCCTCACTGCTAGCTGTTATGCCACTTCCTAGATCTGTTTTAGACTGTCCAAGCTAACATGCAGACAAAGTTTGGGGACTTCTCCCAAAAGGCAATATAGATGACACTACACCAGTTTTGTCTCCGTCCAGAGTCCTTTAAGAGTATATCCTAGCAAGTTTTGCACGCTCAGACACTCCCACCTCCCACATCTACATCGTACACTGTGCAACACATACCCTTGCCATGATGCTATAAATATTCCATTCTGATGCTATAAAATGGAAAATAATAATGTCTTAATGCCACAGAAGCACCACATGGAGTCCCATGGAGACTCAGGACCAAGTGCCCTGCAGAATAAGTGTAGCCTATCTGATATAGAAAGAGCCAATCCTACAGTTTCTCCTGTCTATGCCATTTGGCCATGTGGGCAACATTCACTGTCTGGCCTGAGCCTCTTTGATTTTGCAAGATGTATGTGCTGAGCGCACCCAAACTGAGCTTCATGCTTCTTTTGTTATTCTTTATCACTTCTCATCTGTTTTTTTTTTTCCCAACCATTTACCTTCCTTGCTTATTTAATTTTCTGAAATTCTGTGTTTGTCTGCTTGTAGACAGCAATATACTGCTACATAGTTCTGATTTGATACCCCCTGTTAAAGATCAGGATGAATTCTTTTAATGACTCTCAGTCTACACAAAAGCCTGAGGATATGTATTTGTCAGAATAATTTTGCCTGAAGCTTCAGGTTTTTGTTTTTTTTTTTTATTCTCACTTGCTTTTCAAAGGTTTGCTACTGAAGAGTATGTGCTACAGGCCAGTCTAAACCAGTCTAGGGTAAAGGATTGCAGTATGCACATTTCAGTGTAGCTTCAAGCAGGCAGTGTTCCCAAATGCTGCTGAGAACCAAGTGTATGCATACATTGATCTGATATAAATTTATCCCCTTCAATAATGTAGGCTATTCACAATTTTGAAAACAAACAGCCTCATTCTGTTTTTCTCCTAACTTTGGGAGTTCCTAGAACTGGTTGTAATGCAAGCAGACTTGCCGATTTTCACCACGCAACAGTTCTTTCAACCCAGACTGCTGAAAACTTAGTCAGTGGATGTAATAATCTGTACCTGCCTGAAAGAGTCAGCCATCAGCAAAGGAAAAAAGTACCTGTTACCCTACTGCAGGCATGAAGTCCTAGCCTTAGGGTTACATTTGATTGGTATCTTGCAATTGCAAGCTTGTTTCCGATAGCTGCATTTGCAATCATTTGAAAATCTTACCATTTTAATTGCTGTAATAAAGTAGTCTTGAACTGTGCCTTATATCTCCTTACTTAGATTTTTGGATGTTTTGCTCTGACTGAACTCAGCCATGGAACTAATACCAAAGGCATACGGACTACTGCCACATTTGATCGTAACACTCAGGTTAGTCCTTAATGCACAGAAATAAGACACTGTTAGACTGTTATTTGCTAACAGGACAGAATGATTCAAGGATTTCTTTGATTAACAAGAAAGAATCAAGTTCAACTCCAAATGTAAAAAAAAAAGCCAAATACTTACATTGGAGGGAAGGGTGTTTTTTGGGAGCCCTGGTTCAGGAAAACCAAAACGGGCAAGCATGTCACACTTCATGTGCTGTGGATGCCTCAGTTCAGAGACAGCTCTCTTCCCTTCGTTTATTTCTAAGGGAAAGAAATGGATTCCTGCAAAGAATACAGTTAAGGGTGGATCTGGGGATTTCAACAGATAAGCATGTTCCCACACAACTTTCCAGTGTTTTCAAAACAAAAAGTCTTCTGCACTAGTATTTTTTACTACTGTAAATCAGTGCATTTAATACCCAAAATACTTTTTAAAAAGATCAAAGTGATTCCATTCCAGCAGAACAAAATACAAGAAAGTGAAATGGCTGTCTATCATATATCAATATTTACAGTAAATGCAGAAATTTCTGTTTTCTTGTACAAGTAGTTAATTTAGCTTCTGGTTGTGATATAAAATAAGGATAGCATCCTTCTCCTTTGTTGTGTCTCTTAAGGAATAGTTGGACATGCAGATTAAATTGTCTTTTGTCTTTACATATGAAGGCTTTATGTACAACAATTAGGATTATTTCCTGAGGATCAGAAAAAGAAATACAAAAAAGAGATAACAAGACTATTGAAGAGACTGAAAGAACAAAACAATAAACTGCTCTTTCCATTAAGATACTGCTTACTATTCATAATTTGTTTTCTGAAATCAACACTCCTGCAGAAATAAATTCATTGTCCTAACATTTTTTTTTCAGTAAATGAATAGAACTCATTGTAGTTTTACATTAAGGGAGAAGAAAATAGAAGTTAAGAGAGCAGACCGATAGAACTTTCTCTCTCTCTTAGTCATCTACATGCTTGGTTTATGCCAAGTTGAATTTAAAATGTGTTATTTAATGTCCCAAGAAGCTAGGCTCATCATCTCCCCTGAAGAATGTGGCATTTTATTGCACTGTAATGTACAGAACTGCGTGCTATTACTGTCAACAAACAATGTCACTCATATCTGTACGTCATGAAGTGGCTTCAAAAGAATGAGAAATGAGAATCATAGATTTGAAACATAAGATTTTATATTCTTCAGTAGGACAACATTCCGGTCTGCATTTTTTCATATACAAGCAATTCAGTGATCATTTGTGCAACATGGACAATCAGATCCCTTTCCAGAGAAAAAAACCAACCTTGTGAGTTTGGCAGCGTGAAAAGTTCCGTTTAAATAAATTGAATTTTAAGCTGGTGATGAGTGCACTGCACTAAAAGTGACTGAAATGACTAAATCTTTAAGATCATGAAGCTCTGAATTTAGATTTCTTTCACATCCAGAAAGCACACTATTTGGAATCTAAAAATCTGAATGCTGAAGCTATGTCTAAATTTCAGGATACATGTATTCTTCAGAATTCCCACTACTCATGGTCCCCCAGTTGTCCAAACTGGGAAGTGTGCTGCCTTTCACACTGTCAACGAGGCTTCCTTTCCACACAAAAGTGCATAAGAAGGAGGTGGTCCCTGCATAGGTTTCAGCCCTCACAGCTGAAACAGCCCTCACAGTTCCTCACGTGGACTTGCACCTCAGCTTAACCTAAGATCTAGGAAATGCTTCTGAGTCCATTACTTTGCTTTACTTTTTTTAACTGCTTAAATGAGCAATTAAAAGGCTGAATTTCAGGCTTTACAATGAAGTAATGAACTTTTTCAGCTCTTAATTTTTCCTAGCTACATGTATTCTCTCCAAAGTTGAACACAATAAGGGAGATCTCAGCTGTTGTAGTGGAGTACAGAATGAAACCCTGGCAGTTAATGGATGTTTTCAAAACATTACCATGGTCATGAAAAAAAAAAAGAAAATAGCTATCTGTTGATTTTTATGATTTATATCATTTGCTCCTTTCTTTCCTGGCTACAGGAATTTATCATCAATACTCCTGACTTTGAAGCTGCAAAGTTCTGGGTTGGTAATATGGGGAAACATGCCACTCATGCAGTTGTGTTTGCCCAGCTCTATACTCCTGATGGACAGTGCCAAGGATTACATTCCTTTATTGTACAGGTAGGGTAGAAATATTGCTAATCTTTTTTTCTTTTGGGGGGAGTGGGTTCAAATTAGACGCTTTCTGTTATGCTGTTATTTATATCTGACCAGCAAATTCTTTAATTAATGCCTTCAAGATTTATTGCAGCTGTAACAAGTGTACTGTTTTTAAATGTTCACTGATTTTGTGGTGGTTGTACAGCCAGTTTTATACTGACAGTTTTCTGCAGAAAATTCTGAAAAATACGAAAGAGCTGAAAAGCCTCCAGATTATCACACTACCTGTATAGTTAGAACTAACCTATGCTATATGAAGTCCTGAAAGTCTTGGATGAGGCTTAAGATGATTTGTGTCTGCCGGTGCTGCAGGTTGATCTGCATGAAATCTGCTAGCTTCTAGCACAGAGATCAGTTTATAAGATTAAAGACATCAGAAAATATGGCAATGAAGTAGAGAAGCTGTGCATAGTAAAATGAACTAGTTGCAGACTGAACAGAGTTTATTACAGAATCGGGGAATATCTCAAAGCTGATTGTTACATAAAAGTTCCATTGATTCCTACTATGTCTGTGTATACCTGAAGAAGGTTTCAATGCTAGTCTGATGAGAGCAGTCATCAGTGTTAAGGCATATTTAACACAGTGATGTAATTAATGTCATATTGCCAAAGTAATTTTCATTAAGGGATCTATGTCCTGAATGAGAGGATACTTAAGTACAAGCTATATCCAGGATTATGTGCTTGAAAAAAAACAGAGAGCTCTCTTTAGCGTTAATAACAGTATACAAGTTGGGAATATTTTCACTGTTTGAAAAGTTCAACCAATAACTTGCATTGTTCCACAACTGAAATAATGTTTCATTCCACTTCTATGCAGATTCGAGATACGAAAACTCTCCTACCAATGCCAGGTGTGATGGTAGGTGACATAGGAAAGAAACTTGGGCAGAATGGGTTGGATAATGGGTAAGTCAATCCATTTGAAGGAGGAAACATTCTAGATTATATCACACTGGAGTGGTGCAAATATCCTGCTGTGTCAGTTCTGTCTTTACTTCTGAGGTATTTGCTAGTGGTTTTAAGTTGCTGGTATTTCTAAAAAAAACCCAGATTGAAAAATCTTGAATTTCAGTATTTTCTATCTGAATAACCATAGTCTTTCCGCTTCTCTCACTTTTTGGATATGAAGTGCCACTGATACTCTGTGAATATCCCCAAGCATTCTTGCAGTCATAGTCTCTGCAACAATAATAATGAAAAAAAACCCAAAATCCATTAAGTTCTGAGTAAAGAACTTAATCAGCCTCTTCACCCATCTGAGTGTAAGCCCTTAATTATTTTGTCTGTCAATTTCCAGCCCACAGGAAGGCTAACGGAGATCCACAGACAAGGTTTATTGTTAGTAAAGATGTAAGATTAATGAGACCCAGTAGAGAAACTAGGTATCTTGTTTAAATCATGGGATTTCTGGACTAATCCTGTTCACTGCAGAAGAGAAGGAGAAGGTTAGTTATTTTTTTCTGTATTCTCTGTGGACAGTTGAAATAAAAAAGTACCTGGGCTCCATTTCTGAGTCATGGACTTCAGTGGCCTTACTGTGTGTCTTCTATACTAACCAAAGGTGTCTGATGGGGAGAAGAGACAGTGAGGAAATTGAGGTAGATTTCTGCATTAAAACAGCCGTTATAGAAAAATTATGATTTAAACCTCTATATTAGTTACATAGCTCTGTGTAAAAACAGAGACCTAAAATAGTAAGGGGGAGGGGAGGAAAGTCACTTCTTTATGCCTCAAATTTACTTCATTCTGTTGATTCAGTTCGTTACAGATATATGTATTGTCCTTCATAACATGCCATTGCAGTAAACAAAGTGTAGACGTCCTAAGGTATCCTGCTTTCAAATGTAATGGCTTTGACTGGCTTTCCAGAAGGTCATAGGTCTTCTGTAGTTTGTTGTTTGTACCAGCCTCCTCCTGATGTCCCAAATAGCCTGTAGTGGCAAAAATAGCACTGACTTTTGTGTTTATGTAGCTCATTCTCATTGATGCTCTGTTGCCTGAAGACACAGACAAAATAAAGAAAAAAAAAGTATAGAAAATTAAGTTTTATAGAGGAAAAATGTGAGAAAAGGCCTGGAAAAGAAGGTGGTTTGGGTTTTGGGGGGTATTTTTGCCTACAACTGCATTACAAACTAGTAGCCACCAGATGGCACAGCAACATGGGCCTGAGTAATCTAAATGTAATTCAGCTTGATATTTCTGTAGAAATGTTCAAATTCTGCTGTTCGTTCTTAATTTGCAGCATAGTTTTATGTGCGACACGAGGAGGGAGAAGAGTGTGCTTGTCACATAACATCAAAATGCACATAATTTTAAAATCCATTTATCCTTTGATCTACTGGGAAAAAATAGAGCTTTTCTTAAAATATTGGTAATAACTGAATAACCTGAAAAGATAATCCACATAATACACTGTAAATAAGAGATACCAATGACTTCCTATCTTAATATCAGATGGAGTCCCTTATCTTAGTTATGACATCACATGACATTTAAAGCAAATCATAAGGCATTCTAGTCTTTCTGTTTACTTTGCATATGCTGCTTTAAAAATATATTATTATTTTCTGCTAACAGCAGTGCCTGAGGAGCCCCAATCATGGATCTAGGTCTCTTAAGTATGGATTAAGACAGTCCCTGCACTAGAAAGCTTAAGTTTAAGACAGCACCTGCAGATTAAGATAGAGGGACGAGGGAGCCCAAGGTTACCAATAGATACCCTTCATTCAGCTGAAAACTCTAGGAGCCTGTGTTCCTCATCTACCTCAGCTATTTTCTTTGGAGAGGTCTGAGGCTAGATGCCAACATTGTTCACAAGAACTAGAGAACTAGTTTTCACTTTGCAACCTTCCTGCTCACACTGAGCTGTCAAAAATGTCAGGACTTGTACACATTGCTTCTCAGAGGTACACGAAGGCCTGGATGGGGACTGGAAAGGTAGTAGCTTCATAGCTCTGCATTTGTTTGCAGAGACGACAAGCTGTGCCACTCTAGAAAATGGACTGTTGGTTGCATAATCTGAAAAATGCCAAGATTCACAGGCAGACATTTCACCAGACGCTGCCTTGTCAAGGTGTTCTCCTAAGAAGCTTAGTAATCTTATATCCTAGCTTATCCCAGAGAAAGCACAGCCTTCAGTGTAGAAGCCTGTTGTATGTGGTGATGAGAAAACATTCCATTATGCTGTGACTACAAGTGTTAGTCTTTACTGCATGCTTTGCCAGTTTTTTGAATGTTTGTGTGAAGTCTGGTTCAACTGCGATAGACACTTAGTAAATCAGATATATTTCCATGTAGTTACACTCAGGATAAACGGTCAGAGTGAAGATCAGAGTCTGACATCTCTGGCAGAGATGTCAGATTTTGTTTCTGTACTTCAAGAAGTTTATGCTACTATTTTTCAATATGAATACAGAGAGTTAAGCTCCTGAACACTTACAGAAGACATGGGGAAGAAATTCCAGAGCTGCCTTGGAAAATGCCATTGATTTATGCTATGTAAGAGAACAGAGTAGGTGATTGTAGTTGTCCCTTCTGGCTTTGGAAAACAATTAATCTCTTGGGTCATTTGGCTGAAGGCTGGTTTCCTGCTAATGCAGAGTGTAATGTTTTCAGTAACAGAAGGAATTTCAGAAGTAATGTGGGAATTTTTGCAGTGTAGATCCAATTGACTAGCCCGCTTCTTCTAAGTCTGTCTTTCCCAATAGTTCTCATAGCTTCATAATTGGAACGTCCAACAATCACATGGGCTTTGCAAGTCTGTAACTTTAGCTACCCTGACAAAAAAGACAAAATCACTTTAAAATATTTTAAAATATTTTTCTTTCTTTCTGTCATTTACAACAATTTGTGTAATCAATACATAAATGGTTAAAAATAGAACTCCAATTTTTCTTACGGAGAGTTTAGACTGGTTTTGTTTTGTTACCAAAAAACAAATCAGACTGCCACCAGGGGATGCAAGTGCTTTAGTTTTTATTTTTATAATATGAAAATGTTCGCCTGTTGCTAGTGCTCTGGCAGTCTTTGAAATATGCTGTTCACTGAGGTCCCAAAATGGAAGTAGCTGAGGAAAAAAACAACCACTGAAAGAACTCTGGGTATTTGGGATCCAGGGGCTTTTCAATAAAATGCATGGCAGGCATAAGAGGAGGGACATAAAGCAAGAGCTTAGGTAAGTGCTGATGTTTCTGTTTCTTCCCTTTGGTATTTTTTTGTCTACCCTGGCTAATATAACATTACCAAAATTACCCATTACTGCAGTGCACATCAGTAAATGATTGCCACTGAATTGGTGGTGAACCAATTTCATGTCCAGTTGTAACTAGCAGCAAATTGCTGTTTTCCCCACTCCAGAAATATAAATGATGCCCAATGAATCTGCATGGGGAAGAGTTTGAAATCAGTTATAATTGTGTTTCTGAAGTGGTGCTTAACATGCCTGTCTTTGTAAAACAGGTTCTGAGCTCATTCAGCTGTATCCACTGATAACATGTATACAGTTTGTTGCGCAGACAAAACCTGTGATAAGGGAAGAACTAGTGAAATGAAGCTATCAAAGATACAGCAAACCACTGCCAGATAGAAAGCTATTTATTTTAACTGAATTCTTTGTAGGGGAGATAAAGGGCCTTTCTGGGGGAGGAATTGTTAACTGTATCTCATTATAATGATGGACTTTGGAAAACTGAAGGTTTTTCTTAGTTGTTTAACAGCCTTTCATGTAAAATTAAAATGTGATCAATCTCTCCACACATACAACATGCTAAGACATTCAGCTTGTTCTCTAGCAATCACTGAGGCCAGATTCAGTTTTCTGGATACTGAAAACAAAACAAAACACCCAAGAGGAAATGGATAAAGGGGATTTATTGGGCAGAAAAACAGTAAGTGGTGTAAAACAATCCCTCCTGGAAAGAGATTGCAGGTTCTGAAAGCCTTCATTGCAATTCCTTGTATATTGGCGAAGATGACATACATGACAAAACTTCCAAGCCTTTACGGATGACTTTTAAATAGTTAATTCATATTTTTTTTTCTTTGTTACTATTTCAGTATCAGTGCCAATAATACATTAAGATTCTGCTACTGCTAGTTTAAGGACAGAACAAATGCAAGTCTAGTCCTTCAAAGGGTTTTTGTCTCCTAGTATTTATCCTCTTAACTCTTATTTAGATTTTGCAATGGTTGCAGTTATTTCACTAGGAAGATAGGAACTGTAATATATGGTTGAAGCCTAAATAGTCCGGAGCTTCATTTTACAATCTGAAGCAGTAGTTCCATGAAGATAATTTCCATACTCAGCTTCTTTGGTTGTTTGCTTCTTCTCCTACACTGCCTGTTTCTTTGTGCTGGGACAAACATTTATGTAGCTGTGTAGGGGACTCAGCTGGGGATCTGGAGCTGCCTGAACTAATCTGACCAAAAAAACCCCAAAATTTGGTTGTCTTCAGCCAGATGGTTTGTCAGGTCTGGTTCACTGCAAGGCCACAGAAGAGGCTGTTCCACTACAGGGAAAGGGACAGTACAGGGACGTGAATAAGAAAGCAAGTGTAGAACTCAGTCCTGCTTCTCAAATAAACAAGCTTATGCTTGTTTAACATTTTTATTCTCTTGCAGCCTCTGACGAGAGTCACAAACAATTGCAATAGTGATGAAGCAGCTATAAAATAAAAATAAATGTTAACAATGCCTGTACTTACATTCTCTGAATACAGTACCATCAATACTTCAATCCTCGTGAACAGTGCCACTTTCACAGTTAAACCAAGTATTTTGCAAGACAGATCTTGCATATTTGCAATTTCAGTCAAAACAGTGATTTTTGCAGTGGAATCATTGATATTTCCCTGTTTTGCCCTCTCCCCTTAGTTTCTACAGTCAAGGTTAGACACTATATGGGTACATACAGTGCTGTTGCACATTGCTAAGATGTCACATTGCTGAAGAGTGCTGCCTTATCCCCTCATTTTTGTCACTCACATGTACCTCAAAACTGTGTAGCCATAGCCAGTTCACACTGACAGGCACTTGATGGTTCTAATGGGGAAAGGTAGATTCAGATCTGGTCACGCATTAGTTTTATCACCCACAGACATACAGCCTTGCATCTGCAGTGAACTTCAAACAACCTTTTTTCTTCCTTAGCAGAGCTCTGTCAGCTCTTGACAGTTGCAGGAGTCTGCACACCCAGAACTCCTTGCAAGACTGGCACTTAGCCTGTAAGAACTTTAGGGTGAGTGGGTCTTTGTGTGTCCATGAAGTCCATTAAGACAGGATTAGGAGGCCTATAAAATGCTATGTTGTTTTATCATTGCTATTAAGCATTACTGTTACGGAGCTGCATTCTTAGATTAGAGCCTTGATTGTAGAAACTAGAGCTAAAATATTGCCTTGCAGTTTTCCCCAGCTTCTCTGTAACTCTTCTCGGCTCTCATCTTTCTGTGAGTTTCAGTCTGGAATATGTGGCTGTTTCCTTTCCTTCTGCAAGTTTTTCACCAAACCTCTGAAGTGTGATTCTTCCCAAGGTTTACTGTATCCCATAAACAGCCGTGAGATCACTTGACTCAGCCTTCCAATACCATTCACCTGCTTTCTGTTTCTGGCTGGAAGGATTGAAGGAACTGTCACTGCACCATCTCTAACGTAGTCAATAACAAAAGCTGGCAGGAAAGGCATTTTAGTGAGTCTGAAATTCACCAAAGCATGTTTGAGCTATTTGTACTATAGGTAACAGCTTATTAATTTAGTACTGGCAAAAGGAGCTCGTAGCTTTTCCAGCTGCTCCTTTTTTATCAGCATTACTGCACACCAGATGAATTACTATTGCATGATTTAAAGTCAGTAAGGTTAACTTTGCTTGAATTGTTCCCTACACTACTGGCCAAAGAATCCAAACAAGATTGCTGCTATTGGAATAGTGCTTCACTCTGCTCAGCTAATCTAGGTAGAAATCTATGTGATGCAGGTTTTTTTACCTGTGGGCTACATGATGCAAAATTGCACATTGCTATAGAGCCCTATGATATATATTTAAAGTGACAGCTATCTGTCTTTCTTGCTGAGAGGTCTTAATCTCAGTCACACTATTTGCTATGCAGAAGAGGCCCTAAGTAGGGTAGCTTTCAAACCTATGGTCTTGTCATCACCATGTGAAATTTAGCTATTTTCCAAACGTGCTGGTACACGATATCCCCATGACTGTGTATACAGTTCCATTATTGTAAGGTATTTCTTCAATTCTTCAAGGAGATTTTTCCCCTAAATGCATTGACAGATGTGATCCATGTCTATTCACTATGCTTTCTAGGCTAATAACCATTAGATATGTGATCGTTGACTTCATTAAATCTTACTATTTATTTTTAATATGTTCTGATATCAAGTTCAAATTGGCCAGTATGTCTAACAATTTCAAATAGCAAAGTTGTTGGAGAAGGAGCGTAACAGCAGTTGGCAGTGATCTCACAAGGTTGCTTAATTCTCAGGTCCTGTAAGGTTCTGCTGTTATTTTCAACACTGGTGTTTATAGGCAATATATGTTATTTCTTTACGCATGGGAATTTTCTGTGTGAGTTTTAATCACTAGTTCTGTCTCTCTCTTTTGCTTCTTAAAGTTTTTGCCATCTTATATGTGTTTATTTTGATAGCAGCTTATAGAAAAAGAAGGAAATAATATATCTGTAATGGACGATATCAAGGAAAAAATCTAAACTTTCAAAAACTTATTTGAACTAATTTTCCTTTCAAGAAAACAGATTGTTATATAATGATTGGATATTTAGTATTTTGGTTCACTAGCTGTGAAAAAAGTTATTATAAGAAGGGTATACATGTTGGTTTTAGTCAAAATAATTCTAGGTAATCTTTTATGTGGTAGAGACTTAGCTACATTATATTTATGTCGGATAGATTATAATAAAACTTTCTACAAGATTTTTTGCTCTTTCCAACAAAAGACTTCCTCTAGATTTAACTATTCGGGATTGTATCACAATAGGTGAAAGTGGGTAAAACTGTTTAGGTCATTTGGGGGGCTATTTTGCTTGGCACACATCTGCCACATGTTCAATATTAGTAGGCTTGAATGTCCTAAAGGTAGGTTATTAGTATATAGATTTATATATTAGTAGATTTGAATTTGCTTTTTAAGAACTCTAGGGTTTCAAGCACGTATCAATATAAATAATTTTCTACAACTGCACAGCTTTGCTGAATGAATTGAACTAATCACTACAGTGTAAAACACAAAAGGACAATTTGCCATCTTGTTCATTGTCATTACTACCACGAATCTTACCGTTCATCACACACAGGACTAAACATGCTCCAGATACATATTTGCAAAGAGAATGCCCAAGAGCCTTTGAAATTTCTTCCTAATCTGTGCCTCAAAGATTGTATCATCTCTGTTAGGTCAACTCTTCCCTTAGTCTGGCTTATGATTCCAGTTTTTATCACCCATTCAATAGCTTTTTAAAATAGTATTTCATTGCTTTCTTCCATGCATCTTTTCCTGCTTGGGGAGGGATCCTTGATAAACACCCATGAAGCTCCCTTACCCTCATCACTCAGATTCCTCCTTCAAATTCTCATTTGATCTAATGGCTTATAAAAAAATGCCAATCTTAGCTGCCAACGTGCTGTGAATGGCAGGTATCATATCAAGAATGTGTTCTTCAGTAGTTAGTGTCTGCCTCACTGTTTGTTTGAACACATTTGTAGCTTCTTGCCTTATGCTTGGATTGTAAGCTCCTAGGAGGAAGCACCTTTTTGTAGTTCTATGGATGTACAGTAACTAGGAAAAGAGAGTGCTAAACTAGGGACCTAAACCGTGCCACACACACTCTCCTGTAATTAAAGTAATGAGTAATAACAATAATTAAAAAGCTCAAGTTCTGTCTAACATGCATGATATCGCTTAAAAATATTGGAGTTGCCATACAGTTTTAGTTGTGATGGATTTTATTTGGGATATAGGGAGCAGAGAACGTGAATTTAACCAAAAGAACTTTTTTGAATGAGATTTTTTATTTTCAGTGATATGAAAAAAATGTTAACAAAGATGGAGATCAGATTTTTGGAAATTCTGAATTTGCTTCTGTTAGAAAGTAGTGTTGTCTCACTGAAACTGGCACTTCGTAAAGCACTTTTTAGCATCGTTAAGGCCAGTAAGCAGCTGGTTCTTGGTTAGGATAGTATGCTTTTCTCTGTGGCTAAGTCCGAAAATACTGTGTATCTCTAAGGCTGAATAAATTCAGTATGCAGATATGTTTCCTTGGAAACAACTCGTAATTTTAAAGCACATGCAGCAATGCAGCCCTTATGTAATTTATTAATGTGAAAGACCTGGCTCTCGTGAGCCTTATTAAATAGATCAGCCTGTATTGGCAGGAAAAAGGAATTTGCTTTGATTACAAATACAGCTTTTCAAGTGCTATTAGATACTGAGATATTCATGAGTGGAGCTGATATTGCTGCTATTGTGCCAAGTTGTATTGCCCATTTGGGTGAAACAGTTCATATGCTTTCTTCCTGAAGAATATGAATACTCAGGACATTCTGCCTGTTCTAGCAACTTCCTTCTTTATTGCTGCTAGGGTGCCACAATTTAGAAAAGGTTATCTTGCTCTTCCTTTTTAAGATGCCACATTCCAGGGAACAGAAATCCTAGTTTGAGTTTAAACAAAGGAAAATTCTCCATTCAGTTCCTTCTCAGGGCACTATTTCAGCTATGTCCTCATTTGTATTGCAATAACATGAATGATCCTCACAGATCTATATTTTAGACTCATAAAAATATATAGTGTCTCTGTTCCAAAGCGGTCTCCAGACTGGACTGAACAACACTCCAGTAAAGCACGTGGTTCAGCAGAATTGTTTGTGGCAGAGAATTACTAGGAGTCAGAATGGCCCAGTCAGGTTCTAAGCAGGAGAAGGAAGTTGTTCGTCTTCCCAAGCTTTTCGATAGCTGAGATATCAAGCTAAGTAACTTACCTAAACTCATGCAGACTGAGAATTCAGTTCAGGTTTCTGGGCCGTCAGTGAAAGTATCTGTCAAACTGCCCCTGTATAAGGTCTCTAATAAGTAACTTTACCTGTCCCTCCCCTCAAACAGAACACATTGCTCATCCTTCCATTAGTTGTTTACTTCTTTACTTACGAAGCTGCTGAAATGGTCTCCTAGAGTCAATGAGGTGTTTGTTTTGGTTTTGTAAGCATCATCTTTTTTTTTTTTTTAAAAACAAACTGAAGAGTTATAATAAATAATTTCCCATCTTGAATTTCTTCTGCTGCCCTGAGTCTGAAAGCCTTTGTTCTCCCAGGCATACTCTCCTAAAATTACCTACCTGGCTTGACGGTCACTGTTTTCAGTTCACTGATATGCCTGAGATCATTGTGCAATCGTGTCTTTGCTGTGACCTTTTTTCTGTAACGTAGACATCTCATACTATGTCGAGGTAGATTTTACATTGCTTGTGTATTTGTTTGAACAGATTTGCCATGTTCCACAATGTCAGGATACCTAAAGAAAACATACTGAATATAGCTGGAGATGTCACAGCTGAGGGGAAGTATTCAAGTTCAGTCAAGGTATGAATCAAGGTTTTGTTTCATTAATACAGTTCATTAAATATACAAAGGTGTAAGTAGGTTAAGAGATAGAGCATGGGCCTCTCATGTTGGGAAGTACTAGATACCTGGACTTAAATAAGGCTGTTGACGATTTCACATGAGAGAGTCAGAATGCTGGTTTTTTAATTGCCTTTCAGAGATGTCTGAACTCACCTTACTGATTTTACTGACTTGTAGCTCTTTGTGCTAGCCCACTGATCCCAAAGTATTTTACAGAAACTACTTTGAGTCTTGCCTGAACGCCTTATCTGAACATGTCAAGAAACAAAATTGGCCAGTCCTCTGCGCTTCTGATCGTGCTACCAGAGTTGTATCTTTACAGGGGATGTAAATGAAATGTTAGCCTCACCATTCAGTCTGTGCCTTTTATTCATTCAGGATGTTAAAGAGCGTTTTAGTGCAGCTCTGGGATCCTTGTCCACTGGTAGAATTCTGATCACGGCAATTTCCACGACCAATTTAAAGCTTGCTTTATCAATAGCCATTCGCTTCTCAGCAGCTCGCCGTCAGTTTGGACCAACTGATGATGAAGAAATACCTGTTCTTGAATACCAAACACAGGTAAATACTTTGGGATTCACTTCTACAGACTTTTATATAATGAAACTCAGATTCAGAGCTACTGCAGATCAAAATAGTGACACTGAAGTTAGTGAAATTAAAGTTTTCTATGTCATCTGAAGTGTCATTCTACTGCAGCTGTGGGGGTTCATTCCAACTCAAGACCTTCTCCTGGCATGATCAGATTTTTGACATAAGTTCTTGGAATAGCAAAACCCGAAATATTCATGTTTCTCTGAAGTACCTAGAAACATTTGTCTTCTAAAATAGTAACCTTTTCAGAGAAAGACTGTCTTCTATGCGCACATGAAAGTACTGCAGATGTAGAAACTAGTATTTGTTTAAAAATGTCAGTGCCTCTTTTGCTGCTATGCTGATTTTCTCTTTTTTAGCCTTTATGCTCTAAAAGTATAGAAATCAATGACATTCATTGTGGTGAATTCTCAAGCTAGCACTAATTTTGAGAGGAATATAACCAGTGTTTTTCTGCAGATTATGCAGATGAAAAACACCTTTTGCCCTGAAAAAATAGAACAAGAGTATGTAGGGTAACTGGGAAACAGAGAAAACTCAGATCTGCAGAATGAGAAAGATTAACGTGTAAGAAATGCTGAAAACAAACCTGCCCAGTTTGTCCTTGCAAAGTGGGTGCTTTTTTCCAGGTTTGCACTTAGTCTTGCAACTTTGAAAGATTTCATGGGTTTCTACAAACAGGTGAAAGCTGCCTTCTTTCCACCTCTTCTGAATAAACGAGGGTCTGCTGCCCACTATTCTTTGAGTCTCTCAATTTTTCTGTTTTGGCTTGTTCTGTGGGCTCTGCTTGCTGAACCTCTCATTCCCTTCTTGCTCTACCACAAAAGCTTCCTCAAGTAGTTTCTCTTTTCCTTCATGGGCTCCGAGTTGCATGGAGCAGCAAAGCTGCTTTTTTCTCTGCTTCGCAGCCCTGGTTTTTTTTCACAGAATGCAGCCAGCATTAAGGTATATTCAGCAATGAACAAGCAAGTGAAACAGTTACAACCTCTGCCATGGTACTGAAGAATCACATGAATCATGACTGGCCCCGGCATGCCAGACATTGTATAAACACAGCGCAAAAATAGGTCTTTGGTCCCCAAAGCTTCAGTGAACTTTTGCACTGGTTTAACAGAATGTTTATCACAAATTCATAAAATGCATGAACTAGACTAACGTAACTGTAACTTGTATATAGAGTAGTTACACTTAATTATGTTTATAGATGGTTATTGTTAAGTTCTCATCTCCATAAAACAGTTTAAACAAAGTAAAACAAAGTAAAAACGAATGGATTGGTTCAATATTGTAAGATAGTTACATATATATAACTGTAAAAAATATATATCAATTTGCAATGAAATCTATTTAATTTTTATTTTAGCAATGGCGTCTTCTTCCTTATCTGGCTGCCGCATATGCCTTAGATTATTTCTCCAAATCCCTGTTTGAGAACTTCGTAGAATTTTATGTAGGCTTATTGACAAAGCAAAGGAGTCAGAGACAGGTGAGATATTTACACATTTCTTCTTCGTTGAGTTCGTACTATAATAAACTGGAAATTGTTAAATGAAGGACCTACTTAGAAGTCTTAGGCCATCTTACAATCAAGAATGCTAGAGCAATGTCTCAGAAATATGGGACATCTAAAGTAATGATTAAAGTTGCATTCACAAAAGCATCCAAATTAGTTTTGATGGAATGGTTGAAGTTTTATTGATTTCTGTGGGATTTTAGGTTATGTTCCCTTGCAGAATTGTTGATCATAAATATACGATGATAATGCAAATTCAGTTTATAACTGTTGTAAATGATACTGCAGGGGGCATATATTAAAGACTTTCTGAAACAATACTATTCTTAATTCCTGCACAGGCTCTGTGAGTCTGGCTTGAGTTTACAATTCATATTCATGCATTAGGATAAATATTTTTGGAGAAAAAAGTTAAGACTTTTGAGTCTTAATGCTGAATTTCTCATCCACAGTCAGACCATTGGAAGTCACCCCTTTACAGAGGAAATAGTTTGATCTATCTGTCTCTGTGCAAGGACTGATTCTCAACCAAAATAACTGCAGTATGGTTTTTTTATAGCATATAATTTTTATTTATTTTTAAAAATTTTGACAATATTAATTGTTAGGGCCTACACACTGTCTGTGTATTGCTCAGATCTCACTTAAACAGTCAGGCTTTTTTCAGCTAAAATAAAACTCGTGAAAGATTTGTATGCTAATGGCTGGGTATTCTAATTTCTCCTCTTTGCCCAAACCACAGAAGAATCTGTTTGATTTTTTTAATCTGATATTTTATCTCTGGAGGTCTCCAGTGCAGTCACTAATCTTAGGTAAAACAGTAGCTATGAAAAAAAAAATCGTGACAGAAAAAAAACTGATTGTTGACAATGTTAAGAATGTAATCCTTATGAATTCCTTTTGTTCTACAGGAGATCTTAAAAAAAAAAAACAACAACAAAAAAAACCAACTAGGGAGTTACTCTTAAACAAGCTTTGGTACTATCAACCCACTATCTCCAGAAACTGGAATTCCAAATACATTTTCAAAGGAGAGCCAACAGAGTTAGTGTAAATGCAGGCTATTGTGATTCTCTGGAAATTGAGGGGGTACATTTCAGTTTTCCTACTCTTTGCAAAGTTGATGCTTGAAAGATCAGTGAAAACCACGTAAGGCAGTAAATATTATAAATATCCCCTCACTGAATGGGGGGAGAGGGATTGCTTATGTCACAGAGGGGACAGAAGCTTTCTCTGGACATGCCACCTTCAACCACCTGCCTCTCCATCTTTGGGAGGAAAAGGCTGGCGAGCAGTGAACTATCCCATGCAATGCCATCTCAGCTGGAACATCTGAGCTAAGATGTTCCCGTGTGTCCATAACCTGGCACAAATTATTGCTGTCCCATATAAGAAGGTTAGTGCTGAAGGTTTTTCAGTTGTGGCAGGGGTTTTTTTGTGGCAGCAAAAAATATGCTCTGCCCTTACATAGATCTCAGAAAATTTTATGTATGTATTGTTAGTTACTCTTTTCTTCATTATAAAGCACTACACGTAGCTATGGCTTTAACTGGTCACAAACTTACTTTGTGTAAAAGTTATTACTCACTTGTAACTTGTTTTTCACAAAGGCTGATTTGGGACGTGAGATTCATGCCTTATCTGCTGCCAGCAAACCACTGGCTTCTTGGACTGCTCAGCAGGCAGCCCAGGAGTGCCGAGAAGCTTGTGGAGGACATGGTTACCTTGCCAGTAAGTTACAGACTACTGCATACGCTGACCAGAAAAAAGATTGGTTATGTTGATGTGTTCTTTGACTGTTGTTGTGTCATGGTGTCTGAATTTTAGCAATATGTTTAGAAAGGGTTTTTTCCTCATATCCATATTTTTAAAGTTCATTTCATACCTGATACCACAAAAAAAACCCTAGACCCGTGCAGCATCTGCACCAGCATTTGGACAGACTGTACATGTGATTCAGTCTCAGTTCCAAAAATAAAGATGCAGACTTTATAGATGAAAATTCTCCTTGTAAGATGAATGCCACACTTTTCTAAAATCTTTCCAGTATGTACATTTTCACAAGCTAAACAGTGAACTTCCAAGCTCATCTGTTGGTAAAAATAGCTATACATACAGGAACACACAACTCTCTTGCATTTTGTCACAGAATAATTATTTAATCCCTCTTAGCTTCCATTAATACATTGCAATATATTAAATTGTGCACTTGTTCTTATTAAGTGAATCGTCTGGGTGAAATCCGAAATGACAATGATCCAAACTGCACGTACGAGGGAGATAACAACGTCCTGCTTCAGCAAACCAGCAACTACTTAATGAGCTGGATGAATTGCGTAAGACGTAAGTTTTCATTGTGGAATCCTATGCTGGACCCAACAGTGTGTAGCTAATGGAATTATGAGGTAATTTCATACTGAAAGCAATTGACAATCATTTAATCATTTTGTAGAGCATAAATAATGTGCCACAGACTCCATCATATGATACATTCACAATACGCAGATATTCGCTGCAAGAAATATTCTTTCTCCTAAGTCTTGCAGAAGCTAGCTAGATGTTTTGCCATCCCTAATCAGGTTAAGTGGTATCTTACTCCCTGAGAAGTGCAGTTTAGTTCAATGGAACTACTCCTAAAGTCATTGTAAGTCTGGGTACCCTCTGCTCATTGTACTTGAAACAGCTCATACCACCTAACTTGGTAGCAATATCCATCAGTACATTTTGTAATTCTCTAGATTTTGTTTCAATTTTCTAGCATTGAGTTTCACCAGCATCTTACAGAGCTGGAAAACTCAGCAATAGGAGTTGAATCTTATGGGGCTTATAGGCAGTGATGTCAGGTGTTTCAGCACCTGTCCACCAGTCCTCATTTGGCTGGACTAGGCCATAATAAAATAAATATTATGGCCTAATTGCATCTGGCCTATCAAGTGTATGCATGGCTTTGTAATAGGCTTTTAGTTCCAAAGAGTCTGATTTCTTTTCTCATAAATCATTTTTATTTTCTTTGGTATTTCAGATAAAGCTCCTTTTGAATCCCCTTTTGGAACAGTAAACATTTTGCAAGACTACCATCATATTCTTGGCTGGAAATTCACAGCCATTAGTGTTGAAGATTGCATGGACTCCTCAGGTAGCCTTCTGCTGTTGTTAAACTGATTCTAGAATCTTAAATTCCTTTCCAGAGGAAAGGATCCAGAGATTTGAGATTCAGCCTCTGCTACTTATTAGATATTTGTCATATTACCATTTGCTGACTTTCTTTGTATTATATGCATTTCAACTTACTAAGAACATAGTTTGCATTTCAAAATATGTCCTATTGTCCCCAGCCTCAATTCTGGAATGGAGGATAGCATCAGATATCTTTTTTCCACTTTTGTTCTTCTAAAATAGCATTTGTGATCTATTTTTTTTGCCACTGTGGTGTTGTTTTCAAGTGAAACTGTTTTAAGGGCCATTGATTGCCACTACCCTGTATCACTAAAACATCTTATTTTAGAAAACCATACAAGTGATTTAGAAATAAGTTGAAAAGGCTTTAAGTGTGTCTGCTTTTGACTGTTGCTTTTGGTTGCATAGAGAAAAATGAGTAACTGTGAAAGAAAATTCCCTGCAGTTTTCCTGGCTTACTCTGCGATAATCAAATCAAGTATGACATTAGGTGCTATTCCCACTTTTGTATGACTGTGAGCCCAGATTGGCCCTTGGAGGCAAAAATTAACAAAGAAATGAGTAGATAATGAGATAGTGACAGGGCATTAAGCAAAAGTGAATCTGTGAAACTGAGAACACACTGGGGGAAGAAACTCCAGTCTTAATATATAAGGGGCAATCGAGTTGATTCCTAGATTTCAGTAACCACTTTGGTGCTCAAATAATTGCAAAAAAGCTGAACTTTGGATAGTGATGCATAGTACCAAGTGAGATAGTGTCATAATAGCTATGGGGTAAAATCTGAATAACTTCAAAATACAAAGGTTTATAAGAAAAAGACTAGTTCAAAAAAACTTCTTGCTTTCTTGTTTGTTGTATGTCTCCAACTTGTGAAATCCAGCAGAGCACAAACTGATACCTAAGCACGTGTTCTTTCCTCTCTTGTAATACCTACTGAACCAGACTATAGTTTTAAAAATATCTGAATCTGTTTATTGTTCCATTCTGTTAGAAACTGGACTGTTAATTTAGGTGCCTAAATTTAGGCAGCATGTGAACACTCACAATTGCCTAAATAATATTCTACATTAAATCTTAAGCTAAGACACAAGCAAGCAGGTTTCACACAAGGACTTTATGCTGAAGTACTTTTTTCCTTAATAGTTCCAGGCTGCTCTAAAAATATAACGCACATATGTACAAAGCAGGTCATTCAAATGCAATTACATTCAGCCACCTTTGCAATGTTAGAAGTCATGTGCTTCCATGCAATGTGGACTGTCTTCTGTTCTTGTATTCTCAGAAGAGACTGAGTACCTTGCAGACCTGAGTCTTAATATGGGAAGAAAATAACAAGCTAAAAAAATTTGATCGAGTCAGAAGTCTAAATTGAGCTGTAATATACCTTGCCTTTAGCTTGGGGTCAGTTTGAAGTAGTGTATGGTCAGGCATGGTATGTCTTCGCTGTACAGTTACAATCTGAGTATCTTACCCAGATGTTATTTATTGCATCTACAGTAATGGGCAAAGTGTCATGTTAATGGATGGATTAATTAACACTTTCACTTTTCATCTCAGGTAACAAAACCTGAGACTGCAGTAGAATCTGCATGTGACTTCTTGCATTATAAATGTGAATGTTAAGAATTTTGGTTTTCTCTTTTTCACAGTTCCTTTAGCAGCATATAAATGGCTGGTTTGCTACTTGCTCCAAGAAAGTGACCTAAAGCTGAGCAAGGAGAAGCAGTCTGGGCGAAGTGATTTTGAGGCAAAAAACAACTGTCAGGTAATACTTACTCAGCTTTCTTATTTTATTTACTTATTTTCATGCAAGTTTGTCAGATCCTGTTAGTTTTATCTTCTTGTGTCATGAAGTACAATTTCCTCAAGCATAAAGCAGCAAGTCAAATAACTAATAAAATGTAATACCTGTCCATGTGCATTGTATTGAACATGATAGCAGGACAGTTACCATCAGCAGAAGTCTTCCAGGATATATTTCCCTTCAGAAAAGTTGCAGGCACGTGCTGGGTGATGTCTGCAATTTTGATAGCACAACTTCTGAAGATTAAATCTACTACTATTAAATCTACTGCAGCATCTGATTATTACATCTCCATCTGCTCTTGTGGCCAAATACATACTGTAGGAAAGAATCTTGCTCTGGCAGGTAGGTAAACTAGATGACCTAATAGGTCTTTTCCATCTCTAATTTCTATAGTGCAAAGTACTCATGAAAGATACCAGACTGACAGCATTGGAACCTGAAAAGGAAACATTGACAATCTACATATAGCAGATCCACTCTCTCACCAGAGAGTTTTAACAGCTAGGAATGGCTTGACTCCAAATTTCAGTGTATATCCCCAAGCTCCCCAAATTCTTCCATTACCTCCATGAGAAAAACTGGCTCGCATCCAAGGAAAGAACACTTGTCATTTGTCACTGAGGAGAGAGATCTGTTCCCTGAAGATGGCCAGTGTCATTCACCTTGTCTGCAAAGCTCATTAAAAAACATCAGAAAGGAATATTCAACTCTGCACCTAGAAAGAGCCAGCCTAGCTTCAACAGGGGATGGTCTGTGTGAAACCACTGGTAGAGTGGAGGAATTCTTTCCTGTTTTTACCCTAGAAGCAGCTTATTAGAGAAACTCTTCAGGGTCAAATTCAGAATGGGTATTGCCAGAAATTCAAGTCTGATTGCCTGTCAGTTGGCCAGCTCTTGGGAGGCTGGTGCCGGGGTCGGTGTGGTAGAGAGAATGGTTTGCTCAGACGTATGAAGGTTCTCTTCTCTTTTATGTTCAAATGTGCTAAAATTTAAAGATACTTAGCCACACAACTGCTTTTGAGATAGGCATTGATATACCTTAGGTCATTAGGTTTTCTTTTCTCCCTACAATTCATCTCCAGGACAGCGCGATTTTTTATTTTAAATGGCATGCCTCAAAAACATCTGAGAATGATTTACAAGCTGTGCTTTAAAGACGTGTACATATTTGATTTAAAACTTTCTGGGCATGAAGAAGCACTTTTCCGTTAGCCCAGTGGCTGACTAATATATAATATTTGTTCTTGCTGTGGGAGATCTGGAAGAGATTCCTAGCCTATCCCTAGGTTATTTTGGTTTGGGGATAGCTTGATAGAAACAATACAGAAGTGCAAGCAAAGGCAAAGAAGGAAATAGAATTATAGGGAAGAAGAATAGGGAATTAATTCTTAATGCTTCATTTGCAATGTTAAGACATTTCATTCTGACTAGGGAATTGACATTCATGTCTAAAAAAGTCCATCTAGTAATGGGGAAGTCCTCCCTAAACCTGCAGAGAATATGTGTATTTTGCAGTTCATACTTGTATCTGAGCTTGGACGTAAGTATGCCACTGAACAGCTATCAAGAGAGAGACAGTAATCTTTGGAATATGCCTTTTTAAAATGCCACAGTGGATTTAAATGCAAGGACGATGCAAGTATTTAAAAGAAAAAAGAAAAACTAATCAACTAATCCTAAATGAAAAAAAAACAAACCCTGAACAAATGGGCTAAAAACAAACACCAGTTTACAGCCTTGCAACAAATCAGCCACAACAGCAGTGGTTTCATATTCGCCTTCTGTTGACCAACTAGAATGTTTTCAGTTAGCAGTTTATTTCATGGTAGGACATATGCCACGATACAGCAAAGGTGAAGTATATAAAAGCAGACAAGTGGTCCTATGTGAGTACAATCACTTAAGGTTTTATACTCCATATTAACAGTAACTGGTGACTTGCCTTTCTGATCAGATAGGTGGCAAGCATTAGTTGGATAGTTCTTTCAAAACATATTGCAATCTACTGCAATCCATAAACAGAATCCACTCATGCTAGCATTACCAGATTTTTTATTTATTATTCGAAGAGACTGTAATAAGTTTTCAATAGGTTACTGAACCACTTTGAAGATTTTATCTTCTTTATAAAACTCTGAATAATATTAAATAAATGTAAACCTACCTTTATCTTCTTAGAGTTATATGGGTTTATTAATGATCCTGAAGTCAGCAAACCTGATTTTGCATGGTCTTCTCTCCGATGTAGCTACTCGATCCCATACAGTCTGGGTGCAACTGCCAAATTACACTGGTAATAGGCATACAATCTGCGCTCCCTTTGGATTGATATAAAAGACTACCCAAACTGGAACACAGTGGAAAATTAGGATCTTATTTCTAAGAGGCATTTCATGACTAACCTCTGCAAAGACATTGTAGAAAGAGTTTTCTCCTACAGTTTCTTCTTAGACTTTCTTTAATCTGAAGCTAGATCAGCAGATCTAAATCAACAAATCTCCACTAACTTCAGCAAAGCAATGCCATGTTGCACTAGCTGAGGATTGGTTCCTTGTAGTTTGTTACTCACTGTCCTTCTTTTCTGTTTCCTAAGGTGTACTACTGTCGATCACTAGCCATTGCTTTTATTGAACAAACAGTTTTACAAAGATTTCATGACTACACTCATGATCCCAACATACCATCTACTCTGCAGCCAGTGCTTAAGAATCTCAGTGCTCTGTATGGACTCTGGTCTTTAAGTAAACATCTGGCTGTGCTCTACCAAGGTGAGATCAGCTCCTTGAATATACTGTGCATGTCACTTTATAAAAGTCCTAACTTGGCAGGGGGAGGGAATCCCAATTAGGATTTAGATTAGAACATTTTCTTATTGCCTGTGTAATATAAAACAATCATTCTGGACAAAATTTTCAGGAGCAGGAATCTGGAGTGACAAATTAACTCAAAAGACTCTCTCTTAGCTCGGAGATGATGGAGGGCTCGCAAGGTTTGCTGTGGTCCAGTGCTTGGGGGAGAGGATGGGGGACAGGCAGCAAGATGCTGTGTAGCTTGTTAATGCAAAAGGCTCCAAAAGTCTTAGATTAATGGTTTTGCACTCAACTCATTAATGAAAGACAGTCAATCCAATTACACAGGAGCATCTATTTAGTCTCTTGAATACTGAACAGATAAACTCCTTTGTAAAAGGATTGTATCAGTGTAATCTTAACTGCTATAAGTTTCGTGAATGTATTTGCAGGTGGCTATGCTTCAGGTGAACAAGCTGGCAGATTTATTCAGAATGCTATTCTGGAGCTCTGCTACAAGGTAAGCCTTCAATATTGTTTATTGTGATTAAATAATAATATAGTATACAAATACTAAAAAAGAGATATATCAGTTATTCTGTACTTCAAGGGGTAAATTAGCAGGATATTACATTAGTAGTTTCTGAATAGCTTTCTGTAAAGTTTAGTGACTCATTGACCCTGAATCTAGTCCTAGTTTATTTACCAAAAAATGGAAAACAACATATCTTACAAAATAACGCTCTATCATTTGTGGCCTTGCAGGCTTCATTGGAAAGCCAGTGAAATCCTGCAGTCCAGTTCTATTTATTTCATTATTGTGTTAGCTCATGAATTTTTTTTCTCAGCACAAAAGCTTTTCAAACTGGATTATATTCTTCGCAGGTAAGCAAAATTTCAAAGAAGAATCTGGATGTTATGTTTTTAAAGTTCAAAAATACGTCGTTTTATGTGTGTAAACAGTACCATCTTGCTTAAAATGTGTTTTAAAAACCATAAGCAAAGGAGGAAAACATTTAAAATACAGTCTCTTTTGGCAATTACCCTGGGAGGAAAAAAAGCAAAATAAATCTAGACTCCTTATTGTGGATTTCTCTTATGTAACCAATAGCTGGTACTTTACGAAAATAATCTTTATGCTGCTCTGTAGTTCACAGGTAGCCATAGACAACTACAGAAATTGCCAAATGTATGTCTTTTGTTTTTAAACAGTTGAAAGATGATGCAGTTGCCCTGGTTGATGTCTTTGCTCCTCCTGACTTCATTCTCAACTCTCCCATTGGTAAAGCTAGTGGAGAGGTAAGAAAACCCATTTTAAAGTTTGTAAGTTTAATCATTAAGAAGGGTATTGCCTGTAAATAGCCATAACATATTCAAGACACTTCACACCTACAAAAGAAAAGGAAGACACTTTTTCAGTGGAAAGTACCAGAGTTAAATTGATGTCAGCAGAAAAGGATATTTTGCATTTGCTGGAGATGGGCTTCAATGGGAAACTCATACAATGTTGCTCTAGTTTGCTCTTGTGGGCATCTGTACTGCTGAACAAAACAAAATAAATTATACCATCTCCTAAGATTCCTTAAGGAGTAATATGTCTTTAGTGTATAGCTTAATACCTTGGAGAGGTAGTAAGGTGTATTTCTTCTCTGCCTAGGACTTTTGCTGCCTTTATTGGTATTCACATTACACCCAGTTTGTGTGATGTGCATATAAATGGTGTAGAAATTATTTCTTTCTTTTAATTCTTCATAGATTTTTTATTTTAAGAAGACAAAGGAAAATTTAAAACTTGTTCCAGTTAAATATTGTATCAGAAATTGCACAATTCTTTGAGAATTCTGTTTATCCAATGGGAATTCTAGGATTATGACAGAGTATCTTGTACTAACCAGTACAAGGTACAGCATTACCCAAGGCTTCTCAGTAATCTTAATACAGACTTGAAGGATGCTGTTTTGTTAGCACCTCTCCTTGCTTTAATGAATATATAATCCATCCTTGTTAAGGCTGAGAGAGATTTTTTTGTATAATCTAAATTACACGAAGCAAGAGTTGAATCAAGAGCATAAGAATGACCATACTGGATCCAGTTCACAGAATGCTCTGTAACTGACAGTGGCCAAGGAGAACACTGTATGAAACAGATGAAGTATCGAGGTATTCTTTCCCTGGTGTCTCAACTGTTGGCAGTTGGTGGTTTAAGAGATATCTCATGCCATAGGTTGTATTTTTATCGTTCCGTTTAATAGCCACAGATGTACCTACCCTCCATTCATTTTCCCATCCATTTTCAAATTCAGCTGTCTTTTGGCTTCCATGACACCATAATTTCCATAATTTAATTATGAGTATTGTGAAAAAATACTTCCTAATCCCAGTCCGTATACATTTACTATCTGTGGGGGCCTTTGCATTCCTCTGACAGGCCTTGTTTTCCTTCTCAGTATCTTTCCTGGTTCTGCCATATCCTTTCTGAGGTGTCATAACCAGACCAGCAAGCAGAATTCAGGATGTGGGTGCACGATGGATTTGGCTATAGTAGGTCATGGTCCCTCTCTGCTTTTTTTTCCTTGACGTATTTAAAGAGCTGTATTTCATTCCAAAGTCTCAGCAAACCAACATTCTTGCTTACTGGCCAACCCTACTCAGCAGGGCCAAGCTGTGGGGTAACTATTATGTAGAGACTAGTGTCACAGTACGGTAGTTTGGTTTAGTGTGGACCGACCCTGTAGAGAATCACTAGAGCCTGGGGAGACTGCCAGGAATTTTGACAGGATTGCTGAGTCAAGCGTACTCAATGCTTTTCAATATTCTCTGTCTGTGTCTTCATGTCTAAAGTTGTCCATCGTTCCCATGGTGATCAAGCAATACAGAAGGCAGCCCAGATGTTTCTAACGAGGGGCTGACCTAACAGAATGATTACTTTGGTAACACAGTCTCTACAAATAAAGGAGGAAAGGCTGGCTCTACATATCCAGCCATGTCGACAAGAAGACTGTAATCATCACTGGAAACTTTGTTTCCATGTCTGTAGAGTTTTGAGGATTAAATTAATGAAACAGGTCGTGGGAGGGAAGCTCCAAAGGTAAGTCTAAGAGAAGGAACATCATCTGTAAGAATGTTAAGAATATCTGTATTGGCCAAAAGCCCATTTTCACCCATTATTCTGTCTCTAACAGAAGCTGTGAGCAGATGCTATAGGCAGGAATATAAAATATGGTGCAAGTACACAGTGATCCGTTCCTAGAATACTATCCCCTTTCTAGTAGTCAGCCGGAGATTTCTTATCAGCAGCTGATAAAGCTGTCATGTAATGGATTTGGCTAGCTCCTCTTTGGCTAGCTCTTAGCTCACACAAATACAGAAGCCGCAGAGGCTTATTAATGTTAGAGATTAATATTAGAGATTCATATTAGGAATATAATATGTGAGACATGCAGATAGGACTCTAAACACTACTGAATTCCTCGTGTACTAAATATTTGGTAAGGTTTTTGTAAATTCATTGAGTCATATTGAGAAAATAATTTCAAGCAATGATATCCAACCCATATTCTGCAGAATTCAGGAAGGTTTTCTGACCTGCCTCTAAGTCTGTGGTTTTCAACTTGTGTAAATATTTTCAACTGAAATTTGAAAAAGGCTGCCAATCCCTCACTCAAAGAAAATACTTAATAAAGCTCCTTGTCTTCTGGCTGTCTATATTTAATTCTCTATTCATTGTTGTCTTTGCAACTTCTGAAAACCAATGCAAACATTTTAGTAAAAATTACAGTATGGTAAAGAATAGATAATCCAAGCATAACAGGAAAATGAATTTAATTCAGGATGACCTATGTTGTATTGCAGTGGAGTGCCTTGCACCACGAGCCGCAGATCATAGTTGGAGCAGAAGAAAAGTTTCCAAATTTGTTATGAGCGCCTTTAAGCACTAAATATGAATTCAGATTCTCTTTAAAAGAAACTAATGGTGTGGACATCATTTCCCCATAGAAGCTTTGACAATCTCAGCTTAAGTGTGTGAAGTTATCACCACATTTATTTCAAGATTAATTAAAAATTGTTAGACAATATTAAATCAAACTTGGAATCAACTAAATAGTTAACACTAGCCCACGTAATCAAGGTAAAATATATTTAATATTAAACATATTATATTTCAATATTTATTTAAATCATCACAAATATATAGGGCCAAGACATCTTTTGATGTAAAAGGCTTTTCACTTTACATCACTGACTGCTTTTATACTACGTTAATATTGTATTATACAGTACTCTAACTTACTGCTGAAAATACGGCCTTCTTTTTCTCATCTTTCTGTAATGTTATTTAAAGTTTTAAGCTTCAGTTAATTATGAACTGCCAAATATTGCTAAAATTATACTTTTGCAGAATTTACTTCCCATGTACTTTTTTTTAACCTTTCCACATAAAATTGTAAATTGATGAAGATGATGAATTAACAATCTGCTTATGAGAGAGGAATTTCTTATGCTCAGATTGAACAGTTCACATCTGGGAGAGAACTTATGTTACTTTCCAGAAATGTGTTGAAATAAAGGTAAAAACAGACATGCACGAGTGCTTTCAGACACAGTCTTCAGGTTTGGACAGAACAAAGATTAGCTTAATATAACCTTGTTTCCAAATTTCTACCTTTGATAAAATACAACTCATGTCAAGTTGAAAACAAGAAATTATAAAGGTTACTGCTTTCCTGCTCGTATGCCAAGGATGGCCTAAATGATTGCCACAGATATCTGATGTTTGTTTACAGTACTTTGAAATGTTGTGCTTTATCTTTGTGTTTATTCTTGCCTGTACATAATTATTCACATTTGTTATGTAGAAATTTGATCACAATCTCATTTCAACCAATAAGTTAGATAATTTATCTTGCAGAAGTTTTCTTTGTTTTATTTTCTGTATGAATTAATCCTTTTTGTTATTATTTTGCAGTTATATAAAAATATGTGGGCAGAGATCCTTCAAGGCAGCAAAGCTCTGAACAGACCTTCGTGGTGGGCAGAATTTTGTATTAATAAACCTGTTACAGGCAGGCTGAGGTCAAGATTGTAAACCAAACAACTTGTAAGAGGCTGGATGGGCCTGAGATGGATACCGTATTTCAAACATCAGGAGGAAATAAGACCACATGTCAAACACTGAAAATGAAAGAGATTTTTGTAGAGAAGTGCCAAGTTTTAAAACAACTTTGAAATCAAGTCCAACTTGGTCTCAGGGACTGTTAAAATAATAATGACAAGAGCAAGAGCAACACATCTGCACACTATTCATATTTACTCAATTAAATACAAAAAAATGAAGATTCATTATGATCACTGCTTTGCAAAGTTTCTAGAAAAGAAATGTTCCAATCAGTCTCTTGACTTTACTGTCATATTACGGAAGTTAAATAATTAAAAACTATTTCCCACCAGGGATTATGAATAAGCTGAACAAAAGCAAAATAAAAGAGAATTTGAAGAAAAAAGAAAAAAGACATCAAGAACACCAACAGTGATAAACTTGTATTTAGGGATGGGAATCATTTCCAACAGCCCCTTTGAAGTCTGTGAAGCTATTCTGATTTACTTCATATGCCTCTGTCTTAAACTACTTGATTGCTCTTTCAATGCAGGCGAGGATTGGGATTTTAGATAATCTGTCTTTAAATGGTGTGTAACTCTGTACGTAAAATTAATTGAAAACGACTTGTTTATACATCTTTTTTAAAAAAATGTATGGTAATGCAAACTTGTACAGCTTACATACGTTCTTGGTTGGTTATAATGTTTTCAGTACTGCAAAACCAGTATCAAGCCTGGGATACATTAACACACATACAAACTGCATCTGTGTTTTAGGTCAGAATATACTCAAATGAATTATTATAAATATGGTCTTATAAGAACATACAACAGTGGTAGGCATTATTGAACATATTAGGATATTTCTCTTTCAGCTATATTAACTATCAAATATTTTTATTCACAAATGGAAGAGACACTAACAAAGCTTTGAAAATTCAGAATATTTTATGTTTTAGATATGCTGTGAAAAACAAATTCCTTTTTTTCCTTTATTGTATCTATGAACTGAAGTACTGTTAAAACCTAATTCCTGTTGCCCTTACTGTTGTGAGAAATCCTATCAAGCCAAAGAGATTATTTTATAAGTTAAAAAATTGAGTATTCTTTATGGCTAATCAGGGATGAATTATGGTTTGGGCTATTAAATAAATGCCATTTCAGTACTTGAGTGTTGAATTCTACTTGAGCAGAATCAGACCCTTGTCCTTGTGGGGTTTTATAACTTCATCTGTTGTTGCAGATGATGCAGTTATATGAAAGTTTGTAAGTCTTTACAGACCGCCACAATGTGACCAGGTAGTTCTGTAGAGGCTTCTTTGATTCCATCTAAATCTGACAGAGCTCAGGAAACATTTCATGGCTGGAGAATGTATTGAAAGGCCAGTGTTAAAAAGATTTCTCAGAGTACCTCAAGGTACATTTATTTACTAAACAGATTTTTTTTTAAAGTTTTTGTTTGCATTTTTAAGAGCAGTTTGTTGGAGAATCTAAGGACTCCAAGTGCATAATAACAACACAAGTACAATTTAGGACAGGCCAGACAGAAGCTTTATTAACTATGATCGTAGTGAGAGAACATTCAGAGACCATCTCCCCCTCTGCTCCCCTGTTCTCAGCCAACTGATTGCAAAGACCCAACCTATATACCGTTTCAGAAAAAGAAAGAAAGAGGTGAGGAGAAGCAGTCGTTTCAATGTTAACAAAGCCAGGTATCCATCCCTGGAGGCATGGACTCCGTAGGTAGCTTGCTAACTGCCACAATTCTAAGGAATCAAACAGTAAATAACATGACAATATCAAGAGATGGCTCTTGGTGGAGCCTGTATTAGTGGCACACCTGGTGTTATCTTAGCTCAGAAGTGGGAAGTTGGAAACAATCACAGGCTGTTAGCCTGTAGTCGGAAGGAATGTTCTTTTAGTAAAGATAACTTCTTAGCCAGACCTCTCGATCTTAAATATTAATAATTTTACCACCAGAAGTTCAAGGTCAATTAACGATGATCACCCTCAACACACTTCAGTAAAATAAAACAAGCAAACAAACAAAAACCCCCAAATACCAAAACTGTTGTTTATAGTTCCATTAGAAAAATAGATAAAACTATCTTGTTAAACCTTACCTGTATTTTTTTTTTTCTGAACTTCATTTTCTTTGCCAGAGATAGCAAGTGTTACCTGTGTTTTTTCTGCCTCTTTCTTCTTTTCTAATGAGGTACCACAATTCAGGATGTCCCAACTGAAGCTCTTTGTCTAGCTATTGAACTGTAGGAAACAGTCAAAAGTCTAGCCGCCTTTGCTGAAAAAACCCCAGTATAAAGTATTTATTTTCTTTGAACTGTTTTGCCTCTTTTAATAATGTCCAATAGGTGGCATCATCCCGTGGAAAAAAAATAGATCAATACAGCTAAATACCTATCATTAGATATTATGGAATCATGGAGTCTCATGATTATCTTCATCTATTTTCCGTATCAGTAGGAAATGCAGCAAGCGTCTCCTGCTTGCATTTGTGCAGACCTGAAGGAAGCAGGCAGAGCACGTTATGCCAGATATCCAGTGTGAACACCAGGATCCCTGACAGTGAAAAAGGCAAATGGGGAAGAGATGCCCCGCTACATAAAATGCAGAGACCAGTAGCGTTGATCCATCACTCCACATTCTGTACTACCAATTGATCAGCATTATTTCACTCTCTTACACGCGTGCAATTTCACTGCCACCCCTGAGCTCTCCGTAGGTGATACGGTCTTTTCCTGCCTCCTTCCTCACAGCTGGGAAACAGAGCTGTATATAAATCTTGCATATGAACTGTAAGTCTATTTATGAGGCCTTTGTAGGCCAGAAGAAAAAAACAAAGGTGTTTGGCATGTAGCTTAAGCCACCTTCATCCAAAAAAACCCCTGAGACAAATCAGCTGTCACAGAACAGAACTGAAGACCCAGTGAGCCCCAAAGATACCCACCAAACACGACAGGATAAACAGACACCTCTGTAGAAATATATCCCTAAGCTGTTCCTGCTAATCTTATTTATTATGACTATTTAGTCAACAACCAAACCCTCTGATAAAAGCTGAGCCCCTCCGTGCTGATAAGGCCTGTACAAACTGGCAGGAAAGTGTGCTGTTTGTTCTGAAAAGCTTCTAACTTCGACCAGAGCAAGCACTGCAGAGTGCGCGTCAGCAAGAACATGATTATGGGCAGGCAAAGTGGGATACTCAGTAAAATGTCACAATTATGGACACTAACATGAACTGTCACATGGCCTGCACTAAGCTTAGAGCTTCATGGGATCCTTGGATACCCACACAGTTAATGGCAGGAGTTAGAGATGTGAGCACCAAAGTGAGTAAAAGCAAAGCAGGGGTACCGTGAGGCCTTGGGGATTTACTCTCCATAACACCACACATCCCTGTACCCCGAGCCGCGGGGTGATGGTGGCTGCGCACCAAGACTGTTTGCAAGCGCAGTGCAGGTGTTCAGCAGCGGTTGGGCTTTATATGCTGCCGGCAAAGGCTATCTCCATTTACTCACACGCAGTACAAAGCCACAGTGCAGCAAAGGCAGGCTCATTCTATGGGCCAGAGCCACTATGCAATCAGTATTATCAAAAGTCTAGTATTTTCTGTATGAATATCTGGATAACCATTCTTTAATCAGTTATGACTATGAATTTCTGACCTGTATGTTAAGCCAGACCTGTGCAATTAAATGACCAAAATATCCTTTTCCTCTGAAGTCAACAATAAGCCAAAGGTCCTAGAGGTCTTCTACATCCAGCTTCTCAGAGCAGCAGAAATTGTAAGTGGGAATTTGCAGAGCTGCAGCATGGAGGGAGAAAGATGTCATGAAATTTGGCATCCAATTATCTACTAAATCATAGGGCAATAATTCAACATCTACCACAAGATGTCATTATTATATGCAGTTTGTTCCTCTTTACAGGACATTGAATAAAAGAGGCCTCTGGCAGAACAGAAAAGTCATTTCCCTCCTGGCTCAAATGCCAAATAAAGTTGGATGTGTCATTTTAACTTGGTTGGGGAGCTGGGTCAAAGGCTGTCAAATAGCTTCAGTCCAAAACAATTTGGCCATGGGAATCTGTCCTTTCAAGCTGCCACATGAAGGCAGCTAAATCTGTCACCAGAAAGCTGAATCCAAGTAGGCCTGAAAGAGCCCTAACCTACTGCTTCCCCTGTGCCCGTGATGGCTTGTCTCCTGGACAGTGGCATTTTCCTTCTCTCTGACTTTGTCAAACCGCCTACCTGCCAAGGGTATTTCGAACTGGTTTCCTCTGTGGTGATATTTCTGCTGATGTGACTCAGTTAAAGCAAAAAAATCTCTTTTCTGTCAGAAAAAAACAAACTGTTCATGTGCATTAGGACACTGAATGCACACACCTCGCTTGCTGATGTGGCAAGATAAATACATGAATATTTCACATCACCTTTTGTAGGAGCGATGGTGTCAGGGCTTAGGGAGCCAGATGGAAGCCCTACCATCTTTACAGCTGCAGTTCTGTGGATACAGGTTTCCCAGAGGTGCTTGTTTTCTGCAGAGATAAGTAGATTCATACGCTGCCATTTCTGTCTGAAAGCCTCTTTCCCACTGTAATAAATGATTTATCATGCGTTCTGCAGGGTAGCAAGTTTCTCTTCTGTTTGCCTTTATTCATGTATTTTCTTTACTGACTTCATGTGTTTTCAAACCTGAGTTGTGATTTAATACGAGCACATGCTATCAGCATGACCAGTCTCTCTCTCAGATGCAACCATATGGACATCACGGAGGCCTGTGTTTCCGCTTGTAACACTGTACCTCCACGGGCCTTAGCAATGTTTTGTTATTCCCAGTTCTCATTAGCCTGAGATCAGAGTAAGGCTCCAGATCATTTTAGCTCGGTTCACTGGCCTAAGGAGCACCGTAAGCAAAGGGGAGCTCGCTGCATGAGACATCCATGTGATAGTATAATCTGAGACAGACAGATCCAGCCAAGGCAAGGTCAGCTGTGATCACAGCAGGCTGCCCACAACACTGTCAGTGGGAACAGAAGCATAAAGCTTCACTCTTCTCCAAGCAAGTCAAGTCTCAGGTTTATCAAATACAAGCAGAGCATTTCACGTCATTTCCTTTCAGAGGCAGAAAGAGAGATGAATGCAGTTTTTGCCGAGAGCAACAGTTCTGCTGACTACCTTGCCTTTTTCTTTCCCAAATTTTTGCAGTCTGGTTGCATTTGTTCAGCATTCCCACAGCATGAATCTCTCTTGAATAAATGCAGTTTCCATCAGGGTTTTCTGCACTGTTTGTCAAAGAATAGACCAGCAAGTGTGTGGCTAGAACAATTCCCAGTGGATTTCCTGAAGCAAATTTACACTTTTTTTTTTACATTTCTATTTGGGATCTACGGTCAACTGAGATTTGCAGAAGACTTCAAAGACCCAGTGTCAGTGGGCAATAGCCCCCTTCACCTGCCCATGTTCTTCCATCCTCCTGCAGAGTGCCCTCCCCAACTCATTTCACTTGCTTGTCATCTTCTCTGTACTCATAGCTTTGCTAAAACCTCATTTTTGCCAAATCATAAAATATCCATTGTTATTCCTCCTTTTATGCAAAGAATATTTTAAAATTGTAAGTAAGTTCTTTGATAGAGAAAATGCCTCAATTCAGAATGACAATATTTTGTTTAGAAGGGCAATTGCTTGCAGCGTACATGCCACGGAGAGATAACGACGAGTTGGAAACCAGCCTGTGGAAGGACCAACATAGAGCTCTGGTTTGGTCAGACCTGTTACTGTGATAGAGACATGCCTCATGCTTTCAGCAGGTGATCCATGGGCCAGGACACCTTCTAAAGCATCCAGAGAAAAGCAACTTTACTGCCAGTATGCCATACAGCATATACTGCACTGGCCCTACCACCTCCACGAGGTCTTTTTTGAATGTTGTCCTGAACGGAAAACCATTGCCTGGGAGCAAAACCTCTTTCAACAGTGTAATACATTATTTTTGTAAAATGTAAGAATCAAAACAAGAATCTATAGACAGACATCATTCCCTATAGGAAAAATATGAGCTGTGATGATAAAATTGTTTATAATGAGGCAAAAAAAGTACTCAACAAGTAGTTCTGCACTGTATTTACGTGCTTTTATCACCGGGATGTGACGAAATACTTTCCAGTCCCTTAGTAACCCAGGAGGATGTTAAGCAACGCGTACTATGGTAAACACTTTAAAACCAGCAGACCCATATAACTGCCAACAAAAGATTGTGAAGGCTTGACTAGGAAGACTTGACTGGCCTACTCATACTCAATTCTGTTATATTTAAGAGTATCAAAGAAATTCCACCAGAATAGAGTTTGCTGGACATTATACCAAAATTTTACAAGGATGGAGAAGTGGTAAGCATGATTCTATCATCACAAACAAAATAATGGAAAATCTGAAGGAGGGTTCAACTAATAAAGTAATTAGCATATAGTAATACAATAAATATCAATCAGAAATTTTATAGAAAATAGACTTTGTCAGACAAACCTGATTTCATTCTTAGAGGAGTTCCCAGGTACTCTCAAACTCTGTTTTTTGAATATATGTGACACACAACGTACACATTTACCTCTAAGACACCATAGTGAGTGTTACATGACACTGTGAGTAAAAAATAAGCATTCTATCTATCAGTAAAACACGCTTTAATTGGATTAGGAACTTCCTGACTGACAAGATCTCAGAAAGCTGTCAGTGGAGAAATCATTGTGTGTGCTTTAGGGATGTTGTGAAGGATAATCCTAGACCCGCCACTGCTTATTATTTTCCTCAGCGAGCTGGAAGTAATTGTAAAATCTCTATTATTAAAATGTGCAGAATTGGTGGACTGGTAAATAAAGGTGAAAACAGACTTGACATACAGCATAGTGTGAAATGCTTATTAAGTTTAAACTTATTTTGTCATTCTAGGTCAGACAGAGCTGAGCAAGGTGAATACTTTCCTCTCCGCACTGGCTGATTGCTCTCATCAACAACTGACCTGCACTGATGTATTTGGGAGAGAATGATGTGTTTTACAATTTTTTAAAAGGTTACAGGAGGAGTAAGAAAACATGTGATCCTTACAACTTTGACATGATCAGAGAATTGTTTCTTGTCCAGCCTTAGTTTTAAAAAAGCCACATCCAAAGTTAGACCCATAAAAATGCAGGTCTGCTGGGAAAATGGAAACTGTATTGTGGAAAGAGAAAATTTCTACGAGTAATTCTGTCTCTGTGCTCGCAGAAACTGGGTGCCAGACTACTGCTTCCTCAGGGCACAAACCAGCACAGGATGCAAAAAGGAGCAAGAGTATTGACTTCAAATAAATGGAGAAAAGTGTGATACAACAGGAAACTGGACGAACTCAATGTTTAGCATGTCAAAGAGGAGCTTAAAATATGATGCGATTACAGTATTATTGGTTTGTCCAAAAGTGGAAGAAAATATTGAATGTCAAAGCAAATCTGTGTCCGATCACTAGGGAGAGATTTAAGGAAATGGTTTACTTTGAAGGAGAGTGTGTGCATATAGACACATTATTTGGAATGACCAAACAACGGTCTATGGTTTTGTTATATGCTGTACCAAGATCCTTTAAATCTCCTTTCAGAACAGCTGGTGCCATTTGAACCGCCCTCCAAAAAAGTACTTCTCTGAGTGTCATTAAATAATGAATTTTTTAAGCCCACACAAACACTTGGCTTTTTCCATCTAGTTTATCAATGACGAGTGTTTGCAAAGTCCAGAACTGAGCACTGGCTCTATTTCACTAGTGTGATGGAGGAGCCAGGAAAAACATATCTCCTGGGGAGTATTCCCAGTTGTAAATTTATTTTTGACATATATAGAGCGGAATTGGGTTTCTGTGCTTGTTTTGATCTCTTTACAAATTCTTATTAAAAGAATGTCTTCCAGCTCGACATAAACTACATATCCTGTTCCAGTCCTAAAGCTGTGGATAAGTCCCACAGCCAGAAGCGTGGGGCAGTGGGGGCACAATTTTCACGAAGTATTTCTGTAGAAAAACTACCTTTCCCACCTGAGGAAGGCTACCACCATCCGATCTTTGACAAGATCATAAAAAGGAAGAAACACACAAGTGCCTAAGACACTGAGCAAGCAGCAGCCCAGTTCTTCGCTCAACACATGAATATTCGCGCGGTCGACCTATGCTCTATGGCAGATGAAAACCGTATATTTTTTTCACAGCAGTCAGTTGCACTGAGCGTTGTTGATCCAAGGCACAACCCGCTGGCGCGGATCCAGTCAGAGCCGCTCTTTGGTCTCACTGGTGGGCTCTGTTCCAGGGTGGCCCCACGACAGTCACCAGATGATACTTTGGAGGTAGTGCAGTGCTGTCCTGCCGTACTCCAGCAGAAGAAATCCACTCTGAGCCTGCCTAGTCCATCATGGTTATAGTGAGAGCACGTGTTCAGGGAATTTCCTTCTATGTTTTTGGCTCACTTTTTGTTTTGGGTTTCATTTGGGTTTTTTTGATGGGGAGGCAGAATTAAAGAAAATTTTACCTTTCTATCTACCAGGTTGTCTGTTTTGACAAGCAAGGAAATAAGCACAGCGTTACTTAGCCATGTTATGGTTTCTCCTCCTCAGTGACCACTTTTCTGGTGTCTCCTCATTATACTTCAGCTGTGAGGCCAGTTCCACAGCAAAAGTTGGAGCATTTGCAGTTTTATTTCTGTTGCCAGGCTCCCTGTTCATTGTGGGAGGATTCCATATGCAACCAGAGGATGATTTTCCTCTGTGTTAAGAAATAGTCCTGGCACTAAACTGTTTGAGTCATCTTTCTGTTTGCTTGACTTCTCCCATAATAATATTATCCAAAACTTGATTCACCAGCTAATCTCACAAGACAGGATTTTAGATGTTTAAAGAAAAAAAATTCTTTTCTTGTTTTTCTCATTTTGACTTAAGAAAGCTCAGAGTTGAAACAGTCATGCTGTATTTTGCTTCAATTGAGGTTAGAGAGCAAAAACTTCTACAGAAAGGTACATTCCTTAGATATTCAATTTGCAACATGATTGATTATGGTTTGTTTTATTTGGGAGGAACATGGTAGCATCATCAGTAGTAGTGAGGTGTGTCTTACCACTTCTCAGAACCATCATGCTACCTCTGAATTACCAGAATGATTCTCTCATATGTATTCAAATTCCCATTCAGGGATGCAACAGCAGCTCGAGAAAAACAATTAAAAAGGTCCCATACAGACTCATTCATAGATAAGAGTTGAGGTGACTCAAGACGTCATCTGGTCAAATGCTATTCTTCAAGATAAGATTAACTATATCTGTGTTAGTCCTTAAATCGGACATTTTCTTGAATACAGATTCAATGTTAAATTGTAATTAACATACTGGAACAGGCAGGCATGGTTGTTATTCTAGAAATCTAGTATTTTTTCATCACATGTTTTTGTAGATTCTTGGTGGAGAGAGGAGGAGGGCTTGAGAGATGAAATCACAGATCAGGTTCCCACCATCCTAAGTGCTGTACAAAGCTCTCAAAAATATATCTCCAAAACTTTGCAATTTAAATAGAAGACAAGAAATAATGCACTATGAACAAATTAATATGTCAGTTTGGATAGCACTATGTGCAGCAATCTCAATGTTCAAGTTGCCATTTTTAGCCAAATTTTTTATAAACATAGTGTCAGGGGCGTTTAAGGGTGAGATGTAAAAGCAGCTAATGGGAAACTTATCTGGAAATCTTCTGAGAGCTTCCTAATTTGGAAGGGAAGCTTAGGAGAAAATAGGTAGCCAGCACTTGGCATCAAGGATAGCATCATGGAGGCTGGAGTAGATATCCTATCAGTGAATGAAAGATTTCAAAACTAGGATTAGGCTATGATGACTCTTGAGAGCAAAGACAAAGAACTTACACTTAATCTAATATAGAAGACAGTGGAAAGACACAGAAAGCAAGGGACAGTGCCAAGGTCCAGTGCTAAGAGAAAGTGCAAACAATCTCTTGTATTTGGCACGGAAATGATAAGGACAGAGGTGCATTTGCCAAGGACAGAGAAAAGGAAATAATGGGTATGTACTTTTATGAGTAAGCTTTACTGCATGAGAGAGGGGGAAGTCAATAGTTTTTGCAGAAAACTTGAAGGAGTTTAGAGGTAGCTTGGACATAAGGACCAGACTGACTGACAGTAAGTTTTCATCCACAGTGGAAGTCTCTCCTTAAACCGCTACTTTAAGTCATTACATCTGTTGCAATCTTTGTTCGGTTATTTTTTGCTTCCATATGTATCTAGGCAACACCTGGAATAATATTATTCTCTAAAAACTTCTAAAATCCAGTGGTTCATTGCAACATGTTGCAACATTTTCATTTTAAAGATACAGATTTCATACACACACATACAGAGACACAGACACACACTTATTTACAGAACTCAATCCATGCATGTGTGTTCAGATGCAAAAATAAAAAAAATTTAAGCAGGCTTAGTCACATAGTTTTCCCTCTGGTTGTTACTTCTTTTTGTCAGAATTCAGCCAGAAATGAATGTGTAAAGCTAGGTGTGTGTGTATATTTTTTTTAACACGGAGTCATAACATATTACCACAGTAATCAACTCCTTATGAAAGCATTATGAATGCCAAAGAGACAATAAGGAACTATTCGTGATATGGTATATTAATTAGAATTATAATGCAGGTTAATAAGATCATTATCTCAAGAGTTACACTGTAAAATGTGGGAGAGGGAATTCTCTTATTACATTAAAGAATTGCAGCAGAACTGTGAGCATATTTCACATTTTAAGTTTACGAAAAAGAATTGGATAATATCTCATTTGTCTAATGAAGTTGCAGTTATATTTTTGAGTAATAAAGTCACGTAGGGGAATTACTGTTACTTTAACAAATGCATCCTACAGAAGATATTATCATTTTAATTACCTCAAGATGTTTAGAGCTATTTCCTTTTAATTAAAACTCAGAGGACCTAATAGCAGTGGTATGCCTAAATAGCCCAGGGAAATCATTTGTTGATTTGTGGTTGCTATGAGAATATTCAGAACTATAGATTGTCTGTGGATTAACATATAGCTATGTAAACTATAAATGCTTTGAAAAGCTTGAAGGTTTAATGCAAACTACATTTCGACACATACACCCTCTCTAATTACTGAAGCAATGTGTTTTAAATGATTACATTGTACTGTTTCCACACTTTAAAGGCAGACTCTGTCTAAAGCCCTTCCTTATGAATTTCCCTACACAGTGCACCTATAGAAACTCTGCCACGTCCCACGCAGGTTACAGTGCATGTGTGTGGCAAAGCAAGCAAGTCAACGTTTAAACCACACAAAAAACCCCCACCGCAGAATAGTCTATAGCAAGCAGTGGCCCCTGAGCCAAAGGTTTTCAGCTTATGAAGGGTCCAGGGGCTTTAAGAAGCAGCGAGCAGCCCCCCGGTGCGTAGGAAGCTGCCTCCACAGCACCAGGGCTGTGCACTGCCCGACCCCCTGTGCAGGGGAACCTGGAGGCAGAAGACCCAGGACAACGGCTCCATAAAAGCAGTACTTTGTTATCCTCTAGCTGAGCCGGAGCATACAGACAGGCCACATTCACGCATCGCCTGCTCGTCTAACAGTTTGGGAAATGTCTTGTTTCTTTGTCCTCAAACTTCATGAAGCATGTGAGTGATGCGGCATAAAACTGGTTAAATCTGGCAAAGATCACAGGTATGGGTTAAATCTGAGCAGCAACGGTGTGCATTCTGGAAGAGTCACAAGGGGAGTACTAAGAAGACAAGCTGTGCTTATCCTCCTAGCAGCAAGCGTAAAGCATAAGGCCTGGCCTGAACCCAGCGCCTCTGGCCACGTGGTTTGACAGCACCTGCCCATCCCCAGTGGTTCAGGCAAGAAGAGCATCTGTGGAGGCTTGGGCTGAAACATCTGCACATCACTCCATAAACACAGCTTACCATATGTTACCAAATTACCAAAACAGCCTGTGAGTCAAGAGGAGGACTTCCGATGAAAGCAGAGGAAGAGTGTACGTGAAAAACTTTTTTATCTATGCTACAGTGTGACCAGAAGCAGATTTATAATTGCATTAAATTGTTTACACAGCAAAGTAACAACTGACACAGCTGTTTCCTCCTCCCACTTGTCAAATTCCATTTTATTTTTGGCTATTTTGACATTTTGGCTATTTTGATGAAATACATTTTACCATATTGCTTTACTGCCTCATGATTTAAAGATACTGTGAAATGATTAAAGTCCCAAATATGGATAAATTGGTGTGTGTACCATTACATCTTCCTCAGTGGTGAAAGAAACAGGGATTTATAGACAGAATTCATCCCTTTCAGGGGGCTCTGCTAAACACAGGAAGAAAGCTCTGTTTAGAGCTGCCACTTTGCAAAACTAAATCATGCCCTCTAACGACATTACACCAGTGGCTCAGTATGATGAAGCAAAGTTCTGCCTTGCCTATCACTTCTCCTAAAAATATTCCTATCTCCAGGAAACAACATCTCAGAAACTACCACCCATCTCTTGCCAGCTGGCATTTTTGTCTCAGTAGAAGAGCCAGAAGACAGCCACGAAGGCTGAAAAGCAAGATTTCTAATTTGTGTGCAATTTTGGTCCACTTTGAACAATTACCGTGGGTTTGTTCCTTTTTTAATTTCCCACAAACAACTCCTCAGAAAATCAGTTGCAGAAATGCTGCTACATTGTCTTCCAGAAACTACGTTCCAGAGTCCTCCTACTCCTTTGAAACTGGCCTACTGTTGTGTCACAAGATCTCAAAAGCTTTAACTCTGGGTAAAATGTGGACACGAGAGAACGTTGTTCAGCCCCTCTCTTGTCCCTTCCCGTCATCATTTGTATACCCCCACCTTTCTATAAGCTTATCTTCCTATCCTAGAGCAATGTAGAGGGCAGAGTCGCATCCATCGTTGTTGTCAGTGGACCATACTGGTGGGCCACTGGCTCACGGAGCTTGGCTCTAGTCTCTCAGCCAGGTTTCTTCTGCCGTAACCTTAGCCCACCCTGTCACACCCCCCTCCAGCCCTTTAAATTCCCAACACGAGGCATCTGCATACAAAGTCACGTAATGAGGCAGCCCTGTGGGAACCTTATGCCTCAGATCAGGTGACAGATACACGTCTATGAGCCTGCCTGGTCACAGGAGGCCAAGACATACTGGCTCATGTGATGGGGAGAGAAGTGCATGGTGGTCATAGAAGATTTGCAGTGCTGCACTGAGGGTGTCTGAGATGTGCTTACCAGGATGCGTGGCTCTCTGAGCTAGTGTGTCACCCTGGTTTCCTGTACTTGAACTTTTATTGTCTCAGGAGTTCTCACATCTGACCTGTATGAAAAGGAAAAGCAAGAAATTCAGTCACCATAGGGTTAACCAAGCTACACAGATGCCACAAAACCATTGGGGAGCCGTGGTTCTTCAGCTACCAGCCCAGAGACCTGAGCATGTGACAGCAAGTACAAGCCACCCAACATCTTGCCTTGCTTCATTTCCCATCAAAACAAGTCCTCTCTTCAACCTGATGTGACCCTCTCAACCTCTCCCTCTCTGCCGCCAAGCCAAGCCCAGGACGCCCACGGCTCCCCTCTCGTCCCACAGCACTCTACCCATTTCCCCTGTTCTCCTCTACTCCACTATGTCCTAATTCCCCTCCCCATAAACATTCACGTATGGCATTCACTCTATTCTTGTGCCACTCTATCTGAGTGCCACTATAATTTTTGACACAGTCAAATTAACATACTGGAAATCCTCTTTTGACTCAAGTGCATTTATAGCCAGAGGCGCCTTTTCTTTCTTTCCTGGCTCAGGGGTTTTGCCAGTGGGACAATATATATTCACGCAGGTGTGGCAGTGGTAGGACTCCTGCTCATGTCCCCTAGGGTCAGTGGGTATGAGGTGGCCCATGCTCTTCTCAACTACTTGGCATGTTAGCATTAAGCTGTCTGTAGCTTAACTCTTTGCTGGGAACTGTGTTGGATATAGTTCCCCCAAAGAGCCAGAGAGAACAGTAGCATCATCCTGTACACATAAGTAAATAATAAAAGGCACCCATGAAGAAGCTATTGCCGTTTGTCTTTCTACTTCCACCCACTGTGAGTAGCTAACCAAGGAAGGACCTCCTAAATGTCCCTCTGTGAGTACTGAGCAACGCTTATCATCATAGTGCAGATCTTCCTCACTAGGAGCTCTACAGGCACATTGAGCTGGAATTATGTACTCACGTTTGAAAAATCTAAGCACTCGCAAGTTAGACATCTGTACTGAATGGCAATGGAAGCGTAACCATCACAAGACGGTTTTTTCAGCATCTTAAAGGAGCTGATGACTTGGGCTAAAAGTATATAAATTGATAGTTTCTATGGCAAGATGCTTTTTTATTCAAGATAAAGGTCAAGCACATCTGGAAGATATAATAGCTGTGTCCTATACAGACTACATCAACTATCTTGCTGCCAAAATCTACTATAAACAGGCACAAAGGGCCAATCTGCTGATTTTCCCAGCTGTCACTGGTTTATTTAAGGGGCTAAGTCAGTTTTCAATTATTGTTCTGTTAAGTAAAAATGAAATCTATTGTGTAAGCTCTGTGCCAAATTACCATTGCTGCATGCTACATTTCCTTGAATTTTGAAAAGCTCATTTTCTGTTGTCCTATTTATGTCCTTGGACTGTATATAATTATTAAATGGTCCCTAAAACCTTTTAGCCATTTCACACAACAAGACAAACATATTTCTTTGAAATAGTTATACCAAGAAATCTGCTTTAAGTGGGACAACCATTTGCTGTCCCAATCTAAACTGTCCAACACACATTTTAAACATGCCAATATTCATTCTGACTTTATTTTTGAAGTGCTAAACTAACTCGCTGTAATCACATGACTCAAAACTGCATGGCACAACTATGGGTGACAAAGGTATCATATGCAAGAACACAAACATAAGAAGTTGTATTTATTATGAACAGGAGAGGTGCAGGACTTGCAAGTAGGAGGCACCCTGCAGACAGATGCATCCAAAGCCCTGCTCCTCTCTGCAGCTACAGAGCCTAATTCAGGCTGGCAATTGACACCCAGGAGACTGCAGAGCCCACAGCCCTCCTCCATGGGTAAGGCTGAGTCTTTAAAACGATGCTGACAGCAAGGAGGTGGCACTCTCCTTTGAAGTACTGACTCAGGGAAGGGGAGGACAACATCCAGCTCCCTCCTTAGCTTGAGATGTCTGAAATGCACTTCCCAGGGAAGGGTCTTTACTACTTGCTTCGGAATGGCTTTGGAGTCCCTCCTGTTGAAACTAGGCCTACATGCATCCCAAGGTGTCAGAAGCAGAGCTACAGCTCAACAGTAGAAGTTTAGACTTGGTCCGTGGGTCCCAGCTCCTTCTGTGCTCAGCAAAGCCTCCAGCACATAACCTTCCTTGATTTGCTTGGCTGAAGCTGAGCAGGAGGAGTGTGGTCAACTGCATAATTGTATCACATCTTCAGTGAGGCTAGGCTGCTGACCAGGGTCTCTGCCAGTTACTGCAATTCAAAGTGCTATCAGTTTATATTCACCAGACTGGATACTTTTTGTGTTTAATAGAAAAGTTAGAACAGTCTCAGTCTGATATTGGTTTGTGCGTTTCATTAATCACCTGTAAAGTAATACTGCTTGAGAGCTTAAAAATTAGCAAAGGAGTATTAAATGCAGAGAAGCGTTAAAATGGATGGACTTGCAGCAGCTGGTTTGAATGGCCAGGCAGGAGGTGAAGGACAGCATCAGACATCATTGGTTTGTCTTTATTCCTAGAATCAGAGCAAGTGAGAAACTGCCATTGCAGTTGCTTCTTTTGTGCCAGCGGTTTTATTCTTTGGAGAAGTGAAGTAAAGGAAATAGAGACGAAGAAGATGCGAAAACAAGAGTCAAATTAACTTTTGCTTGTAATTTATTCCACTAATTAAATGAAGAGATAACGTTCGGTGAAAAAGCTACACCACAGAGAGTTTGCTAGGGATTTAGAGCACTCTCCTGTGCAGTAGCTGCCTTCATACTTACTTGCTCATGGCCTCAACTAAATTTTAGACTGCTATGTCCTTAATGTAGCCCTTAGTGAACTTTTCTTTGCCCCCAAACTTAACTGCTTGACCAGCAATGCAGATAGATATATAGAATGCATTAACACACTGATACATATAAGCAACAACCTTTCTTCCACCTACTGATCAGCACCTCTCTAGTCTTTGGCTACGCTTTGCTACAGCAGGACAAACTGGCCATGTACAGTATATTTATAAAAATCTTCTTCTACTCTTATTCTTTTCTACAGACTAGGTAGAGTTAAACATTTGTGAAAATGATGATTCAGCTCCTTTATTTACACAGAACCTCTGTAGATCACCAGAGGTGGAGGACTATTAAATGCCTGCCTTATGAGGTGATTCACAAAGGGTGATTTGTTTTCCTGGGAACCCTGTGCTCTTAGAGATGATAGGGTCTGGACTCAGTTCCAGGAGAAAGGGGGAGACAGCACCAGCATGCAAAGGGAGAGGCTCTGATGAATCAGCACATCTGAGACAACAGCAAACCCAGACCACAACCAGTATGTTCACTGGGACCTGTTTGAGCAGCAGGTGCACGTTAGTCAGCATCTACCAGGAATATTCACAAATGCAATCCCCAGTGTGCTTCACTGGGTACAACCCCAGCTCCCAAAAAACTGCCAAAACTGCTGATTCTGTGACAAGAGCAAGTAGTTCTTCAAATACAAGTCAGGCAGTGTGGGAGGAAAACTTGGGCTCGGTCTCCAAGCTGGACATTGGCCAAAGGGCCTTGAATACATTGGGGTGTGGAGGGACATGTAGGAGAAAGAAAAGTTTTAATCTCAGATTTTTACTCTGTGGGTAGTACCCCAGTGAGGAAATCATTTACAATCTGTGATACTTCATCAAGCTACGAGCTGAGCAACACTCCATCTAGACCTACATTTTGCACAGGGGCTTGGTGACTGAACCAGGCTCTCCTGGCCTTATGTATCGACCGAATGGTGCAGCTGAGGTGATCATCTTGAATCCCTTTATAATTGCTGAACAGAAACAGGCACTTACAGGGTATGGTTCATAACAGCTGTTTCAGAGGTCTACAGCGGGGTGAGATGAGCAGCATTCTCTGCTGACACTGACAAAGGTATTCTTTTCCAGACTGGAATATTTGTTAGGGGAGATACCTGTAAGTTCACATTCACACGTCCCCAGATCTGCTGCACTTGCACCCAGCCAGCTCTGGTGAGATCCAGAAACAAGCCTGTGAATATCAACCTACAGCCTCTGCCCTTTTCAACCATCATGGGGGGAAGGAAGAGTATCCCACTGATGCAGTGATGGTCCCTCTGCTCCTGAAGCACTGTTACCGAGAAAAATATGACCATGAGCCAGAGAGAGAGAAAGAAGATGAGGGCAATAACAACATTTCAGATTAGTTCATTTTTTGTGCCTCAAGAAATGAAACTTTTGTCAACATCTAAGATTGTTTGGGGGGGGGGTATTTATTTACTTAAGTCCTGTATTGGATATTGGACACATGAGTTGAACTGCAAGTTCTGTAGGAAACAACTTGTTTAGCTGGAGTCTAACACAAGAGGGATGAATCGATACCATCCTCTTTGAACAGTGTTATAGACAAAAGTGAAAAAGGAACGCAACCTGTACCTGCCAGTGAGAGGTACCTCTGCAGACTCCGAGGTTAAGCCTCTGCTGGTAAATTAAGCAAGTTCAAAAAGGCTGTCAGGCACTCAAGCCAGCTGGCACAGAGCAAGCCCTGTCTGCTAGCGAGCTCGCCTCTCCTCCAAGACAGGGCAGCTGCATGCAGCCACCACCCATGGGGAATGGCCCCGTGAACTGCTGGGGAGAGCTGGCTGTCCCGGCCACCCCAGCCCAGCCACTGCTCTGGCAGCTCAACGCCGCAAACAGCCACCTCGGCTCCAACAGCCGGGAGCAGTGCCTGGCATTGCCTAATTATTTGTAGGAATGTAACCAGTAGGTGAAAATAGGCATTTAGGAAGGAAGAAATAAAAATAAAAATCATACTTTCACCTTTGCATTAGACTACAAAAAAAGATTTAAGCAGGAATTTTCAAAAATGAAGCAACCCATGGCGTATTGGCTTATTCTTTGAAAGTGGTGAAAAGTAAGCAAAATCTCTAATCTATAGAAATGCTCTTAGATTCACTGGGATCATCAGAGATGGCAGAAGGTAAAGAGGACTGTTTTTAATAGTGTGCAAACGTGCTTCGGTTTCAGAGCTGGAAAAATATCCAGTACTCCAGATGGAGAGCAAATTGAAAAACATTCTTTGTTTATATTTATGTATTCAATCTCATGGTGTCCTTGGTTGCCCAGAGGAGCTACTGAGAGTAGTTTCTACTGTGCTGGTGGATAGCGTTAGGTTACACACACTTGTAGAAATTCAGCTGTCTGCCACTAATGAATTGTTCAGTGTAGCTTGAGGGTAATGACGCAATTAGCAGAAGTAGGACAAATCCATCCCAGGTGAAGCTCTGCTGATGTCAATGGTTTTATTCTCGATGATGTGCTTGTTCCAGTGTGTGTAGAGACAATATGTAGAAAGAAGAGTCTTGCAAAAGGACTTACATGGATTTTATTTGTCTTTTCTGATACTAATCCTGCATTACACTGAATAAAATGTAAAACCACAACATTTGCATTGACAGCAACAGTGCATTTCTGTGGACCGACTCACAGGTTCAGTGCATTAATTATTTTATATTTTTAACAGTGTCCTTTATAATTCTACCCACAAGCATATAAAATAATAGTTGTTCCATTCCTTGACTACATGCTACTTTTTTGAATTTGCAAAAGTAAAAAAACCTCTGAAAGTCTTTGTTATCTCTGGCTATTTTAGGAATGGATTTGCTTCAGAGGAACCCACAGCTAAAGCATGGCAGGCAAAAAGAAGGGTGAATTTTGCCTTCACTTCCCTCCTGAATAGGGCACTGTATAAAACAAAGTCATAGGCTTTCCCTGCCCAAAAGGCTTTTAAAGTCCGTTCCATCAATTTTTTAAAGATATATTGTATTGCAGTGAAGTTACCAGGGCTTCATGACTGGTACCCTAATAGATAAGAAAGGAAGTACAGTTCAAAACTGAAAGCACAAACCAGCCATTTCACCCAGGTCATGCAAGAAGTCTGTGTCAGAGCTCCCAAACCATTCTGATTCAGGGTTATTCAATTATTTTTTCTGGACTTTGCTGGAAAATTATATCACCGACCCCTTGGTAGAAAGCGAAGCCTTGATACAGGTCTCCCTGGCCAGAAAGGCTCTCCAGGCTGCATGGAGCATTTGCCTGCATTAGTATGGGAGACATCAACATCTGAAACTGTGACAAAAGCCAAGCAAATAGTGCTCCTGGTCAAGATTTTGTTCAGAAACCACCAGCCCTGGTTTGGTGTCTTATATAAAGAGCCATCCTTCCTCTTATTGCTTTCTAAACAATGACAGTAATGTGGGCAAATTTATGACTAGCGGGGTAGTCCACTTGATATTAATCCAAAGAGTACAACCTACGGTCCTCAGTTTTATTATCCCTGAAAAAAACAGTGCTTTTGTAATGGATCTGCTTAAGTGTGACCTCTTAAATTATCTCTCCTAGTGGGCTGTAGCAACAGTTCCCCAGCTGTGCTGTTATTCATCAGTAACCATAGAAATTAAAGTGCTGCCAAGTATGTGCACTTTGTTTTTTTCAAAGGGCTGAAAGACGATGCAGTGATGTCTTTGCCCCTTCTGACTTAATTCTGCACTCACCCACTGGCAGACCTGATGGAGAGGTGAAGACGAAACTTGCTATCATTGGAAAGCTCCATCACCAGCGAGCTCAGTCAACAATGCCGCTTCTGCGACTGGGCTGCTGCTGCATTTTCAAAAAGCCTGCAGCTAGAAATAGGATGTGGTGGAAAGTCATATCCTGTTATTCAGTAATTGCAGTCTCTAATGAAAAACTTTTTTTGTTTGTTTGTGTATTTCTGTTGAGATTGAACTGAAGCAGCGCTGGTATTTTTAGCCAAATGATTTGTTTTGGAAAGAAAAAAGTTGTATAAAATTTCTCCTAAAGGGATGCCTTCACGTTAATTATTGGCTCACATTGATCTTTGAGTTTTTGTGGGTAATTCTGTTATTAGAATAGGATTCTTTGACTCTGAACTGGCATCCGGGCTTTTTCAGTAGTCAGTAGAGTGGCACACTTCCAATGGGCAGCACTAATCATGTGTTAAGATGGGATGAATCCTCTTTCTCCCCAGTCAGAGAGGGAGACAATTAGCTGAGACCAGACTCCTAACTTTTAGGCAGCTACAGTTAGGTGAGAAAACTACTCGTGGTGGCTTACTGCCCATTTACTGGGCAATTTAAGGACTAAGAAATCTTGGTATTTTGCTTTGTATTCCACTGGTTGCTTTTCTACCACAGAGAGTATTGCCCAGTAATAGCCAGCTATCCATGGGCAATGCCTCACCCAACATGCTTTTGCTTTTTGTTGGGTATGCAACATCTGTCCTACAGAAAAGGAGACTGCTTCCCATTTGCCCAGGAGAACTCAGAGAACATCTACAACGTGCGGGGAAGTGTGGTGCAGAGACTTCTGCAGCAGCTTTTCAAGGGAATCACACAGGAGGACTTTCTAGCTTGGCTTGGCAGCAATAAATAGTGCACACCAGACTCAGGTGTCTCTGAGCACTTCTGGCTTGGGATGAGCGTGGGAGGAAGTAACTTGTGTATCTCTACAACCAGAGTGAAAGTAACACCGCCCTGGACTTATTTATCAAAGTTAAACAAAAAGAATAGATTTGGCAAAAATGTATCGTTTCCCTCTGTCACCCTTTGAGAGTTCACTAATGCCCAGTTGGACATCTTCACAGGAACTTTGTCTAGGGGGAAAAAATCTGATTTTAAATTTTGACTTGTTACTATCAGATATTCCATGCTGATGTGTACCAAAAATGTTGGCTCAATGAAATGCTTGGAGTCTGAAAAAAAAAAGCACTTCATGTTGGTTCAAATAAGGAAATCAGTACAAATACCATAAAGACAAAACTGCCAACTCCAGATTCCAAATGAATTAAAAAGCCTATATTTAGCTCCTACTATTTCTGTTTCAATTATAAAACATTTCTTGTTAAATACACACCATCATCTCAAATGCTCCACTCGACATAGTTGCTTGGAGCCCCATAATTCATTTCTATTTTTAGTTTGCTCACAGATAAGGGAATGGCAAAGGACAGCGAGTAAATTATTCAGGCTGGTGTTTTTACAGGTCCTTCACAGTTGCTGCTCTAGGAATTGCTCTGGAAGCAATCCAAACCTGGCCCAACTCCCGTCAAACAATTTCTCTTACAAAGGTAAGTGTCAGATCTTAAGCAACCCTTTCCCTGCTTTTGGGAAGGGTAGGAGAAAAGGGTGCATGAATCCTTGGTAGAGCAGAAGCAGCAGATTTTCTCAGTAGGCACCTGACATTAAATGCTGCTTTGTGGCCATGAAGGGGAGAGTGAAGAGGGTCACACCTTGAAAGAGAGAGATGTTTAATTTACATGCCAGGCCTGGATGTTACAAGGGGTATTAGGCTGTTGGAATTTTTTATCCCAACTCTTCGGATTTTCATGAAAGATTTGCAATTCCCTAATTGCACATTAGAAACAAAAGTGTTTCCATCTTCTAATAAACTCTAAACTTCTTTTTCCAGAATCCCTTCAAAATGCTTAGCATATGTTGCATGTGGCCTGCAGTCTGCCACAGAGGATTTCAAATTCACCTGTAGCCTGGACTCAGGAAGTGAAACAGGAAGGGGAAACACAGAAACAAGATTCAGTCCCGGTTGTGATAAATAGCAGCGTGCTGAAAAACAGGGGTTTTATTTTATTTTATCTCTGTGATTAGAAAAATAAATTTTTTAGCAGCTTGTACAAAGAGAAATCAAATTGATGGAAAATCTGGATGGACAGTGGAGATGTGGGCCTAGGCTGTCAGCTTTCACTCAGGCTCGTGCCAAGGTGTGAAAGTGTTCAGGTCTCAGGAACCCATTCAACATTATTAGGGGAATGTCTTTGCTTTACCACTCTGTCACGTGCATGGTGCTTTTCCAAGCTCAAGGGAAGTCAGGCTCATCACACTTGAACTTAGCCAGGGTCAATTTGGCTGAACCAGATTTGGCTTAGTTGCCTGGTATAATTAGACGGGCTCTTACAGGATGAAGTTAGGAAAAAGGAAAATTTAAACTGGAATACAATTTCTACCACTAAAACGAAGTGGGACGTGAAGCAGTCCATAAGGAAAGAGGCTGATTCTTGTGTCCAAAGTCTTTCAAAGCTGGACCACACAAAATCCTAAGTACTTCTCCGAGGAGTAATCATCCACTGGTGGGAAGATGGAAGGGATGAGGTAATATAAGATAGATATCAAACCTCTCTTTGAGGTACAAGGAGGGAGGTATATATCCTCGGTACAGAGAAAAAGGTAGGCAGAGAGGTTAAAGGCTAGCTCCAAAAAAGTCAGCTATAATTGACTAATAACCTAAATTCATATGTGCGATGTGGAAAACTCATTCAGCTGCTGTTAATCCTGGAAACAGCTAAGTTACTGGTAGCTCACTTTCTCTGTAAAGTCTCCTACGTGCACGTTCATGCTTGCCTCACCACAATGGCCCGAGGCAAAGCCCAGCCAGGAGCCATTTTAGGCTGCGGGAATAGTTGGAAACCCTCAAACAAATAAAAAAAGAGAAAATCACCCCACTTTTCTCATTTCCTAGCCCAATTTGTAGTGATTAGGATATGACCTAAAAGGTTAGTGTTGGCTCAACTTTCTCTACCTCCAACTGTTCTTTAAAAGTCATCTCTGATTGGAGTCTTTGAAAGAGTGAGTGTCTGTGCTCAGGATAGAAGTCCAGATGGTGCATCTTAACGGGATGACAGTTCATCCCGGTGGCCCCGGTGCGGCTCCCAAGAAAGGCCACGTGTGAGGGCTCTGGTGTTCAGCGGTTCCCAGTGCCTGGCTGCGGCACTGGGCACATTTCACCCACCATGAGCCCCACTCTGTGGTGCCAGGCCAACGCACGCCATCTCCAGCCCTGTCCTGGACACAAGGGCATTTAACTAACACGGCGATGCCTGCACAGGCGGGATGCCCGGAGACTGGACCCCAGCCCCTAAGAGACAGGCAATGCCACGTTTGTGTCTTTGCTATGGCCAAAGTTTGATAAATTCAGTCTGTGATTTCAGCCTTAATTTAGCTACTTTATTAAATATGGGCTGAAATCTCCTATTAGAGCTACAGACAGGAGCAGACACAGCATTGTCACATATCCAAACTCAGTCCTAAACATTAAACTGCTTAACTGTACTGGAGCACGTATACACAAGCTGTCTACGAGGTAGAAGATAAACGTTAATGTCTTTGTGTTTATATGAGAGTAACAGCAGTTTCTTCATGCATGTAAGAATAATTTGAAACTCACAATACAGAATAAAAATTACCACAAGTTTGATTTTTTTAAATTAAATACTTATATCAGAAGGTCATCAAATTTGATTAGAAGGATATTAGAACGTAGAATTGGCTTGAAATAGCTGCACATCAAACAGCTACTCTCTCAAACAAAATTAATGATTAGAATATAAAGCCCTATATACCACTATGTCACATACAGGCCATGTTAATTAAAATGGTTCAGTGCTTCTATGCTAGACAATATTTAAATATAGAACTATTTTTAAAACAAATTGAAAATGAAGAGAAGTTTGACAGTGTAGGAGATCATTTTGCACAGCAATATTTTTGCAGCAGCATACCTCTTAAAAGTAGCAAGAAAATAAGAGTCTTCTAGGAAGTACGAAAGACCTTTTTAATAAAAGCAACTAACAAGCAAAAAAAAAAGAACAAGGGAAAACAAAACTGACAACTTCCTTGTGACCACAAGCTTTGACTGAATGCTGAATCCGCACTTGCAAAGACACTTGTTTTGCAAAGTATAAAATTTATTCTAGCCTGTTCTGAACTCCCTGTGCCTAGCACATTTGTTTTATCAGTGTTCAAAAAGCATCTGATGTTGCTGATCCCTTGGAAGATATTTGTTTTGTAGAGCTTGTCCAAGTCCACACACCCAGTGATGTCTAGTAGGCTCCTTCTCCTCCTAGGACAGACTGATTTTTCATTTGTTGCAGCAAATTCCTGAGAACATAGAGCGAACTGGAAATCATCCTAACTCAACTGCTTCTTCTCGGAATGACACGTACTGACTGGCTATATTAAGAAGGACTGAGAATATACAACCTCATTTTATGATAGGTTGTCCCAAATGGCTTTGGAACAATTCTCTAATGATTTTTATTCTCCTCAAACTGATATCACGCATTCATTCCATCTCAGTGTGAAATCTGAGCAATAATGAATCACGGAAGCCCAGGCATTGTACATACAGACTTACTAAGAGGCTGGAGAAAAGACCATGAAAAACAACAGAGAAGCATCCATAGACTTCAATGAACTTTGGGTCAGACCCTGAAAAGTACTGCCTCTTTTCTTCTCCAATGACCCACAAATTAAAAAGCAATTAGCTGGGTTTACATCTAACTTATGTTTACTTCTGAGCACAGAAGTAAGATTATTTGCTATATGAAGAGTAAAATTCCCATTGCTTTAGAAGATGTATTTCTTCACCAATAAACGCATTCATAATCAACTTCCCTTAACCATTAGTCAATCATCTGAGTTGCAAATAATGCCATGGATGGACAGGCAACCAGCTTGATCAACACGGATTCTTCTGAGATGTCTCTGTGCCGCATCTCTCCACTGTGTATCTTTACTAGTTTGGACATGAAACTGTTGCTTCTGGTCCTAAATTAACTCCATGTATTGATACAGAGGTACTACTGGGTTTATAACGCTCTCTCATAGGATGGTACTCACCAACAGTCCAAGTGTGAGCTAGCCAGTCCACATCCAGGCTGTTTTTTTTTTTATCTGAATGTCCTAGGCTTTCATTACCCTGCAGCTGGATATCTGGCTGCAACTGAAATAGAATAGCGGTTTCTTGGCTGAAGTTTGATGTTGTTGTCATCTTTCCCCTAAAGAACTAAAACATCAAGGATTCATCAAAGCATGGCAATGCTTGTGTTATCCAAAATCAGATCACAAACAACACTTTTCTAAGTGTTCATGTCAGACTACCAACATCAAACGCTTGGCATGCTTGACACAACTAGCTTTTGAAAGACACCGCAAAAAAATCGAAAGTTTCCAGTGACTCTATTGGAAGCACAACATCTCTTTAAATATGATTGCTTAAGGACTACTCCCCAAATGCAGAAGACAGTGAAGTGATTTACAATTTGTTCACAAAAAATGGTCAAATCTCTAAACGTTAAGGTTGGTGCCATTTTGGTGTGTTCTGAAGAGATGAAGGACTTGGGTTCACCTAGGCAAAAGGCTATCCTGCTTCAACTGTGCCTGGTAATGGTATAAACATAGTTGCGCTTACATACATATGCTTACACTTGTATAGCTGATTTTAGCCAGGGAAGGAATTATACTGCTAAAAAACTTTTTATTAATATACATTCATCACTGTGTCCAAACCAGCATTATGCCAGCGTATATACACTGGAAAAATAATAACACTCTTAAGCAATCCCAGCTACATGATTATAAGCACCACCTGTCTCCTCAAATAGCTTTTTATCCCTCTTCTGAACACTTACTTTAAGGATGAAACATATAAAAGTGAATTGCACTCTGTCTTTCCTGCAGAAAACAACATAGCGTATGGTCCATTTAATGTCTTGAAATAACATTAAGTGAACCAAAAAAACTGAAAGTTGGTTTTGGCATGTGACATATTCGTAAATCAGCTTTCCATTGCATCAAATCCTCCATTATTTTTAATAATGAAATTGATGTTGCAGCCTTTACCTAAGTAAAACATTCACTTAATATCACTGAATATTTCAAATGAGTATTCAAGGCAGGAGCTGGTCTGTTATGCTATATATGCTGTGCTTAGAAGCTGAGGAAAGTCTCAATCAAATGTAAGTCACTATGAGACTTCCCAGAGGACTCTGGATGTGTTGACAGCTATTCTGCAGGGCAGGTGCCATCAGGTGTATGCACCTAGAAGAATTCCCAGGGGCAGAGCAGTCAGAAAGGTCCATCTCACTCTTCCTTGCTTGCTCCATCCTCAGAAGTATCTTTGCGTATGAAGATGATTCCATAATTATTTTTCACTGGTTGTAAGACTATTTAAAATTGTAAAAAAATCAAGGGCACAGATATAGTTTAAACCTTCAGTTACCATTGTTTGGAGGGTTATTTTCTAAGGGCTTTTGGCAAATTAGGAAATTCCTGCCGCAGCTGTGAGTACTTCTATTTGAACATCTGAAATTCCACAGCTATCAGCACATTAGCTCAAGCTTTGGTGACTCGTAAATCTTTCTCAGCATCTTATTTCATGAGGTCTAGTTCAAGCATTAGATGGAAACTACATTTTGCAGAGACCATATTTGAATGGCATTACTTAAAGAGAAGCAAATGGATTTTTACTTTAACAGTAGTCCAGGTAGATATTAGAGAGTGTTCAGAAAAGCAAAGATCCGGTTTGAGCTAGACAGCAGGTCTTTAATAGAAAAAAAAGACAGAGACATTTTTATTATTAGTAACGATATGAAACATCAGGGATATCTGAAGATCTGAGACGAGAACACATTGTCTAAAAATGCAAACTTGAAGGCAGGCAGAGCCCTGACACAGCACCTACCTTGCCAATAGCTGGTGACAAGCAGATCCACCCACCCAAAGAATGCTGTTTCAATTCCCACTTCTTCAGCCTCACTTTCAACACACCCTGCAGACAGTGGAAGGGCTGCTTGTAGCATTTTGAAGCTATCAAGTGCTATCTAAGCCTGTGTAAGAGCTTTCTAAACATCCATCCCAGGTTGACCTATGACACAGGTAATGGTATACCTAGTTAAGAAACAAGAAAACTGTTTCTATGATGTTCCCTATGGTTTTCATGAGATTGCCACCCAAGCATCCATTTTCCCTGATCATTAAAAGCCATGGCCTGCTTGTGCCTGCTCAGAGACTCAATCTTTTTCTGCATCGCAACCTATTTATGGGTGCTTTAACTCAGCCTAGCATAGTCCCTAGACTGGTGGTTAGGGACTCCTGCTCAGTCCCATGGATCTGAAACTTCCCAAACTTTAGAGAACCTAGATCAGATCTTCTGCTTTCTGTTCCATCATTGGCCTATGGATTGCTTGCCACGTTCCTGAAAATGTAGGGTTTTGATCCCCTTTCTTAGGACCCAGGATAACTTTTGCCTAGAATGAGGTGCCAGCTTAGCCCAGCACTTTACTCGCAAAGCACCTTAAACGAAGATGCAGATCCTTCTCACTGCCAAATATCCACACAATCAGGACACTCATCTAGGTAGGGGAGCTAGGTTTGTGTTGCCTACTGTCCTGGTTTTGGCTAGGACAGAGTTAATTTTCTTCCTAGGAGCTGGTATAGTGCTGTGTTTTGGATTTAGTAGGAAAATAACGTTGATAACACACTGATGTTTTTAGTTGTTGCTAAGTAGTGTTTATACTAAGTCAAGGATTTTTCAGCTTCTCAAGGCCAGCCAGCAAGAAGGCTGGAGGGGCACAAGAAGTTGGGAGGGGACACAGCCAGCACAGCTGACACAAACTGGCCAAAGGAATATTCCATACCATATGACGTCATGCCCAGTATATAAACTGGGAGGAGCTGGCCGGGAGGGGCAGATTGCTGCTCGGGAACTAACTGGGCATCGGTCGGTGACTGGTGAGCAATTGCATTGTGCATCACTTGCTTTGTATATTCTAATTCTTTTAGTATTATTATTGTCATATTATTATTGTTATTATTATAATTATCATTATTTTTCCTTCCTTTCTGTCCTATTAAGCTGTCTTTATCTCAACCCATGAGGGTTTTTTTTCGATTCTCTCCCCCATCCCACTGGGTGGGGGGAGTGAGCGAGTGGCTGCATGGTGCTTAGTTGCCGGCTGGGGTTAAACTGCGACACCTACACACTGGGCACAGTGCCCTACCAATGATAACAGAGAGACTTTTCACCACTTTCCTCCACAACCCAGTGATTATTCAACAGCTTATGCACAGTGAAATAATCCATCAAGAAACCTCAAGAGCATCCAAGTCAGTCTGTCCACCAACAGCCCGATGGTTTGAATCCTCTCCTGACAGACTGGTGGGCACTTACACATGCACTTGCTCTTCTATAGAAGGTTCTCACCAAAGACCAAGGGGAGCTACAGACAGGAGAGGCTTCATTGGCGTACGTGAGAATATACAGATCTCAGCAAAAACGTCTGGGCTAGACTAGACACTGGAAGCATTTACATCCATGGACTGTCTGAATCACTACTCTGTTAGATTAAAGAGAGATTTCGCCTCCTCCAAGCTTTGCTCCGGGCAGAACTGGAACATGTCCTGAGAGCATGCCCCAGAGGACAGGGACGTCACGAGGAAGACTGACAAAACATGTGGAGCCTAGGAACCTGGAGAGGACTTAGATACTGATCTGCTATCAGGATTTTGAAAGAAATCCATATTTCCAACACCAGAAATGTAGACATCTAGAAATCTGCACTGATGGGAATTCAGTTTCTTTGAAAGGTATGAAAAGGTTCCAAGGATCTATGTTTTGCATTTAAGTACCTTAAGCTCCTTTGCAGACCTTGGCCTTTGCTTTTTATCTCTGACACTGATGTTATTCACGGCTTGTGTATTTTTACAGGGCAAGTGACATAATAGTCTACTACATCCAGTCAATAAAAATCCAAACGGAGCTGCAAAAAGCAAAAGCTTTTTTTTTAAACCCTACACAGGAATTCTGTGTTGTTTAATGGACTACCTGCAGTGCAGGGAATTGCTTTGGGGCAGGTGGAAACAGGGTCCAGAACTCCTGAATATATTCAAAACAAATCATTTCCAGACAATGACACGGTTTTCAGGATTAATAACACAGGTGATGTAGTGCAAGTAGGTAGCCTTCAGAGATACCAGTCCTCCACCCCTGCTTCCTGAAAGTCAGCTCTGGAGCTTTTATTGACTGTGTGACTATTATTTCCAGTGAATTTCCAGGCGGATGCTGCTGCCAGCACATTATGTTTTTCAGAATCAGCAATATAAAGTCAGATGTGTGACACAGGCTGCTTAACTGCAAAATGGTGGCCCTTTGATGTCGCCATTTTCACCAGTAACTTATGTACCCAGTCAACACCAGCCACATATGCTCTAGCACTGACAATGCAGAAAAGTCCAGCACATCAGTTACATCAGAAGACAATGAACATCCTTCTACCTCTCTTATATATTAAAGATTTTTACAGCGTGTCTACTGAGCAAACTTCTTCATGGAAATGCCAGCAAAGGTTATTGTGGTTCTAGTGCTGGTTTGTCATCCATTAATGCAGGAGGTGGAGCACTCACGCAGCCTGTGAAACACCTATTTCCAATTGTTTTCTTAGCCTAAGGAATATCAAATACATGTGTCCCAGGAATGGGATCTAAACATTGAACTGTTGGAGGATGACTTCATACACCCTTCTAGACAGCCAACTTTCCCTGGAGGCATAAAAGGTTCACTAGGCCAAGAGATAATCCTTCTTTTTTCAGTTTAAAGAATGCCTTTGCAAGAGTGGACTTGGGTTCCAGTCCTTGCTGTAAGACCTGTTTAAATATCTTGTCCAATTACTATGGATACTGTAGAAATAGGATGCACAGTTCCTAAATGCAGTAAAATTGGAAGAGCGTGTTCACATCTTTCAGGGAGAGGACCCAATCACTCGGTTAGAGTGTTGATTTCATTACTTCTTCTGTCTCATTCATTTTTCCTTGGGCAAGCCTTAAGAGTGTGATCAAAACTTAGTACAGGACCATTGATAGACACTCTTTTCATCTGTCTTTAGAGAGCCACATTCATATTTCACTTCACTTCTAATTTGCCCATGCCATAATTAGCATAAGAACACACTTCGCAACATGGTCTCATTGTTTTATAAAACTAGTTAAAAATAATCAAACCAACAACAAAAAAAGCACAAGTCTGATGTTATTTAGCTTCCATATTCTTTCTTGCAAAATATTTCAGAGTCTGAAGAAATTTAGTATTAAGCAATAATTTTAATATTCAGCTTATAGTTATATTGAGTTCATCCTCCTTACTCATGCCCCTTGGGCTGTCACTCCCCTTGCTGTTTTCATCTTTAAATAAATACTTTCAGCAGGTTTTCTTTTGCCTCTTAGTCATCATTTGGCCAAACTTGATATTCTTTTTTTTTGAACTTTCAAGATATGATTTGTTGAACTAACCCTTTGACTTCTCATTCAATACTGTTACTCTTCAAATTCAACATACATTTCTTTATTATTGTTGCAATTAAATTCTTTAATACCTATCTGAGCTTTACATATGAAGCACTAAAACACTTGACTCTGGAACTATTTAATGTTAAAAGCTGTTTTTTACTTCTTGATCTCTATTAAAACTTCTTTATTGACACTATGATTTCAAAACATCTTTCTCCAGCTGTGTATCTCAGTCCAAAGCAAATCCAATGGGGAACATAATTTAACCTTTTTCCAGATTTAATCGTATTTATTCATTCTGAAAGTACTTCAGCCATCTAACTACTACACTCATCTGGGCTTTTTCTAAATCTATAGAAAGGTGCTTCTAGACAGCGCATCCTTCCTCTTAGCCTTGTCACTTCTTTTTGAGGTACCTTTTTCTCTTCATTTTTTTTCAGGAGAATTTAGAAAACTACAATGTTCTAACCAAGTAATACTCAGATAGCTGAAGCTAGGCAAGACGTCTTCTCCATCTTCCGTAGACTTTGGCAACTGCTTTGACTTCAGTGTTCTTTAGTTTCCATTAACATAATAAATAATGGCTTTTAGTAAAGCTGGGCCTAGCACCAATTCTTGCAATACTCCTTATGTTCATCTTCTCTTCCAAATTGGTACATTGCCATTATCATTAACCTTGATTTATGGTCCCTTGTCTGCTTGCCAGCGTACTTGAAAGTGTAGTTATCCAAGACATTTTTAATTCATTTCTGAAATGAGACTCCATGCCATGCTATTATAAAGTCCAGATTCAGCAAATATTCTGAATTCCTATTGTATATTAATCCTGCCACTCCATTTTACCAGAGATGTCATTTTGAGGAGAACACAAAGCCTAAGGAGTGTTAAGAACCAGCATTCCCATCACAGCAAGCGTAGGGGAAATAGGTTTGACAGGTTGAAGAGATGACTCTAGATTTCAGGAATACTCATATGCCTTTTATGTACAGCAGTACAGACCTTCTATTTTATCATTATGCCAAGGAGCCAGCATGAAATTGCCTTTATTCATTTTCCTCAAGAATTCGTAAGCCTGGGCTCCATTCATCCGCATTATTAGAAACATAGTTCATTTCTATTGGTAGTTGTCTTCTAAATACCTTCAGGAAAGTTGGCATTCTGAGGGGGAATTAGTTTAGTATGATTATCCTTGATTTATTCAATACAGTCCCATTATACTCTAAGGACTAAATCCTCCTTTTTTTTCAAAAGTTTCTTTTAAAATAGTGTTTGTTCTCAAAAGGCTTACCTTGTAATAATCAGTGAGAGAGGTAGTTAAGCTTCTCCACACTGAAAATTCTCTTGATTTCTTTCCACCTTCATCTTTACTGATAAGAGGAGTGGAGGCAATTGAAAATCTGATTCACAAGTGCAGGAACTCCGAAACTAGATAAGGAAAAGCCTCCTCTCTGCAGTGGGGCAGACAACCCATCCCCCACAGAAGAGCATCTAAAGTGCAATGCAGTGGCAGAAATTATTTCCATCAAATCAAATCAATGGGACAAGGCAGCTATAGACAAGTGCTTCTTCCCTAAACCAGTAAGAAGGGGGAAATTTTCTCCAACTTTTAGGAAGGAAAAGGAACCAGTGTCTGCTTTTGTGTTCTGCTGATATGAAGAACTAGAACCAGAGTCCCAAATATATTAACATGATCTTGGTGATGTGCAGCATTACAGTAAAAGCTCAGATAGCAGCCTGCTAGTGCCCTAGCAACAACTGCAATTAGAAAGCTCTTGTAATTTCTTAAAGATAATAGAGAATATAAATAAGGATAAGAATAAATTATCAAGCAAAGCTTTCTACTTAGTGGTATTCTTCATTCCTTCTTCCCTCAGTTCCTGTGAGAGTTATTGCACAGGATAAGCACACTGTTTGACAGTCTTTTAGATAGTGTTAAATACAGTAATCAGCTTCTTCAGGGAGGAAAATAGTTATCAACAAAGGTTGGGGCTGGAGAGTTCTTGCATTTTCTAATCCTGATTCTACAGAATAAACCCAAACCAGTGCCAAGAGGTAAAGAAGAGCAACTGTCTCAGTTGCTAACCCTTAGTGTCATCCCACTCCAGGGCATGTCGAGTACAAAATCTCATCAGACACACTTCGATCCAACAAACTGATACTTCTGCTGTGACCTTATAGCTGGTGCTTAAAGCTGTCTCTGTGCAATAAGATAACAGAAGTAGTATAGGAGCCTTAAGCAGGCAAATAAATTCTTATAAAGCAACCAAAAATGTTATGCAAAGACATAAGGTGGAAAGGGAAAAGGTACGTGAGAGAAGAAAAGACATTAGGAATTCAAGAGAGAGTTGGGGATTAGCCAAAGTTGGTAGAAGAAACAACTTTATATGGCTCCTTTAGGCCTGGGGCAATGAGAGGTGGGAAGGTATCTTGGTTGATCGTGAAGTATCAAGAGGAAGTCATGGTAGCTATGAGAGCTGGGTTACAATATGGGCATTTCAAGACATTTAATTCTCTTTGTTTCATCTCTTTTTTTTGAGAATTCTAGATTTGAAGAGGGAGACAGAAAGAAAGAGAGGGAGGGGAGAAGGAGGGGAGGGAGAAAGAGAGAAGCCCATCCTTTCATCAGTTTGTCCACCAGCTTTATCTGCCAACAAAACCCCATTTTGATTCCTGACTTTTCATTCCATTCTCCATTTGCTTGCCCACCTCAATTTCAACATAAACTTTGGAAAACATTAGTGGACCTATTTGTCTGAAACAACTGTGCTCTTTCTTCTTTGTTTTCATCTCTTTAACAGCTGCTTTCCAGCAGCTAAGAAAGAATTTAGGTCTGCTAGATGTTAATTATTACTCTGCTCTCTTACTCCCACTGCCATATGTACACCCTGATCCTGCTGTCCCTTATCATAAAAAAATCACAGAAACTACGCTACACGGATAGAGTTACACTAAAAATGTTTCTACACACAGAGGTCCTTATTCAGATATTGAAAATATTCTCTTGGGGAAACTTGACTTCAGTGGGAGTTGGTCCATATAACGGCTGAGCAGAGATTTCAGGGCATGAACTGCAGAGCACAGGAACTCCCACGGAAATTTTATTTAGCAGATCAAGGCAGTGAAGCTTCGCCAATACGCTGTTGTGGGAATACTGACGCCACAACTGAAAAGCATTGACTTCTGCCTCTGCTTAGGATATATTGTAAGATGAGAACCTACATTTATATATCAGCTTAAGGCTGTAAAGCTTTTTATGACATTTCAGGTTTGATTGATAAAAGCATGTTTGTTATTGTTTTAGTGTTACTTTTCACATGATCTAATTTGTAGACCTAATAGTAGATTTAAGATATCCTATAGGTGGAGTTGGTAGCACTGCCTACTATTAAACTTTCCTAACACTTCTACTTACAAGACTCTGTATTCAACAGCTTATAGCGTTGCCAGAGCTGAACCATTTGGGCTGAAATTTTACATGATGCTCAGAAAATTTAGCCTTAGGCTGAATTTTACTGGCAAGTATCAGCCAAAATAGTGGAACTGTTCAGCTTTCTCCAAGAACAAAACTGGGAAAATTAAACAATTTTTGCAATTTTAAAAGTATACAGACATTTTCTTGGAGAAGCTAGAAGCCTATGCTACAACACGTATTGGAAACACAGTGAAAATAACACTTTCTTACAGGGAGCATGCTTTCACTGTTTTCCACCAAATCTAGACAAAGTTTTACAAGATCAACTTCTATGAAATCACAGATTAAATGGGCTCAGCAGAAATAGCTTCTGTTTTAAAAGCTAAACAGCACCAATTATGTCCTTACTGAACAGCCTTAAGCTTCTCACATCTCCTGTAGTGCTGGGTTTCAGAATGAGAAATAGGGTATCTGTCTCTTCCAGATTCCCCCCTTTTTGGGGCACAGAGATTTCAGTACAGAAAACTAGGCAATGCAAATGTGGGTGAAACATGAACTTGGATGTGAGGAAGCAGGGAGGAGAAATTGTCTACTAAGAATGGGAGAGGGGACAAAGACACATTAGCTGAAGGGAATGACGCTCTGAAAATGAGTGAACAAAGACTTAAACCTTTGCTGGAGGATGGGAACTGGGGCTGGCCAAACTACATGGAATAAGAAGCCCAGGAGAATCAATGCAGTCATAGGAACATGTTGGAGAAGGTGAGACACAAAGTGACAAGCTGGGAGTCATAACATACTTTTTTTAGCCTGTAACAGATACCCAGCTTCCTAAGTCTCATCATTTGCTGTTGCCAGATAGTAGCTGTGAAACCCATTGGTGATCTATGCGCATTTTTCTCCTTCACAGCTGGTGTCTATAAATTATCTCCATTTACTTCTGCTATAAATTATTTAACTGCTTGACCGCACCATGCTGAATTCAGTAATGACATATGATGAAATACCTCTATTTCTTTTACAAGAAAAGAAATAGGAAATCAGGCCTAGTCAGAAATGGGTACCGTAGTTTAAGATGGCACTGCCCTCTATGCCAAAAAGTTGATTATTGTTCCTCTGATGGATTTAACTGTCCCCATGGCTGCATCATCACCAGATGAAATGCCTAAAAATGTCTCCTCCGTATCAGTTTGAATTCTGGTGACTTTTTGCTGAAAGATGCTCAGACTTGACTGATGTTCCACTGAACCAGACAAAGAGCATTCACACAATCAGGTTACCTGACTCATAACGACAGTAATCTCCAGCTAGGACATGGCCTAAAACGCAATGAATAATGAAAGAATTTGAATAGTACATAGTCCAAAACTCAGAAGTCAGTGGAAAAATAATAAATAGGCCTTTGTTAATTCATTTGGTACCATGATGATGTAGTGGGCCTGTGGAAAATGCTGCATGATATCAATGGAAGAAAAATGCTTGTGCTCAAAGAATTATTTTCTAAGATTTCAGCACCTGGTTTTGGTCTCTAAATTTGCCTGTGACATTTTAAAAGATTCTGCATGTGCCAACACATATAATTCCCTAAAATAGGAATTGTTCCTTGTGCCTTATGTTTTTCATCACACCAGATTTCCTTATCTCTCTTCCTGGTAAAAGAAATTTTATTCTGGGTGCCAGAATTTATGCTGCCCAGAGTTCAGTTCAGTGTTCAGTTATTTATTTGTGAAACCAAAGTAGAAAATTACAAACCATTCTGGATACTTTTTCTGAGTTTTGTATACTAAACCAAGAAACCAGAGATTTCTGACTTTTTTGTTGGAAAAACCTAAGGTGCTATTTCACCTACAGCCGAGCTTAAGAGGAGTCAGTCACTGTTTTTTCCACTGTTTGTCTTGGCCTCTAACCTTGTACAGTTTTACTTTGTGTCCACCAGTGCCAGCAAAGCTTTCCTGTTCATTCAGCATCAAACACAGAAAACTCAGCTCCATGGAATTAAATTCTTCCTCTTGTCTACAGCAGAAAGGTTGAAGCTTATCTTGAGCTAAAGCAGCTTGTATTTTGTCTTTGCTCTCCAAGACTTCATACTGCAAGGCTCAACAGAAAGGTTTCAATGACTTGCTAGGATTCTGATCAAGCACTGTTGGTTTGGGGTTTTCTTAGAAAAGCCTTTTCACCTTCCTGAAATGGAGGAAACCTGAGAACAATTATGAGAGGAGGAAATCGTCCACAAACTTAAGAGCCCGCAGGCTGCTTATTAAAGCAGTACTACGCATTTGAGGAGCAGTGGCTTTGTAGTAAGGCTGTAGACTAGACTGAGGTGATCTGGATTCAGTCCTTGGTTTAAACAGTGTAGATTTAAGCAAGTCACTGAGAGCTACAGCCAGTGAGGAACTTACACCATGAAGAGAGGATTTTGGTGGAATAAAGGTACCGACACCCAAACGTCTCAGGCTAGATGCTGCCTGCCCTGTGCCCATCTGGGATACAGGAACGAACCATTCCTCCGGTTGTGCCCAAAGAGGTCCAAGCAGTTAATTTAGAGAGATTACGGATCTCAAGAAAATCCTAATCCTGAAAAAGACAAAATACCATTTGTATACGTAGTACAAGTTTTCTTCCCATACTCTGTTCAAAGAATTTCCAGTGCAAATTTTAGCTGTGCTAGAACAGACCAAAACCCAAGACTCCCCCCTCCACACTAGCCACCAGTTGCACACCCCTGCTGGCTTTGTTTCCTGCTGGACCTTGAATTCCTTCTGGCACAGTGGAGAGGGAGAGCTCCAGTTCTTCGCAGCATAGCCCAGGAAGCCAGGGCACTGGTATCTGGTATGAACAACACGGTCGAATGCCCTACATTCAGTGCCTGTCTGGACCAGCTCTTTCCCTGGTAAGTGCTTAAAGCATAAGACTATTATACAAAACAAGGGAACCGCTTTCATCTTCAGGGCTCCTATTTTTAAAGAAAAGCATGAGCGTTATTCTTTCAAAAACCAGATGTAAATGTCTAGCCACAGAAGACCCTAGGCTCTAAAATGGATGGATACACCATTCTGCAGGCTTGAATCCAGAGTCTATGCTCTGGAGAGGGATAGTATTCATAACATATAAAAACCCTGTTCTTAGTTTTTCCTGTTGGTTAGCATTAATCTTCTCCTTGCTTAATACATGTGTTATGTATTTTCCAAGATGTCTGATTTTCCCCCTGCTGTTCAAAGGGAGCCTATGTACTTCATACACGCTTATTCTTTGCACTCAGTGGGTCAATGAACTAAAAATGCTGTGTCCAAAGGCATCAAAGTCCTCTTAGGTAACCAAGTCAGAGACCTATGGGATAGGTTCATATCATCAAATTTCTTCTCTGTGTATGTAACAAAATTCGGTATCTTGGTTTACTTGGCCTATCCGAAATATCCACAGCCCACAGACTTACCCTCAAAACAGAAAAACAATTTATTAGTGTGACAAACAGAATATTTATGAAGAATATTACAGAATCTAAACATGGATTTTTTTGGACACAGAAATGGAGGCATAAAGGCCCTCTGTAGCAGAGTCACAGCAAACCACTGGCTGGAGCGTTGCCACTTTGCAATTCCGATTAAACACTTTTCCATCCAACCACTGAAGCCATCCAGCATATTCTGCTGAAGTCTGTGCAACGGATTTGCTAATACAAGTGGATGAACTAGCTCAGTCTATAATCACTTCTCCTTAATGTGAATGGGACTACAGAGACAAATACTATTACACTGGATTCATCCACATTTTCCAATTACTGTCCTAAGTGTTACAAATGCCTCACCACAAGAAATGAAATTTCTATTTCAGATTCCCACAACCACGTCAGTTATCACAGAATCATAGAAATGTCGACTGGAAAGGACCTCTGGAGGTCATCTTGTCCAGCCTCCCACTGAAAGCAGGATGGTCACCAATGCTGGATCAACCCACCTGTAATTTTGTCCAGCCTGGTCTTGAAAACCTCCAAGAATGAAGACTCTACAACTGTGCAGCCATGAGTCAATCTAACCAAAGAAGCCAAGCAATTTAAGGCTGAATGGAAGGCACCGTCCCAAAGGGAGAACCAGCTCTGGTTGTGTAATCTAGCATTTTGTCTTCAAGAATATTCTGCAGATGTTTAGGGGGAATATATTAAAACAGGGAGTAGGTAGACTGATCGTCTTACAGCAACCAGATAAATTAATGAAAGGGAAGTCTTTTTACAAATATTATTGCACACAAAAATGCAGATACAACCTGAAGCTCAAATTCCCCAAGTGACAGGGGAATATTTTGCTGGGAAAAGAATACAAGGACTGCATATCACCGATTACTTGCCCTGTTCTTACTCTCTTTCTTTATAAGATGTTACTGGCTACTCAAAAATACAGGATACTTGGCTAAAAAGACCTTTGTTCTTTCTGTACCCTCTGAAGTTCATCATCTGGGTTCTTGTTCTAAAAAACAACAGATTAACCGCCACCACCCCCACCCCCATTTGGATCACAATCTTTAATCTTATACTATCAAGAAAAAGCTAAATGTTCCAAAGTATGAGATCTTAATCATATGGATCAAGACAGAAAAGGAGGCTTAGACATTTAAAGGGGCTACATATTTTCTGGCTGTCATCAGCTTCAAGCTACTACATTGTTGGTTGTTCTGGTTGTCTTTAAATCTCTCTGTGCCTCTGCTTCACAACTTCATTAATAACACTGCTTAAACATGTTTCAAGAATATATACCAAATATATAGTTAAAACACTCATATGTCATGCTAATAGATGTCATTAATAAGTATCCAGGTAAAAAAATCAGAATTGCATCATCACACGTTTGAGGTACACACATTAAAAACAATTGCCCAGATCAATTTACACAATAGAGAATTATAGAACAAAAATAAAACGCCTGATTTAACAATATCTTTAAAATGGTGAAACAATAATTATTTCACCTCCAAGACTTTGAAAGGCAAATAACACCACTTTGATACTGAATATACTGAGCGTTCATGTAAAACTATGAAGACAACAAATTCCTGCAAATTCTCTTGCATCATTTTCATCTTTCTGTGCTTGTATTGTTTATACACCCTTTGGTTTCTCTGTCCCTGACTCAGACATGCATCATCTCTATTTCTGGGAAAATATTATTGACATTTTGTCCTTGGGTGTCTGTCACTAGTGGGGGGGGGAAGGGCGAGACTATCTAATGCATGGAATGTAGGTCATGAAAAGCTGAGGGCGCTCAAGATGGTTTTGAACCAGAAAACAGGCTTTACTGGAATGGGAAAATAAGAAATTAGACAGCTTCATGTGATTTAATTTTAGATGCTTCACTGAAACACCACAGCTGCTCCACTGGTAATGTCTTTTCTGGAGACAATGAGCGGAGTGTTCTTACAATGGCTTAGTGCTGGTAGGCAAACTGGGCAAAATTCAGCAATTAAAGAACTTCTTTTTTTCTCTGCAGAAATACTGGGGACTCGTCTTTCCTCTCCTCCAGTTCGGCTTGCGCGTGCGCGAAAGCTGCTAGGTACATGCTAAAGCTTAGACACTACCTCACCCCCTCCAGCCCCATCCAAGGCAATCGGTAAAGAGCACTTTGCATTACTGACAAAGGAATTTGGGACAGTTGGAAAGTGCTTCACAAGCTTTTTCCATTCCAGTTCTTCTTTCTGGGCGGTCCTTACCAGAGCCTGCTCTGGGTTTTGGCTCTTCTCTACCCAAAGCTGGCCAGAATAAATTCAGTTATATAACATTTGCCAGACACTCCTCTGTTCTTCAGACTGTTCCTTTTCACCACATTACCCCAGATTTCCAATTTGCCTAACAGCATTTCCTCCCCTACCTACTTTATCAAATTCTCTCCTTGGCTGTCATTATCTCTGTGGGAATGTCTACGTAATATTTAAAATTATTTCATATCCCTAACTCCTGCTTCTGGGCTCCAAAGTTAAAGCATAATGCTGCTCTCTCCCTGATCACACTCAAATGGGTACCCAACAACAAGTTACAAAGGGAGATATGAATATCTCAGCCATCAGCACCTATCTTAGGAAGCTCTCATTTCCCATAGAGTCAGTAGAGAATAATGCTTTTTCTAACTTAGGTACAGGTACTAGGCATAGTGAATATCCTTAAACAGTCCTAAATATGTGACACCGAGGCCTTAGAAGCATTCATGTAGGAAACACAATTTCCTTCTAGGAAAGCAGAAACCTCTCTTTTGTGGTTCTGTATTCCAGCTACATTTCTAAGGAACTAAAAGGAGTGATGACTTGCAAGGTATAAACGTACTGCCGTTGGTCCTTGCTATTGGTCCTTTTGATGTTCTGCTCCCCTCCCTCTGCCCTTATCAAGCGATGTGTGAAGAGCATCGCTTTGGCTGCCAGCTGTCACACCAGCTCAGGTGTTAGTCACAGCCTGGGCACGATCCTGAACCCACATCTCCCAAGTGGTCACTCATGTCCTGAAGTTAGGCTTTACATCTAATTTCTAACAGTAGCCAGGTGGTTACTGAGGATTTTGAAGACTACCGAACCTAGTGATTTCCAAACCAATGTTTACACAAATGGGAGGCACAGGATGTTTAACGTCTGTCTGCTACACTTCAAGCGCAGTTACCAGAAACCATGCCATCCTCTATCATTATTTAATAGCTCATTTGAGAATAACAGGGTGATTCCCTTTTCAACAGTTGTGGCCCAGAAAACACAAGATTACATAACTTCAATCACCTATGGACAGCTTACAAGAGAATAAGTTCAAAAGATCTTTGGAAGTTTCTGACTGCAGAAGCCTAATCTTAAACAAAGCAGCACAGAACATTATCAGGAAATAAGAGACATTCTTTCAGGGTTACAGACAAATGCATATTGCAGGTAATTTCTCAGTAAAAATGCCTACTAGCAATCCTCAAGTTTGCCTGCAAATGTAATAATGTCCAGGAAAGGAAGCAATGTCGTAGATAAATGACGCAGAAGGATCTCTGCACTGGCAATGAGAAAAATGATACCATTTAGTCATTTGAAAATATGTGATGTTACTCCACCTGATTTTTAACAATAAGGGGAAAGAATTAAGAAGAATTAATTTTAAAGTGCCAATTCAGATGTACATATGTTATAGTAGATCTAATTAGCCCTTATAAGGACTCAAAGGGAAATGTTGCAAAGGGTAGGTCAATCAGAATGTTATTAAAAAGGAGAAAACAAATTTGCATATAAAAATCCCACCTGAAAATAGCATATCCAAGGCCTAAACATTTCAGGTTTTCCTGTAATATCCGAAGTATAAGACAAGAGAATGTACTACACTGACATTCAGCCCAAGGGAGAAAATTTGGATGGATGCACTGGCTGAACATAATGTAACTCCAGATATGAGTGAGGCTGTCAGGATAAGTTTTCCTGGGTAATTAATCCAGAGAGAAGAAAAGTTCAGAGGTAAAGCAATTAGGAATGACTGCACCAAACTGGAGAGACAAGTTAAATCAGATGTTTCAATCACTGACATGGCTGTATTTCATGTGCGCTTTATCACTTGGTTTACTATCAGTAAAGAATCTGGTAAATGAAACAAGGTCAATACAGAATGCAAGATAAACCTTGATTTTAAAAACCCCTTTAAATCCAATTCAGCTAAGGCATAATAGTTAAAACTCTCAGACTGTTAACTTCTATCCCAGTTGTTCAGTTAGAGCCTGAACTGTAACCTTTGAAAATTAACAGACTCCCACAGGAATGCAGAATTTCAAAATATAGTGCTGTTGCATGTCTTTTTCCACTCATCTACCTGATATAAAACTAGCAGATTAAAGTCAGGTTGTATAGGAGTTTGAATTTTTAAAATCTGGATATGTTATTAAATGCAGACAATAAGCAGTAGCAAGCACATAGGGAAAATTCTATACTTCAAGCCATGATTTTTCTTTTCAATAACATTTTTGCAGCTCTGCTCTTCATACAGACTGAGACTCCTCAAGTTCAGTCTGTCCCCTCTGTAATTCTCTGGTGATGCAGTCTGCAAACATGCTAAGTACCATAGCCCTTAAATATACATACCAGTACTTCAAGCCCTTTGAAAAACCAAGCCTCTTTCAGCTTTTCCCTTGACAAGAGCTAGTGTGACAGACACACCAGCTGCTCAGACCTGAATAAGGGCTTTTTGAAGCAAAACCCATGAGCATACCAAACATTCAAAATGAGACTGTAGCAGATACATACTGCCTGAAAATTAGGGATAAGTCAGAGCTGTGACACCTATAGTGGTATTTGTATTATATAGGCTATATTAGTAATTGGCAGCATCTTGGTTTAAACAATAAATCAGCCATCTCTTTGACTTGGCTCACTATCAGGTGACCTAGTTAAAGAAAATAAGTGCCTGCAAGACTGAAAAGTTCTCAAAGTGATAAGAGGTTCACAATCAAAACCATTGCATGCCAGATTTCGCCACACTGAATGCTTGCAGTAGATAACTTGCACATCTGCTAATGGCATATGTCATTCCTTGACTGTTTCAGTTTATAGTACACGCTCCTCTGAAGAAAACAATCAGAGATTTTTAAAGCCTTATCTCTAGCAACTTTCCCCTTTCCAATGGCTTAATTTCTGAAGAAAAGAGAAATCTGCTTTCCACTGGAGAGGAAGGCAGGTGGGATGTCAGTATATGTCTGTGACTTTAGAGAAGACAGGTAACAGTCCCTGGAAGGTCTTGCCTGGTCAGTATTGTAGTTGCTCTCCATTTTTGCATGTTTCCTCCATAATAAGGCTGAAAGGCACTGAGAAGATTTCTCCCTGGCTGCTTGCTGTATCTGTGCTATGGAATGAATACAATCACTAGAGCAGCAAGATTGGCCACGGCTCTCATGCTGATACTAATGAGGTTCCTGGTATAATTTCCATACCCCCTCTAAGCTGATGCTATAAATAACAATCAGTGCAGCCTTACATGGCTAAGTCTTGATAAAGTTTCTGATGGTGCCAAAATATCCTATTTCTCTGCGTGCCAGATGCTTTTAATAAAGTGACTTCCATCTTCTGGAACTGTGTTTGCATTACCCTTGTCCCCCTGAGCTGCTTACAGTGATGCTTACAGTTGGGTCAACTTTTTTCCCCTGTCTTGCCCTTTTGCCTCTGTATAAGAAATATGATCATTATTCTCTGGAGCCACCCACAAAGAAGAAAGGATGTGTATGGACAACCTCTTTCTGAGAGCATTTCACGTTGATTTAAGACTTTGTTCCATTCATGGCTCACTTCCACTGCTTTTAGAGAAAGCTCTCTAAAAATGGCCAATAACTAAGCACAAATTAAAAAAAATGGGGTGAAAGGAAAAGAACTCTAAAGCTGACAATAACACAGAGACTTTGTGTCCAGGTGACCTGCTGTGCAGTGCCTGCTCCCAGAGCTGAGTCCAGAACTCTGTGCTAGGTCCTGAGCACCTGAGGAGCATCCCATTAAAACTGTCTTTGGATAAAATTCATTAAGATCCAAGGACCAAGCCTAGGTCACTCTTCTAACTAAGCTAAGGTCATGCTTGTTGCTATGCTCTTGTTCAGAAATGACAATTCTTAAATCCTTTTTCTCACAGAAGCACAGTTTTTGCCATTTTCCCCGACAGTGACTTAGTTAAGCCAATTTACTAGGAGATGAGAGATGTTAGTTTGAACTCCCTTAACCAATGAATGGAATCAAAGCCTGATTCCACATTTCCTGGGCAAGTGGCAGAGTCACAAGTATACTGTATTGAAAGGGTACATTCCCTCCTAAACATGTTTTTGTTGTTTGGTTTTCTTTAAAAAAAGAAGAAACCACTACAAGGAGCCAGAAAATCCCATAGCATAGCACCCCTTCAAGAACACCTACAAGAGCAAGCTGTGGAGCAGAGAATCTGACATCCTACATAGATTTTGGCTTAACTACAATACTGAGTCTCATCGCAACTGCATTGACATAGGATAGATGCAGAGATGCAGCTGTAGGTATGCACATCTTTGGAGTTCAGGTGTTTCTCAGCATCGATGGCACTTGAGGAGAGACGTTTCAATATTGCAATACTGGACCTCAGTACCTAATGTCAGTTAAGACTTATTTAAGATAGCTCCTCAGACCCTAGTCCTCATAATCTAATCCAATCAGGTCTTTGTTTTTGCCCTTGGGGCAGGAATCACACAGGACACTGAGTAAAAAATTCCAGTTTTTCCCATTGTTGCTTCCAGTGCAATTAGCTAACGTATTTATTGTAATTCATGAAAGGGATCTGTTGAGAGCTTAAAGGTCAACTGGTCTGAATGGAATTAAATCCATCTCCTATGTGGAAAGGAAGAAATAAAAGACATGGAAAAAACCAACCAACCAAAAACAACCAAACCTTTCCATAATGTTTGTGTTCCAGTAAGTACAAAAGTGAAGCAATTGCTGTCCTTTCTTGCTCTTAATGAGTAAGCACATTGCTGACTGCAGCACATCTGCTGTATGGGGTGGACTGACAGATACTGCCTGCAGCCCACATTGGGATAAGGTCTTCAACAGAAGATCAAGGAAGCTGAGATGGAGATAAGGGTTTACATGCAAGCTGTAGGACTGACCCCAGAACTGCTCAGTCCGTGACTACTTACGTTCACTGACTTCTACCACTGTGGCTCCACTGTTGCACTCTGGTCTATGTTAGAAAATCTCACAGATGAAGTCTTTTACTATTGAGGAGGGAGAAGTAGAAAAAAAAAGTGTATTCCCACACTCTTGCTTCTGTGTTAAACCATATGCCAGGCACACAAAAAATCTCAGACTAAATTCTCGAAGCTTTTGGGAAATCTATCAAACCACAAACCCAGGCTAAGTCAGAGTGAGTGTGTGAGTCAATGCACTTATTTAGAGTTCAGTAGTAGCTGGGCTCTGACTGTAAGCTTCAGGCCGCGCACGCACAGAGTGAAGTCAGTTGCTGCTCTGAAGAGGTTCCAGTCCACAGTAGGAAAGGAGACCCAGTTCACTGCAGTACATGCAGCAGTTAGATGTCTAGTTTTCAAAAGGGGAATTTGAATTCATTTATGACCCAGAAAGGAAAATCCTAATAATAGTCTTATCAGAACTATGTCTACTTTATTTAGAACTGGAAAGTAGGGTTTTAAAGGTTATTTTCTGAGATCTGATAACTCTTTACTAAAGGATAGAATTTTATTACATGCTATTGAGGATCGGATTAAAGCTATTCTATGGGATTCTTCTTAATCTTCCATTATTGGTCATATTACCTTCTGCATCACCATAAATGGATTTAGAAAAGTAACTGGAAAAAGAGCTGATCTAATTGCAGAAGTAAGTACAGCCTCAAGATTCAAGGCAACAATAAGATGCTATGGGTTATTTTTTCAGTTTTCAGCCAAAGATGTAAGAAGCCTCATTTAAAAAAGCATTCTCACAAAAGGCCACTACTAATTGGGAGATTCTCCCAGAAGAACAAAACATCTGTTGTAAAGAAAGAGTTACCACAATTTGTAGAATTATAAAGATATATCTATTTCATATTCAAATCCTGTTCGAACAATAAGATACTGTTGCAAGAGATGTCACAAGAATAATTTCATTGTGTACCAAAAAATGTGTCTCCAGGCTATAAGAGATTAAGGGCAATTGCTGAAGTTGAGTCTTTCTATCAGTATATTCAGCTCCACAACAAACATTGTGAAACTGGCTTTAGCGTTGATTCAAATTTTATCCTGCTTCAGCACCAGTACTGAAAGTACAATTTTGTTAGTTCAGTACTTATACATCTGGGGTAGACCAACAAACTCTCACAGTATTAGAGACTAGGACCAGATTCTGCTATTGCATCTTATTCTAGTTATACATTGGATCTGGTATTTTGAATAGAAAGGTAATGATTTTGATTATTGAGATAGATACCCCTTCATTAGCCTAGGAAAAAAGTAAGAAGATGACATCTAGGCTATTTCTGTGGAACTGTGTGTTCTGTTTCTCTTTCAAGTAATCACCGTTACTTGTGCCTTCATATTTCTTACTTCAACAGCAGCAATGGCTATCTATTTAGTCTAAAAGCCTTCATTGTTTAGGAAATGTTAGTGCAAAATACTGTAGCCCATCTCTTCAGTGACAACTTGGGTACAACTCTGACTCATCACATACTTTAACGAAGCTCAAGGTCCCAATCCCTTTACTCCAAAATGGTCAGTAGCTGAGCTAAGTGTATTTAAAATTCAGGATACACCTAAGCTGTTCTGGAATTCGTCCTGATCAGGGTAAAACAACATTTGAGGGCAACATTTTCTTAGAGGTTAAACTTACTCTGTTTTATTAAGCTAAAAACTACAGACCGTTACATAATCATATTACTTTTACCAACTGTATGCACTCCTTGAGAAGAGTATCAGAGAGTAACACCTTGCAACTGCCTAGTCACATTTTTATTTATTACCACATTAAGGGCAGGGCAGGACAGGACAGGACAGGACAGGACTAGACTGCCCTCCATTTGGTTTGATGTATCTGCAATTTCATTCTTGCAATGTTTCAAAGGGATCTGAACACTTTTAGCTTTGTTTCTTCAGAAGGAGTCAACATAGTAATTTATACAGATCCTAAAACTGGCTGTATATTTTCCAGCTGGCCACTTGGCTCAAATCCAGGTCACTCCTTCACATAAAATTATAGCTGTTTCATGACAAATGCAAAAGGACTTTGTTGCTCTTAGTCCAGTTCTCAGCAGCTTGTAATTGTAATCACAAAGACTAGTACCTTGTCTGTATTTGCAACAAAGATGGAAGTGATTGACTGGTGTCTCTTTGCCTTCTTCATATTGCTTCTCAGTCACCACTGAAAATAGACTTCATCAATATTTATCAGATAATGGTTTTTTTCCACCAAAATAAAAGTTTATTTTGAGGAAATTACTATTTTCCATGCTATAATGAAGATTTTTTATTTAGCTTCATTTCATGATAAGCTAATGAATAAATCTTGCCTCACTACATACCCCCCTCTGATTTACAATATTGTATATAGGTAACAACAATGTAGGAACTCCTGTTAAAAAGTTAGAATTTCTCACATTTTTCTGTTCATAAATCCTCCCTTTCTTTGCCTGACGTTTCCCCAAGCTTGTCTGCTGCAACTATTTGGAAAAGACAGTTTGGCAAAAAGCAATGGGTGGGAGTGGAAAGACAGGGATCATGAAACTAGAGGTTATTTAATTTGATGACCTAACCTAAGTGGTGAAGCACATAACATATAGCTCTAGTATGATCCCTAATGGGTCTTCTGAATGCTTTAGTAGCGGAACGGCTGGATGCTTTCTTGCATCTTGAGGAATCAAAGAAAATGGAATAAATCTTGTCTTCTATTTTCCTCCTCAAAACTGGCGTGCTCAGAAGTCTTGCCAGTATCAAAATAGCTGCCTGATGAGTTTGTACTGTATAATGTGCACAAATTACTTGCCTTATATTAAAGTCATCTGCTGCTACATTATTCCATGCATAAAAATAGAGAATGCCAGTCTATGCATATTCTGCTTTCTAACAGATTTACGAGGAGGCTGACAGGTGACTTGTAGTTCGCCACTTCCAGCGCACCTTAAAACCCTCAGCTCGTTTTCATAGCGCAAACACTCCAACAGCTCCCAGATGTTTCAGACCTTCCAGAATCAAACGCATTGTTAACATGCAAGGATGTTTATGGGGATTTTTCCTGTTCCTGGTTGTTCAAATGTTCAGTTACTTTGCAGCTGGCTGATAATGAAGGCTGTTTTCCAAAAAAAAGACCTTTTCAGACAAATGTCTGCTGTCGTTGTGCGGATAACATCTGTCAACACAGGCACAATTTTTGCACAATAACACATTACTACACAGCAGAGTCGATCAGGCCAGTTAGCTACTGACCATGGGCTGACTTCTACCTGGTTGAACACAACTTGGGAGATACATCACCTTTCAAGCACTGGATACAGCTTACAGACGTGAGTAACACCATGGACTTCAAGAACTTGCCCTTACTTGCTACCTTTTTTTTTTTGTCTTGGATGACAACAGATCAAATTAATGAGCCTATATGTCTAAGTATTAGTGCAAATATCTTTCATAAGTTACTTCAAGTTTTTCGTATCATATAATTAAGAAAGCAGCAAGTCACATTTCGCAAAGTGTTTCCCATTGGAAGCAAACTTCATTTGAGATTTTTTTTCCTCCAAACCCTATAAAAAATGGAGAGCATCCTTGCCCTTTGACTTCTCCCAATTTTGACTCAAGCACTGGACATTTCATATCAAAAAGTTAAAAGAAAGTGGAAAATCTTCTGCCAAGGCTGAATTCATCTTGTTTGACAGATTAGCTTTGAGTTTTTCCTGTGATACAAAGTACAGCATTAGTTTACAAAGGTCAAAAAAGAAATGTTCTAAGGGATACTTTAATTTTATTTTTACTATTCTGTCTTTAAATTATAAGAACCTTAATATCCTATGAGAATTTTCTAATTGAGACTTGACACACAAAGAAAACATATATAAAAGAAGAAAAAAACCCCCAAAACCCCCACACCAAATTGATTCTTTCTGATAAAGGGGAAACACAGAGTATGAATTTGAGCCAGGAAAACAAAACATGTTGGATAATGGATGGTGACTTATCAGGATTTAAAAAAAAAAAAAAAATCATTGAAATTTAAACTTTCAGCTGAAAGCCAGTCCAAATTAAATGTTAGGATGCTTAAAGACATCACCCTGAGTAATTGGGCACGTTGCCTTTACCCTGCTGAGACACTGAATTCAGACATCTATAAAAGCACATATTCACAGTCATGAACTAAGGTTTCAGTGAAGAGACTGAACATCAGAGAGGAGGCAATGTCCATTTAGACATCTATCTTCTTGCAGACCACACGGGCTCATTGAGTCTCTTTTTTTTTTAATTGCATAGAGACAGGGTTTGCAATTTGATAGTATAATCTTATTTGCCTGAGATTTCAGAGTGCTTCATGTTAGGCGTTGTTACCAGTTACATCTAATTGATGCAGGAACTGAAGCAGAGGAGGAGTTGAACAACTAGTCCAGCATCAATCACAGTCTGGAATAGATTTGAACTGCAAACCCCCTACTCTTCAAATAAGTTGCAGAAAACATTTTATCTGTATTCAAGTCAGCGCTTATTTACCACAGCCACCTCCTCTCTCGCCCTCTTACTGTCACATGACTCTCATTCCTGTGGTCTGCACAAAATGCAATCAAAATCATCCTTTTTTTCCAGACATTTACCATTTCCAATTTCAGTTCATTTTATCAGCTGCAAAGTTATTAGTCTGACTTAAAAATCCCATCAAAATCTACCCTTTGATGCTTATTTATATGTTCATCAATTAGAAGCCCTTAAAAATGTCAGCGATCTTCCAGTCTCACTTGGAGCTATTCATGGAGCATCACCACAGTTCTAAGGTTTACAGAAAGTTAACATGAACTATTAGACAGTTTAGACAGTTTTTTAAAAACAGCTACAAGTTATCTGAACCCAATGATAAATTAAGGAAAAAAAAAAAAGAACAAAAAGAACAAAAAGAACAAAAAAGAACAAAAAAAAGCCTAGCTCTAGATACAGCTGTCTAACTTCATCCTGAGCTACTGTTAAACTGGAAAGTATTTCATCATTATCATATGAATTGACTGCCACATTTGGTATTATCTCATTTGATAATACCTCTGTACTAATCACAGAAGGAAATATCTGTTAGACGATGTTTCTGCATTATTGCCAATACTTCCACCAGTGATTTTAACTGATCAAGGGTAAGGGCACCTCTTTTAAACTCCCCAGGGTCAGATTTTTTAATGTCTGCTAGCCACATAATTCATCTTTCATCTTTGCATTTCCCTGGTGAATACTTCTACAATTTTTATATTCTTATTTATATTCATTTCCCCTTTTTGTATGTTATACTTGTATAGACGGCATATGTGCATGCAAAATGAATACATGTGAATGCATCGTATATGTTTTATAGTATATATAACCTGGAGTTAATTAGGTGTGTGTGCTATGTCTTCATCACTCATAAGATCAGGGCTACTAGGGACTTGCTACCAATGGCAGATGAAATACCTGTTGGACTGGCAAATTGTGATCACTCACTTGCAGAGATTTGGAGGGATGTTTTAATATTCACATCATAAGAATTCCAGCATGGACCAGATTTTGATGTTCACAATGTATTAATCATGTGCTTAACTTCAAGCATATGTTTTCCTTCACAGATTTTAGGATCAGGCCCTAGGTTTCTATGGTGTACTTGTGCTGGACCCACGGACAGTTTATTTGTTAAGCAGACCCAGCTCCGGTGACTGGAACTCTGAGGAGTAGATGAGTATTAATTTAATGGATAATTAATCTACCTGTTTTCTCTTTCAGGTTTTTGGTTGCGTTACGTTGTCAATCATTCTCCTGTTTCGAATGAGCCAACGTGGTGTTTACCAAGGCTCTTGAGACTTAGCATGGAAAATGAGCAGTTATTTTGATTCATTGTTGTAACAGACTGTAAACCTCTCCTCTGTTTTTAGAAACATTTACCATAGCAGCTGAAAAATGATTTTTCAAAATACTGTTGCTACAGCCATGGGATTAGATCTTGGGTTTAACCCAAAACACCCTCTATGCCGCTAAGACCCCCTTTTCTAATCCTCCTGATCTCTGCGCACACACACAAAAAAGAAAGTTAAATCGCACACGGACTGAGTTTTTCTTTTCTATTTTTAGAGGAGAGTTGCAATCTAAACCAAACCTACCCTGTGTAGTACATTACAATCAATATGACTTTCTATTTGTTAATGTTGGCACAAATAGACGTGGGGAATTATCAGTGAGAATAAGCTGAAGTATTTTTGGTACTAACAGCAGAAAGACTTCTGCTACACATCGTTAAGCAGTAAGCTTTAATTTCATGCAGCTCTTTCCTATTTTGTATAAATTTAAAAACTGGACATAAAGCAGATTCTCAAAATGGTGTGATTTTAGCTTAAGATGCTTACTACAAAGTGAAAGCACATTTTTTTTCCTTATTATTAATATATAGCTGCCATTAAAAATTTAACAAATGGTGTACAATGTCAAAATACGCTTGTGATGGTTGTCTTTTGCTTGCCAGGTGTTGGTAAGATTTCTTTACCTACTACTCATATAGAGTGTGGGATTCAGCTATATCATCTACTTAATAACAAATTTCTGTGCTTTATAATATGCGAAATAAAAATGTCACCTCTCAGCCTACCTTCTACCTAGGTTCTCTGTGTGCGCTCTGTGATGTAAATTATTTTCTTTCTGGCTGAGCTGCTGCTGTGTTTTTAGGGAGATAAATGAATATCAAAATGTGTCACTGTGACTGGAAGCGTTGAGATGAACGTGCGGGAAATCTTTGCTCCAAGAAAGATGTTTACATTCTGACTTTTTCTCCCCTAAATCAGGACACAAACCAGCGCTGTGGTGTCAGATCTTGCCACACGCATATAAATTTTGTCTTATGGTCAGCCTCTAGGAAATATAGTACCCATGAGCCACACACAGCGAATCATGTAATCTATAAGGTATTCATGGCATACCACCTACATCTTCTGGAGAATCTGGACCTCAAATGCCATGGGAATGGGACTGCATAAAGACATAGACAGTTAAATAAATCTCTGCAGCATCCAACCACTCCTAACCCCAGGAAGAGCTAGCTGACGCTTCAGGCCACGATTGCCTTTCTCTTCTTCTTCTTCCTCCATGCTAAGAGAGAAAGCGGGAGGGTGCATAGCTCATTTTTCACTCTTTGACTTCTTCCTTTCTTTTTTTTCTGTAAAAAAAAAGGACCACAGAGGCTTGATTTCACAGAGAGTGCTTCTGTGACTATAAGCCCATGCTGCACAGGCAAAATGAAAATGTGTCGAGTTCCTTTTGTTCAAAATCTAAAACTTTTTTAACTGCACAACTCCTTGCTACCTCACTGACCTTCTGAAGCTTAAGCATCTCTTTGCATTTACCCCCCAAACTTCATTGACCTGAACAAGATGATACCTGTAGCAAATTTTTACATGTTAGAAGAGGAAGGTAGGTGGCATTAAACAGGAATCAGAGTTTTCTGGAGAAAAGGAAACTCTGTATTTTATGCTGATTTATCATCTGCAGAAGCATGTTCTCAAACCTGGTCAGATGGAGGTGGATAGGGAAGGTCTTTGCTATCAGCAAGCTGGGGGAGATAGGTAACTTCTCCCCAGCTGTTGTAATTAACAGCAGTTGCTGCCAACTCTCACAGCCTTCACCGTTACATATAGAGGCAAATGTATGCCTGGCCTGCAGCAGCCAGCAGAATTACAGAAATCTATCCAAAGTCCATGGAAGGGCTTTGCTAGCTGACAAGCTAACTTTCAGGTATCTTTTATAGAACCTTTATGCTTTAGTCTTTCATTTCAGAACTTGACTCTATGCTACTAGGGTTGACAGCATTAGCAATTGACTCTGTTGGGTCAAATTTCCTCAGCACTATGCAAAATAAATGTTGTGTTATGAAAATACTGCCCATTTAAAAAATAATCTTAGACAAGGTTCACATTTCTCTTAAGAAAATACTGATTTTATTTAATTACCTACCATGTTTGGGGCAAAACAATTTGAAAAGTAAGTTTTGCAAATATTGTTCCAAGTTAAGGCAAATCTGTAATGCCTACCAGTGCAAAATGTGTAAAGATTACTGTTTTTCTTCTCAACACAAATATTAAATTGCTTCAGTGGTATAACTAAGCTGTAGAAAAGCTTGCTTTATTCTAAAGGGTGGTAGTGATTTACAGAAGTTTGCCAGGCTGCTTTCAGAGGCTGCTTTTTTTCATTTTGCCAGGATTTACTCATGTGTCTGTCTTTTTCTGCAGCTGCCGTTACAGATGTGAAGTAAAAAACCCCAAAGCAGCTCCCTCAGCTTTCATGCCATGTTTGATTTCTGTTTGTGGTTGTTTAGCCTCATACCGGTAACACTAAAGATATCGATCAGCAAGAAATCAGATAACTTTTCCTTAAAAAATCTCAGAAGCATTCAGAAAATTTACTGCAACAAACCCAGCAAAAATGTAGACCATATGTACAGACCTTCCAGGGGAAAAAAATGTGAAACAATGGTATATATTTATCATTGCACCTCTCATCACTTCCTCAGATTCTGCCCACTGATTTCTCCTCTTCGTATAACATCTGACATCCCAAACCACTGAGAAGCTGCAAAGGGCTTTTCAAAACATCAGAACTCCCTTAACCTGCCACAAAATTTTCTCTGCTTTTCCCTAAATGGGGGATTTCATTGTAAGATTTATGGGCCAGAATGGCAATATTTTAGTACACCAGAATGGCAATATTTAATCCCAGAGGAGTAACATATTTCAGATGTTGAAGTCTTTCTGTAGAGGCACAACTGGCAGCTTTATGCCCCTAATGTAAGCAATAGCTAGTTTTCCAGTGGGATATGCAGCTTGCAGGAGGTGACCTGCATAACTTGCAGTGGGAAACAGAGTACTGGTGTCTAACCACAAAGACTACCAATGTGATGGACTTTCAAGCTCAGATATTTTTATGTACATAAAAAGGTATTTGGGAGCATTTCTGGTGGTTTAGGTGTATTCTCCTATGTTCCTTGCATCTGGATTTATAGAGAGGAAAGAAACAGCTTTAGAGGTAAAATGGCTAGAAAGGCAAGTGTAATTAATGCATTTCAAACTCTGATCAGATAACTTTTGGTAGGTGGCTGTGGTAGGCACGTCATGGTGTAGTGAGCTTAACACCTGAGTGAGGCGGGCTCCATCATTTTGTTACCTTCAATTGAAAAACCTGCCCCATGCTTTTGTAGATAAACCTAGACAATACCATGAAATATCACGTATTACTACACTCAGAAAGTTCATTTCCCCCATTGCCTCAGAACTTTATGGATTAATTCTGCTGGACACGAGATAAAGTTGAGATTTTTTTCACTCATTCAAAATTAGGATTGAAATTTAGCTCATAACCAAAGGCAAAACCTTCATTATTCTGAAACCGGCTTAAGATTGTAGGGTTGAAAGTCATCTCACCTCACTTGGGATTTGTACAGCACAGACGTGTACATCAGTTCTGGTCATCTGAGTCCTTCTTTACAGGAATGAGACTTTATAGTAAATATTTTTAGGATACAACTTTTTGGACCTGTTTTGAACCTCTGCTTTCTGAGAAGAAAGCTACTGTTTCCTTCCCTTGATGCTAAGGGACATCTAGCCAGGTAGCTCAGATGAAACGACCAGCAGTCTGTGTGACACCAACCTGGAGGTGGACCTCCTCCCACGGAAGGACAGACCAGTTGGCACTACTGCTGTAGCACTGCACATCTTCTTGACCACTCAAGATGTTAGAAAGTCATCTTCAAAAGCATTAGCACTATACTGTCTAGCTTCACTGTCTCTCTTTGACATTTAGGATCTTACTGAGAAAATAGTTGAAGGGTTTTTGTTTTCTTGTTAGTTGTTAGGGTTTGGTTTGGGTATTTTTCCCAAGCTGCTTCTGGGATTTCAAGCAGCAAATCATCGTGCCTCGCTATTCATAGTTACGGAGGTAGAGGATCATTTCATAGTGGAACACAACTTCAGATGGAGGCAATCGAGAAGTCATTGAACTTAGCAGCTGTGCAGCTGCGTCACCAAACCCCTCGTGCTGCCCAATTATTTTCCTTGGCGACTCCTTCCTCTAAGAACTTGTTTTTTCCTGACTATGCCTCAGTTGGCTATTTGTGAAGGCCTGGCCAGTGTTTGCTGAAGAAAGAAAGAGAGAGCAGTTGCTTCTGTTATTCTCCAGAGATCTTTACAGGGAAAACGCTGTTTAATATTGACATATTCTCACAGTCTCCAGGGGAACCTTTTGACAGAAAGGGAGGGGAAGAGGAAGGGAGGATGGGGGGAGACCTGCTCTGTCTGACCTTTCTCCCCAGAGGATAAAAATCAAAAGAGAAAAAATAAATATATTTTTCCTCTTTTTTTTGTTTGTGACTGTTGCAGCCTGAAGCTCCGCTCCTGTATCCATGCCCCGTGCTCCCCAAACATTAGTTCACTGCTAGTGAATATACTGTTGAGCATTTTTTAGCAGAAAAATGCAATATAACGTTGCCTTGCATGTTTGCCAGAATGTAAAGAATTGGACCAGCCAGCAAGGTCTTCTAAGCAACTCTGCCTTAACTGCTGGTGGTTCTTTCTGCCTCGGTTTACAGCCCATGGCATGACCTGGAAAGTTCTTCTACAGCAAAGGCCCACCAAGCTGTGTCTGCTGACACAAGTACTGGGAAGGTCTGGATAAAAGACCAAATCTACTATTTCCAGAACACCAAAGTTGCAAAAATAATCTGCTACTGTGGGAAGAGGGATGGGAACAAACACAGACCTGGATGCTTTCCCCAGGCACGTCCAGTTAAATGAAGATTAGAGAAACCCAAGTAAATAAGGAGGATAAAACAAAATAAACATGCTACACCCCCTTTCCCTTCCCTTTTTAAGTCTTCCTCCTACTTCAAAGCAATCCTCAGACTTTAGTCCTATATGTGGGTACAGAAAGCATACCCTTACTATCCATACACACCCCCTCTGGGGTAAGCTCTCAACCTTGCATGTCTTTGAACACCAGTTCCTGGCTGGTGGTTCCTAAACAGAGGTGGCATCACCTTCTATATCCTGCAGTGTCTTGCGGTTAAATAAACTTTTCATCAACCCACTGCCCTGGTATTATGCTATGGACTTGAAATGCTCGGCACAGCAATCCAGACTTCAGAGGTTGGGAAGAAAAAAGCAATTCCTCTTTCTTCCGGATTTCTGCTAAACCAACAAAGCCTCAAGCAAGAAACAAGCAGTCAAAACAAAACTAAGAGAGTGTGAGACTGCTGTCTGGGATATGTGGTGGTACAGAACAGCTGGTGCAAAACCAGCGGAGAAGAGCAAACAGAGCAGCTGCTGCACAGGGCAAAATGCAGAAGTGCAAAACAGCCCCTGTGGAAGAAGCCGTGCAGAAGAGCTTTGCACAGAATAGCTGGTGCAGAGGCAGTCACAAGAGATGTATAGAAAGGAGGCACTGCTGGTTGGTATGTGGTCGTGCAGAGTAGCTCGTGCAGAACATACAGAACAGCAAGCAGAGAACAGGTTATGCAGAAGAGCTGCTGTGCACTGATTTTCTGTGCGAGCACTGAAGCTCCTCAGTAACTCAGATTTCTGCTGCGTTTTCAAGCCTTTTCAGATCCCCATAGGTCAAAATTCCTGGAGCTGCAGCAGGTACGACTGCTGGACCATGAGAGTGCTCTGCGCAGCATAGCGGCCACCGCCTGCAAATCACCAGCTTGCTTTGCCAGCCTTTTACATGCAGGCAAGCCCCAAGACTCATGCACCTCTCGTGTCATGTCCAGTTCCTGGACAGAGCTACGAGATCCCCTGTAAGGGAAGGAATTATTTTTGTTTTCCTTGCTTGCAAATAGAAAGTGCCTCTCTTTCCAGTGACATCATATTTTTGAACTGATATCAGAGGTACAAGTGCAAAGGAGCACTTGTGTAGTGGGGGAGCAAATAGCCACAAATAATCAGCCATAGGAGCTGGTACGTGGTGCTCAGGGAAGGCGATAAGGTGGGTGCCACACTGACTGCAGTCTAAAGGCTCTCTCTCCATTTTACATTTTGTGAGAGGCATTTGACTCTGTGTCTGTTGATTAATATTAGACAAGTTAAAATATTTCCATGAGTTTGTTGCTAATTTTTCAGATTGTTGACCAATAAATTGTTTGGTAAGAAGACCCACAGAGTAATTAGCTTCTCTTATTGTAAGAGAAGCTCTCCTATTTCTCTTGCAGAGAGTCACTGGTGTACTGGGGTGTTACCCATCCCTCCTATCCTGAACTGCTCTGAGGGTACAGAGATAAATGTAAGATGCCACCCCTGCAGAAAGGGGTCTTCAAGTACCTGGTTCAGGCAGCTGTACGGCAATCTGGCCCATTGTCATGCCCATCTAATTATATAAAAGAAACTAACAGACATATCTTCTTTTCTTTAAAAAAATTATCTCCTAAGAATGTAATTTTTTTCTTGTTATTCTGTGCTGTTTCCCTTGTTTTCTGCTTCACCCATACCTTGTCTTCCTAACAGCCACCGTCTCTGTTTATGAATGGTATTGTATTATGCATGGTGTTATCTCGCTCCTGTTTTCTACTGAAATTGAGCCTGAAAAGTTGTCTTGAACGTGCTCAGCCCCGCAGCAGGCACAGGTGGGCAGGGCAGGTGAGAGGGAGCTCCCCTGCAGGGGTGGGTTAGCTTGCTGGCAGAGCTGCGCAGCTCCCACGGCAGGCCTTGCGGGGCTGCAGCGTAGAAGCACCCTGAAATGCTCACGTCTTTCGTATTGTCGTTGCTGAGCTCTCTCTTTCCTTGTTTTGCTGATTAGGCCTCGCAGAAATAATGAAGAGGCTTTAGAAATCTTTGTGGTAATAAAAGAGTGGTCAGACTAATGAATATCAAAAACATTCATCTTGTTGACCCAACCTGGACTTGGAAAAGCTGCAGCTGTCAGTCCAGTTTCTTTGAGAGATCAAGATCACACTTTTATTACTTCTTTTTTTGCCTGAGAGACACAGCCGGTCACTGCTTATAACAGAAAAGTTGCCTGAATGTTTTGTTTTAGACACCAACTGCCGTTTTATTTTCTCTTAGCCAAGAAACAAAGATAGCAAGGTTGTGTCACAGACTTAACATTAACTGCTGGCATCAGTGGATGCTGACTCTATCTTAAGACTGAGCAATTAACGTTTGCAGCTCTGGCCGATGTCAGGGGGATGAGTGGCAATTAATAAAGTCTACTCTTCTATCTCAGCAGTTAAGGGTCACACCACAGCTGAAATGACACAGACGCTCCTGCAGCCAAAGGAAGCGACAATGCTTTTGTTCTAAAAGAACCTCATCTGGCCGTTATTCCCTCAGAGTGAAATCTGCTACAATGCAACGGCACTTGCAAACTGTTAAGATGTGCGCGCTCCACAAGATTTTCAGAGAAAGCTTAGAAAAAAGGAACTGTTGGTAGAACACAAGTTTTTGATGAGTAAGGAAACAGCCCTTCTCCCCTCCATACAGTGTCACAATTAAAAGGCCAAGGCACTTGACCAGTGCCAACAAGAGTGTATTGTTTTAGTTTTAATGCTGCTGTGTCACTTTCAGACTCTATTCAGTATTATTGTAATAAGAGTTGTTATGCAATTTATTTAAAAATCATTACAGCGTTATCTGGAAGCCAAAAAGCTTCTCTTACAGTAAGAGCCAGCCAGCAAGTAATGAACAGATTGCTCTTTTCGGCATGCCTGGCGTTGTACAAACCCAAAGGTGCAAGGCTTGTCACAAACAAGTCAGTTGGTATAGCCAGAAAGTCTAGATGTGATGGCAACCTAAAGGGAAGGTTCTAGCTGCCCCAAAGATATACACTCTTACGCAAAAAGGAGTTAAACAAAGACACAAGAACCAAGTCTAGAAAGCACAGCTTGCTGTAGAAAATGCTCCAGGTAGAGATGCTCCCCTCTCTCTTTGGGAACAGTAGCAATATTCACTAAGAAAGAAGACAGTTGTGTGGTTTAGGGTGCCTAGGAGATCTGGATTTAGCTCTTAGCAATTTCTCCCCTGGGTTTATTACATGAAAAGTCTCACACGCTCTAGCTGTAAAACAGGGTTAATAGTGCTTTCTTTCTGCTTCTTGTCATGTACAGGCAGAATTGAGGACAGCAGGATCCCAACTAGATACTCTCTAAATGACATCAAAGCACAATTCATAAATATGAAAAAAAACAGTGTAAATAAATGACCTGTGTGCAAAGCATTTCTAAACATAATCTAAATAAGGGCAGAATAATTCTACCACAGGGCCGCGAAGGGTTTTCATAACATCAGGGCCCAATTTTCTGTAAGAAAATTTTCTCTTGGGAGAGTCTATTCCAGTCTGACAGAAGAGGGAGGGAAGACATACTTGTTTAAAAAGAGGTTTACACCAACATATTATTTGTGTAAACTTTAATCTCCTTACAGTAGAAACATACACAGTACAAGCCAAAAGTAGTATAACAATTTTACAGCAAAGCTTACCAGTAAAATGCAAAACTAATTTGTATCAAATTCTTAAAAAACTGTGCACTTTCTCAAACTTAACTTTGTTCAGCACATCGTTTTGATTTATATATAATAAGGCATTAATTCTATAAGAATCATTTACTATATTCCAAAATCGCATGACCTAGGTGTAACACTCTATAGCCTGATACCATTTTTGTTCCTTTCGATATTTACAGATTTAATTTACCTGCATTGACATGTAGCATAGAAGCACTAAGAACAAATACAAGCTTTGCCAGTACTAGGTTCACATTGAAAAAGTTACACAAAAAAAAGCTCAATTGTGCATTGCAATAGCTTGGTTCTGCTGCAGCCATGACTGTAATTCAAGAATAATCTGCCCTTTTGGCATGCTTCCTCACTTCCAGTAGTATTTTGGTCTTTCAAAACGCAGAACTGAATCTGCTCTGAACCTGCAGAAACTGGAAGTGGACCCCATTTCTATCAGCTACCCAAAATCTGTTTTCCTCCTCCCCAGAACACAGTTCTTAAATTTCTTTGAAAGGTAAATCTTCTATAAATGGCATAATTGAATTCATTCTAGCTACTATGTACAGAAATGGCTCAGGCAATTAAGTTAGTCCACCTTGTCATTAGTCAACAGGAAGTATAATTACTGTAGCTGTAAAGGAGGTATCTAGTGTTCCAGAATAAGTGAGTTTAATTATGGTGAGAGCTTCCTCAATTCTATTTACATGACAACTTCAGGCTCAATGTTAAATAGCAAGTCATCATTTCCTCTGCGAACTTCAAGTAGTAGAGGTGACTCATTCATCACAGCCTCTTGCAGGTCACTGGAAGTCATCAAAGGACGCCCATTGACTTTAACAATAATATCTCCATCTTGGATCCCTCCTCTGCAAAGGCAAGAAGAAAAAGGCAGTAAGTATGCATTCTATGCAGAGAAAAAGTACAAAGACTATTCACCACCTCTTTGGCTGATGTGATAAATTTTTACTTGTTTTAGTTTCCATTGAAGGGAAATTCCACCCTTCCGACTGCAAAAGAATAATCGGTAGTACTCGCTAAATGCAAAATCAGGCTCGCATTATTTCATTGAGGATTTTCTTCTAAAACAGCAAAAACAAGTAGTCTAGCTTTCTCTTTGTCTTCCACAAAACTACAGCAAAGGAGATATAGAAAAGACTTTTAGCCATGACTGACTGACTCCACTCCATCCATTTGCAAGAACATGTTTTTATCTCTCCAGTATGTATTTCAAGCATTGGAAGTTAAACCACTCCCAAAATTTCAAGACAAGCAGTGTACCACCTGAACTACAAGTAAATTATTTCTCTCTTGCTCTTCAAATGTAATCCAGAATAGCTGTTTTTATTGCCTTTGCATCTTCTTAATAATTCCCAAAATAATTTTTAGAAGTGTCTTATTTATTTTCCAACTGTTCTGTACAATAGTCTCTTCCTCTAACATAAAGCATTGTCTCAGATAATAGCTCTGACAGGGTCTTATGTGAATGCTATCCTGTTTCCTGTTTAAACTCAATTCAAGTTTCTATTTATTAATATTCAGCATACTTTTCAAAAACAAAATTTGGTTCATTGTATTTGGGGTGTTCTTTAAATTTGCACACTGTTGGTGTTCCATAACATCACGAAAGCAGGTTGTAGCCAGGTGGGTGTTGGTCTCTTTTTCCAAGTAACAAGTGACAGGACGAGAGAAAACAGCCTCAAGTTGCGCCAGGGGAGGTTTAGATTGGATATTAGGAAAAATTTCTTCACCGAAAGAGTTATCAAGCACTGGAACAGGCTGCCCAGGGAAGTGGTTGAGTCACCATCCCTGGAGGTATTTAAAAGATGTGTAGATGTGGCCCTTAGGGACATGGTTTAGTGGTGGACTTGGCAGTGCTGGGTTAACAGTTGGACTCGATGATCTTAAAGGTCTTTTCCAACCTAAATGATTCTATGATTCTATGATTTTAGAAGTTCTGATATTGAAATATTTCACTTTTGTAGATGTGAGTAGAATCTTAGCACAAATATTTTAACTTTTTTTTTTTAACCTAAAGGCACAATTTTTAATTGTTTAAATACAAATCAAGGCTGGTATGAGAAAGTACTTGAATATAAACAGAAATATTACCTACTAGTATCTACTTGGAGATTTATTTATGGTGAAGAAAATAATGTGCTCTACATACCTATGAGAAGGTGAGTTTGGAACAACTTCATGTACATAAATTCCACTTCTGACATCAGGAAAATCAGCATTATTGTGTTTCAGTTCTTCCACCAAGCTAAAAGAAGAACAAAGTTATATAGCATTTGATTCCAATACAAAAGCAGTAGCATTCAAAAATTCTTATTTATTTATTTATTCTCAATTTTTTTGTGACCAAAAATGAATGACTTAACAGTTAATTGTTTGCCCTTTGTTCTTGTGATGAGAAAGGAGGGGATTTGAATTTGGATTAAAACAAGTAACATAGATTTTAAGAGAGTTAAAACTACTTACCTGTACAAAGCATGCTATGTTTAATGGTCTAGTACATCTCCTGCAAGAACCTGACTTTTGCTATTTGTAGCAGTAGCACAGAGGGCACTGTACAAGAGCACAGGGACAGGAGCACAGAGAGCACAGGGACAGTAGCACTCTCTGTCCTAGGTGCTGTACAGGGACAAAAGACATTCCTGCCCCAAAGAATTAATGCTGGTGATGGTGCAGAAATTTGCTAACTATTTTGCTTCTGTCATTTTGCAAGTCATTCTTAATTTGTCTTTATCTAGAACAATATAGCTTTTGATAACTTCAGTCATCAGATAAATCACAACTGTGAGAGTTTTCGAAGGAAACTTCAGCTTCCTCAAGTGTTCTTGAGGAATTGTTTGTGCATCCCTTTCTAAAGAAAGAAGACAGGAACCAGCTGCAAAATAGAGACTGTAAAAACATCCCCTCATTTCTGAGGAAATGACATCATTTCAGGTCTGTTTACAGTGTGGGTTAAAACCCATTTCTAGAAAGAAAGGGTTTTAAACTAATGATGGATTACTCTGCTGTTCGCCATGAAAACCTGGGGTCCCTCAGATGGAAAGCAAGCCAAAATGGCTGCACACAGCTTCACTTCATTTGATTTTGTACTGAGGAAGCTAACAATTAAATGACTAAAGCAAACACATGAAGGGAAGTAGTCTTTTCCTGAAAACAAGCCTGGAGACATCTTACACTGCTTCATTAGACACCACAAAAGCAGTAAAATCTCACATCGTGTTCACTTCACAATTACGCAGAGAAACTTTCTGAGTTTTTCTCCATTGGTGGTGGCCCGGTGATGTTAATGCCATTACACTGATTCGTTCCAGCTGAGGATCTGACCCTTTGGGGATGACTGCAAGAGTGTAACTCAATAAACAAAGATGGCTTTACTACAACCCCAGCTGGAAATTGTCGTGTTTAATTTTGTAGTATACTGCCACATTGGAAATGTGCCTACTGCTGGGAAAGAACACAAGCATAAGAGCCCTCATTTGTTATCCCAGAATATATCCGAGTAACGGCAAGACACAAAGCAATGTGAGAGAGAAAAGACAGTAAAGAACTGGAGGAGGGTGTCCATATTCTGGCTCTGTTAACATGGAGGCATGAAGCTTTAGTTCTGCACTTTAGCAACTAATTTCTTTCCAGTTAATGGTTAGGCACCAAATCTCACATCATATGGCCTCCGCTGGCATTGATAAAACTACCGCCAAACCCTCAGGCAGCTAATCTGTCATTGGCATTCCTGGTCACGTGAAAGCAGCAGCTTGTTTAAATGTCACCTAAAACCTGGTGTAACTCCAGACATCCTTGTCAAGAACCAAAATCCATGTTCAGGCTCTTCCTAATTTCCCTCAGCTATCAACAGGGCTTCCACCATTATCAGTATTTAGAGAATGACTGACAGTGATTTTCCAGGTCTCAGAACATGTATTTCACCAATATCATTAAAATGTTTGCAGACTTCATAGAAGCTAATGCACACTTCTGGATTCTCTGGAGATTTGTAATGAAAGCTAAATGACGAAGTTCTGAACCACTACTGACCACATCTTGTATGCATGATCATACAGATTACCTTTCTAAGACACTTACGCAGGTGTTATTGTCAGCATTCTGATGCCAATGAAACGTTTCTTCCCATCTGAAAATAACACAGAGGATATTTAAGAAATTTAGGCAAACACTGACAAAAATAACTACTTTGATGACCCAAATTACCTGTCAATTAAAACAGGATGTATCAGCTTTTAACAAAACTAAACAGAAATCATACATATCTACACTGAGGTCATTTTTTATTTTGGTTAGCCTTGGTGTACACAATGACAATCCCTCTCCCTGCAAGTGAGGGTAAGAGAGAAGCTCATTTACACTCCGTAAGAGTTTTCCTTCAGGAAATTCAGGAAAATTTCTGTGATCTAGTATCACATGACTTCAGTAAATGAAAAATTTCATAACCAACTACCATTTCATCTGAAACTGGTCAAGACAATTTAATTATACACTGTTCTCATTAAAATGTAGAAATGGGATTTAAAGAAATTAAAATTTCCACCTTTCAGAGAAAGGACAACCAAAAGACTCACGCTGATTCTAATGCAAATGGCTTGTTATTTCTACCCCAAAGAATGAAAAGCAAGTTTTAAAAAAACCCCATAGACCTTAGCCAAAACGATCACAAAAATCATCAGAGGGATGGAACACCTCTCCTATGAGGAAAGGCTGAGAGAGTTGGGGTTGTTCAGCCTGGAGAAGAGAAGGCTCCAGGGAGACCTTACTGCAGCCTTTCAGTACTTAAAGGGGGCTTATAAGAAAGATGGGGAAAAACTTTTTAGTAGGGCCTGTTGTGGTAGGACAAGGGGTAATGGTTTTAAACTAAAAGAGGGTAGATTTAGACTAGATATAAGGAAGAAATTTTTTACAATGAGGGTGGTGAAACACTGGAACAGGTTGCCCAGAGAGGTGGTAGATGCCCCATCCCTGGAAACATTCAAGGTCAGGCTGGACGGGGCTCTGAGCAACCTGATCTAGTTGAAGATCTCTCTGCTCATGGCAGGGGGGCGTTGGACTAGATGACCTTTAAAGGTCCCTTCCAACCCAAACTATTCTATGATTAGCAAGGACACTACAGAATTTTAAACGGTAAAAATTCACTCCTTTAGGAATAGCACCATATTTCTGTAGTTGGCTTTTAGTAGTCATGATATTGCACAGCTGTGTTATGAAAAAAGTGCAGTGTGATGACTTCCTTAAGCGAGTGCTTCAGTAGTTAGTTATATCCGGTATGAAACAATATTTCCCCTTACTTGTTCCAGCATAACCACTTCACAATTTCTTTGAGCTTCTCCATGTTCTCATGTGAGGAAAAAGTTTGAAAAGGAGATGTACACAGTCTCCTCTCACTCTTTTTCTTTCCAAGAAAAATAGTCCCAAGTAAAGGAATTAGTCCTGAATCTTACGCATGTCCAATATTCCCATTAGTGTCAGTGAAAATGTTGACTACTAAACATTGGATTTACTACACTCCGAACAATCTTACATCTGTAACTGTCATCCCTGCTTTTCTCTGAAATGTTCTGGCTCTCCTCTATTTTAAAGTGAAACTAATGAGATCAAAATCAGCTATAGTAAGAGTGTCATGAAGAAGTCCAATTACTCAAAATTGAAGTCTCAAAAGCTTTGGGCATGGTCGTGAACTAGTGCACTCATAGTGCTTCTCTAGTCTATATGGCATAAATGTAAGTTTTCACTTTTTAAAAATATCCAAACATGATCATTCTCCCACCTGAAAATAATCCCCCCATCCCTGCAATGTGGGCAGTTAAATGATGAAGTTGTCTTCATGAGACACATAGATGACAAACTCTCTGGTGAGTTTACTGTTTGCATTAAACAGTTTGCTGCTGGTCATTGCCTGTGTGATGCAGAAATATGCAGCAGCACAAAGCATACTCTGGGGGGTGAATTAGGCATGTTTACACGAAAGAAAAATGAAAATTAAAGAAGGGACAAAAGAAACTGATCTGGAAGAAACAAAACAGCAAGGAGGAGATTGGGTAAGAATGAAAAACCACAGCAGAAATGCCGCTGATCTAAAAGGGATTTATTTCCCCAGTGGCTAATGATACATGTAAAAATAAGGCTGGGGGGGGGGGGGGGCGGGATCTGGTAACTACAGACTTGTTCACAACTAAAAGTCTCATTCTACATTCATCTTTGGGCAGGTTGGGGTATTATTTCACTCCTGTTCATGCATTAAAATTCAAAGTGGCCTTCAGCCCTCTCTCCACAATAAGTCTGCCACACTGCAAATAGCAGTTCATACTGTAACAGTAGCAGGCTATTGCATGAAGTAAAACTAACAGCTATGAGCTATGGATTATTTTAGCAGCAGAGTCTAGATTCCTCCCCTTCCCACCCTCCAGCCATTTCATATGTCAGAATACAGGTAAAAAAACTTCAGGCCTTTTGTTTTGCAAAAGTACATTCCATTCAATTTAACCCAAGTCAAACATCTTGCACAAAAAATTAAGTTTTCTCCAACAATGATTAGAGGGAATATAACTGTCCACTTTATTAGAAGTATCAGCAGAGACTGAACAGGCACAGACAACCAGTTGTAGTGTTTTATCATCCCCAAAGGATAGGCATTTTGACGTCAGGGCTAAGTCACATTGGCAGAACAGTATGTGGCACCTGGAACTACCACTGTCATATTCCATCTGCTCTGTGAATAAAAAGTCTCAAAACCTGTCATTCTGGCAATTTGTGCAATCATGAGGCAGAAGAAAAAATAATTAGGAGAACTGGAATAAAGTGAGGTTGTAAATCTAAGAAGCACGTCACCAGGGTGAAATCCCAGCAGTAGTTAAAAGAAGGTTAATATGTTGGAACAATCAGGTTGAACAAATGTGAAACCATTGCGGCTTAAAGCTGGAGCATAGCACAGTAGAGAGAGATATTCAAATCGCATTTCACTTTTGTAAACACCAGGCCAGATTAAACATTGATTCCAGTGTCAAAGTCAAGCAAACCAGTCTCAACCACTAGTTTAAACTTAAATCTGTTTTGTGTTAATAGAAAGTCACAAGCAGCTGACCCCAAGTATCTAGAAGCAGTTCACTATTTACGGAGATTTCTGTTCCACAGTAAGGAAAGCATCTGCTTTACTCTTAAACTTTTCTTTTTTATTGATGCTTGTAACAGTAGAGATACAAACCGGACAGATAAACACAGGCTGAAGGCAGAAGTGTTTATGACTTATGAACTGTGGCAAAAAGAACTGATAAATCCAAATTAAGGGGTCAGGTACTCAGACTCTTACGGGCATGAGTAACTCTGGCACATGAGTATCCCCATTGCAGTTGATTTCAGTGGGGCCAGGATATCACCAAGATCTCCGAGTGAAGAAACGAATCCTGCACTTTTTATTCAAGCGGCAGGCAAAACTCCTACTTCTCTGCTCACTCCTTTTGCACTTAGATCGTCTTGCAGATTGCATGAGCAGTCCTGAAAGCATTTAAGAAAGATATTCCACTGCCAAACAGAAACTATGAAAACAGCTCGAGTCTATAATGCTGAATTATGTGCAGTGTACCTTCCATATACAATATGGAATTACCAGCTATACATGTATTACAGCTATACAGCTATGTATACCAGCTATACAATAGCTGAATTTAATCAGCAGTCTGAATCTATACTCGGCAAGCCTCCTAAGCAGCCCTCATGACTATTAGTAATAATTATCAGTAATAATCACACAAATACATAGATAAGCATATAGTTTCAACACAACTAATAAAGTGTTCTGGGGATGTAAATGAGGATTCATATAAATGACTTGTTGGGTGTGGCCAATGCAGAACTCCCCCATTTCTCCTTGCCCATCTGAAGCAAGATTTATTCACTTTTCTGCTAACATTATATGAGAGGCTAGGCTGACCTCTTAGGCTGGATTTTCTCTTTAATATTTTGTCAAATTGCTAACTTACTGTCTTCCATTCTAGAGGATCCATGTTTGAACACTTTCTAGTTTTACTGTTCTGCTCAAGTCCAAACTAGGAATGAATGGCAGAGCCAAGATCAAAGCTGAGAAGCTCCTATGGGATACTAACAAAAGACACTGAAGTAAGAAAATCAGTCAATGCTTAAGTATATAGATGACTTCCAGAGGTAAAGACAGAACACACAGATGGTTAAAACTGAGCTATAGATGGAGACACTTAACTTCATGCACCAGTTTATGAATTCCTAACTATAAAAGGACATTATTACTGATAAATCCAAAATTAGCAAAGGCTTTCAGACCATTCAACAGATAAATATCTCTGTGCAGAGTGTGGCAAATCTTCGGTCAAAAATACAGTACATATTATTATATATTATCTATGCATTATGTAATATAGAATGTTTAGATAATAATAATAATCAGTGCAAATACTTCATTTAAATGCCATCCTCTCCTTTTTCCCCCTCTCCACTCCTATACTTCAGTAGATCATATATTTGCAGTTACGTACAATGGATGGGACTTCAAAAACATATGCCTTCTATATAAAACTGGTAGTTATTTGATCAACTGAGATTTAAAAGACTAAGGTCAACCTTATTAAACAATATTCTGAGTATCTCCTATATGCCAGAGTAAATCTGCAAAGAGCAGTTTTTCCTAAGGGAATTTTATCATCTTCAGGCAATATGATATTTAGAGAAAAATGGTAATACCCTTAAACTTATTTTTATGACCTAATTGTACCATAAGGGCGGATCCCACTGAAACTACTGAAACGTAATTGGAGCAAAAGAAAACATGATAAAAACATCCCAAAAATTCTGCTTACATAAATCCCTTATGTCAAGAAATAATGCCTGTACAACAGACCTGAAAACTATTACTAAAGGCCTAAAAAATGCAAACTAAGTCTCAAATATGGTGAAAATATCTCCTAGAAATTCTCTTTCTCTATGCATCAAGGGCTTTAAACAACTGTTCTTCTGCCTGCAGCAAAAGTACAAGAAGTACTTCATACAAGCAAAACCAAAAAAAGTTTAAAAATAAAAAAACTAAAAATTTGCCTCTGCCCAGTGTACGCCAAGCAGTGATGGTCACACTGATGCTAAGAGTAAGTGTGAATCCTTTTCCTTTGATTAGGGGATAATGCAAATGATGAAAAAAATCAGACAGTATGTTACAATCACAAGATAAACTTGAATCTTTCACTATGTTTTTTCTTGGGGTTCCATAGGCAAAGTTATCTCTAGGCCCTCCAGCTGGGCTCAGCAGCTTAATCCTTCTCTGGAGGCAAAGGTGCCTGAAGGAGCAAGGTGGCTGTTTCAGTGGTGGCATCTCTAGCCTTCACTGACTTTCCAGCCCCAGTTACCAGGATCCCACTGGCAGATGGTGGGCTTCTGCACAAGGCTTGCGTTCAGGCCTCTAGAGCCATGCCTGCACGGTGAGCCATTGCTCCTCCCTGTTTTGAGATGAGCAGTTTGGTTCTGAAGGGGAACATCACTAATGATACAGACCGGCTGCTCTCAGAAGCCAACAAACAGTTAGTAACCTGGGTGAATAAATAGGTTTTTTGACTTGTTGGCTGAAACAAAATTATGTCAGCTACTTTGAAATGTACTTTTCAGCACATAATTAACAATTTTTTTTCATCAACTTCCCCCCCCCCCAAATCAACATGTGAAAACAATCCAATTTGGGGAATTCAGCAAAACACAGATGAGGGGACCCATCAGAATTGTGAAGGTCTCAAATATACAAGCAGATGCGTAACTTTGATCCTCTGACTAAGGGAAGTTTTTGAAATAACAGTATCTGAGAGAACACTGAGAGGACAATCGTGTAGGGAAATAACCCTGGCATCAGCAACTGGATGAACTCAGAAGAAGACAAGATTAATATCAAAAAGATTCAAGAGAAGCAGCAGCCAACAGTCATGATAAAAGATGAGTAGGGTGTGGACAGATAAATTGGCAAGCAAAAGAGAAAGGAAGGTTTGGCCTAGATGAAGAACTACTAGATCAGCTTTGGCTGTGCGGCATGTAGTATGACACCTAGTACAGTGTGACAGATATGAGGCAGGCACATAAAAAAAGTCCAGAGTACTGCAGTTGTCAGTTGCTGGTATATTTAGATTTATATGCTCTTTGGTGCAGAGGCCTTTCTTTTTTTCTGCCTCTCCCCGCCTTCCCCATGTATTTCTTCAGGAATTAGTACACAGCTCTTCTTCCACCGAGGTCTGAGAGTCTATCACAATATCCAATTATATAGCACTGACATGGATGACCATGGCAAAATAAAGATCATCCACTGATAGTGCACACACTACCCTCCATCAAGTGTTTTAAAAAGTTTTTACCTTATTCTCCACAGTACACCTTTATCTCCTTTTTTGCTTGGACAATATGTGAAAGAGGAGGATAAGACTCCTTGAACAAGTCACCATCTGTTCTTGAGATCATTTGAGACTGTAATGACTCATCTGTGTCCTCACTATCCTCAGAGGCCCTTTCTCCCAGATTTATACAGATACTGTCTACTCTTTGGGAGTTTGAGTAATAAAACGTCTCTCCCACTTCTGTGAAGTTGTCTTCTATTTCCAAGTCTATGGTGTTCTATACTGTAAAATAATGCTGCTCCTTTCAGTAATAGGATCCCAGACCCATGTCTTTTGGCACTTCACTGACAGATCAGGATAATAAATGGAAGATGTCACTGTTTCTTGCAGACCTTACCTTTACTTTGTTTGTCATGCGACTCTGTGAGAAACTGAGTGATGCGGTCTGAAGGAATAGCAAAAGAAATTCCAGCTGTGACCTTCAAGGTGTTAATCCCAATCACTTCACCATCCTGTTGAGAGACAGCACCCAATTAATTTGCTCCTAAGTGACAGGGTTCAGATCACTGCATAGCATTTCATGTTAAAAGCTGGTGTAAGAAATTTTAGAGTGTTGTAATCACTCAAGAAATAAACATTACATGTAAGGGAGGATCTGGGCTCTGATTCAGTCCCTTTTGCATTTAACTGTGATGGCCAGAGAGATTACAGTACAGTTTGTTCATCCAAGGTCCATCCCACCACTCGGCAAGAGATTCCCTCTGCTGAGTGGGCAGAGGAGTCACTACTACCACTACAGCCACAATTCACCAATTTGCAACATCAGTGCTGGTTTAAAGCAATCTATTTTAAAATCAGTTGTGCAGATTAACCAGGTCCCATCTTTGCCGTGCATCCCAGGTTTCATAGTGTGAACGAACATAACTGCTCCTACCAGATCCCATTTTCCTCACTGCTGTGTAAAATTTCGTCTGCTTTATGGGGAAATGTTTTTCAATGGTGTGTGAACTGAGACCTAATTTGCATACTTTGTATTAGCTTCAGGGTATCTGCCTACTATTAGCCTGAATGACTGGAAGCTGGTATGACCTATGAATCTTTTAAAAAAAATATTCTCCCACTTATTTCAAACTAACTCTTGAAACAAAACAAAAAACCAAACCCAAGTCACCTGGACTTACCAGATTAACTAGAGGTCCTCCAGAGTTGCCGTACTGTAAAAATGACATAAGGGAACAATAAATTGGTGCTCCACTGTAGGAAATGCAATTTTCATTTCAAATAGTATTTTGTTTGTAAGTAAATGAAAGACAGCAGGTCATTTCTTAGACAGCACTGAAGGACACAATATTGATCACAGAAGATTACAGGTAGGTCTTACCCTACCCGTTCATACCTCTTATGATTAGATTTTTTTTCTTTTCAGAAACAGGTCTTAAGTTAGGAGCAGCAACTTACCACTCCAAATAGTTAAACCCTAAGTTTAAGAAGAATCATTAAATAGTTAAAACAAGTATTTCGATTCTTCCAAAGACTGTCAGAACAAGGTTTTGAAATAATTAATTGCTATTTAAAGTTATATTTCAGTGAGGTGCACGTACAGTTCTTAGGTAGTTTTGTTCATCACTTTGGTTTGTAACACTGTCAGTCTCTCTCATTCTCCACCAGAGAAGAACACAGTGCTTTACATGTTTAATCACAGTGTATTGCTGTGAGGTAGGTACTACGTAAGGATTGATTTAGTAATCACAGACATGCAACCCTCTCTAGGGAGGGCATATAGCAGCCCTCAGCAGTTCAAAATTGCCTAATACCTAATGGCCTTCAAAGGAAACATCCAACAGGACTACAGGAAATGAGAGCTGGAGAAGTTTCTTGTCCATCTTCATGTTGGCTCAACAAGTTTGTTCTTGAGCGAGGCCAGAGTTTTCAATTAGGTCTACCGAACAGCCAAGAGCAGCAACTTACCACTCAAAAGAAACAAAAGCTAAGTGATGCATGACAGCAACATGAGCCATATAAACTGTTTATACTTAGATAGCACTGGGCAAACCTTATAGATTCTCAGAAGAATAAAACAGACATTAAAGTTTTTAAAACAGCTTCAAAGTTCGAGTTTAAACAAAGAGATCAGTTTCTTACATTGTATCTTTTCAGTGATCAGAGGCTACACACTTGATTTTTATGTCTGACTGACACAAAGATAATGATTTTTCAGCCTTCCTCAGCATACCATCTTTCATTCACTTGTCCTCTGCTTGAAGGATGTGATAATGAAAGAACTTCGGCACATGCAATATAGCTCCATTTAGGAACGTAGGGCCCTGTTTTCTCCTGCCCCATGTTCCTGCTGTCCTAGCATTTCTCAGAAGGCAGCTGCATGCACATTCCTGCAGGAAAGTCTTGGCTGAGCCACAGGAATGCTCTGAATAGACCAGCTCTCAAACTCCTCCCATCCTCAAGAGAAAACTAGCGCATTAGCTAAGCACAAAGCATCCCTATGCCAGGGACTATCTTCATATTTTGTGGTCTCAGATGGCAAAGCAATTCAAATATATTGTCATTTTCCTTACCTCCTCTGCTATGGCTATTCCATTTGGTCTAGCACTATCTGACACACTCTGCTATCCTTGTCTAAACTTGCTCATTAGCTTCTGAGGGCAGTGAAAGCCTAAGTATATACAAGGAAGCAGTCTGATCTTGAGGAATGTGTATAGGCGTGAAGTCAAGAATCCCATGTTCTAATTCTGTCTTTGCCACCAATTCAGTGTGTGCTCCCAAGTAACCCACTTTGCCTAAGTTATCCTATTCTCCTTATACAACTGAAGAGAGTAATTCCAATTAAATGTCTTCAGAGGTTCAGCTCCTGGATCATATAGAAGCTTTTTGAAAAAGCTCACTTTTATGTCATATCTTAACACAAGAAGTAATTACCCTCTGTTTTCTCATACAATTTCTCTCGACAAGTCTGTGACAATAAACATTTGTGAAGCGCTTGGTGTGTGTAAAACGCTAAGCGTTATGACTTGTTATGTCAAATTTGACATTGAGGTCCAGCAAATGAATCCTGAAAATATTTTCCTTTCAATGTATAACAGATTTAAGCTGTAACATTTCAGGCCATTTTCTATCTCGGATATGCATGCAGTGCTCTTTTTAGAATCAGTACAAGTTATATACACACCCAAGGACACACCAAAGCTCTTTGGATCCCTCCAAGGTGCTCTGAAGGGACATGATTTTCAGGTATTTCTATATAACATGCAGTGCTAGGACCCTTAACTCCAAACCTTATCTCAAACTTTGTTATTTTACATCTAGATTCTTACTTGGAGTATGTGATGTGCAAAGGGAAAACAAGAACAACAACAAAAAAACCAGCCCACTCCGTAAGTTCTTACCTGGGTGTCCTGTCATTAAATTGAAGCAGGTACTATCAACTTGACTACTCCACCTGGTTCTAATGCATGGAGATGAAAGAAACTTTGGCTCTATTCTACAGCTTGCTTGGCCAGATCAGCTGAACAAGCAGAGAGAGAAATGTGTTGATTTACTGCTGGTCTACACAACCATGTGTTACTGCACAAGATCTACAGAATGAGAAGGGTTTGTCATATGTAACATCTTCACAGACAACCTCAAAGAGGGTAGTTTTATTTATCATACCTTTCACAACACTAATGCCTGAACGCAACTTACAGACACTGCATAGTCTTTTATAAAAAGAAGAGCCTATCACCAATTTTAAACAAAGCTGCTTTTATTTAGTGGATTCATCTTTCAGAGCACACACTTCCCTGCTGAATAGATGGGGATTTCAAGGTCCCAGGACTGTGAAGCTCAGCTCCTCACATACCTAGTACTTACATTGATAATAGCATCTGTCTGAATGTAATCCATATCCGAGTCCCGCAGACCAAGTTCTTTGCCATCTCGCTGAGCAGTGCTGACAATACCTGTTGTCACAGTGTTCTGTAAGGCAAACGGACTTCCAATCGCCACCACAAATTCTCCTGGCCTCAGATCAGCAGAGTGTCCCAGTAACAATACTGGTAGTTTTTTCTTAAATAAACACAGAAAGAAAGAAATAAGCATTAGTTTATACCTGAAAATAACCTAATTGGAAAGATCAAAAACTAGCAAGAAGTTAGGAACACACACTGTCCATTACATTAATGAAAGAGCCACTCACTGTCATACACCCAAAACTTACGCCAGGTAAAATTAGTATACTGCAGGGTGTTACTGCTTTATCTGTCTTCAGAAACAAACTGCTAGCAGTAGTACCTTGCAACTTCATGCAGAAAAAAATAGCCAGCAAGATCCTGAAACTGATTTCCCCATTTTCCAACAGATTGTTCCCTCCTGCTCCTACAAACAGCATACAAACCAGCTGTTGACCAGCCTGCCGCTCTCCCTACACTATTTACCACCTTGCAGTCCATGTACTGGCACAAAGCTAGAAGGATTAGCCAAAATAGCCTGGGTCTTCAGGTAAATATAGCAGAATCTGGCCACATATTAACTGAGCTGCGGGTTTTTTTCTTCATTTTTTGCAGTTCCTAGCACAGAATACAAAGTAATTTATTCTAAGATATGAAAAATTTCCAGGCTTGTATTTCAGTACATTGTTTTCCCCAGATATATTTCCAAGGAATCCTTAAACATATATTCCAGCCAATCACTCTCTACTAAATGAAACTGAAATAGGGTTCCCAAATTAATTCATTCATCTGTTTATGCCACTCACCTTAGGATGAATCTTTATTGTTGCAATGTCAGATTTCTTGTCAATGTCTTTGATGGTTGCTTCATAGGTATCTCCATTCTGTAGCTGCACTTTCAATTGTTGTCTCCCTGATACAGCATTAGTGCTTGACACCACATGGGCATTGGTCACAATTAAACCAGAATCAGACATAATAAACCCAGATCCACTGGAAAGCGGGACATTTCGACCAAAGAGAGGGTGCCTGTACAAAAAGCAAGTAATTATAACTCATAAGAGAAGCATAACTTAAGAGAAGATTACATTAAAAATCATTTACCACCTTTCACCCTGAGAAATAACCAAGCATTTGATGACCAATGTTACAACCCTTACAAAAATTAAATTTTAAAAAATTGACAAAGAAAGGATCTTTTCCTGAAAATTGTGACTGCTTTAGTCAGCCAGGGAGATAGGAACCGAGGCTTTCAGACAACCCGCGGGGTCCTTTTCCTTTGGTTTCCAATTCTGTCTTTATAGACTTCCTTGCAAAGAGGCGAGACGACAAAAAGGGAAGGAGGAGGAGCCCACCTGATCCCACTGGGTGCTACTTCTATACAGGAAGAAAACGATGACAGGAAATAGTAGGGCTGACAAATAAACTGATCCTCTAATGGGAAAAAGGGACAAGAAGGAACCTTGCAGGTGGACGGAGGAGTAAAGGAAGAGCTGATGTCTCAGGGAATCATGAAGCCCAAGTGTAGACCGGCAGGAAAAAGCATGTCTGGAAACTGAAAGGACTGGGAATGTGAAAGAAAAGAAATGAAAAACACTAACAATGCGTGAAACTTGGTGGGAAACAACATTTGCTGCAATGTAGACAGTTAAAGGACTTTATAAACTGTTTAAAGTATTATGACTTTTCCCTATGAACAACTGCTATAATGACCTTAGATTTGTTAGGGGGAACAGAAAATGCCTGGGCAGTAGAAGATGAGAAAAGGTCCACAAATTCTTCTTTCTTCCAAGATGTGGTCCTTATTAGGAAATTGTTTGAAAGTTCTGGGCTATTCAGCACTACAGAATTGGAGCCAATCCCAGGCAGAAGGCAGTATCACAATTAGCACCCAGCAGGCTGCTGGACAAACATTTACTTATAGGGAAAGAACAAACAATCTTAACTACATATGCAAAGATCTTAAACATCTTCAACTGTAACATTCTCTCAAAAGACCAGTCACCATGTGTATAAAGCTATGTCTCAGAAAATCTGATTATCTCAATTTTGCATATTAAAAAAGCCTATAAAAATTCTCCAAGAAATTCTTAAGCCTGTACAAAATTAGAGTACTCCAAGCAGAAAGGTATTCAGGTAATGGAGTACATATAATATTTGTAGTAATTTATTCTGATAGCAGGTTGGTTTTAGCACTCAGTTAAACTTGCCGCCTCAGCTCCAGCTTCAGTACACTGAATATTGGTATGTTTTGGTCAGCAAATTTAGTGCATTTCTTTCCTATCAGAAATCATTTCTGTGTTTAGATAGGTTACATCTGGTCAACATGCTACCTCTTAATGTTCTCCCTGCCAAAATAAAATCACCTCTCATTGAAAGTAGAATAAACAACAGGGAGCTATATTTTTCCAGCTTACCTTCTGGACTTGTTTTTTTTAAACTGAGATAATAAACATAATCCAACAAGCAATACATTTTAGTGAAGGCTGAAGAGACCTCCAAAGATGAGATAGACTTATTTTACAGCAGATAATATGTATTGTAAAGTACTGTAAAGACTGTAAGGCCAATAAAATATACCTACTGAACAGGAACAAAACACACAAATGGGTGGTTCTCTGGATAAATGAGTCCGCTGTAATGTTTCAGAGTATTTTGTGAACTTCAAGAATTCAAAATGAAAGTTACTATACTGGAAAATCTTTGTAGACCTTTGTTAAACAATGCAATTAAAACACAAAGAATTGAAAGTGTTACCTGAGGAAAAGTTCAATGTGCACAACTGCAGGTGCAATCTTTTCCACCACATCTGCTATGAAGTTGAATTTGTATCTTGGGCTGCTGGACTGTAGGTGACCTATACTAGCAGAAAGAATTGGATATGTTAATGAGACAAGACCCTTTTTTACCAAGTAGGTGAGATAAATGTGCTTTGAATTGGTCTGTTTCTCCTACTGGGATAGTTTCCAAACAGCTATTGGAAAAGGAATCAAAATCATTAAGATTGTTCAAAACTTATCCAGCATTTTGCTTGATCCTGAGAAAATTAAACACCAGCATCACTTGGCTATAAGTTCTTTGACTTTCTTGGAAGTCTACAAGCCTTGTCTGGAGTATTTTTCTCCAGACAACTACTAATTATTATCCAAAACACATAGGGTCATAGGATAAGTCAGATTGGAAGGGACCTCAGGAGGTCTCTAGTTCAACCTCCTGCTCAAAGCTGGGTCGGCTGCAAAGGCAGACCAGGCTTTGTCCAGTTGGGATTTGCAAACCTCCAAGGATGGAGACTCCAGAAACATTCTGGGCAACTTGTCCCACTGCTTCACTGTGCTCCATGAGGTAAAAGTTTTTCTTGTATCTAGTCTGAACCTTTCTTGTTGAGACTCATGTTTCAATTCATGCCCATTGTCTCTTATCCTCCCACTATGCACCACTGTAAATAGCCTGGCTCCATCTTCCTGATAACTTCTTCATGAGTACAAGAAGGCAGCTGTTAGGTCCTCCTGAAGCTTTCTCTTCTGCAGGCTGAACAAGCCCAATTCCCTCAGCTTCTTCTCACAGGAGATATGTCCAGCCGCCCTCAACCATCCTTGTGACCTTCTCCTGAACTCACTGCAGTTTGTCAACGCCTTTCTTGTATTGAGGGGTCCAAAACTGGATGCAGTATTCTAGATGCGGTCTAACAAGTGCTGAGTAATATAGCTGCAGGATTTGGGAACCGCATTTAGAACCCAATTTAGGATTTTTTGAAGTATACACATTAGAAACCTGCTGTAAATGATAACCTGTGCACCTAAAAAGTTCTGCAAATTCACATTTAAGCTGTCACAAGCAGCTGGGCATAGCAAGAGATTACTAAATACTAAGCATTCTGATAAAAGCCAGTGTGGTACTACGTTTAACAGCACTATACACAGCATTTATGAACACTGAATACAGTTCTGTGGAATGCAGATCTTAGAGAGGGAAAAAAGCCCACAGCATCCTGGCTTCTAATGTCACAACATCCTGGATTCTAACATCACAATATCTCAAAGTAGTAATACTGCTTGTGCTAGAATGTCATACTTTCTGCAGTCCCTAATACACGGGGACATATCACCACATATGTTAAATGTATGCTAGGGGACATACCACCACACTCAAATAGCAATCTTTCATGTTCACAGCCTGATGCTTTAAAATTAACTATGGGATCTAGGGAAGGGAGTAAACGAGTTGTAATCAGATACAGCAATAACATTTTTGGCTTTTTTCAAATCTGGTGCAACAGCACACTGTTTATCTCAGGAGATAAAATTCTTTTTCTGCCATTTAGTCAGGAGGGAGAGGCTCTAAGTTCTAATTTCTAAACAATATCAACTCTTCAGAAGTGATGCTTTGCACCATCATGATTTGCTCTAAGTTCAACTCATGCTGAAGGATGAACTTACTCCACAGTAACTCTTGCGTACCAAGTCAACACCTTGTCTTAATGGTTCTAGATTTGCCTGTTTCTAGATCACATAACACAATAACAAGTCCAGATACAGATTCTGTCTTTTGAAAGTATATACTTTTCTTTCATCAGCTGCCCTTTACTCAAGTCTTTAAAAGGAAAGTCGGTAGCAGGTACCACACAAAAAGGAAAGATACACAGAAAAGAAAGGAGAGAGCAGTTTAAGCGAGGTCTCATGCATTTTGGTATTCTGTGTAGTTCTTAATTCAAAGATCATTTTCACCAATCCTTATCTACAGGTGTTTTACTGACCATTAAACCTTGCAACTCGTAAATTACTTGGGATGAATACAAAGATTACAGCACAATGGAGTCTAACCTATTTACAAAAAAGGTGTCTCACTGATCTATTCTATTCTTTGAATGAATTCATAAGATAGTGGGTGACAGAGAACTAGTTGTTATAGTTCCTATAGTCTCTCAGAAAGCTTTCACAATAAAGTGTTAAAGGGAAAGTGAAAGGCCTTACATTACCCCAGTATCCAAAAGACCTGAAGCAAAGACAGAAACGTATGGAACGGACACAACACTGGTACCAAGGAAGAAAGTATTGAAGAAACCAGATCAAGACAATTAAGCATTTCTCCATAGAAATCCGTGAGTTCTTTTTCCTGTTACTGGACATGGGATTTACTTCTGAGGGGAAAGAAACCATTTTTACATTTAGCAAGCTAAATTTATATGATATGATATAAACAGAAGGAACCACTTGGCAGGACTAGATTCGGTCTATTATTTTTATGTACATTCTCACACACTCTGAAAAATCCCTCTAACCAATTGAATATGCTTGTTTCAGTACTTAGTTTAAAAGAGACACCGCAAACAGGAATCACAAAGGACAGTCAAATGTAAGCACAATATACTGTTATTTATTTTGCTTACTGGGCCACTGAAGATTTATCTCACCTTCAGTTCACAAGCAGCTTGCCTGATTATGCAGTATATCCTTTGAAGTCTACTAACATGACTTTGAATGCTTGCATACACAGCAGTGTTCACTGATGGGATATAACATTATCATCACATTTATCTTAACAGAAATGACTACGCATCTATGAAAGACAGTTGGCTAGAACCTCAGCTGATGAACCAGCATAGAATTGGGGGGAAAAAGCATGGTGAATGCAGGTTTTCAGTTGGTGTAAATCAGCATAGCTCTATGTAAGTCAGGGCAACTAAATCCCTTTGCACCTGCCGAGTGCTGAACTGTTCCGCCCATGCCAAATTGTCACAGCACTCCACATGGCCAAAAGCAGAGGAGGACACCTGCCAAAGAACTCAGTTTTGTACCACTCCTGACTAGCCGCCAGGGAAACATCATGGGTGGCAGTGGCTTTCCAGGTAAGATTTGGGGTAAGCAGAGAGAAAAAGTCTAAAAGAGGTAGCAGTTGAATGTATACATGGGAAGAGCCGAAGAAAATAAAATGCAGCAATACAGAGAGGAGACTGTAAAACTGAAGCAAAGCTTGTCTTCTTTCCACATCACAGTGAAATAATTTCTCAGTCTGAACAGAAGTCCAGAACCTCTCCGCTGGGATCAGAAGACAAGAATACTCAAACCTGAAGGTGAATCCAAATCTGCACTATATATTAAAGGGAAATCTGAAACAAAGGAGGATCAAGAATAACAGACATGCAAACTTTGTAAGAAAGGTGTAGCTGAAGATCTACCGGCCTGATTAGATAAGCTGTTCTTACTGTTGTCTGGTGGGGACTAAATACTGGTGAAAACTGACTTATAAAGTTGAGATGCCTTCATAGAAACTGATCTCTCTTGAATCATTTTCTGCAAGCTGGGAGTGATGAGAACCTTTAAATACATTATAAGACATGCCAGGATCTCAAACTGTGGCCTTCTAAGATGTAACTGCAAACTAACATTTACTCTCAAATATACATCCCTATTTAAGGGAACTGAAATGTTGGTTATTTTAATAACATTTTAGTGCATAATTATTAAACTGTTGGTTTTCATCAGAAGTTCTCAATATACTTTAAAAGGCAGGAATTGCAGCCTGAGAAACTGAAGAAGGAAGCAACATCCAACATTGTATAAGTTGTATAAGGTCACCCTGAAAACAAGTGTTATAACTATAGTAGTAGAATCAGGGCTTTATGTCAGACTTTCAATCTATCCTTTAATTTGCATTAGTTGGTAGACACTAGCTGCTGCTACTGTTCTTACTAAAACATAAAATTAAATATGTGTCTTTTTCTTTCTCCCCCCTGCCCCGATACTCTTGCTGTCTTGCAGAGTTTCACGCAGCTCTCAGACCTCTGCTGGACTATGAATGTAAAAGCTCTGAGTTTACAGCAGCTTTGTGTATTTTGACCTATTGACCTACTGACATTTGCCACATATTTTTTCAAAGGTCTCTCAATAACATCCATTATTTTCCATGTTATTACTGCATGTTCAAAATCATCTCACACTAACCAAAGCTAATTTATCTTGGCAAAAAGCCATAATTTAATCCGATTAACTATCTGTTGTATAACCAAGATATCAAAGGTGCTACAACCAGGTTGTACTTGAAGCAAAACAAATTTATACTGTATGAGTCTTTAGCTGTCTACGCATTTCTTAATCAAAAGAAGTAGATTTTCCCAATCTGCTCCATAGCCACAAATCAACCAGATTTTCAGCAGATCTGAACTCCCATCCTGTCATTTCAATTAAGTGTTTAGATCTTCAGAAGCTCTCCAGCTCCTCTCACAGAACATTCAAAATCCAGATTTGGATGTAAGTGCATAAACTGGAGTTAAAGATGTTCAGCCTATTTTGTAAAATGTGATCTTACGTTTCCAGTTCTATGGGCTCCAACTACATTGGATTTACATGGCTAAAGCTAAGTGCCTGTCAGGTAGGAGTATCCTTATTATCAGCTTAAGACTTTTCCTGGATAGTAGTGTAATCTACAGGCTATGAGTTCATTTAATAGTGTTTTATTTGCTTTCTTGCAGAGACAATAGACCCACCCCAATTTCATTAGCACTGCTGTAAATCAGGAACAACTCCAACAAATTTGTAGAGTTAACCTAGTATGAAGGGAACTGGAAAAAAATTTCAACAGAAATAAATTGTCATAATCCCACTGAAGACAATAAAGCTAGACCAATTTACATTTGCAAAAGACTGAAAGTTTCTGAATATCTGCCAACTTACTCCCTGTAGAATTAAATCAAATCACATTCAATGCTTTCTTAAAGACAATACATTGTATTAAAATCCACAATTTTATATTCATTAAGAATTTGTGACCCTGGGAAACTCAATCTTTTAAGGCTGTTCCCCCATCTCCCTTTTAAAATCAGCTTCAGAAAAGATCTGTGTGTTCAGCAAAATTATTATGTCTAAGGGAGGACTGCAACCTGGCAGATCTGATCACCAGGGATAAACACTGTCCCTACTGTGCTTTCATGGTAAGAAATGAAAGACAAATAAAAGATTATAATGTCTCTGCTTAAAAAACAGAAACATCTGCTTGAAACATAGGTTCATGGGCAGCTTTTCTGATGAATTCAGCATTAAGATCAAGTTGCATAGCTGTGCAGTGACCATAAAGCCTTGGTGAGTTTAATGCCACATTATGGTTCAGGCAACTTGTTTATACAATGGATGTCTACCGTGCACAGATGAAAACAATTTGGTGAACCAACACCAAAGTGGCTTTCTTGTGCAGTGCAGCAATCACAACGGCCAGACAAGAGACAGACTGGCACAAGCCTTCCAGCACAGACACCTCGGTGCCTCACTGACTTCAGATGCTTGTTATTCCTCCTTCCCAAGTGACTCTCATAAGGTGACACAATGAGAACATCTCTTTCCTGTTAGCTATCCTATACAAAGCAGTGAAGTGCTGTACTCTGAATGATATACCAAACACTGTACAATATTCATCCTCACCTGCAGGAACTCAAAACAAACTCAGACATGAGGAAAACAATCAGTAAAGGAATGTGACTAGAGTTTGTGTTTGCAGCCAATACCTTGCAGTGCATTTACCTAAATATGGCTGGAGGCAGCTGTAAGGCTTTGATGACAATAATACCCGTAGGAGACTTCAGTATCTCTTACTGGGCCAATTTCTCAGAAATGCAAGTAATGATATGCTCAGTTGTTCCTCTGTATCTTCAAGGTTATGTACAGGCACGCTCCAAACACCCCATGCAGAACTGTGTGCAATGACTCTGCTCATGCATTAACCATATTTCAAACATTTCTTTTAGGGAACTGGACTTTAAGGCTCATATCTTGCAAAGATTTGACTGACATGGGTGAGGCTTTACATCATGACCACTTTCTGAGAGTGGCTTCAGTTAAACAATGCAGAGGACAGACGTTCTCAAGCAGAACCCTGCAAAGGATCAGTGTCAAACCCAATGTACTTATTTTCTGGAACTTCTTTCCTCAAAGGCTTTCTAATCAATCTTTTAGTTCCCCTTGTTGCGCTGACAAAATAGCACCCTTATTTTTCAAAAAAATAATTTTTTGCTTCCACATCCTAGGTGAGAAAATGCAAATCTTTTGACATCTGAACTGTCTTCACAGAAGCCTTTAGCAAAATAACATTGCAGGGAATTATTAACTGTACTAAGAAAGTTGTACTGAGAGATCATAAACAGCCCTTTGTGCAAGAAAGAGTCTGACATAAACTGGCCATAGATTGCAGGGGACCATGTGAATCCTTTGAGTGAGGAGTTTGACACTTTAATAGATTGATATGTGGCATTGTTAAAACTTACATTTGCTGCAGTGAGAAACAGGGCTCTGTAAGAACAGGTCTTTGATTACAGATGTTGTCTTCCATAAATGTTTATGCCATTACTTACACACTAGCCTGTAATAGCTTGTCTTTCTCACAGTAGGTGACAGAAGGCAGGAAAAAGCTAGCTGCTTCAGAAAATTCCCATATATTAAGGTATCTAGTGTTGAAGAGGAAAAAAAAAATATTTGTAGCATATAGTTTAAATCTGCCTAGGAGTTCTGCAGACTGTTCCTATTAGTATCTCAGAGAAGTCCATGGGTCTGCTCCGATGCATAAGGTTAACTGCATGAGTAACAGTTTTCAGGGCAGAGGCATATTGAAGAACATCAATGATAGAGTTCCTGTATCTCCATGCAGTACACACCCCCTTTAGTACACTGTATCTAGAACTTGCAATTTGGCATGCTGTTCTTCAAGCTAATCCAGGACTTCAACAAGGAAAAAAATATTTTAAATTCTGTCAATTTTGGAATTATCACTCAGTCATCCTGGGCACCTCTTTCCTCCCTTCCTTTCTGCATCCTTCACTATCCTTTACTACTCCTTTTTCATGCATCCTCATTCACCAGACTTCTGTCACTAGGAAACCACACCTAAGTTTTCTCAGCCTATCTCGGTTTATCACAGCCAGAATCTAACTTAGCATCAACATAAGCAACTGGAAATGGACAGTAGACATTTCAAAAGCTGCTCTTCAGGGTCACTGCATGTTCTGAAAATGGCCTAAGTCACACGCTATGTAAGGCTACTGTTATCTGAGATTGTTTTAATACATGTATGGTTAAGTAAAACTGGATTTACTTCATAACTAGCTTAGCCCTTCAAACTCTGAGTCATCTGAGGCCAATTTCTTTCAAGAACAAGGAAAAGAGAGAAACTTAACAATAATTTTAAACTGTCGACTTTCTTCAAAACCTCTCATTACAGCCATTGCATGTTATTGTTTAAAAAAAATAAAAAAAAAAAAATACCATAATTGAGTTCTATTCCTGGCTCAACCACCAACTCAGTCTGACCTTGGGCAAGACACTTGGTTTCTTTGAGCTTCAGTTTGTGCAGCTGTAGAATTGAATAAAAAAAATTAAAACTTAACAGAGAACCAGATGCTTCATCTAAGCTGAGGTTTTCTGGGACAAAAAATAAAGCCAAAATAAAGTGAACACTAAAATAGTTGCTTGAAAAAAAAAAACGTTACCTCTACCTCACGGCTCCAAATTCCTAAGCCTATTAACAGTAGATTCAGGAGGATTCCTTAAAGAAAATGTCATATATACCAAACCCCAAGCACTCAGTAAGCCCTTAGATGCAGGCTAGCTCACTCATTTTGGTTAAACATTCTGATTATTTCACGTGGATCAGTTCCAACCAAGTATTAGGAGTACTAAAGCTAATGGATGCTGATGTGAAAAGGAACAGGCAAACAGCAATTTATAACTACAAAATACTGGAGAGACTGATCCTTGCAGCTGCAGGCTGGCATCTGGAGCAATTCTTGGCTCTGACAAGATACTCCTAAAGGAACTCCAGGAATATCATTTGATGTCCTCCTTCTCTGCACCACAGTCTACCTTCTCTCAAGAGCAGGATAAATGAAAGGTCCCCTATTCACAGAAAGGCTACAACAGCAGCCCTTTTCCCTCTGACCCCTCCTAATAATTTTGGCAGGTTTGCTACCTATGAATAAACAGAATGGTTAGTGGTTCACCTGACATAATGGAAATGCATGATTTAAAACTCCATTATGCATGTGGCTTTTCTTTCCAGGAACACTATGAGAAAGGTAGCACAAGCAAACCCTTAAAATAATGTATCAGTAAGTATGTGAAAAGATATTAGCAACATTAACACTTCCATAAAGTGACCCATTTTAATACTAAAAAAAATTACCAACTTAAGTGATTACTAAACTTTCTGAAGTTAAACCATCAAGCCTGAAGTTACATAGCATATCACAATATCAGAGCAAAGGCCTTAGTATGTTACTACAAACAGAAGACCATTTGATATCCTGAGTGTCAATATTTTAAACTGTAAAGGAGGTTCGCAGGCATTTTTTCCCGCTTCAGATTCTACAAGACTACAAAACTTCTTGTGAAAAGAAAACAAAACAGGCAAAAGACTATGTTTTAGGTGTTTTACATACCACTTGGTGCTTTTTCTGCCCTGTTTGAGCTACACGGCTTTAGGAGGCATTTTCTGCCTAGAGATGCCTGTCAAGTGAATCCAATTAACCTCCCATACACCACCAGGAAAGGCCCCAGAGCACAAACACTCCCCGGTCCCCGCTCTGCTTGTGCAGGCCATGGTGCAATGGATCTGCAGTGCAACCTGCGCAGGCGATGCCACCGAAACGTCTCAGCAGTGAGCACCGACATTACGAAATGAACGTGGCGTTGGCAGGATGAGAGCAAGCTTGTACCGCTGCCCTGCCAGCGCGCCCTGCTTTGAGAAGGGGTGACGGCTGAGGACGTAACCGCTGCCCTGCCCTGACAGCCTAACGCCCTCCACCAACCTCGCTTCCATGCTGTCAAGTGCATTCGCCTCCTGCTCACGGGAGCACTTCAGCAGCGACATGCACAACGCCAAGGCGTCCACGGTCATGCTACTGAGCGGAAACTTTCCAAAACCTCAGCCCGAGGCCTCTAGCCCACACTGAGGATCAAGGAGGAGGATTTTTGCCGTTCAGAAAGGACCTGAGCTCCCCTTCCCCACGCCACAGCGATCACTGGCACCTGCGCAAGGTGCCTTGACCTTGTAGCCTCTTACAGTCCCTGGAGCCACCCAGTCTTCCCAGGTCACTGGAAATCATGGTTTTTCTTAGCCTGGAAAGCAGCACGCCCCTGCGCTGTCCACCCGCCGCCCTCTGCCCCGTGGGCAGCCCCCATCATGCTCCTACCCGATTCACAGGCTCCCTTCTGGACCTGGGCGACGGCGGGCAGGCCGTGCTGCAGCGCCTTGCGGCTCACCGCCTTCAGCTGGCAGATGTTGTCGTAGGTCCGGCCGTCGCTGCCGCACACCTGGGCGCTGAGCTTGCACTGGCAGACCCCCTTGGCGAAGCGCTTGCCCATGGGGTAGCGGCAGTCGAGGCTGTCCCCGCAGGGCGGGTCCTCCTTGCGGCCGCAGGAGTCCCCCTCGCCCGCGGCGCAGATGAGGCAGCAGTTGCAGCGGTCGGGGACGTAGCCGCTGGGGCAGCTGGGGCTGGGGCACTTGGAGACATCGCAGCGGGTCGGGCACTTGGCTCGGGCAGCCGAGAGCTCCGCGGCGCCGGGGCTGCAGCTGAGAGAGAGCAGGAGCAACGGGCTCAGCAGCGACACGCGCATCCTCGGCGGGCTGCTGGCGGGGAGAGCGGCGAAGGGGTGCGAGCCCGCCCGGCCCGAGGGGAGCAGGGGGGGGGAAGGTGCAGTCGGGGTGCAGCGAGGGAAGGGGAAGGTCGGGCTTTATGCACACACGGGCGGGAAAGTGCGTTCTCCGCCGAGCAGGGCTTCTGCAGGCGGAGCGGGAAAGAGCAGCAGATGGAAGGAAGGAGCCTGGAGTATAAAGGCGGAGAGTTAAGGCCAGCTCAGTCCGTCCGAGGCGCGGCAGCTCAGCGGCTCCCGGGCACTAGCTCGCAGGGCTGAGGCGCCGAGCCATGGCCAACCTGCCGCGCAAGGTGAGCGCCGTCCCCAGGCGGCCGCGGGAAGCAGTGAGGACGGCGCAGAGCGGGGCGGCAGGGTTATATGTGGGACACGTCCGGGGTCGCCGCCGCCTCCAGCAGCAGCCGCGGCAGCTCCGCGGCGGCAACGACGGCCAGGCCCCACCCCAGCCGGGGAGGGACGGCTCCCCGCGGGCGGGCCGTCGGGCCGGGGAGGGCCTGGCCGAGGGGAACCCTCAGGAGGGCCGGGCCGGGCCGGGCCGGGCAGGCTCGCTAGGGGCGGGCGGAGCGGGGAGGGCCTACTCCCCTCAGCTGGGGCGCTGCGGGGCGGGTGGCGCCCGTCTGCTGGTAAATCACTGCCCCGAGGGGGGCAGGGCGCGGGGGGAGCCCGGCTGCGGCGATCCACTCGACGCCAGCAGCTGTGGGTGCGCGACGTGGGCTAAAAAAGTGCAAATATATACATGTAAGAGAATAAACGCGAAGAGGGCAATTGTGACCTCTGTGAGTGCAGGGGGCAGAAAGCCGGCAGCCAGTTTGTCATCCGTCACGGTTGTCTTTAATGTTGTCAGCGTTAATAAGGACATTTGTCACCAGTGCCACCAAAGGGTAATCGAGGTTGGGCGTAATATTAAACACCATGGCACTTGGACATGAATCCCTTTTTGCAGGTGACAAAGCAGAGAACACAGACCTGAACATACCCCTTGTAGCCGCTCGTTCATACATGGCATCAGGGCAAGTTGTACGACACACTTTCCAACAGCCAAAGGGGATCCACTGGGCTCCTCACGGTCATTTACTTCAACAAAAAATTCGGTAGCTTCTGTATAATAGTAATTGAAAGTATTGCCAAAGGCTTAATTCTTGAGGGTTTGGGGTTTTTTAATCTATTATTAATCACAAAGTGTTCAGTAACACTGTCAGGTGGAACAGAGCATCTGTTGAGCTCTGTTAAGTAGTCACCCACGCAGTCTTCATAACATGCAGAGTAAACCTTGCCCGTGCATGCCATCTTTATCAACAAAACACTCACATTTGCTCTGAGGTAGCGACTAGTCATAACTTTCAATTAATTAATCTGGGTATGGCTTGAGCTGGCTTCCAGAATAGTTAAGCTGACTTCAGGAGAAAGACCTCTGACATAGCTCACTTGGAGACTATACCAAACGTGGCAAGTCTTACTTGCTGCATATGACACTTCCAACCTTGACTTCTGCATGCAGTTCCCCCTTCCCTCTTTTTCTATGCAAGGGATAAAACTCCTGCAAGGTACTACCTTGGGCTTTCTCCTGATGGGATCCCATGAACCAGGTTTAAGTAGGCACAATTTACTGACCAGCTGCATCTGGCTATAGGGTTATAAGAAGTGAGAAATTACAATACTGTCTTCTAATTAAGGACCTCTTGAATGCAGTAGGCAGCATCCAGAATCCCCTGCTACAGTTAGTGTTTTGTTGTTCCCTCTGTTACAGGGGCAGAGTTGGTCCAAGACTGGATTCTCCAGACAGCTGCAGTCTCACGGCAAAAAAAGCTAAAGACACTACATGTCTTGTGATGAGAAAACTGTAAGATTTTGCTCTAGAACACATCTTGCCTCTTTTTGAAAAGGTAAGATTTACTAAACTTTATTTATAGAACAATATCTAAAATATGAAAAATGTCAGTGTTTTGACATAAACTTTCCCTTTAAGGAAACAGGAGGCTAATAAAAATGAAAAGTGTTAGGTCTGAAACATGGATCAGAAGGAAACAAGAGCTCTGTGTGTAGGTAACATGAACGTTTTCATTATTTATGATGATAGTTACAAGGAAGAGGTTGGGGAAAACGTTTCAAATTACAAATAGCAGTCGGTGAGTTAGTGCAGTTAGACTACAGAATCTTTCATAGTTGTATTGGTATTCCTATTAGTTATCTCTTTCTGTAGTCACACTTGGAGACTTCAAACAGGATATAGGAAAACAGGGTGAATATGGACAGATAAATACAGCAACCTTGACTGGAGAGTTTGCAGTCTAGGATGAGTATAAGAAGTTTCACAGAATCTTTCATAATTGGCTTATCAGTCTGCATCTCATTAATTTAGGATAAAAAAACATCTGAACGGTATTTTCTGCTGGCTGTTGTCTCGTAGCTAAAATAAAACAGATGACATAATTTCTCTCAGATAAGCATATGTATAGTATTGCCACTGCTAGGACTGGGTATTAATTATATTCTGAGGGGTACTGATCAGGCTCCTGTTTATTATAGGAGATAAAAGAACTATAAGGGATACCTCAGTCTCTGCAACCATTTTTTTTCTTTCAAAATTCATTATTCCAAAACAAGAGAGTGATGCAGAGAGTAAGGCTAGGAAAAAAATGAAAGTCACACCGAGTATTGGGTGTTCCTCTTCGGAACAGTGAGTGAGAGGTTTCATGGCTCAGTGCTACTTGTTGAACACCTTTCACTAGAATTTGAATTCATTCAAAATTCAAATGTGGCACTAAAAGCTGTTTAAATGATAACTCATTCAGTAATAGTTCTCCATCACTTGGAAAAATGACTGTTTCATGGGTTCTGAATCACCTCCGTCTGGTGGAAATGATGCTTACTGCATAGCTGGAAGGGAGGTGCCTCAAGAGAAATCCAAAGCAATGCAGGAAATGTTACTGGTGACTCAGTGGGTATCTGTCTTCTCTCTTGAGGGCCAAACTGTGATTTTATGCAAGTCCCAAAGGATGTAGTTGCCATGCCCTTAAGAGAATATCAGGAGTTCGCTCCAAAACTCACCTACTGCATTCTAAACCCTCTTCTTCCCTTTCTCACAATAGGAAAAAAGTCCTTGTTGGCTTTTTATGAAGTTAATTGTCCTGTTGTGCCTGCTTGTTTGCATCTCCTGGTGTACACGCAGGGCAGGTTTATGGTCCCCAGCTGTTCCTACTTCTGCCTGGCTGTATGTGTGTCATCAGAGCCATGGATGCTGGTCTCTTCTGTGCTGTGTAGTCCACGTAGCCATGACAGAAAAGTAGAATGGCACATGACACTACACGGAATGAATAGTGAAATGATGCCTTAGTGCTGCACTGGGGATCTATATGCTGCTGGTAAAGGAAGTGCCATTTGGATGATATCTAAATCTAAATTTATGATGCCATAACCATTAAAATGTATACTTAATTGCTTGAGTAGAAGAGTATTTTCCACTCTGTCTTGTTCCAATCCAAACTGGGTAATTATGTATCAACTGATTTAAATCTCTGTGTGTCTGTCTCTCAATTTAAATGACAAAGTATTCTAATTCATACACTGTCCTAAATCCTATTATTCTAATTCATCTCTGTGTATTCATAAGTCTTATAAGTTTCTTCGGAGTGAATTTCTATGTAATTCAAATTTCTTGTTATTGTTTCATTAATATGATTAAAGTTCACTTCTGTTATAACCTCACTATACAAACTGTGTAAGTTAAAGACCACTCTGACCTCGCCATTGAGGTCTCTAAATTAGGAGCACATGTTTAATATTCATCCTCAGTTCCTCGTAGGAGTATTTTGAAAAGAAATCCAAAGCACACTTTAAACTGGAGTAATAAACACTGTTTATTTATCAGATTGTCTGCATCTCATTTCCTGAACTAAACAGCTAAAATCTGTTTGCACTCCTGACATGGCAAGTCTCACAAGCTGATCCAAGAGAACATCTGTCAGTTTGTTTTCAAGACTGGACACTGCAGAAGAAAAGAAGAGGTGGGGGGAGAAATAAGACTTTCACAAACACATCAGTTCAAACAAAGTGAGAACTTTCTCAGCTGCCTTCATAAGCCAGGCAAGCTGTGCGTTAGAAATATACTTTTAAGGAAAATTTCTTTCTCTTTCCCCTGTCCCCTAACAGTAGTTGAAAAGCGGGGGTCATTTTTCTTCTCTGTGTTCTGCTCAAACTGATGCCAGTAAATAATTTTTGGAAGTGTTAATGAGTTCAAAAATGTATTCAAGAAATACTCTCAAAGTATACTGAAAGCAAATTAAAAGATCAAAAGCTTGTTCTCTTCTAACATGAGACACAGCTACTCTGAACACATTGCATTTGGTGCAAGAGAAAAAAGGTAGACTTTTGGCATGGAGACAGGATGATTTGAAGGAAATGCCACAGCCTGCTCTGTTCTTCACTCTGTTTCTCGCCAAAAGAACAGTGTGTGTTGGTATGTTTAAGGGGAGGAAATTCAGACCGTTAATAACAGAACTGGCCTAGAAATCATATGCTTTAAATTCTGTCACAGTCTTAACAGGCCTTTTTCTAGCTGTAGAAGGAGGAATTGTATCTCAAACTTTATCATTAAATATAAGGTCTGCAGTGAAAAGATAAGTGTATATTTGAGGAGGTGTTTGGGAAGAAAAAAAAAAGTCTATTTTTTTATTAGAAAATACTGATTCATAAAAAAGAAAGGTATCCAGAGGAACAAAGCATGACAACTTGCGTTTGGAAGAGCTGTTTGATGTGTGAGGGTGTGTATAAGGAGACAGGGGTAGATCTGGTCAAAATGTGTGTTTGAAGAGGGAAGAATGGAGAATGAAAGAAGGAAAGAAAAGACCCCTTTGTTTTTCCCCTCCTCGAGATCCAAGAACCAAAATTTCGGGGTTTTTTTCTGAGCTGTAGAAGACTCAGACTCAATTCTCTCATCTTTCTGGTCAAGAGCAAGGACTTAGCTTTGATGTTTTGGTGTTGCAGGTAAATATTCTATCATCAACTCTGGAAGATTCAGTTTTCTTATATAGAGTGTTAGAAGCCTTAGTTTTATGTAGAAGTAAAAAGACAAGAAATATCAAACCCATTGTCGTATGCAGATCTCCTGCTTTGCAGCCCACCATCCTGTAGGGCCTTCTGGGCCGTTCCATTAATAGGACACAGGCATTGTGTGAAGAGCCATTTGGGAAGAGCTTCCAGGTCTGAAGCTGCAACATGCCAGATCAGCTAGCTGCTGAGAGGGCTTAGGTGGTCTGTGCAGACCTAAGGCCAGGTCACTGCTCAGCAGGATACCTGAGTTTGTAGTTCTCTAAAAACACTGCTGTACTGTTCCTTACCTCCTGTTAGCTCTCCAAAGAGACATACAGTGACACCAACTGCTATCAATTCAGTATGTGTGGGGTTATCTAAAAGAAAGAGAAATTTCCTTCAATTCAAACCGCGCTTTTGTGGGTTCTTTAGACAAGACATGTTGCCAGACCCACACTGCGTCGGCTCTAGCTCATAGATTCGTGTGTGTGATTTGAATTTGTGGTATCAACAGTCGCATGGAAATGATCGTGAGTCATAGAAACTCCTTATTCTTCTAATAAATGGCTATAGTGAATCGGAGGAAAACATACAAACGTAAATGGGATTTTGCTTCTCTCTGCTCTATGCTCTGCTTTGCTGTTGAACAACTGCATAGAACCTCAAATAGCTTCATCCCAGCTGATGTGTCCCTGTGAATGTACATATCCTGCAAGATCCTGCCGCATGCAAAAAGGATACAGTGTGTTAAAGAAAGAGGAATGAATTTGAATGGAATGAGTTAAAGGGAAAGAGTCACTTTTAGATGTTTTCTACTCGGCTGGGCCCAATACGTTTCACCTTGGGATGCTCTTAATGAATTGTCAGAAGCAACCTAGAAGTGCAGTTCACAGTAGAGTGAAAATAAAGTCAGCTTATAAGCCTCCAGAAGACCGTAAAGTAATACTTAACAGACATTATGATTAAAAATGTACCATGTCTCACAAACCTAATTTCATCTATAACAGAATAATAGGGATTGTAGACTGAGTAAAAGCTGTGGCTGTCATATAAGTACATACTGACATTGCTAATATTTTTTATACTGTCTTTGATAATAGCAAACAGGGAAATTAAAGTCTGCGTGAAACTTCATGATGTATAACTTCTTGGAATTCTGCTGTCCAAAAAGTCATCAATCCTTCATAGTCTACCTGAAATTATGTCAGACATTTCCATAGGAACATATCTTGATTCCAGCACTGTTCTTCTTATAACTGCAGCTGACTGCAAGACAACAGAATAGAAAAATTGAAATTTAAGTTGTTTTTTTTTAAATGGAGAAATATTTCCAGTAAATAAGATGCAATTCAATAAGGGTAAGTGCAAAGTAGTACGCTTTGGCACAAGTAATGAACAATCCAGTAATGAAACAGGGACTGACTGGTTCAATACAGTTCCGCATATAAGTTTTCAAGCTTATGAGAGACCATGAGCCTATACATTGAGGGGGAAGAAACACACCAAAACCCACCCAAGCCTCTTCCCCTTGGTGAAATACATAGAACCTTTGTATATCTTACCGAAACAACCCCAACCCACCCCTCATATTTCCTCTTTCCTCACTTCTGGTAAGGTCTCAGTTGGAATTCTGTGCCTAGGTTTGCATTTGCCGCTTCAAAAAAGATGTGAATCAGTTGGAGAGAATCCAAAAGAGTGTAAAATCATTAGAGGTGTAGAAATATGCCTTAAAGCTAAGCTTGAAAGATCTGAAATTGTTTAGTCTAAAACAAAAGAAGACAGAAAAGGGACACGATAAGAGTATTCAAGTATGTAAAAGGTTGCTGCAAGAAGAGGGTAACAAGCTGTTCTGCATGTTCACTGGGGTAGCTCAAGAAGAAAAAGACTCAAAATACTGCTAGGGATCTTTAGGACTGATACTACGAAGATCTTTTTAAATATAAAGGGACTGATATTTTTAAATATAAAGATAGCAAAGCACTGGAACTGAGTTTTGTGGAGAGGATGTGGAATCTCTTGGGTTTTTAAGCCCTTCTTTATAAGAAAGCTTAGTTATTGTTCAGAAATTACTCTAGAAAGAACTGATCCTGCCTTGGGTAGGTAGGATCTTGAACTCCCTTCCTACTTTTTTTCTGATTTTGTGACCATAATGCAGACAATCTGCCTGATTAAAGAGTATGTAATCGGATAGCAGAAGTCGTAAAATGAATTTAGGAAGCTCACTCAGAATTTCAAGAGAAAAGAAAGAAAGAGACGGATTAGAATTGGAGATGAAGCAGGATTCAGATAAGACTATTGCAGACTTGTAGTTTCAGTAGTGTGATAAAACCACAAGGCAAAACCCAAATAGAAATACAGTAAGATTGAAAGTGAAAATGGTTGTACAGCTAGAGTTTGAGGTCTAGGGATGATCAGAGGATAAAGTGCTGAGGGTGGGGAGATCAAAAAGAAATATATAACAGATGGGAGGGTGTGGAAAAGAGAAACATTTCCTCCAGATGGCATGTATTATCTCCTGGAAAGATTGGCAAGATTAGAGAATCTTGCCAAGAGGAGGATGTACTGTGAATAGAGGTACACCAAGTGTATTATATTAAATTCTATTCAGCAAGTAGGAAAAGACAACTTGTAAATGAGTTACTCTTTTAAATGTGCAAATTCCATGTATTAATCCAACTTGCTCCCTTTGTACTATCATTGTTGGTATCACTAGGTATTCAGTGTATAACTATGAATATTCTCTAAAACGTCACAAAATCAACCTCCTTCTGTGTTCCATCTCTTCCCTAATTTTTCTTGTTGATACCATCCCATTTTCTGTGACTGTTTTTTTCCTTGCTGGCAGAGTAACAAGGTTCAGGGGCCTGCAGATTTTATGAATCTTTTTATGGTGGCTTGGCATTAGAAGGGTGGTGTGGATGTCACTGGATATCAGCCAGTCTTTCTGTGAGAGGGTCTGCACAGTGGGTGCCAAGACAGATGAGGACTGGAAGGCTGAAACAGAATTGTAGAATGAATTACAGAAACAAATATAGAATTAATTGTAGAAACCAGAGTAAAAAGTTTAAATTCATGAAGAAAGCTTTATTCTACTTAATCCATGAAAGGACAAATTGTTCAATTTCACTTTGAAAAGTTTAGGGGATTTACCATAAAAGTGGTGCCTGCCTAGGGTACATGATGCTTTTCTCATCAAATTTATCTGATTAATCAATCAGTCCATAGGAAGACTGCTGAAGAAAGGTGGGCTTAGGAGTCTTGCCAACCTCATGTTTTCAAACTCCTGAGCCTTTTTCTAATTAAGAATTTAAGAATTAATAATCTGTCTTTTGTTTCTTTTTATTGTTGTCTTTTTGTAAGCCTGGGATTTGTGTTTTTGAGCTTCCCTCCATGAGATGAGAGCTAGAAAATTGTTTCATTATGGAATGGAGACTCTCAAATTACTGCAATAGTTCATGTTTTAAGAAAAACACCACATTTTCAAGACTTGCTATAAAATTATAAGAGTTAGAAACTTTGGTTTAAGTTAGAGGCCTAGAACTTGAAGGTAAGTAGAACTGCTTCTGAGGAATTAAAGAAAAAGACAACATAAGCACAGTGAGGAAGATTATAACACTGGCTGAATTTTCCCTGTGAAGGCTGAATGATGGCAGAAGAGAGGAGCTAGTAGAACTCAAAAGCCAGGGTAGGGAGGTTGATAGGATGAGTGAAAACCATAAAGTGGAGAACAATGGACCAAGTGTGGAGAAGATAAGAACGTAAGTGTGGTCTTTCTGGGTCAGTCCAAAGGGCCAGTGTCCTCTCATTTATGGTGACTTAAAACGGATCCTTGGAGAAGAATAGAGCAAGTCTGAACTGACGCTTCTCACATTAGACGGTGCTGCTGATTTGGAAGCAGCAGTTTTCTCACATCCTGCCACCACTACTACATTTTAAAGTGGAACTCTCTGCCTAACTCTGTGACTCAGACTAAAGTTGAGTGAAAGGGCTAGACTGCAAAGATGGTCGTTAGACCTTCTCACCCAAGCTGTGGGCATTTTTATCAGCATAGCGCTGTGAAATAATTGGCCAAAGCAAGTTAAGAAGACAGGTGTTACTGTTAGACCAAGCTGTTTGCCATAGGGTTTTATTTGCTTACCCTGGCACGTTTTGTATGATGTCAGCACACAAAGAATGTTTCTGCAGATAAAGCAAACGGCAAATGATTTCATGAGCCTGTTTGTGACAGATGTGTGCAGTGTGAAGAAACATTGTAGCACAAACTACAGTACTCGTCAAGATCATGTTATTCCAGCTCATTAATCACATTTCTCTGGTTTGTCTCCACAGATGACTATCTGTGAAAACTCACTAGCAGTCATGTCAAGGCTTTCTGCTTGCCACCCCTTCCACATAGATGCCTGTTGAAATTCCGTGTATCATTATCGAAGCCACACTGAAAGACAGATGGGTGTTGTACCTCTTTCATGTCTGCTTCACACTCCTCTTCCATTCAGGGCCAAGAGCTGCCTTGTATATGAAATCTCCCACAGTTTTTCATGATGAAAAAAATTGTTCTAATCAGTATTCTCACCAAATTCTTTTTATCAATGTGCTTTAACCAAATAGGTTAAAACTGCGGGGTTTTTTTTTTTGGTGATGACTGGATAAAAGAAGAGCAAATAATAGGTGCTCTAAGTTAGAGGAATTTGCATAATGAAATTACTGAATCATATTACTACAGTGAAATCAGAGCATAAAATGTATTTGGAAACGTGCAAACCTTAAGGGTATTTTTTATGTGATGGAGGAAAAAGAGGAGGTGCTTGCCTTCTCTCCACTCCAAAGAACCCAAGGGAATGTATATTTACTGCTATCCCCAGGACTTCTGTGTGCTCCTGGCCCAGTCTTTGGAAAATTTTACTAGTCAAGGAGTCATGCATGCCTGTTTTCTCATCCTTTACTTGTCATGGAGCAGCTGCATTTCAGAGTTGTTAGGAAAGAGCAGTGACTACATATGGAAGAGAACAAGATTAATATATCAGTATTGGCAGCTGAGATCAAATCTGAGAAGAAACTTAAATAACGTGATGTTCATTGTTGCAAGATAAAACAAAGATTCAAAAATTCCATCTGTAGCAGTGCACAGACTCATGAAGCTTGTCCACAGACAAACCTTTTAATTTTCGACATTCTTGGCAGGATGAGTTGGAAGGACAGGTTCTTCTATGGATCTGCCAGTTTCTTGGTATTCAGAAACAACAGCACTGAACCAGTCAGGTCCCAAATGGCATGCATTTCTCTCCATTGAGCTGCCATTCAGTCAGCTCGAAGAGTCTCAAAGCTTTATGTTCCAGTCCCTCTCTCCCCAGCCCTTCCTACTATTCTTATAGAAGGAAGAAGGCACTGCAGTAACCCACAAATCCTCTGTTAGTAGGATTAGGGTGAGTTTCAGTTTTCAAAGGTGGTAGAGAAGGTGCTTGGCATTACACAGTGCCACAAAGACATGGGCAACTGAGAGGAGATGGAATTCCTCACAACCAGGTAGCTGAAAATTTTAGAAACAGGCCAAGTGTGACATTGGTGTCTGGCAGTCACTGCAGCGAAACAAATTCAGGACTGAAATTGCTTCTGCGCTTAGGCATCTGGGTGTCGTCTTTGACTGTACATTTGCCTAATTCTTCTCTTCAGAAGATCTGCTGGAGGAGAAGGAGATTTGGTCATGTTTTATATAGCAACGTACTGATTGGAAAACTCATCCTGGAAGCAAAGAACAGAATTCTGGACCATTCTTACCTAGAGAGAATTTCAGCCTGCATCTCCCCCCCCCCCCCCCCGCCTTGTTTTTTTTTGACAAGCTATTGGCAATTGTCTTTGAGAGCTCCCACCATTTTCTCTCACCATAAAAATGCAAGGGTCCAGATGGGTGATGGTTTCTACAGTCTAGTGTTTAGGATACTCAGCTCAGTGGGATAAGTCTAGTAAAGTCCTGTAAATACTTGTGCTTTTCCTGCTACATAATATTTGTGTTCAGCAGTCTAACAATGCCAAACAACTATCTTTCCTTCAGGGACAGGATTTTTTAAAAAATGGGTATCTCCCTACCAGCCCTTTCTGTGACACCCTGTCTGGTAGGTAAGTTCTAAAATCAACCTATACTATAAAATTCCACTATATTGATAATTTTTGTATGTATGCAAGAGGTAGAAAGACAATGTTTTTGGTTGTGTTTTTTTTTGTTTTGTTGATTTTTTTTTTAAATTGAGTAAAGAATTAGAATTCCATGCTGCAAAAACATGGCAAAGGGTTGAGTCCTCAGCAAGATCAATGTTTGGGAGCCACTATGTAGACCATGTATCACAGAGTAACTCATAGCAATAATGGCTTAATTTCACTTATACAGAACAGCAGGGGTTAAGAAGGAGATGATAGGTAGGTATCTTTTAGGCTGTCCTCACGTGAGATTTCAGAGGTATTTGCTGTTGGTGCAGAACACTGCCATTTTTGCGGTGTGACTCCCTCATTTCCCTCCTCTAAATATTCCCAGGAAGGCCTAGGACTTGCTTGACTCCTCCCTACCACTGGCCCCTCATTATACACTCATTCTCCTCACTTGAAATTCAAACTTCTCATTCCCATCCCAGTCTCTGGAAATAATTGTTATTTCTTTTCACCTCATCCACACCAGCTCCTCTTGGCTCCTCATCTAATCTGTCAATAGCAACTTCCACAAGTTCTTGAGAGGTTGTCTCTCATCAGAACTACTTTGTTTAACCTCACTTTTGTCTTCTCATCTGGCTTCTTGAAGAATCTCTCTCCTCCTCTATTCACCCCCCTTCCTCCTTCACACCCCACATTTAAAGAGGTGACTCTTATCCCAGATGTCTGACGTGAACGCGATGAACTTCACTCAAATAGATTATATGATTTATTCAAGTTAAACCAGTCCCTTTTCAATCTATAGCTCACTTTGCCAAGGATTCTGCATAAGGATCTGGCTGGCTTAGTTGCTGATAGTTGCTGATAGTTGCTGGCTGGGGTTAAACCACGACAGCATCTCACTTTATAGTGTTTCATGTCAGGCTGAAAAGTTTTTTGAATGGCAAAATATTCCATGGAGTAATGAAAAAACTGCTCCTAAAGGTGTATGTCGGATAGCTTAGGGACAAGTTGTGCCTTTCAGTGCAAATTCACACTGGTATCTCAGACACTTAGTGCAAGTATCCCAAAATTTTACTTTGCCAAACTAATCAGTCAAGTCTGTCTGTTGTATCCAGTCCCCAGGGTATAACCAACCCATTGAATTGTGACGGTATTGTCCCTACATATCATACTCAAGATATTTTCAAACGTTTTACTTGTTCATATATAAACCAACCTGTCTTCCCTTTTTTTCTCAAGTGTTCCACATCTTACAATACGTTTCACAAAAACTTTTAGATGAAAGCATTTATCATGTTGAAATGTTTTTATCAACAAATGGAAACTCATCTGGTATCAATATTTAGTAAGTAAATATGATTCAGCAACACTAAAGTGGTTTTTTCCCCATTTTTGTAATACTCTTTTCTTGAAATGCACTAAGTGCCAACAATCTGTTTTTGTATTGTAAATGATGCTTTCTTATATAGGCTTTTTAATCGTGATGGTCTAAAAACATCTGCTTATGGACAGAATCACTTGGGATTTAGGTTGCTTTTTGATTTCCACTTCTGTCTTTGGAGTTCAAATAACTCCCACTCACCTGACAGCATCAAAACCAAACCAGAACAAAAGCCCATCTGCTTCTGGTGAATTTCCCAATGCACAGCTGACAGGAGATCTAGAAGGGAACTGATTCTAGGGCCAAATCTGATGCAGCTTTTAGTTGGTAGAACTCATTTGAATTCAGAGGGCACCAAGAGAGATCCTGGCACCTAACTCAGAGTGAGGCATGCAAAACTAGACCTGAAATGTTCTAGACTTGATTTTACTAATACTGTATAATCTGGCCAAGACACCAAGGATAATGTCTTTCCCCTTGTGAAATGTTCCGTGAGATCTTTAATTGACCACAAGTCACCAAGAGTCAGGTTTATCTTTCTCAGCAGTACAGTGCCTCTTTGAAGCACATCAGGCACTGGTTTGATGATGACTTGGAAGGAAGACTGCCGTCTTCTGAATCACTACCACCATTTCGCTGCAGCACCTGGCAGTTCTTTGAGATCACAGCTTCCATTCAGATTTTAGCCACTCTGAGCCCGCATTGCTTTACAAGATCTGGAGAGATCATAAACTAAGTTTGTATAGTGACTGACTTGAAGAAAGTGCCTTACAGTTTAAGAAACCTTTAAACCAACAGCTGATAACTAGGTTCTTTATTATACAGGCAGGCTAAAATTTCCAGAGTATGTAAAAGTTCCACAATACAAATACAGCTTTCAAGACACAACTAGAAGGATCAAACGCAGTTAGCTAGTGAAAAGGCAAAATGTATAGGGAACTTAGATGTCTTATTAAAAAGTCTGTCTCTTCAGTCTGACATTTAAGTCTATGGTTAAACTGAAACAGCTTTACTCAGTTTGAGGGAGATACAGAAAATGATATGAACTGGAGAGCCATACCCGTTCTCTGAGGAGAGAAAATCCTTATGTATCAATCTGGAGGCACTGGCAGAGAAGTGAGAACTTCAGCACAGTGTCAGTGGTCAACCACAAAACAAAGGCTCTTCAGCTATTTTTACTGTTGTGAACTTTGAGTTATAGAAGAGCAGAACGTTTAGTTCATTTGATGAATATCGTCAATGGAGTCTAAGGTGCAATTCATTTGATCAAATGTGGGTGTCTACTTTCAGATTAGACAAATAATTCTCTGTATTTTACTGATAGATTAACTCTATTGATGTTAAGATTAGCCTGGACACCTGAGTTACATGTAGACATGTACATTGCAACTACTTAGGACTCAATTCAGTTGCACACACATGGATCTACTGCCATTTGAGCTGCTCCAGGGTGTTCCATCTGGTCTGCAAAAGGGCGCTGACACTCCAGAAGGGCATAGCTCTCTCATATGCCCTGTTGTTCCTGGCAGCCCTGTGCAGATGTCTTGTATACATTAAGGTGTTAAAAATCACATCTGCACTGATACTTAGACAGTAGAATTCAGTCCTTGAAGTTAGGTGAGAGGAATCACATGCATTGTGTCTTGTCTCATTTGAGAGCTTGAAAAGGATGTAGTTCATCTTTCATAGAAGACACCAGCAGTCTTTCCATGGGTTTTGATGGGAATCAGCTCAGCTATGTGTAATAAAGGTAACAGTTTGGGAGACTGAATAGCCCTCCAAACTGACACTGTCCAGACTGCATTATTTCCTTTTAAATAAAAGTGAAGCTAGTCAGAATCAAAACTTACTCTCATCTAATGGCTGTTTGGTATCTCAGTCCTGTAGATAGATATCTACATCCCCAATAAAACCAATGAAGTTGATACTAGATATGTATCCAAGACTCAGATTTTATAATACAATAAATGAGGTTTGATTCAGCTTGCTAGCTCCAAAGTTCTGTAGTGGGACACTACTTGGTAGTCCCAGTAGACCAAGCAAAGGCCAAACAGGCATGGCAATTACCCTAACAGCTGAGGGTTGAGGCATGGCAGTTACCCGAACAGTTACAGTTGAAGCATATTGTATAGGGGAAAGATGTTAGTATGACGAGTCCTGATGAACCTTTTCAGGAATTTCTGTCGGGGACTGAGCATCCGCACTGCTTATAGGAGTCAAAGAAATTTGAGAGGGGCCAGAGAGTTCTTAAAACATGCTGAACGATCCAACAAATCCACTCTCTCGCTGACAGCAGTGGAGGCCTTCCCACTGACTCCAGTGTGAACAGGAGTAGGACTCAAAAGCACACTTCTGCTGCCAGAACTCTCAGAGTAGAAGCTCTTTACAACCAAAGAAGTGGATTTATGAGTTGAAATGCAATACATGTCATTTTCCTGTTAAAACTTCCTTACGCATATAAAGTTGTGCTTCTTGGCATGCATACAATTGTACTGTCCTGACCAAGCTGAATATCTAGCTGCCTATTTCCTGATAAAGCCCCTTACGATTCACACTGTTGGTATCTTTATGCCAAATTCCTTTGACGAGTTTGTTTCACTAGGCATGTTCATGTACACACAGAGAACAATGAACAGCAGGCACCATCACATGAATTCATTAGTCCTAAATTCATGCAAGGACTCAAAAAGAAGAATATGCTTTTAAAAGGAGACCAATATCTTTTTCCTGTTGTTGTAACTGTATTTCAAATTTGGCTTCTCTTTGACAGAAGAGAGAGTAGTAGAACATGTAGGATTTATGAATTGTCCCTAGCAAACTTGTGTTTCATCTTTTAGCTACATTTTTACATTTGAAAATAACATCTGCTCCTTCCCTCTTACTCAGTAAGACTTTTTAGAAGAGATTAGATGCAACAATTTTCTAAAAGCCTAGTATAATGAAACAGCTGAAAGAGAAGCTTAAAAGAAGGCAACTGAAAAAGAAATGTATTCCCCACCATGACCATAACTCATAACTATATTTTGTGAGAACTCTAACAAGCTAATCCATCTGGTTTTGGTTTTCAGTCACAGATGAACTAATAGCCTCTCATTTAAGTTACTGCATGGAACCACTATGAGCTTAAAGAAGCATTAGTCATTTTATTTGCATTCAAAGGGTTGTGGTTTTTTGAATGTAAGGAATATCTCTTCCCTTAAGAAAGGAACATATCCTGCATAGCAAGGATTACCAGAGAGGCAGGAAAATCTGTGTTAGCTAAAAAATTGATTACATAGACTCGTTTGGGTTGGGCAAAGATCCTCCTATGTCATCAGTTCCATTCCACTGCACCAGTACCAAACTGATGATACCAATTGGATTGTGGGATGGAATAAAGTATAATTTCAGAAAGAAAGAACCTGAAATTATTTCAGTGTATGTGTATGAAATTAAGGACCTTGAACTGTTCTGATCTCTCCTGTAGAAAACACTAGCAAGATTTGCACTATTTTTGCCAACTTTCTCCTCAATATCCTAGTTTGATATTCAAAAGATACATTTTACTTCTAAATATTTGTTGTCTCTTTTCTCACTGTTTCTTTCAAAAATGTTACTAAAAGCCTTTCAGCAAGTAGTTGTGAGTGGATTACTTGAGATGTAGCAACCATACTTTTTCCACAGAGCAAAGAAGCTAATGTAGGACCTTCAGTTTGTCTGCTTCATTAAGGCCTGCAGCAGTTAATGTACCTCGCTTATGAAAACAGTGTTAATTGTGGAAATATGCATCCGTTGAAGGAAACCCATACTGTAAGGAAGCAACTTTATTCACAACAGGCTTCCTCCTCCAAGGACTGTTTCAACTCACACTCAAGTCTGCCCTAGTTTTTCCATTGCTTCCGTTTGGCATTGGATCAGGCCTCTTCACTGATGAGTTTGAAACCCTGATAGATAGAATATTTATTCTATGCAATAATAATTCCAAAAATTACCATGTTACAGTGGAGCATAATGAAGAATTTTGCTGTAGTAGGAATTCTGGTCTTTCATTTTGGTTTTGACCTAGAAATTATCTGACATGCTATAGACAGATAAATTGTTACCTTTTTTTGATTGTATACATAGTTTTAAATAAGCTCAAGCAGCTGTTTTTCAGTATGCTCTCTATTTTTTTCATATTAGGCTCATTATCCCTTAGTTCAGTGCTATCATTATAGATTTCATAGGAAGGCAGAGATTATCTTAAAAAAAAATTAAATTACACTATCCTAAACTTACCACCAATGTGTTCTTCATTTAAAAAAATGTCTTTCTCAGAGACTGATAAAGCAGGACTCAGCTAGGCTCAGGAGTGTGTTACCTTTTATTCAACACATATCTAAGTCAAGATTTGTCTTGTTTTCCTGTAGATAGAAAACCAATCAGATATGTATACATGGCAATACATCCTTTTCTTTCCCAGACTCTTACACTGTAAGACATTTCATTTCCCAAGGAACTACAGGAGGTAACAGCTTTGTTCACAGTAAGCATTTTTAGGACATCATTGTGTAAGGTCTCAAGGAAAGAGACTGCATGTGTCTGCCTTCTCAAACAGCTCGTGAAAAAGCTGCCTTATGCATAACTTATGTCAAAGATGCCCAGACTGTTGAATGGAAGGACAGAACAAAGCTCTGAATTTCTGTAGCCATAAACTTCCATGAAATAGTGATTTCTCCAGTCCATGCTATGGTACTTATGATTGTCATTTGGGGGGTTTTGAGTTTTTTGGTTTTGTTTTCTTTTGTTTTAATGATGTGTTCCTTACTCATTCTGCTTTCACTGGTGGCTCTGTGACCTTCTTAGAAGCTTCAGTATGGTGTGACTTTTTCTGTGGCTCACATCTATCATTAGCTGTTGTTTCTAATTCTTAGTAGTTGTGTCACCTTTGCTATTAGACTATAAGTATTTAGAGAAGGGGGTTATGGTCTTCATTCTACAGAGATAATTTTGTGGGCACACCCAGGAGTACATAGACATCTGTGTCAAGGAATTTCTTTTCAGAGCTCGTAGGGGCAATTTTTGGTTCTCTTTGCAGGCTTCAGGGATCTCTGTTCTGTGTGGTGTCTGCTCTGTTACAGTCTGGGTAATACTGGTAGAGATCCCAGAAGCTGTTTATGTGAGAGGTTAGAAACTCATTTACATAAGCTGTTATTCTCACAACCAGCTTCATAGTTCTCTCCTACAGAAAATGGGTTTTGTTTTGCTTTCCTTTAGGCCTCATGACGTAGGTCAAGATTTTCCATGGACAAATACAGTCAGCACTGGTATCATTTCGTAACTCAAAATGGCTCATAAGTCCACAGAAATTTTCCACTGGAGAGAGATCAAATTGTCCTCAGAAATCTGTTTTTATGAAACCCACAGACAAAATATTCTTGAAGCCATCTCCTTTCATATACATGCTAATAGCCATTTTGCCTGAGGGTGCATTTGGAGTTGTTGGATTTTCAGGTTACAACTTAATAAAAAAGAGTAAATTATCAGTGAAAATAGAAGGAGGAAGAAAGGAATTTATCGATCTTCGCTCCTCTGTCCTCACTAAGTTACCAGTTCTATAGAAAGGCAAAAAATTCTGCACATTTCTAAAAATAAAAATGATACTAAATACTTTATTTTCCCAATATTTTATACACTTAACTTTTTCACCAAAAGGAAAGTAATTTTTAATTAAAAAAAAAATTTCCAAATCGTTTCAGATCAAACATACTGCTTACAGTAATAGCCTGGGTATTCTTAATAACAGAACCAGGACCACATTCTCCCTTATGCCACATAAGGGCAAACATGATGGTTGCAAACCATAGCCTCAGTGTTGTCTTTTCAGTCCACTAGTCTCAGGCACAAATGTGGATATCCATTAAAATTAAAGGAGCTCAGTAAGAGTAATTAGAAGATAGTAATTAGGATCAAAGGCTTCTGACAGGCATATTCTATAAATAATGGCAAACAGAAATAAAAACTGAATGCAGTAATTAAAAAAATTCTATTGCTAAATTAAGTCTAGCACCTGTGGAAGATAGCAGTCAGCCACCCAGCCTGTAAATTTAATATTTTTTTGTTCACATAAGCAAGTCTCAGTTCTTGCAGACTTGCTTCTGAGCTTTGCCATTACCTCACTGAGGATTTGTGCTCACGAGTGTGTTTGTGTTTGCGTAGCAGTGGAAATTTTTTTTCAACAAGTATGAAAATAAAGCCTGCGTGTTTTTCAATTTTGAAAATATTTTCCTTGGCAATGAAAGTGATAAACTCAGAGGCTAAAATTGGTGTACTTTCTAGGTTATATTTCTTGGTTTATGCCTGAAATAGGACACCAAACTCAATGACAACAAATCTCTCAGCCGGCAAAATTAGTACAGTAGCATGAACTCAGCCAATTAAACACAAGAAAGCCCTCATTAGTTTAGATTTTTGGAGGCATGTAGCAATACAGATAATTTATTGCACATATTATCGATTTGATACTATGGAATCGTTGATTATATCTTTGTAAACTTCATAGTGTTACTGGAGTAATACTGTAGTCACTGAAAAAGCAGCTGTCTTTTAGTCTTTAGGGTGTTTGCTTGAGTTTTCATCAACTTCAAACCACAGTGCCCAAAGCTGAAAGGCCAATGTAGGCCAATCAACAAAGCCAACTGGATGTGTAATGGAAGTTTACAACACTAGGATCATTGTACTTTTCATACAACTGAGGCGCAGCAAAGGTAGGCATATGGTAATTGCCCCCCTGTTTTACTGGTGTGACTTTCTCTTCTGAAAGAAAACTTCTTCCAATAAGAACCTGCTTTTGGAACTGCAAAGCCCACATATGATTATCTGGGACCTTAGGATAAGTACTAAGATATTCAGTAGTGGTAAACCACAAAGCCAGAGAGACTCCATGTGATTTCACAGTCTTATTGGCTTATTAGGAACATACTGATAGAACTTCCTCCATTTTCTATTACCTCTTCCCCAAAATTAACAGTGCCTGATGGTTAGGGATCGCAACCTCTTTCAGTTATTCTTTTTAAAAGACTGATTTATTAAGCAAGTTTAAAACTGCTTTCTGGGTTGAGGTGTCAATCAAAATCAGCAAAGGAATGTCTTGTTAGCAGACCCTGATGGGACTTAGATAGGAGGTTTGAGCTACTCGTGATGTGGGAACTATGGTTATACCACTGGAAGAACATCTAGTCAAGAGAATCCAGTGGCCAAAATTATAAGTGTCCTTGGACTTCAGAGTGCTTTAAGCAGCTGATAAGCATGAGTTTGGAGGACTGGAGCTTTGGTGTCAGGTGCCTAATATCTGACCTATTCATTCATCTGTCTAGCCCACACAATAGTACTTTGAAGTATTTTCATAGAGGATGATGGATGGAAAAGAGATGTAAGCCAGCAGAAATACATAACAAGAAAAAGTACTGGAAAAGATTGTGTCATGCTTGATCCGCTATTGAATCTGCTTCTTCCTGATAAATATTGTAAAATTTTGGAAGTAGCTGCTTTTTTCAGTTAAAATTAGGGAGTCTTACATTCAGCTGAAATAAAACTGAGTGTATAAAACAATTCTGCTTATAAAAAATGTTTCAGTAGTGGAAATGGATTGCTAAACAGACCAGTAACATGCAACGGATGTTACATTTCTGTTCTAAATTATGGGTTTAAAGTCTAAGACATAAGTGACAGCTGTTCATTAGCCTACACTCCTCTCTCAATCTCATTTCCTAGTGGACAGGCACCCGTATCAGAATCGTCAGTCTTGGTAAGTAATTGTTTCTGCATCAGCCTGAAGACTAAACTATCCTCCCATAAACTGAGAAAGCCTTTTAGCATCAGCATTGCCACTGTATTTCATGCTGTGCCTGTGTAGATAAAGAAATTATGTCTGTCTCTTTGCTGTCATATCTGCTTTCATTCACAAGCACTAAGCTTGTCTGAGCACAAGAATAATACAATGAAAAAGCTAAATCTTCCAAAAAGATTTTTTATTGTTTAGCTTGGGTAGACCAAAGCCCATTCAGTCACTGTAGGATATGGGATTCCTTACTAAGCATCTATCCAGTGTTTTGGTATAACCACCATTCAAAATCTCTCCTGAACTCTTCAGCCTGATTAAATCTCATGTACGCTTACAGCTTTGGCACCGGTCACATACACATCAGCACTGACAGTGCCAAAGAAATGGCTATACCCTTACAAAATTGAAAGAAAACAGGTTTCCCCTATCTCTCACTCTAGTGATGTAAGCATGGTTTGTCCCTACAGAACACAACCAAATGAAATAATGCCTTTTTAGTTAGTGGTTGGACAGCTAGACATGAAAGAGTCTGAGTCACCATCTCCTTTGGCTTATATCTACTAGGCTCTGGGACATTTACAGATGGAGGTCTTTTGATCCCTCCATAGCTTAAGCTGTTCTATTTTGTCAAATCCTGAAAGTATGCAAATGCGAGGGATCAGAAGGATCTCTAGGGCTCCAGTGTAACCCTGGTGTCCTGAGGCAGAAATACCTACAACCAGGATACCAAATATAAAAAAATATTTATCTAACTTGTTTTTAAAAAGCTGCAATGAAGGAGACTCTCCTTATGTAACAGATCCTGGTACTTCATTACTCTATTATTATGAAAATACACAATATAAATCTTATTTTCCTTTCCCCTGCTGATGAGAAGAGCTATCTTCTTCATAAAAGGTTTTTACATTGTAAAGACTGTTATATCCGCCCTCAGTCTGTTCTAGACTAAACAAACATTGTTCCTTCAACAGTTCCTCAAAGTTCGTATTTTCTAAACTTCTTATCAGTCTTATTGTTCCTCTGTGTACTCTAATTTGTCAACATCTTTCTTGTGTTGTGTTGTGCCTAAACTGGATACAGTTCTTCATCCAAGGTCTCACTGGACAGAGAATAAATTTCTCTGCATGTTGTCCATGACACTTCTACTGATTTGAAGCTTGCCATTTTTGCACTACAACCAAAATGTTTATTCATGTCTGACTTGTCACCCGATACAATCCTTCATCCTCTTCTGTCACCCAGTCAGCTATTTCCCATTCCACATTTATTTTCCATAACACAGATCTTTAACACACGTTTCCTTTCTCAAAGAGATTGAATTCTGATCCTACGCTCACTAGTGCATTTAGCCCCTTTCAATTTGCCATCATTGGCAAATTGTAGACATCCAGATTTCTTCAAAACATGTAAACAGGCCCAAAATTATCTCTCTGAAGGTTGCTGTTTGAAATCCTTTCCATTTTGATAGTATGAAGTGCCAACAACTTATTTCCAAATTTTTAGGAAATCTCGTTTACATCATGTATTCTTGTACAAGAGGATGTATGATGTGACACTATTTTACATAGTTTGGCATTTAGTACTTCACCATCATCCACTGTCCCATTAAAGTACTTATCTTGGCAAACTCTGACGTGAGCTCTAAGACATTTTACCATCATCTTGGTATTTCCTACTGCCAGTCTCACGCCAGTGGCGTATATTATGCCTTGTTTTTATTAAATCCCACTTCTGAGGTCCTTGGGGTTCCAGAAGACAGGTGGCTACCTAAATGACCGCTGCAGATTTCGCGAAGTGTAAGGACAATGGTAATCTAGGAATTGCAATGTTCTTGTCAAATCCAAATTGCAGAGACTTCACGCTTTTCTAGTGGACTCTTTATAATAATAAAAAAGTCCATCCAAGAGTAGGCTCTTGGGATTGAACCAAATTTGTACGTTCTTTGGAAAAGGGTGTGTGAAATAAATCTGTAACAAGATCTTTTATTTTAATAAGTTCAATTATAAGTACATAAACCTATTTCTAAGTGATGATTTAAGCCTCTATAACAATGAGATGGTTTATTTGCATGCTGAGTTCTTCCAGAGACTTTTATTAGTTTGTTTTTATTCATGAAAGATGAAGTTAAAGAATGAACATGATTTTAATGTACAGTAGAGTGTGGACGAAATGAAAAGTGATACTTGACTCCACCCAGCAAAGAAGAGCCACATCCCTTTAATGGATTGAGCATTTGAAAGGAAGAAAAATAGCTTCAGGTTATTTTCAGATGTTTTCTAAAGTTGGATGAACTTAATCCATTTTGTTTCCCACCATTTATTCAGAAGTATTGCCTCAGGATATGGATGATTTTAAACATTGATATTCCACCACACTCTGTAATACGGGATACAGCAACTAAGCATGATAGTAAAAATGCAGACATTGGCCAAGATTGTGTGCATATCTGAGACATCTATACTCAGCTGACGGAACCTGTAGGCCTGGGGAACTCAAGGGTCATAACTTTGGTACTTTATTCCATGAGGTGTAAAAATTATCTGTGTTTTCACATATCTTCTATAGTGTCCCAATCCTCCTTCTACTGTATGAAAGTAAGTTTTGCAGTCACTTTAAGCAAAATAAAAATAGGGCTAAAATCTTAACATGAATTGTATGTTTGCAAAAATACAACCACGAAGAATTTCTGAGCTGGAATAAAGGAATAAAAGTACCTAAAATCTTGAAAATAGACATATTATACCAAATCTTGGTTCTGCAATCTTCCATCTTTTTGTAATTTTTTTGTACTTTTTCTTGTACATTTTGTACTTTTTTTGATACATGTAATTTTTACCAAGAACTTCATATGGGCATGTAGCTAATGAATGCTTGAATCTTATTGGCATACACATTCTTCAGTTACCAATTTGAGCCTCTTCGCTTAAACTGTGTTACTGGTAGTACAGGAGTGGGTTTAAAACCTTTATTCTTTAGTTGCTATGGCATAACTAATCAATACCATGAGAAAAAATTATACTACTTTTGAAGATGCAATGAAGATATTAAAGATTCATTGCTCTCCTGTGCTTGTCCAATGCACAGATTGAATTTTTTTCTGTAGTCTGAAAGGAACTGTTTGCATAATTTATTCTAGAGATTATGCTTGATTTTTTGTGGAGTAGAAATAAAGTCATTAAAAGCAGTGTGATAACACTGTATTAGATAAAAATGAAAAAAAAAAAAAAAGAGGATCTCCAAGTGTCAGTTTCATTATGTTTGAATTCTCCAAAGTACTTTGACCACAATAGAAAAACACTGCTGAACATCTCACGTGCATTGTTACTTTAATAAAACACCAGATGCATATTCTGTTAGATGCTCACAAGACTATTTTAAACTAGCTGAGTGACATTGAAAATATGTGCTTGTTTAATCTGAACCTTTATATTAAGCTGTTTCAGCTTTAAGTTAAAATTTCTGAAATTACAAAAGAATATGTGAAAATATGCCTTGATACCACTTAGTTCACAATTATTTCCCTTGTATTTTCCCTTAATTCAGGGGAACTGAAGGCTCAATTTTACAATTTTCTGTCTTCCTAATATTCAAAATTAAATGCAGGATAAAATTATCCTCTCATTGATAGTCTCATATAGTCTAACTGATAGACTAACTGTGCAAGGTTTCTGCATAAGATGACAAAAGAAGTAAGGAAGAATCCAAGCAGAAATTGTCAAAATCACACTCCAGTAAAATGAGCCAAGTATTAGCTTCATGAAAATGTAAACAAAGCAGACAGCGTCTTCGCTTACGAATTTTGGAATGGGAGAAGACTCTAATTACAGAAATATGAATCAACCAATAAAGGATTATAGATTTTTTTCAGAAGATAAAAAGTTCCATAAGTTCTTGAACTATAAGGAAAGTGAGAGACTGGTTTTAGAGCATGCACTTGTGACCTTCTTCCAGAATGAGACCTCTCTAACAGGTCTTATAAACCAATCCTGTAAAATGTGTCCTACTCTGCAGCCCTCTTTCCAGTAGAACCTCTAATATTTTGTAGAACAGTAAAGGGGAGGGGAAAGTCACTGAGAGAACAACCAAGAAGGAAGATGAGTAGGAGTATGCCAAAACTACTACATCCTCTGGAGAAGTGCTCCTCACGGTTTAGTGCAAACACAATGCTGAGGAAGTCTCTACAGTTTGTCCACACCCACGTAACCTGCTCCTCCAGACTCTCACAGTCTGGAGGAAAACAGAGCCACACACCAGAGCTGCTCAGCAGCTATCAGATGGGAGGAAGATTCAGTCTCGCAGCCCACATGCCCTCTCCGTTTCCAGGAGTCCATTCAGCTTGGGCCTTTATGCAGGACCTCAGCACTTAGCTTTAATCTCCTGTAGCAAGGGAGTGTCATGTTAGATATAGACCTTTAGCCAAACCTCAAATTCTTAATTTAACCCGGATCTGGGGCTTTATTTTAATGGAGCTTAGCTGATTTATGTGAACTGAGAATGTGGCATATTGTCCAAATCAGAATTCCATGTCTCAGCAACTGAGTAAAATAAAACGTTAACTTGTGAACACAGAGGTCCAAAGGCAGCAATCTGAATATTTCTAAATGCTCAATCTAAGTTTATATTAGATTTAGCTTGTTATAAACCATAGCCGGCATATTTAATACAGGAATAGTTTATCAAAAGTCATTTAAAAATAGAAGAGAGTTCAGAAAAGATCAACAAACATATTTGGGTAATCCAGGTATAGATTTTAAAGTTCAGAAGCAGTAAACAAACAGCTTGCAAAACTGCAGATATTTGCACATTACAACCACCAAAACCATAGAGAAACCTATTCAGTGCACTGCTTTAAGTTTTACCTCTTGCCAATTAAAAAGGGATGTTTCAGGCTGTTTGACAAAAAGCAACAGAGAATTCTGAAGCTTCTAATATATGATTGCTGTGAGTATGGGAGACTGGATGCGATGCAGCAGCATCTTCAAAAGTAGCTCCCTTCCCATTCTTCCTCATTTTGAGCAGAGAATGAGCTTTGTTCATACTTCTCAAAGCTATTCTCTTATTTTCTGTTGGAAGTCTCATAGGTTTGTTTGCTTCACCCTTGTAAGAGCATGAAGCATATGAATGGCAGAGCCTGCTCACCCCCACAAGATGCAAATAGCTCAAGCTTACTCAGTAGGCATAGAATTTTGGTAGCATGTGTCAAAACATCTTTCATACGCAAGCTGCAATTTTTTAAAAGCTTATGACAGGAATACTTTTTGATAGGAGAAAGTCCATTCCTAAAGCAACCCCACTTTGCTGGTAAATCAGTGCTTCTGGTCACTAAAGCTTTATAGAGAACAGGTAACCAGACTTCATTTGGTTTAAAATAAACATTGACCAATTAGTGCACTTTTCTCTAGATTCATTCTTAGAAATAGGATTGATTTTTTTCCAACATTAGCTGGTATGTGGCAGACACCCAGGATCCAGCAAGGGTGATGAAAAGCCTGCCAGACCTAACCCAAAGTAAAAATGGTGTCTAAAACAGGAAAGCAATGGAGCAAATGTAATTGGCAAAAGGTGCAATAAGGACTTTTCTCTGATTTAAGAAGAAAGTGTCGTTGTCTGTTCAATGACCCAGAAAATCACAGACGCAAATTTATACACATTGATCAACTAGTAGGCAGAAAAAGGAAATAGATAATCTAACAAAGTGATTCTACCCAAAAATTCCACTTATCTGTGAAAGAAGAAAAAATATGTCAGAAGCAAACATGTTAATTAAAAATTGTTAGTAAAGGACAGATTTTTAGACTAAGATACTTGCTGACACACACCTTGATTTTCTTGAAACTTCTTGTCAAGAAGTCTTTCAAGATTTTAAGAAACCTATAGTTATCAATAAGTGAAATAAAATGGGAAACTTGAAGAATGGCTGCTTTCTTGGATAATAAAGAAAGAATAATATTATAGTCATATAATTATCATTACTTCATGGTGAACAACATATTTACTCAGCTGTATGTTTGTGTGTAAGACTATTGTTATCCCTGGTATGCAGGAAGAACAGAAAAAAGAACTTTTATACAGTGTATAATTGACAGACCTACAGCAGAGCATAAAACACTTTTCAGATTACTTAGTAAGCAATTTACAAGTGTTTTCTCTTGAGTTCAGTTCATCAGTACAAGAATGCATGAATTTTAACTAAGTCTTTATACCATGTAAGTCTTGACCAATATGAGACAAAGCTTCAGGATTTAAAGAAACTTGCCGTGCATATCACTTTAATCTACCAAAGAAATAAGTACAGAATTATGCCAAGAATTAAAAATTCAGAAAGTAGTAGTTTCTAGGGAATAGTTTTGTAGATAGAGTGGAGGTATTTATTTTACTATCCTGTTTCTTTATAATTTGGATGCTTCTGTATAGTTAGGACTAACATCAGCTTTGAAAACATGAGACAAAACATCCTGACCACATTTTACAATGATGCTCAGTAATTCGATTCTGAATTGAGAATAAAATTGGCTCAATAAACAATAGGTTGTTCAAGGCTGAAGATACTCTTTAAAAGGAAAGTAGACTAAAAGTAATTAATTTGCATTTGAATTTCAAGCAAATATGGATACTTTGCTGCATTGCCACTGAACAACAACAGTGTAGCTGTATTTGGAAATTTTTATGTTATTAAATGGATATGAATTGCTAAAGAAAAATTATGGGAAAATGCAGAAATTAACTTGGGAGTTCAGTACATCACTAGACCTAAGCCCCCAGTTCTCATAAAAACACACCCCACCCCACCCCCCAATTATTCATGACCGAAGGCCAAAATGTACAAGAACTTCAGAAAAGGAGGCAATATTTTGGTTCAAGGTCACTTTCAGTCACTTCTTAGGTGCTTGCTTGTATGTCCTAATACCCATATGCTGTTGCTTTCTGATACTACAAAAAGTGCCCAGTTACACTGGTATTGTGTTAAATCTCCTTCTAAAGGGAGAGAAAGAAACAGGTGTGTTGTGTCTCAAACATGTAACTATGGCATATATTAGAAAAGGCAGGCACGCAGCAATGTATTTGCACTTTAAGCAAAATATGAGCAGGTGGATAATGGTCCGTGATTCTTGATAAAGTTTTTCCCCGGTTTGGGAATGGACTGGCTCCTGAGAAGTTTTTCTCTCCCCTTTATAACCTGACTGATAGAACACAAGTATCTAACACCAGCCAGTGGTGTTAGATATACTTCAGGAAACATTCAGAAAGAATCTGTGTTATTTTTAGAAAAGCAAAAATGCTTCATTTGTCATACTCATTCCAACTTCCAAAAAATTAAATATTTTCCGTGCAATGGTGAAATTCCCTTCTGTTGACTTGGCAAAGAAAGGGTACTTTTTGAGCAGATTTTGTACATCTGCTACATCAGGAAAAGCACCTGCTGAAAATTTTCAAGAGTTTCCCAGCACATAACTCTCTAAAGTAATTCAGCATCTAAATGGCATGTAAGTTTTATGATATTGCAAGTCAGAGTAATCTTGTTTAGTTTGCCTTTTCATGCGAAGATACAATCCATTTAGTATGTCAGTGCACTGCAAAGGCAACTTAACCTGTCACTCAGTGATTAAAGTGCCAGACAGAGATAAATATTCTGTGAAATTAAACATTATTTTTGTTCCCTTCATTATCTGAAATGGCAAAATGAAGGCAGAAAAGCATTAGAAGCAAAATATTTAGAGGAACATCTCCTCAGCACTTCAGCAGACAGTGACACCAGGCAGGCAATTTATATTATGTGGGAAAATGGCTACTAACTCTGCTAATATCTTTGGTACATTTTCAGAAAAAGTGCTTTGTTCTGTAGGTTAAGTATGTTGAATGTCACTGCCTAGAATACTATAGCACCAGGCTCATACAAAGCAATTCATATGGCATTTCTCTTGACAAAACAAGTAGCTGTTAAGAGCTGACCATTTTAAACTAACACCAACAGTTTTCAGCATGTGCCTGCCTCTAACCTCATTTAGTACGTTTCTTCTCTACCACAGTATTCTGTATTTGCACTCCAGTTTTCCTGTTACCAGATAAAGCTGTGTACTACCTCAGAGCAGCCAACTTTCTCTAGGTTGTCTGTGGACAAGTCAGTTATCAGAATTTTAAGCATTTCAAAGTAGCTTAGAATTATTATCTTCAACTCTTTTTACTCCCTGCAAGTGCTCCGTTGCTTTCCTGGACCTTATTTCCTTTGCAGCAGAGCACACAGACGCTTGTCTGGGGAAGATCTATGTTTCACTTGTCCTGGTAAAGGGGCTTGAAGATCTAGCTAGGCTCTAGGTCATCGTTTTTGAAGGCATCATTTTTGAAGTTTTTTTTCGAGTGGTTTTTTTGTTTGTTTGTTTTTTAAGCGGTATTAGATTTTAGTTGGAAAGGAAGGGTAATGGAGGAACAGTGTGCTACTTTTTCAGGTTTCTGAATTCCTTTCTTAACCTTCTGGACTGGAGGCCACTGATGCAAAGCTAGAGAGTGCCACCGCGTGGCTAGAGGCTCTCTCGGCTGGCAAACTCTATAGCTTGGTCCTCCAAAAAATGAAGTGTTAAGACTGAATCGATTAGGCCCTGAAAAAAACAACATGAAACAGGCTTAACTTCTCTGAGGAGGCCGAAGTTGCAAAAAATGGGGACATGAGAAAGCAGTGGAGCTCTCTCTTACTCTAGTAAAAAAAGGGACTAATGGGTACCCAACGATCAGGAATCCTGTGTGGCAGTTTCCACTCCAGAGACTGTATTCTATGCAGAGGTGCTTAATGCAAGCCTTTCAGAGCATGGGTGATGGAGCCCAGCCTTCCTTTACTCCAAAGTGAATTCCTTAGCCGTGAGAGGACAGGGCTGCACTCCCTTTTACACACATCCAGAGAACATGCAGAGTTTGGCATCTCTTTTTATCTAACCAGGAGAGATGGAGAGAAGGACAGGCCCCTAGCCTACTGAGTAGGATACTCTGTATTTTCCTCTTTAGAAATGTGAGCTTCTACAGGCTGAGGAAAGCACGGGGGTTGAGGTCACTCCTTTCCAGTAATTAAGTATTCCGTACCATGATAGCATCACTACCATTCCCTTCTCTGTAATCCCATTTTAAAAATGAAGAGGTGACACTTTGCAACGTATGTCATTCCTGGATAAGAAACCACCACAAGTAGCTGGCTCTATATCTGACAAGGTTCTAGATATGTAGCTGCTCACAGGCACCAGTTCATGCCTTCCTGGAAGCAGAACCTTGTTAGTTCAAATCAGGCAGAAATACCTACAGTGTGTCAGTGCCTGCAGAGCTTTCAACAGCTCAGCAGGGCTTTTTTGGCTTATTAAGAGTATCAAACTTTTGCTATTGACTAACTATATAACTAGTTCTGGGTAGAAGACCTCTGAATCTACATCTGCTTCCTATGTCTTTTTTTCATTTATCATTGAGACATCCCATCCCTCACTGTCTTTTCTAACAAACAGACTCTGCAGAGGTATGCTTTTTATACCCTGTCTAGGAGGCATCTAGACTCCATGCTGTTCTGCCTTTTTGCTTCATTAAGCTAGAAGAATGTTCTACCAGTTTTCTAGCCAAAATTGATCATTTACATAACAGCTATGGGAAAACAGAGTTTTGTAATATCTCAAATAATCAGACTTCCATTTATAAAGACTTGCATCAGGAAGCACACGAGGTAAGATTCATCTCACCCACCTACAGAATTCTACATTGCAGACAGTTGACCATTCTCTGATGATAAAGAGAGTAGGGCCATCTAACAGGTGTCTCCTGAAGGGAAGATGAATTCTACCACTTGATCGAAGGGAACAGAACTTAACAGTAAAAGCCTTTAGCCCAGGTTTAGTTCCTCCCAGAATTTGTAAATTCCAACTTTGCTGTCCAAGTGCATTGCATTTGTTCTCACAGAATCATAAAATGATGTTGTGCTTCCTGGAGAAAAAGATGTATTTAAAGGTCTAACAAGTTTTGAAGCAGTTTTTAAAAACCTAAAATGCCATTTATATATCTAACAGGAATGCAGTTCTTCTTTGAAATCCTATGCCTATGACTCACTTTAACCACACTGAGTAGGAAAACACAGAATTCCTGTGTCATCAGAGCAAGGAGAGAATTCAGGTACTGCCTTTTCAAAAGCCAGATACATTTTTGTATGCTGTTCAACTGACTTGAAGGGAATGGCCAAGATATTCAGTGTGCTGTACACTGCCCAAACACAATTTAACATTAAAGGGTGAATTAATAACAAAGGACTGGATTGCTATGAAAGCAAAAATTCTGTGGAATCAAGGCAACAAGATGAAGTAACAGTGCAAGAAAGAAGATAGGTTTTATCAACAGAATTGAATTCCAGATTAGGAAGTGCAGCTTCCCTTCCCAGAATACAAAGAGACTGCCTGTGATTACAGCAATCAGAACCAGAGAGAGGTTATAAATTTATCATCTAGTCTGAAAGCCAAATGAAATGGAAAATAGACTGCCAAGCACTGAAAAGCAAGTTAATGAACAGAGAGCAACATCCACAATTTTCCCAGCTCTGCAGAGATCATACAGGACTTCTGTTGAGTTTTCAGGTCAAGACAAGGAAGAGGGTATGGGATAATTCCCATGCTTAGTGGGACAATATGACACCAGTCTGAATCTGAGTCTTCAAGGTAAGTTCCTAAGATACCTGAACAGTAAAACTTTCAACTTTAATGCATAGTTCCAGTTTGATTGTGAGTGTCCAAAAAAAATTGTGTGCAGAATTGCTTTGAGCAGTACATACATTTCTACAATCAAGACATTAGAGGTCTGATTCACTAACCAACATGAAGCTTTTTTATTTTTTAAAAGCAAAGTACTGAGATATATTTAATAATGCTGCATATTTACAGGCAAGGCACTATCATGTTCATTATTTTTATCCATCTAATCCTCAGGATAAAACTGAAAACACAGGAGCACATAAGTTCTCTTTACAATGTCAAAAGAGAAAATAAACAAACAAAATGCTTACTGGGCAAGGAGCCTTCTAGAAATAGCAAATGCAAAGTGTTTAAGCTCAAAGGTATAGCGCTGAAGACCCACTTCACTTTCTGGACCTTTGAGCCAAGTGCAGGACTGCAGAGAGTTACCTTGTCTACCTAAGAAGTCAAATCTTCTCTTCAAGGTAATTGACAGGTCACAATTACCATGATAGTGGCAACTATCTGTTATATAGACTAGTGCTTACAGCACTCACCGAGGAAGAAAATGCACTTCCCACCTCCCTGGAGAGTATCCTAAGTGTTAGTCTATATCTCAATTATATAAAAGTATCCTCTCTCCCTGTAGGGAAGAAGTCAAAACACTAATGAAGAATTCACAAGGTCAAAAAGACGACAAAAGTCATATACCTGAATGTATATATGGAAAGTGTGCTGTGAATGACAGATTTTAGGAAAAGAAAGATTCTTAGGCCAAGAACCAAAGCAATGAGATTACATAGTTACACAGACCAGAAAAAAAAGTATGTTTTTTGCACGTTTGCCCAGGTTTGACAGTATAAGCAAACAAAATATAATATGTAGCCAACAACCCCTAGCTGGTTTCTGAGACTACGTGTGCATCTTCCAAAGACTTTTCTATAATTCCATTCTTTGTAATGTCTCTTAAAAATAAAATAAAATAGCAGTTTCTGTATGAAGTTCTTACAGAGAATGAAAAGGCATCATTTCAAAATGTATCTGAATATTTAATTGCAAGATTATCAGACTTTTTTAAGACATTGACATTCCTTCTCAAAATATACAGCATGATCTAATGTCATTTCTACCACACCTTTGTGTCCTGGTTTCGGCTGGGATAAAGTTAATTTTCTTCCTAGTAGCTGTTATAGTGTTATGTTTGGGATTTAGTGTGATGTCCTGGTTTCGGCTGGGACAGAGTTAACTCTCTTCTTTCTTAGTAGCTGGTACAGTGCTGTGTTTTGGATTTAGTGTGAGAATGATGTTGATAACACGCTGATGTTTTAGTTGTTGCTAAGTAGCGCTTGTCTTAGGCCAAGGACTTTTCAGTTCCCCAAGCTCTGCCAGCAAGCAGGTGTGCAAGAAGCTGGGAGGGAGCACAGCCGGGGCAGCTGACCTAAACTAGCCAAAGGGGTATTCCATACCATGGAACGTCATGCCCAGTATATAAACTGGGGGGAGCTGGCTGGGAGGTGCGGATCACGGCTCTGGCATCAGTCAGCGGGTGGTGAGCAATTGCATTGTGCATCTCAGTTTTTTTTCCTTCCCCCCCCCCCCCCCTTTTTTTTGTTGTATTCCTTTTCATTACTATTATTATTATAATATTTCATTATTATTATTGTTAGTATTATATTTTACTTTAGTTATTAAACTGTTCTTATCTCAACCCACAAGTTTTACTTTTCTTTTCCCTTTCCTCCTCCTCACCCCACTGGGAGGGGGGAGGGGGAAGCGGCTGCGTGGTGCTTAGTTGCTGACTGGGGTTAAACCATGACATATGAGAATAACATTGATAACACACTGATGTTTTTAGTTGTTGCTAAGTAGTGTTTATACTAAGTCAAGGATTTTTCAGCTTCTCATATCCAGCCAGCAAGAAGGCTGGAGGAGCATGAGAAGCTGGGAGGGGACACAGCCAGGACAGCTGACCCAAACTGGCCAAAGGAATATTCCATACCATATGAAGTCATGCCCAGTATATAAACTGGGGGGAGTTGGCTGGGAGGGGCGGATCGCTGCTCGGGAACTAACTGGGCATCGGTCAACGAGTGGTGAGCAATTGCATTGTGCATCAATTGTTTTGTATAGTCTAATTCTTTTAGTATTATTATTGTCATTTTATTATTATCCTTATTACTATTTTCTTCCTTTCTGTCCTATTAAACTGTCTTTATCTCAACCCATGAGTTTTGGTTTTTTTTTCGATTCTCTCCCCCATCCCACTGGGTGGGGGGAGGAGTGAGCGAGCGGCTGTGTGGTGCTTAGTTGCCAGCTGGGGTTAAATGATGACAATCCTTTTTGGCACCCAACGTGGGGCCCGAGGGGTGGAGATAACGACAAATCTGACTGGAATGCGTTAGAACAAATTCGTTATAAGCATTCATTACATTAGTTCAGTAGTCGCTGGTCACAATGTTGATGTATTTGCTCTCAAAGTTGGTGCGCTTGTTCTTAAAGGTGCGTTACGTAATACCTTACTTGCAGTATATGCTCCCTGTTGTGCTGTTTATCACCCGTGGGAACGGGGCCAGAGTTATCATGTTGCACTTTGTAACACTGGCTTATGATACAATAAAATTGCTGGTCGTGAAACTAATCTGGTATTTGTACTCAGCATTGCTGTTATCTCCGTACTTTGCGAGCCACCTATCAGAAACTATTAATAGTTACACCTTTTACCATTTCTCATCGGAGAGCCAGTCCACGGGGGAGACACATTTCTTCACCTTCCCCTTCTCCTCCAGGCAAATTACAATAGCTCTTGAGAATTTTGAATATCCTTGGGATGTTCAAACCAGCACGTTCCTATTGCTATGTCTCCTGAATGTGTTCCCGCTCTTGTTTAAGGTTAAACAACTATTTAAGAATACCACCCAGAGATCTGCCCCAAGGCTGGATAGTCATGGGTGGCATGGCGTGTGGGAGAAAATGGACAGGTATCTAGAGAACTTCTCACCTCCAATGGCTGGAACTTCACTCCCGAACAACTACAGGCCCTTAATAAAGTGATAGAATATTTGAAAGGAAAATGCTGTGACTATTCCAAAGAGGCACAACTTACCGCACTGTGCTGGGCCCTGGCCAGCATCTACCAAACACTGCTCAATATTATGCAGCACTCTCAGGGGGAAGGGAGGGAGAACAGACCGACAGGTACTGTAGCTACTCCAACCCCAGCGACCGGCACTGCGACTGCTCCAACCCTGGCGACAGGCACTGCAGCTGAACCAGAGAATCAACCTGTGCCGGTATCAGTCGCCCTTATACAGAAGAAGAAATACACAAAAAAATCAGTTCGCTTAGTAAGGGATGAAGATGAACCAGGGTCATCGCGAGAACAGGAGGAAGAGGCAGAACCAGAGGTAATCAATCACCTGATCTCTATCCCTGAGTGAGCTGCGGGATATGCGAAAAGATTTCAGCTGTCATCCATGTGAGCACATTATCACCTGGCTGCTCTGATGCTGGGACAATGGGGCTAGTAGCCTGGAATTAGAGGGTAGGGAAGCCAAGCAGCTGGGATCACTTCCTAGGAAAGGTGGCATTGACAAGGCAATTGGAAAAGGGACATAAGCCCTCAGCCTCTGGAGGCAACTCCTGTCAACCGTGAGGGAAAGGTATCCCTTCAAGGAAGATGTTATATGTCAGCCAGGCAAGTGGACCACAATGGAAAGAGGTATCCAGTACCTGAGGGAATTAGCCATGCTAGAGATGATTTATTATGACCCAGACAATGCACAATTACCCAGAGATCCAGACAAAGTCCAATGCACATGACACCTGTGGCGGAAGTTTGTATGGAGCACACCATCGTCATATGCCAACCCATTGGCAGTACTAATGTGGAAAGATGAAGAGGCACCAACGGTGGATGAAATGGCTCGCCAACTCTGGCAATATGAAGAAAATCTCTCTTCCTCCCTATGAGCCTGCATCTTGGCTGTGGAAAAACTGTCCGAAAAGTCCGAAAAACTGATCAAACTGATTGAAAAGTCCTACTCCCCACCTGTACGGACCAGTATCTCAGCTATTAGGAGTGAGTGTTCCTCTGCTTAAGAGAGAGAATATAGAAGGTACACACCATGGGGTACCCTGTGGTTTTACCTGCGTGACCACGGAGAGGACATGAGGAAGTGCGATGGAAAACCTACCTCGACCCTAGATGCATGGGTACGTGAGTTGCAAGGAAAAACAACCACAAAAGGGGACTCTTCCAGGAAAAATGCTGCTCCAGTTTCCAGCAGGCAATTCCCCAGACAGAGTAGAAGGGCTTCTGACCGTCTTGAAGGGACTTCTAAGTCATTTTTGCAAGAAGTGAGTAACAAATACTCTGACCAGGATTAGAGGGGTCCTGCCTTCAGCCAGGTGGAGGAAAGGGACAACTGGGTTTATTGGACTGTGTGGATTCAATGGCCTGGTACATCAGACCCATGGGAGTATAAGGCTCTAGTGGACACTGGTGCACAGTGTACTCTAATGCCATCAAGTTATAAAGGGGCAGAACTCACCTGTATTTCTGGGGTGACAGGGAGACCCCAACAGCTAACTGTATTGGAGGCTGAAGTAAGCCTAACTGGGAATGAGTGGCAAAAACACCCCATTGTGACTGGCCCAGAGGCCCCATGCATCCTTGGCATAGACTATCTCAGGAGAGGGTATTTTAAGGACCCAAAGGGGTATCGGTGGGCTTTTGGTATAGCTGCCTTGGAGACAGAGGAAATTAGACAGCTGTCTACCTTGCCTGGTCTCTCTGACGACCCTTCGGTTGTGGGATTGCTGAGGGTCAAAGAACAACAGGTGCCAATTGCTACCACAAGGGTGCACTGGTGGCAATATTGCACCGACTGAGACTCCCTGATTCCCATCCATAAATTGATTCATCGACTGGAGAGCCAAGGGGTGATCAGCAGGACTCGCTCACCCTTTAACAGTACCATGTAGCCAGTGTGAAAGTCTAATGGAGAATGGAGGCTAACAGTAGACTATCGTGGCCTGAATGAAGTGACGACGACGCTGAGTGCGGCCGTACCAGACATGCTAGAACTTCAATACGAATTGGAGTCAAAGGCAGCCAAGTGATACGCCACAACTGATATCGCTAATGAGTTTTTCTCAATCCCTTTGGCAGCAGAGTGCCAGCCACAGTTTGCTTTCACTTGGAGGGGCCTCTAGTACAGCTGGAATCGACTGTCCCAGGGGTGGAAACACAGCCCCACCATTTGCCATGGACTAATCCAGAATGCACCAGAAAAGGGTGAAGCTCTGGAACACCTGCAATACATTGATGACATCATCGTATGGGGCAACAGAGCGGAAAAAGATTTTGAGAAAGGGAAGAAGATAGTCCAAATCCTTCTGAAGGCCAGTTTTGCTATCAAACAAAGTAAGGTGAAGGGACCTGCACAGGAGATTCAGTTTTTAGGAATAAAATGGCAAGATGGACGTTGTCACATCCCAATGGATGTGATCAAGAAAATAACAGCTATGTCTCCACCAACTAGTAAACAGGAAACACAAGCTTTCTTAGGTGTTGTAGGTTTTTGGAGAATGCATATTCCAAATTACAGTCTGATTGTAAGCCCTCTCTATCAAGGGACCCGGAAGAGGAATGATTTTAAATGGGGCCCTGAGCAACAACAAGCCTTTGAACAAATTAAATGGGAGATAGTTCATGCAGTAGCCCTTGGGCGAGTCTGGGCATCACCAGATGTTAAGAATGTGCTCTATACCACAGCCGGGGAGAATGGCCCTACCTGGAGTCTCTGGCAGAAAGCACCCGGGGAAACCCAAGGCCGACCCCTAGGGTTTTGGAGTCAGGGATACAGAGGATCCGAGGCTCGCTATACTCCAACTGAAAAGGAGATATTAGCAGCATATGAAGGAGTTCGAGCTGCCTCAGAAGTGGTTAGTACTGAAACACAGCTCCTATTAGCACCCCGACTGCCAGTGCTGGGCTGGATGTTCAAAGGGAAGGTCTCCTCTACACATCATGCAACTGATGCTACGTGGAGTAAGTGGGTTGCACTGATCACACAACGAAGTCGAATAGGAAATCCCAGTCGCCCAGGAATTTTGGAGGTGATCACAGACTGGCCAGAAGGCAAAGATTTTGGAATATCACCAGAGGAGGAGGTAACACATGCTGAAGAGGCCCCACTGTATAATAAACTGTCAGAAAAAGAGAGGCAATATGCCCTGTTTACTGATGGGTCCCGTGGTATTGTGGGAAAATATCGGCGGTGGAAGGCTGCTGTATGGAGTCTTATACAACAAGTTGCAGAAACTGCAGAAGGAGAGGGTGAATCGAGTCAGTTTGCAGAGATGAAAGCCATCCAGCTGGCTTTAGACATTGCTGAACGAGAAAAATGGCCAATACTTTATCTCTGTACTGACTCATGGATAGTGGCAAATGCTCTGGGGGGATGGTTGCAGCAATGGAAGCAGAGTAACTGACAATGCAGAAGTAAACCCATCTGGGCTGCCGCATTGTGGCAAGATATTGCATCCCGGCTAGAGAACCTGGTTGTAAAAGTACGTCATGTAGATGCCCATGTACCCAAGAGTCGGGCCACTGAAGAACATCAGAACAACCAACAGGTAGACAAGGCTGCTAGGATTGAAGTAGCTCAGGTAGATCTGGATTGGCAGCATAAAGGTGAATTATTTCTGGCTCGGTGGGCCCATGACACCTCAGGCCATCAAGGAAGAGATGCAACATATAGATGGGCTCGTGATCGAGGGGTAGACTTGACCATGGACACTATTGCACAGGTTATCCATGAATGTGAAACGTGCTGCAATTAAGCAAGCCAAGCGGTTAAAGCCTCTTTGGTATGGGGGACGATGGCTGAAATATAAATATGGGGAGGCCTGGCAGATTGACTATATCACACTCCCACAAACCCGCCAAGGCAAGCGTTATGTGCTTACAATGGTGGAAGCAACCACCGGCTGGCTGGAAACATATCCCATGCCCCATGCCACCGCCCGGAACACTATCCTGGGCCTCGAGAAGCAGATCTTATGGCGACACGGTACTCCAGAAAGAATTGAGTCAGACAACGGGACTCATTTCCGGAACAATCTCATAGACACCTGGGCCAAAGAGCACGGCATTGAGTGGGTGTATCACATCCCCTATCGTGCACCAGCCTCTGGGAAAATCGAGCGATACAATGCATTGTTAAAGACTGCACTGAGAGCAATAGGTGGTGGGACCTTCAAACATTGGGACACACATTTAGCAAAAGTCACCTGGTTAGTCAACACTAGAGGATCTGTCAATCAAGCTGGCCCTGCCCAATCAGAACTTTTACATACTGTAGAAGGGGATGAAGTTCCTGTAGTGCACATAAAAAATATGCTAGGAAAAACAGTTTGGGTTATTCCTGCCTCAGGCAAAGGCAAACCCATTCGTGGGATTGCTTTTGCTCAAGGACCTGGGTGCACTTGGTGGGTGATGCAGAAGGATATGGAAGTTTGATGTGTGTCTCAAGGGGATTTGATTTATAGTCAATGAATTAAATTGTATGATTTTAATTGCTATATAACCCTGCCACTGTATGTCATCACTACTATAGTTGTTATATGCTATATCAACAGTATTATAGTAAGAATCACCCAGATTAATGATGAACTTTGGTAAAACTGAGCAAAGTGCAGTAGTGATAAAAATGTTTTGAGGCGTAAAGATTTAGAACTATCAAAATTAACAATCTAGAATTTTTGCAACTAAAGTGAAGTAGTACATTTTTCTGAACATAATGTAGTTATACATAAGATGGTAGGAAATGCTGTAATAAATCATTGCAGACAATACTGACAGTTCTGAAAAGGGTCAGTTAAAAAAAAGATAATTTGTCTTTGAAAAGACAGAAGGAGGGCCTTCACATGACCACTGAAATCCACAAAACTACAGCTCACATACTACTAGAGACTTCAGTTCTGGAAACCAGTTAGTTATTACAACATGTATATAAGTGTTTTCAGGAATTAGAAGATAAATCTTAACTAGTGCCTATAAGTACTGCAGTAGATGAATTTGATAGGAAATGAGGGGTGATGTCTGGGGAACTGGATCAAACCAATTCTCAAATACCCTACCTAACATGTTTGGGCAAATGTATTTACTTGATGTCATAAAAATAATAGAGCTAGGTCATACAACAGCTAGGTCATGCAAAGAAAGCCACAATTTGTATGGAGTGTTTTTTCTCTATAACACTTTATTAAATATTTTTCATTGCATCTATGCATTGATCATTTTCTGGTATCCAGCTAGGCAGAAACAGATAGCAAAGAAAAATTTAGTTAAAAAAAGACTGTTGGGTTTTGGTTTTAGTTCGCAGGCTGATCCTTAAACAACAACTACAAGACTGTATATCTTTGAGACAATGAAATGTAGTTTACTGTCATATAAACTGGTAATTTAGACTGGGATGCTGAGCTCCAGCTTACAGCACATGCATAATGAGACACTGAATGCATTCTGTATCCTCCTACAAAGCCAGTGCAATATTTCTCTAGGTACTTCTGTAGTGGTTAGACTGCATTTTCCAAAGATGCTTACGAACTCTTATAACACTGATCAGGAGCTAGATTTATTCTCCTAATGTTCAGCTCTGTTGCAAAGGTTCTTGCCTTTTGATAGAAGAAGAGAGACATTTCCCGATCCACAAGGAAGTTATGGTAGATTATTGCAAGTCTTGTGTAAATCTTCAGTTGAGCTTTTTTATTGCCCAGGTCCATGGCAGCAGCAAGTGCCAAATGATAATAGCCTGCTGCATCAAAGGGATCCTGAAATAAGAGACACAAAGATAGTACCCTCTATAGTACAACCGGTGTAAGAGGACATCCAAGCTCAGTTTATTAGGTATCAAATGAGAATAATATAGGTTCTGAATTTCAGTAGGTTTTCCCAGTTTATTATTTACATTCTAAATGCATAAAAACAGAATGTGGTAAAACCTGATGTTGTGAAACATTAATGTAATGATTTTCTGCAGTAGTTTTTAGTATTTCTTACCTTAAGGTCATAGAATATAATGTCTCCTAAGATCAAGTACACCTTCACGTAATACATTGTTTCCTCCTCAAACTCCAGAGGAGAGGAACAGAGGGACAAGGCCTTTAAATAAAAGTGTTCAGCTAGTTCACAGTGACCCAAATGATGATGGATGGCAGCCAGCCGATGATAAGCTATTCGTTCATTTAGCTGATTTCCTAATGAGATAATATATGAGTCAGGATAAAACCAAAGAGACAAAGTAGTCAAATTGTCTCAAATCACAATACATCTATGCTGTTTTTTGTTTTATTTCTTTATTCTTTTATTGAATAAAACTAATTTTGCTTGAGAGATACATGGCCAAAACCTGCCCTTTAAGAAAAATCCCAGAGAATTCCTGAATTTCCCACTGTAGGATTTGATGGTGTCTGGGATTTTCTTAATAACTACATTCATCTCTCATGTATAGATATATACACCCTGCACATACTTACAAAGAATACAAATAGATCATGAAAGTAATGAAAGAAAGCAAGCTAATGGGATTAAAGACTCCCTTGCCCCTCCCAGTACATACTTTACGTCAAAAATTATGACAAAAAGATGATTTTCAGACTGATCAAAATGACCTCTCTGTGCTTGTATGGTCCGGTGAGAGGGTTCTCAATCAGTTGAACAGCTCTCAAACTTGAATAATAGGGCTAGTTTCAAAAATTACTATAATTTTTGATTACTTTATCCTAGGTCGGTTCACCAGCAAGGCTATGAGCAAATCTGAAAGTATATGACACTCAAAAGCCTCTTGGGACAATATTATTCATCAGTATTACATCTTAGCTGTTAGAAGCACACTCAGTTTGGACTTGGAATCCCAGGTTTAATTCTGTGCTCTACCAAAGGTTTTCCATATGAACTTGGAGTTAGAAGAGGCAGCAAAAAAGTTGTTCATTCTTGAACGGAGGCAAAAATAGCAATGATAGTATTGTTATGAAATCCTGGCAAGAAGTCTGACTGAACTGAAAGGAAGAAAACTTTCTAGAAGTCTGCCATGTTTTAGAGATATCAGTCATATTCAGCTATAATTGAAATTGGTCTTACCTAAATTTACACTGAGCACGAGAGATGCTCTTGCATATTCCACACTTTCCTCATAAGCCTTCAGATTCACCAGCAATTCCACCAGCTTATTGCATAATCTGAGTTCGGTGGTTTTGTTGCCAGTCTGAACAGCAAGTGGAAGAGCCCTGTCCTGAAATGCATAACAACAGCTTAGGTACAGCTGAACCCCAAGATGTGCACTGACAGGCTTCCATTTACGTCATGTCAAGCAATTTCTGGTTTCATTTTGCTCTTTGCTTATAACATATCTTACACCCAGAAGAAGAGTTGAAATAGGTGATATCTATTAACACCATGACAAAGTACTCAGCTGCAATAGGTTATAAACTGTTTGCCGAGAGGATCAGCTTTTGGTTCAGCATTTGTAGAACACCTGCTATGATGGGAGGGTACATAACTATCGATGCAGTAGAAAAACTGCACAAACCCTGTAGAAAGTCACTGCTTTCTCCTTTTCCCAGGTACCATTAAAAAATATGTCTCCAGCAGCTTCAAACAATTCCATTCCTAAATTTGGATCTCCTGTGTAAAGGGCAGCATCCTGTGCAACCTGAAAAGAAAACAAAGAATGGGGAAAGAAAGAAAATAAATCTTGGTTACTTCTTGGTAAAAAATCATAAATATTAGCAATTGAAAAAAGATCTTGTTAAGGCCTCTCTTCTCATTATAAGATAGGAAAGACTATATTTAATGAGACCATGCTCTGTCTTTTTTGGTACCCTGTTTCTGAGCAGGCCAGTGGCAGCTGCTGAAGAAGGAACATAAAAACCTGGGCACACAGTGTTATGGTCTCCCTTTTTCTGGCAATAGTATCCTGCTACCTTTGTCAGCATATGGCATTCTAAAAACAAGAGTGTATTTGATAGCTGCCACATATTAAATTTGAATTAGATCGAACTTGTAGAAATAAATTCTAGTGGCAAGTTAGATATTGCCAACAGTGCAGATTTAAAAGCCTGTGAATTCTGTAAATAAATGCAGCTCCACTATCCTGTTCTTCTGAAATAATAAATATATGCCATGTTAGCAAAAAGGATTTCATGAAAGGCAGCATGCATCCTCCCCAAAGCAAGAATACCAGGATACTCAGTTATTGATAAGATAAGTAGTAATGAGAAAGGGGACTTTTACATGAAGCAAGCTTAAGAATCTTGCTTTGGCTTTGTGATCTTTGGTTTTCAAATTGCATTCAATTAATACAAGTCCAGCTCTCTACTTAAGCACAATGGCAGTGATCCTTTTCCACCTATTTTGGCTTCAGGCACCTAGGGACTCTATTGCATCACATTGTGGAAGTCGTGTTTTACACGCAAGTTAAGATGTGATGGCTTGCACAAATTACTGGCACAGTGGTCAACCTTTTAGTGGGCAGATTCCTGCTTTGAGACTTTCCTCATGGACAGGCACTGACTCTCTGCTCTAAATACCAGGTTCCATAGATGCACAGTATGGAATACACATGCATGTTCCTTCCTCTTGGAGGAAATAAAGCAGATGGAGAAAATCATCCCACATGCTGATTTGGCTTTTGTACCACCAGGTGACTGACTTGGGGGATATCAGCTAAAATCATTTAGTCAAAGAAAAAGAAATAACAGGCCCATAGCACAGTCCCTTCTTGTAAACACATTTATTCAGTTTTCCTGGTAAATACTGAAAAATGTAACTTGAAAGAAAAATTCATTAAAATGGCCCCACATATTGTGTCCCAGTACGTTTTAAACATGAACTTGTTTCCTACGTTTTCCTGCTTTGTAGATTATTCTATTTAGAAATCATATTTTGGTACCACTCATACACCAGCCAAGACTCAGATCTTACTATATCAGGTTCTGTATACATCCTGCACTACAAGGCAGCGCTCTCCCTTACAGTGGAATTATTTTTAACTCCTTTACAAAAGCAAGAAACTAATTCCCCAAATACTTCAGTGAATGGCTAGGAGCCATACAGACAACTGAGAGTCAGATCTGGGCTGCAGTGCATCTCTGAGAAAGACTCCGGATCATCCAGTTTCAGCAGCTACAAGGGCTAGATCCCCATTTCAGGTCATGTTTTAGTCTGTGTTAGCACAGCAGTAGAAGCTGCAGCAGGTCCTAGTTGGTTGCGGGGGGTCCGAGGTGTGGAAGCCACATGCCTCTGGTCTCACTATTGCAAAGGCAGCAGCAGCTCCAGCTGGCTCCGTGCCGTGCCATGCACGGCCACAGAAGGAAAGCTTTAGATGCTTTGGAAATGTTTCCTGAAGAAGCTACTCTCTGTTTTCCTGGGGATCTGGCCCACAAGCCAGCATGCTAAGATGATTATTATCTGTTATCCACCAGCAGGTAGCATGCATACATGGTTTGATCGCTGTGGTGCTGTAGAGCTGGTAGATGATGATGAAGAAATACACAGAATTTACAACAGAGCAGGCACTAAGAAAGGTCACTGTCCAAAATCTTTCCCGAGTCAAGCAACAGATTAAAATGGAGGACCAACGGAAAATGTTGAGACTTTCAGCTGTTAAGCATTACATAGACGGTGTTACTATACGTTCAGAACATCAGTAAGCAAAATCTCAGGGATCGTTATATTGAATTACCTACTCTCTTACCATGCCACCTGCACCATGTTGACAACGTGTGCATGCCTGTAAGTGTTGACAACATACCTGAATATAAAGATCCACAAGCTCATTCTGCCTCAGAACATAATATATCTTTCCTGCCCGTAGCCAAGCATATGCCTCTTTCTCTTTTTTCTGGAGATCTATAAATATTCCAAGGCTTCTTTTGGTATATTCCAGAGCTGACCTGTAAGCCCTGAAGCAGGGAAAATTGCTAATCACGGAGGGGTTCTTCAGAATTGCAAATGGTTTTCTTCATAGTGAGAAAAGCTTTATGTTAATGTAAAAGACAATCTGTTTCCCCTATTCAATGCACAATTATAATTTCTCAGCTATATTACACTAGTAACTAGCAAACTCAGTCTTTTTCCTCTTCCTTTTTTTGTTCAATCTATGTTTCCTGTCAGATTGTTATCACATTATATTATTTCAGGATAGTTTAGTTTAGATGTGTCCTTCCCCTGCCTCAGGCTAGTGACAGGTGGAAAAATCTTTCCTCATCTTTAGCTCTTCTATCATTTATGGCTTTTTCCTAGAAATCTCAGAAAGGAATTGCATCTGTAAATATTTTTTTCTAAAATTACCTAGGCATCTGACTTAAGCACAGTTCAGACTAATCAGCAATTGTAGAAAAACTTGGAGGGGGGGAGAGGGGGGAAGGGGGGGGAAGAGAACAGGACACGACATGACCAGTTCTAGAAGCACCTAAACTATCAGATCATTGAGCATTGCTATTTTCTTTAAGTGTAAGGGCACTGTGCTCTCAGAAGAGTAGTCATACTCTTCATTGGAAAGACCTGTCAGAGTGATTGAGCTTACAGTGCTTTATACCAGACATAGAAACCCCAGACTTATTAATCCTTCTCTGTCTTGTGTTAGGCTTCCATCACCTTGACCTGATGCATTTTCTTCCAAGCACAAGACACAAACATATTAAAATATAACATGAACTGCGCAGTTACAGTGAATCGTTACACAATGCATCTTTAGAACAGCCTACTTAGACCTCCAAAGAGGTCCAAAACAAATCTAAAAGTAATATGCTCCCTCGTATTTCACACTATCAAGATTTCAGTTCTGTCTCAACAAGGTATCTCATCGGGGGGGGGGGAGGGGGGGGGCGGGAAGAAATGTTTTTACCACTTTCTGATTCTTACAGAAATTGAAGAGCCCTGTCACTCCTTTTATACTCATGAGAGGAAGTAATGATCCACTGAACAAGCCTGACATTTCAGTCTTCTCTTCTTTGCTAACAAGCTGCTAACATGAGGAAAGGCAAGGTAGTTGAAGTAGTCCAACTCAGCCCAATTACTGAATGCTACTTCCATCCCTCCTTCAGAGTTTTTGCTTTTACAGTAGACAGAAGCATATACCAATCCATAACCCAGCACAGCAGCTGGAACGGGTCAGGCTTGTGTCCGCTGGCATGGCCACAGTAATTTACAGTGGAGGTGGCGACACAAAGGACATCACTGTTTTCATTACTTCATCATAGATACATATCCTTGTTACTCAGGGCTGTTAAATAATACTGTAATATTACGGTCTACTACCATATTGAGTACGTGCTATTAGCCGGTAGTCTGTAAGGTTACACAGCCAACGTCTGGGAGCCAGGCTCCTAGGATACATAAATTCCATGTACTACATGCACACAAAGCAGCAGCTTCTCCAGCTAGTGAAATCCTCCTGCAAATTCCAGGTAGTTTGAAATCTTAACCAACTCCTTTGTCTTCAGCCTCTCCAAAGGATGTTCACCAACTATATCATTAAACAGCAGTGAACAAAGCAAAATAAATTAGGTGACATACTAGGAAAGTTAGATACTTGGACTGCAGCCACTTAAAGCTAAAATAAGCATCTACTCTCTTTCCACAACTGAGGATATTTTTTCCATCCTTACTAAGGCATGCTTGAAAATACCTGAATCTAAAAAGTGACTCCCTGAAGTGAGATACAGTAAGGAAAAAAAAAAAAAAAAAAAAAAAAATCAGACAAAGCTGCCTTAAAAAACACTTTAAAAGTTGTCTAGAGAAACCTGTAAGTTTCCCCAGCACATGTTAGTTACTATAAATTGACTTGTGCAGTCTGTTTTTTCAATAAAGCAAAGCAAAAAATTGGTATTCTGAAAATAAGAGCAGTATAGAAATTGCTGGAGACTGACACTATGCAGTTTTGCACATAGCCTTTGTGCTTATATAAGTTTTGAAAAAAGCATTTCCTCAAAGAGAAACACCTAGAGACAATTTGATGTCTGACCTGTTTGGAATATGTCATGTGGTTTCTAATGGAAAAATTGTATTGTAAAAACTTATCATTGCAAACAAGTCACCTGCCAGCAATAATCCTAAAGCTATAGCAGTCATCAAGAGTTGCATAACATATAATACTTTTTAAATGTATTTACACAGACTTTTAAAATAATTTGGCTCTTGAAGTGGTGCTAATCCCTGCTGAACATCTTGTCTCCCTTGAGAGGTGATAGTTACTTTAAAAAACCAAGAGAAGTCTCCACTAGCACCGGACCCTTCAATTCTGATACAGTGTATTGGCAAAGCAGAGAGAAAAAAAATCAGTCATATTCAGCTGCAAAAATTGAGATCCTTTAGCATGACAGAAGAGTTAGAATCAGAATAAAAGCAAAGTCATTCAGCACATCTTACCTTTCTGTTCCTAAAGACAAATAGAGCTGACTAATGGTTTCCAAAATTTGTCCCTCCAGAACTTTGTTGGACATCTTTCTAGCTAAAGATAGTTGATATTCATTGTAGATGACACACTGAGCCTCATTGGGAACAACTGTGCTGTAGAACTGACACAGCAGTTTAATTGCTTGTAGCTGACCTAGGAGAATAGATTGGAAATACTAACATGAATCTCTATTTTAAAATGAAAGTTAAATTAGTTTTAAAATAATTCATTCTTACTGTTTCACAAATCACAGCACAGTCAATGAATAACAATATAAAAGTCATAACAAGAAGATCCCACTGCTGGTTTCTTCACCCTCAAAGCTAATAAAGGCTAGAGGTTACTTCAAACTTGATCTCCAAAATAAAATAATAAAACAGTCACCTTACCTGTATAAGCTGCCTTAATCATGGTAGCAAGAATAAATTAAATAAAGCATGGGTCTTCTAAATACAACTATTTTATGCAAAAGTAATCCAGACTACCAATTGTTTTCATACCTTTAAACTCGAGTCTGGTGCTGTTTGTACTGCCAAGAATATCATAACTATTGTAAATATTATTGAACATAGAAATCTCTAGACTTTTTACTAATTAAGTTATTTAGTTTTTTTCTTACCTTTTCATTTTCTCTATAATTTCTAGACAAACCTAAGTACCACCAGAAGAGCAAACCAACGTGTATTTATTTCGCCACCATTATGGGACAGAGCAAAAATTTCAATCACTTTGATAGCTGTCACATAACTGAACATAAAATGTTGTTTAAGGAACAACGATAACCTATCTATATAACAAACATTCCCAAACAGGGTACATTTCATAACTTTGAGAGAAAAAAAAATATACTTACTTTCCAGATGACTTGTCTCCATTGCAACTAAAAAAGCCCATTCATAATAAAACCTTCCTTTTTCTCTTTGAGTTCCACCAACGTAGTAACATCCCAACTGAAGGAGGACTTGGATAAAGTCTTGGCCACAGTCCATACTTGGAAGTTTGGAGAATAGCTTCACTGCCCTGATATAATAATGTTCTGCCAGCTTGCTGGCTGCTGCATGCAGGCAGAGTGCCCCAAAATTAGCCAGGGCTATAGCTTGGTTATGGGTCATATCAGTCTCTTCTGAAAGACGCAGAGCTTTGTAGTAGCTCTCAGCAGCTTCTTTTGTATTGTTTGTTCTTTTCAAAGCAATAGCAAGCATATTATAAGCGATGCCTAGTTGCTGAGGATTGCTCCATGAAGAGTCTACAACAGCATTTAAAATGACTAAAGCCACATCATATTGCCTGTAAAGAATGTATAACCAAGCAAGTGAAACCAAACAGTTAATAGTTTCCTCTGGCTTTGCAGAAACGTCAGAGTCCAATGCTTTCATCATGTAAACAATGGCTTTTCCATACTGTTTGTGGTGGCTGTACAGTTTTGCTAAGCTAAGATAGATAGTGCTGCATAGTCCTTGCTGCTCATTAGTAAACACAGAGGAAAGTGCTTGTATGAGGTAAGGTGCAGTTTGGGATGGGAGTATTTGTCTGAGTTTTCTCAGGCCGTAGAGCTTGGGAGCATTTTTGATGACTAAATCAATCCTTTTCAAGGAATCCATTAAAGTACTGGAGCTCTGGGAAGAGGTGACCTTTATGCAACTTAACACAATGTGCGGCAAGCACTTTTCATTGTAGGACTCTGCTAGTTTGAAATAACAGTTGTTTGATAAGTTGTTTTGTAAACCCAAGTCATTAAGCAACAGTTGAAACCTTTCCAAGAACGGTAGTGCCTCTTCATGCTGTTTGCGTGCACTATAATGTTTTGCCAGTAGAAAGCATGCCCTTGCCTCTGCATGTTTGTTCTGGCTCAAAATTGTCCTCTTCAGAGCATACTTTAGAATATCTGATTCCAGGTCAGCACTGCAAATGTAGTTGGGAATTCCCATGAGAAGAGATGTAGCCTTGTCAAAAACATGAGCACATTTTTCTTTGTTCTTCTGTGTCAAGTAGATGACTGTTAGATTTGTATAAAGAGCAATTACAAAGTACAAATCACTAAACCCTCCAGCTACTGCTCCCAATGCTTCCTCAAAATACACCCGAGCCTGGGAAAACTTCAGCTTTTTAACACTGAGCCTGCCTAAGAGAAAGCATAGCCTTGCTAGCGCCCAGGACATACCTGCTTTCTTTGCTGCTTCCCTTGCTAATCTAAAAAAGCTAACCAGTTCTTCTTCTTCTGAAAACCCATAAAACATGCTATTGATAAATGGATAAGAGCAATCATACAGGTTTTTGAAGTTTCTGTCATACTCTTTCCTATTTAAGAAGAGTATCAATGACTCAAAGATGTCAGATGCTTGAACATCATCTTGACATATGTGGAAGCAAGGTCCTTCAGGCGGAGGAAAGATTTCTGTATTTGGAGAGCTAGCAGAATCCTTTCCTCCAGTAGTTGGCTCTTCTGCCTGGGTGGCCTCCAGATTCTTGAAGTTCTTCAGGAATTTTTCTATCTTGCCATTCTTGCTAGTGGATCCTGTGCTAGAATGTGAACATGGAATTTCTGAAATTCAAAAATAAATTACAGATCACAACTTCATGTGTGCATGCACACAAAGATCTTTGTTAGACCCACAAAAACATTTATCAGTAGAAGATGCTGTTAGGAAAACATTATGTAAACATACTGCACTTTCTTAACAGTATGTCTAGGAGACAAGCCAAAGGTGGGGAAAGAGAGATCAAGAATGATCAGGGAGGAACAAGTGTGGGAGACTGGAGGAGTAGGGATAAACAGGACTTGCCACATGTAAGCAGGTTGCTGATCGGTACGCTTGTCTAGCCAGGCCCTATGCTTGATCCAACACTAACCCAACTGAAGTGCAACGTTAATTCAAACTGGTTTGTGTCTGAGTGTGTACCCAAAAAGCATACACTGAGTGCATATTCTCTGTTCTCTCTGTGTGTATATGAGCGAGAGAGATCTGCCAATGAATTACAATTCAGACTAGTTGGTAAGCAAAGGAAGATCAGAATCAGGAAAGACCCAAGGTCTGAACTGGAGGCTGGATAAAAGGCCCAAGGTCAGGGCATGGATGGACTTACGGTCTAAGGGAACTGTAAATCTGAGCATGTGAGTTGAGTAAGGGTATGCCTATGTCCTGATAGAAAACTAAGGCAGGTTAGTCAGGGAGGGTGCGTAAGACTGAGCTATTTGAGTTGTTGAAGTCTCATGTGAGTGCTGTGAGGGTGCCTGCAAAGGTCCTGTTCTCCTGTCCACATTACCTCTGTGTGGCCAGCCATGCCTGTGTAATGTGTAATAAGATTTCTTCTTTCAATCAAATACCAGCGCTGATTCTCTGCTGGTACAGATCAACTTTCTCAAAATTACCAAGTTTATGGTGATTGATGTGGTCACTGATCTAAATTCTCCTAGTACTGACATTGTTGAATATCTTACAAATATAAAAAAGACAGACATGCCATCATTTCTTTAGTCCTCCCACTGTTATCCAGCCAAGGTAATAGGGCAGGGACTAAGGATGTAGTTTGCAGTCATAGTTAGTGTAAAGCTACAGCTGCATATCAACAGGAGCTTATCAAAGTTGCAGATTTAGAGCTCAGTTTCCTTAGAATCTCATTTCTGAAACTGTTCAGCAGAATCATAAATATAGAAATTGGTATTTAGAAAAATGTAGTACAAGTAATGATAGTGACAGCTTAGCAACTAAATGCCAAAGGGAAATAATTCTGCATCCTCATCAAAATATCTCCTTTGGGAAATATATTTATGGGATGAAGTTTTCTAGCAGACAGAAAATCTGCTGGAATTCAAAGTCAGCACTTGGCAGGTGCCCCATAAACAGTATTTTGCCCTGTTAAACAACATGGCGGGGGGGGGGGGGTTGGGGAGTGGTGCATGTGTGTGTGTCACAGCAGTAAAAAAGTCATACAGTTTGCAATTAGATAGCGAGGTCCAAGAAAGACATCTGATATCAGTGAAAATCCACAATGTCTTACAGCAAAACCTAGTGAGAAGGGGTTACAGCAAAACCTAGGAAAGCAAACAACTAGAGAAGAAAGTTGGAACATGAAGAGACATTAGAAAGAGAAAAGCCTGCAGAGATACCAAAAATATCAGAAGTCACATTAATTTTACGTAAAAATTGTATGCATATGAAGTATTACCACATTCATGAGCTTTCTGAAATTCTGGTTCTTCTAATTGGTCTGTAAGAAAGAAAAAAGCCATGTTAGTTATGGTATCTTAGTTCTTTTTCAGTTTTAAACATCCTAAAATAAGGCTATTTTTTAGTTCAGAATTCTTTATGTCAGAAGAATTGGATGTGTCCTGGAAATTAGACGAGAAGAAATGTCTAAGTCTGACCCAAAGCTAACAGATACTAGGGACTTACCCTCCTGCTGATACAATTCACTGCTTTCTACATGGTTATCATCATGCACCTACCACTGCTCAGTAAGGTGGGGGGACATCTGCGTGTCACAGTTAGAATTAAAGCCAACCTATTCCGCACGAGGGATGCATCACTGCTGCATTAAAATACAAGTGGGCAGTGTAAGATACAATCATTCTCCACAACCCACCCCTAAAATGAGGTAACAAAAAGCCCTTAATATTACTGAAATAAGTTTTAGCGTCACTCCCAGGGCAGGGTGGGGTGGGGTGGTGGTGTGTAGGAGTGGGGGGTGGAATAATTATTGAGGATAGTTTGTGTAGATAAGAGTGTCAGACTTTTGTGGCCATTCCAATAGCACGCAGATGAAAAATCCCTGTATCTATCTATTCTTTTAAAAGGTGTATCTTTAAATTCTGTAGACATTACTACTATAGATCTGGTTTTACATGTTTAACATAGCACATCTGTAGAACATTTAAGAATTACTATTTTGTGTAGAAGATATTTCTCAAGGTATTTCAGTTGTCATGCTGCATTTCAGGATAATATTCACTGTCTTTCACACACTAGATGCAATATAAGCAGTACTGAGTGTATGAAGGATATATCCAAAGCAGAGGCTTACAGAACTAGGTCTATTTAAGCTGATGGAAAGCTATTTTACTAGCCTTTAAGAATGACCTCTCACTGACTGTTTACTTCTGGATCTCCTTTCTTTAAATGCTTTCCTGACTTTGGTGGGCAAATGCCACAGATATTTACAACAGTCGTAATTTAATGCTCTGAATATCTAATTGGGGAAGTGCTCATAAGTAAATACTTCTCATTAGATTCATGTAGATGGAAGGAATCGAAACCCCATTTACTCAGATCACACAACAAAACATCAACTGAATACTGAAAACGCTCGCTCTGGGTAAGTCAAGTTATGTTGATGAATTGTGCAGTTCAAGAGAAAAAAAGTGGTAAAGATGGTACTGTTAGCTGGGGAAGATGTGGAAAGAAGTTGGCACTTGGAAAGATTAGGGAGGAGATGAGATGTGGTGAAAAATTTGCAACAGGCAAAAATAGCAGTATGTCCATTAAGCCCCTGAGATTGTTTTAGTACCTAATAGAGGTCTGAGCTTTTGTTCCCAGGCTTTTCATTTGAGCGAGGAAGGTCAGATGTGGAGTCATTTTGCACATTGACATGAGTTGCATTTTGCAACTTGGGTCTGACATGCCTTAGTTATTGTTCACACACATGCTGATTTGCAGAATTAAACCAATGCACCTGAGTCAAACCTACACACCGGCTCCTTTCAAATTGGAGCCTATGGGCCTGTCTCTTAGGACGGCACTAATGGAGATAAAACTTTGTCAGATATTTGACAAGCATATGGATCGCCACAGAACAGCCTGTGATGGGATAAGAAATTACTACTCCTGTTCAGTTCAGCAGGACAATTATATTACACTACCTTACACTAAGTCTGTAAAGGTGAAACCCCAATTATCCCAATTAGTTTAAGTAAAGCATGAGCACTTAGAGAAATAACAGCTGTATCAGACATGATGTAGCTAAAAGTATATTTTTTTCTTTGTATGAATAGATTTTGCTATTTTTCTATACCTTTGAAAGTTAAGTCAAGCACAAAGAGTGTATGTTTGCATTAGCTGTCAATAATTATTATGCCACCTTTCCTAAGATGAATGAAAAGCCAGCAGTATTTGGGTGAACATACTGCCTTTTATAATGCATCACTGACATTTGAAAGCTTGAAGATCTGTTCAGCTCAATAACACAGTTTTTAAAACCCTGCTGTTTAATTCACTCAAAAAAAGGACAAAAGAAGATTTGTAAATGCTCTGCTGGGAAAAGTCTTGCATCAGCAGGAAAGTAGCAAAGATGATATAAAGGATTTTTGTATGCCATATCTATAATCAAACTGAGTACCAAGATATTTCAAAGTAGGTGTAAAGGCTGGAATCTCATTGAAATAAATAAAAAAATCAGTTATAACAGGGATATAGGAACTGCACATGTATCTTGTGCAGTAAAAAGGAGTAAAACTCATACCTACCTATTCTGTACACAGAGCAAACATCTGTGATGGAGGTTTGTTTCAAGAAATGTATCACTTCTTCCAAATTTTTTTCTTTCGAAAAAAAAGATAGCTCTTCTGCTTCAAGAAAATCCAGGTCTTGTGGTCTAACAAAGAAAGGAGCAACTTTGAAGGTGTCTGAAAGCAGATTTGGCTTGAGGAGCTCATTGCATCAGCCAAATTTGAGCTTGTTAGAGAAACTAATACAATCTTTACATTATAGGTCCTACTGCATTCAAAATTAGTAACAGTCATATTTATAAACATCCATACAAACTGATGATAGCTATGCTTGCAGCTAACAGTTTCTGCCATATCAAAGTAAGTTTTATGTCTGTCTGTGTCATGGTATAGCCTTTTATGAGAGAATTTATTAAAAGCACAAATCTTTGAGGACATTATGGTATTGATTTTCTAATATAAGCTTAAAGGTACACATCAAATGGACCTGCAAACAACATTTAAGAACTCCTTGTTTCAGCATGCAAACAGTCCAGACATATTAGTAAGAGCAGCCTATTTACATGGTGCCAATGCATGCTGAAATGTACACTTTTTACAGGTTTCTGTCTACATTGTGAGCAATTATTTGTAAGAGGAGCCCCATTTGAAGCAAGTTAAGGCCTGTGTTGAGGGTACTAGCAAACATATAACTTGGATGCTTTAATATAGATCTTGAGACACCAGCAAAAACTGCAGGAGCAAAGCTTCTTGGATCTTGTGATCCAAAGAATAGAGACTGAACCAGCTATAACTACAGCAATCCCTTTTCCCAGTAAGAAACTCGGATACAGGCTGATATTATTTTCCAACATTTAAGCAGACTTCATATTCCAATTTCTTTGCATTTGCTTTGACTGATACACGCTATGACAATTCTCATTTAAAAAAAAAAAACAAAAAACAAAAAAACCCAAAAAACCCCACCAAAAAACCCAAACTGGAGTTTAACATTCAGTATCTTAAAGCTCAAAAGACTAAGTCTCTTTTTGTTTATGAGTTAAATACATATCACTTACTTATTTCTAGATAAGTCCAGTTTAACATGACTTGTCTTTACAAAACCTATTTGGCCAGTAAACACATGTCTTCCAAGAAACCATTCCATGCATTCAATGAAGTAGCCGAGGATCTCAATTTTGTCCCCTTCCTGGAAACTCATCTCTTCCGACACAATACTTTCGTAATTCATCACAGCTAGACAGGATCCCATTGCTGTGTAATACGGAGATAAATAATATTTGCAGATAAAGTAATTTAACAATACAAATACACTTAATAGAATAGCAACTCAGCAGAAAAGCATATTTAGCAAAAGACATTCCTGGAACTCGTGAGTTGCACATCTGATGTGGCAAGATTTAAAGCATCTAAACCTAATCGGTTTGGTTTGAGCAATTAGAATTGTAAATAACAGCATAAAAGTCCTCATTTCCCAGCCATTAGAAAGCAAAACCTAAAACGTTTTCAAAATTCTAGCAACTTCCATCATGAAGTAACAAAAAGAAGTGGTTTAAGTCCCTACTTTTCTCTCTTAATAAAGGTCTCTGAACTTGGGCCAGAGTAAAAACATTTGAACCAACAAAATCCTTATTGGATAAATATAGACCACTCAATACAGTATTAAAACCAACACGTATGGTAGAAAATAAGCAATATTTACTCTCGAACCTCAGGCCATCTGTATGAGTTTTATTTCTCTGGCAGTGTTAGATAAAGCAGTACACGTGTGAAAGATCCACAATAATTACATTGGTGCATTTTCTTGTTTTTTAAAGTTTATGATAAAAATCTACAGAGGCATCCTCAAATAAATTACTCTGCTACTTTTTGTACCTACTTAACACAATATTTAGGAGAAAAAAGGGAGATACAAGACTTCAGATTTTCCCTCAACTTAGACATGTCTAGTCATATGTTTCGTAAAACCCTTTTGTCATAGGCAGAAATTTATGCTCTTGCTAATTTTACTGCAATAGAACTTTGAAAGCTGTTTTCCCATCCTAATACAATGGGGAAAAAAACATTGAACCTTTCAGAGTCTGTCCTAATGAAAGCATAGAATAAGTTAATTTTCTTTTTTTTAAATGCTGATGTTCAAATGGAGTTTCTTACCAACATTCTTGATGGATTTAGATTCAGTTTTGTATGCAGTATCAATAGGATTAGAATACATTCTAAGAAACCATCTGAAAGTAGAAAAAGGAATTGAAGTTAATGTATGAAAGACTTCACTAAATGTTGTGACAATAACAGTGATATTTTAAATCCATTTGGAAACAGATGCACCCCTCCCACAATTATCTTTCAATTTCAGAACTGTCCGTACACTTCAGACACAGCTATGTTTTGAGTAATATTAGTGGTAAAAGAAGCATTGCTTCAGTCAGTCAAACAAACCTAACAGAGAAAGTCATGCTATTTCTCCCTGCCCAAGGTCAATAGAAAAATTCCAGCTTTTTAACTATGAAGAGCACCAAGAATGAATGATTTTCTGATGATGATTCCTGAAGCGAGTCCATTGGTAAGTCCATTGATACAATTTTGGCTTTATAGCAATTATGAGCTTGGACATGACCTTGACACAAACTGCATTAAGGAGGTGTATGGCTCCTGTCAATAATGTTGAGTAAAAACACTGCTAGGCTGTTATAATCCACATTTCCAAGCATCCCACCTGTTACTATCCATATTTCCAAGCATCCTGAAAAAGGAAAATTCTCACTTTATGTTATTTTAGAAGTGTTAATAGCTTTTATTTCAGACTTGGGAAAAAAAGCAATATCTAACTCACAAGAAGGTAAACCATCTTTAAATGCTGCTCTGCAGGCATCTGGATTAATTTCAGTTGTGTGGTATGGAAGGAAATAGAGCATTTGTTCTCAGTGTTAATGGAAGATGGATGTTCCATAACAAGCTACCATTTAGGGACACCTATGTCTAAGCAGATGTGTACATATGAAACAGATGTATATGAAATAGGTAGTTAGAATCAGGTACCTACTGATGAAAAGGGATCAATGGCTCCGGAGAAGCATTAGACAGCACGGTCATGTTGCCATCCACAGATCCACCTGTTACATCTGCAGTAAAAGTCCCAGTCTCAAAATAAGTGTTTATTTCATTGTCTATAGCCATTGTCTTTCTTATCAGATTGTCAGGACCTGAAACAAAAAATGCCCCTAAAAAGCAAGCAGCGGAGCAGATGTCATTTTATGTAATGTTTTACTGTCATACAAGCTTTAAAACTGTCTTCAAGAGCATCAGTAATATTCAATTAAAGATAGAAAATCTGAGATGTCACAAGAATTGTCCAATTGTCAGATATTCATACATTTCTGTCTAGTTTCTCTTTCAATAAAAAAATGCAGAGCTGATATGTTCAATGAAGTGTCAAACCCTCTTCTGCTGCAATATTTTGCAGCAAATTACCTAGACATATGTGTATCTATATTCCCTAAAGAACACAAGAGATGTTCCTATTGCATTGATCAATGATCCATCCAGCCCATCATTCTGTCTCTGACGGTGGCAACAGGCGATGCTAGTTAGGAGAAGCACATGAGCCTGGCAACTATCTGTAATCTCTCTCCGGTACATCTCCAGGATCTGCAATAATATTAAGCAAGTTGGAATGTACATCCCCGCCTAATCCTTTTGGTATCCATTTATGGACCAGTTGCACATGAATTTCTCTAATCCCCCTATGATCCTACTGAACTCAAACCATGTTTGTTCCTTTCTCTTCTCTTTCTGGTACATTCAGAGTGAATAGATTTAAATTTGAATAGGTCTTAGTATTTGCTTTTAGGATTTTAAAGAAAGGTGCTTCTCTAAATTTAGCCTTAGCATGTACAGTCTTCCTTACCTTCTTGTACTAGCAGGCTTCTGTACATCAAATTTAATGATTTTTCATTTATACAGACTTCAATGCCTGTTTCTTCCTCCTCTTGAGAACAGAGCCAGAAAGATTGATCTAGGAATAAATTCTCCATGCAATGATTTATAAAACCTAGAAAAAAAATATCCAATTTGTTTTCTTTGCAGTTTTACAGTATTATACAATAAAATAACCTTTCAGAAAGTCAGACACTGGAGTAGGCATTCAGATAACTCCATTATTGCTTAACCCACAACATATAACTACTTTTACTACACAGTATTTGCAAAATTACATCCATTAAGTCATATGCATTACAGCTACTTTTGATGCTTAGCTCTCACAAACTACACCTAAAAGGTGCACAACTTTTCTGTGCCTAATCCTGCTGAAACAGCAGACCATGTCCTCCCCTTACAAGCGTTCCCCATAGTTTAGCTATATTTGAAAGGTTTGGAGTCTGAAAGAGGTAATCACTAACCAGCTTTGAGCAACAGGTTCTTAGCATCTCTTAATGACAGATTACTGGAAATAATCTCAAAAAATAATCTCTTCATAAACTTCTGTTGCCTGATTCAGCTATGCCGATGTAAGCATAAACGCTGCCTGGGTATCAGATTCCTGGAATTTCTTTGGGACAGAGATGATACCGCGTATCAGAATTATGCAAATCAGAAGAATGTAGTGCTTCATCTTGGAAACTGAGACTCCTTACATTAGGACTTAGGGCTTTCAAAGCTATTTCATAGTTATAGGGAGATCTGGATTGGTGTATCATAATCAGCATGGAATAGATAGTAGATTATTACTTAAATGGCCAACATTAATACATTAGCTAATTGTTTGTGTAAAGAGTTACAATGAAGAGGAAAGGTGGGCAGATCAGTGATTAAGGTGCTACTCTGCTATTTGGAAGATGCTGAACCAATTCCCTGTTAGCCACAGCCTTGCCTAACAAGAAACGTCATCTTCTTGTGCTTCCTCTGCAAAATTGGATTGAAACAGTATTTTTTCTAGTTCTCTAAGGAGCATTTTAAAATACAAAATAGCAAGTAAGTAGCAAACATGAAATTAAAAATAAAATTCATTATTTTAAATTGGTCTGATGGAAACAGGCAAATTCAATAGTAATGCACACAAGCTCTCCATACACAGAATAAAAAAAATCGTGAACAAAATGGAGACAAAGATGTGATTCAAATGCTGTTCTTCAGAAGACCTGTGAAGTCATAGAATATTGAAAATGGAACTCAAATCAATGGCAAAATATTGTTACAAAAGGCATGCTCAGATTTAGAAACAAAACTGAAGCATGCAAATCGCATAAAGCGATCTTTGTTTTACTTGATATTTCCTCGCAAAGCTTACCAACTCTGTCCACTATCCGCTCACTACTACTCAGGAAAGATGTGGAACAACTAGAAGAGTCCAGTGGGAAGCATGATCAGAGGTCTAGAAAATACACTCTGTGAAGAATGATTATAGGAATTAGGGTTGATTTTCCTAGTGAAAACAACACTGAGTGGAAGTGCGGGTTAGAAGTCTTCAAATACGTATTAGCATGGTGCAAAGAACTAGGAGTAACCTCAACATGTCTACAGCGAGCAGAAAAAGCTGTAAAAGCATTTAAGTTGCAGCACAGGTTAGACTTTAGGACAAAAACACCTGGATTGGAATAGACTGCTTAGAAAGAAGATATGATCTGATTCTGGAGTATCTAACTTAGATAAGACATCTGCCAGGAACGACAGCTGTTATCTGCCTTTGGACAAAGGCAAGTTCTCCCGGAGGCTGGAGGGTCTCTCCAGCCCTACCACTAGTACCCAGTTCAGGAACATTACTTACTGCTATTAGGAGCTAATACAAAGAATCTCAAAATCCTGTTCAACAAGTTCCCAGTCAATCAGAAATTGTGTGCAGAGGAATTAAAAAAAGCATATTGAACTGTTGTATGGTGAAACAGCTTTACCCAGTGAATGGTAGGTTAGGAACTTCCATATTTCTTCAAAAGTTTTAAATGTCACCACTATTAGATCTTGATCACTATGAATAGATAGCAGTCTGGCAGAGAGCTCCTAAAAAATCAAAAACAATATTTTAATTACAATTATACTAGACTTGAGCACAATTTCTCACTAGGTAACATTTATGCTAAAATACTATGTATTAAGAAGGATAAAAAAATCATCCAGGATTTTACCTATATATCTGTTCTTTAACACATACCTATTAACACATACCTACAACATACAGTAAGCCAAGTTTTAATCTGATTTTTTCTTACCAATTGTACCAATGGTTCCAGTGAGGTTAATTTACAGAGGAATTAAGACCCCAGGCCTGACCACACTAAGTGAGACTAAAGGCCTGTCTCATTCAGACACATCTATATATAGTGGCCAGTATTCTCTATTTAGAGTGTGAAAGCCAGGCAAGCATCTAGTGGTAGTTTCCAAGAATACCCTCCTAGCACAGAGCAATTTACAGCTTGGGAACTGCCTTTGCTAGATGTGTGGGCATTAATATTAAATAGTGGAAAGGGTTTCTTTTTGTTCGTTGGTGTGGTTTTTTTGACTTAAAATTTCTCTCGGTCACTTGAACCACTGTAAATTTTAGGATCCACAACATCCTGCTGTAGGTTAGCCTCAGAGCTCTGTACACATATGAAAACACACCTCCTTTGATGCATCTTTGAACCTGCTACCTGGTAGCTTCAGTCTTGTTCCAGAGAAGACATTGAATAGTCATTCCCTAGTTCACTCTTTCCATGGTTAAGACAATTAAATATAACGGAGTATTATTTTTTTTTAAAAGGTGCAGTAAGATCCTTTTCTCCACATTTGTACTGGTTCATGTTGCTACAGTAGCATTAAATTGTGTGTTTAATAAAGATGAGCAATGATCGTTGTAAATAATAATTATGGATTTTATAAGGAATTGCAGAAATGATAAAAGGAAGAACTACATAAACCTTCAAATAAGTGAAAGAAATATACATTTTGATGGATTCTAGCCAAAGAACGGTAATATACAGTCTGGTTGTACTTCAGTTAGTAGCTTAAAAACAGAGCTCCATCAATGATGCTGGCTACTGTCTTTCAGGGAAATACAAAGAACTGTGGCAATTTATGAGACAAGTATCTGAACCAGTATCTCAGAGAATAAATCAGATGCAAAGCTAACAGGTATAATGCTACTGTATCATTTCCCAGTACTGTACCCTTGCTCCTGTCACATCAAAATTGAAATGCATCTTAAAACAATTTAAGGACTGATCAAGAAACTGATTCTAACTCCGGGGGGAGACGGGGGGGACTGCTGTCCCTAAAACATTTTCTGTAATCTGAGCAAGATGGAACTGATCCACTGGTTTTATGACTGTTATGATTGTAAAATATCTCTGAATTAATTGTGTTCAGCTTGCATATTTTCAATTCACACAACATGAACAGATTAAAATAGTAATTCCTTTTTGAAAACAAAAGTCCAGCTTAAGCCTCTTCAACAGGCATGCCTCATCACTGCTTTGATCTTCTGCGTGCCCCTTTCTACACTAGATTAAATATTAACAAGGGCCTGAAATCTATTAATAAATTGCCAACACATGCTAAAATATCTCAGCCTCAAGGGCTTTATGCACTGCTGAATATCAAAAAAACATTCTAAGGAAACTTATCATTATAAATCTTGCTTCTTTCAAAGTCCTTTTCCCAGTCTGTTTCTAATAAGGCCACAAATCTAGTCTATTTGTATGCTGTTTTCCTTCTCCTCCTGATCCCTTCTCCCTTTCTCCATCTCCCCCTAAACAAAAGTCAGAGCAGAGCAGCAGGAGTACAGACTGTTTTCACAGCCATAAAATCAGCAGGCTGGTGATGGAGAGTTCACAACACATGAAAGGAAAATTGTGTAGAAACACATGCATCCAAAACAGTCAAAGCCATAACTAATTAAGATTTCAGTGTTTGGCTTGCTAGTGAAGGAGGCTGGAACTCATGGCTCAGACAAAAAAGGGACACCAAAAGTCAAATGGTAACATCCTGCTTTTTCATCAAGAGGGAAGAGACGACTTTAAATTGTATTTGTGGCAAACCTCATTGATTGTAGAGGATGGGTTTCCTACATACAAACAAATTAAAGACAGTAATAAAAATTGGCCAGTCCTCTTATGTGCTATTTAAAGCTATGGCCATCTAGCCCTAGGAAGTCCAATATTTATGCTCTTCTCCTTCAGACTTCCTCTTTGGCTTAGCAGCGGGCTTCCCAGGTAACCTGCATGCCAACGACTCCAAGTGACTGGAAACTGAAGTGGAGAGTCAATATGAGGGCAAATTAAAAAAACAAACCAGAAAATCATGATTTCCTTTGATGTAAATCAAAGCAGAACATTTTTAAAATAAAACTCTTCAATGTCTTATTTAGCTGGGTTTATTTATTTTACATCAATTTGGTGTTCCAGTTTTTTTTCAATGGTTCAATATTTCTAATGTCTCTAGATGGTTTTGGGCCATGGGAAACTCTGGTTACTCAAACTCAAGCATACAGCATGTAGATGGAAATGGGACCCAAATATCTCACAGACTATTTCAGTAGCACAGGGTGTACTCTCTGAATAAATAAAACAATTCCCAAGCAATTGGCTTACACTGAAAACTGCCGTCACCTCCCTGCTGTCATTTTCCAGAAGACGGAGCTGCCCTCTGAGCTGTCTTTGGAGTCTGGGATCAGGACATCCACTCTTGCGTCTTACCATCGTTAACTTCAAGGAGATATCTGGAGAAGGATATCCATTTACAGTGCTGCAAGTTTTGTGAATCAGCTTTGGAGAACCATAAAATCCCTCAAAATCATAGAATCCACATTAAGAACTATTTTTTCAGCTTCAGAGACCGACACACAGAAAATTGACGTACTGCATGTTTCTTTTTCATTTTTATTATCCAGTAGAGATAGTAGCCTAGCATGAAACACAAGATTTTTTTCAGTTGCATAATAAAGGCTACAGCTATACAAAGGAGGGTGATGTGAAAATCTAGAAATTTTGGGAGACAACTGACACACTTGGGGATAGAGAAGGGAGAAGAGGAAAAAAGCAAGCAGATTGGTAATTTGTCAAATTAGGCAGCTCTGCAGACATTGAGAATATGCCCAGATTTCCAAATATCCCATGCATATTAAAAATTCAGGCAAACAGATACTGGAATCGCAAAAAAAACCCTAAACCAAAACCACAGATAGTTCAGCATGTTACAACAATTCTTTATGCTCATCTTAAATTCATGGTTAGCTGACATGTCACCCCCACTACTGCAGAAGGCTTCTATAAATTGAATACTGAAAAAGCTGTTTCTCAGCTAAGCTGATTGAGCAGTACCAACCAAGATAAATGGTCCAACTAAAAGCTCACTTACATGATTTCCCCAGCACATCTGAAGGAAGCTAGATACCTGTTCTCAGATCTTGACATCTGTTTATGAGAAGCTTTTACTACAGCTAAGGGTACAGTTTCAGCTAGCTTCTCTCAGATAACAGGATCTTTGATAAAGCTGCTTTCATTCTGCATGTCTGTTAATTTAACTCAATAACAGTAAATCAAATTCATAAGTTTTCAGATACCCAGATGGGCACATATAAGCCAATAATACCCACTCAGGAAGAATTCCAATTGCAAGTGTGTAAATAGGTCACGCTTCCAGCAATAAATGGGATTGTTGTACATCCTAAAATATTCTGTCCTCTGAGTTTCACCTTTTAATCAGGTAAAATAGATATTTTTCACATTCTAGTCTAATATGCTGCATCTTAATCTGTTTTCAGAGGGCCTCCTATGTATGTCTCCAGGAGTTTTACGATGATTTGTGCCTAAATTACTCATTACTTTAAGGTCAAGAAGGGTGGCTCAGAAATATAAAGCAGTGTTACTGAATTACAAGACCTCTCTGTTTAAGCTGTGGTCATGTAGTCACTTGTTAGTACAAAGAACACAGACCAGAGTCTTTGAATGTTACTCAGATCACTGTTAGGTAACAGTATTGTTGACCAAAGCCATAAAAGATACTGGCACAAGAGAAAACTACTACTTAAAAATTTAAATTTTTGTTTTACGTAATCAAATTGACTCCAAGATAAATTGTGTGTCTACAGTTACATATTTAAGTCTTATACAAAGTTAATATTACTGAAATAATAATTACATTGAATTAAAACAACTGAAATATGGCTGCTTCTGCCAGAAGAACTATTAATAATGCCTTATGGAAATGAAACATGGTCCAAAAAAACCATTGTGCCTATGGTAATCTCCTGTCTGCTTCTGTGAGCTCTGATCCATAGCCCCAGTTAAGAACCACCCAAATTCTGTACAGAGTGAGACAAACAGGTACATAAACACAAATAATTTAACTGCAAGTAACCATGTGCCTGGGGGAGACTATCTACCATTGATGTGATATTTCAGGTCAAGCCAGAAAGCAGAGCGCATCCCAGTGTTGTTTTTCAACGGTTATTTCTCTTCCTCCACAAGCAAGAGAAGGGAAATGTGACTAGACCCCCCATCCACAGAGCAGGCCATGAGCCCTCCAGAAGGGAAGCCTGCTGTAGCTGCTCACTGAACTGCACTCAATTGCAACTTCATTGAAAATACAGCATTAAAAAAAGATAAATTGAGACTTGGAAAGGCCACAAACTTAAAAAATAAGACATTTGAAAAATTGGAGCCCATACGTAAAATAAGCTATGAACTTTTTATTTGCCTTTTTTTTTTCTTAGCCATTACAATATAGTCCATAAATTGTTTCTGGCTTTTATAGCAGTTCTTCTCTCTTTTTATGAGAAATTCTCAACAAATCTTATGAAGAAGTTGGACACTTCACAGCTGTCATGAAGTATGTTTAACGTTTACAGGAGTGAAGACTGCAAATGTTGCTGACACAGTTGTCTCAATTAAAAAAAAGTAAGCAATGAGAAAAGCATTGTATTTATAAGATATGATGGAAGAAAATGCCTTACCAGTTGGAAAATTCTCTGCTTGACTGCGAAGGGTTCTTGAACGGACATTCGTGCATTTTTCGCTTTGAGAACACTCTATTAGGATAAGTAAAAGGAATGGTTAAGTGCATTTTCTAAGTCCATATAAATCACACTGGAAAAAAAAAAAACAACAAAACACCCCACACTTTCAAAGCGTTTGATGCATTGGATAATTACTAAAAGAAAATAACTATATTTTTTCCCCTTCCTGCTATATAATTCCCAAACCCCACAAAAAGTATCTGCAGATCATTTCTGTCCTGCTGGGGAGGAAGTTAAATCTTGATTTCATGATTTTGATGTGAAGCTTCAAGCTGATGGAGAATTGGTGGAAAGATAGCCTCTCAGGAAACTGAAGTCCCATTTGGGAGGGAGCAAGGGTCAGACTTCATTTTCTCTTCCCTTGCACCTATACTAAAAAGTGGCCTCCACTGAAGCTTCAGTGGTATAAATTGGCAATGACATGAGTACCTTGCACCAACTCATACATGGAGACAAATAATCCTTCTCTTTATTTGTTACAAGCTTAATACTTGGGAGGGGGTAACGTAAAGACAAGTGATCTGAAGTTTTAGAAAACTAACACAAAATAAGTATATTTTATGTTAAAAGTAATCGGCTTTTTTCTTTTTCGGCCCATATTTCTTCCAGTCCTTTTGGAAATGATACATTTTCATGCTGAAGAAACACCCACTCCAACCAATTCCATTTTCTCAAGGTTCCCTTGGCAAAAATCAGTGAAGACAAGGCTTGATATTTCTAATAAAAGTAGGAGAAAGAGATCTTTGATTTTTAGAAGAAAACTTCTGAGGCAATTTTCATGTATCCTAAGACATTTTCCTCTGCAGCTCTGCTTTTAAGAAAAAACTTGTAATATAGTAGGACATGGTAATTTCCAAGTCCTCTGCATCTTCCCTCGAGCGCATCTATGTTACATGAATGAAGTCACACAAATAAGTAAGGATACATAAACAGAGAATTTTCCTACTTCAGAAAAAAAGGCAGCAAGCAGTAAAAACATCATCTTTAAGGCCAATTATTAGCGTATACTAGAATTAGAAATTGCAGTTCCCAAGCACTTTAGTTTTTGTTGGGTTTTGGTTGGGTGTTTGACAGGGGTGTTGGGGTTTCTTTGTTTGATTTTTTTAATCTGGACTCAACGATATTTGTTTTTAAATAGAAATTTGATAGTAAGCTCACTGCAGTGTAGGCTGACTGTATTTAAGGAACATTATAAATTTAAGTTTCCCACAGCTTCTGGGACCATACTTAGTTGTAGTTCTGCTTTTTCTTGTTTTAGTCAGAAGTACAAACAGAGCAATTTTCAAAACTTTGACAACATGTTATCAATTGCTTTGATCATCATTTATCAGTTGATAAGGACAATTGATTAGCATATGGTTTTGGTATGTGAACTTGCCATTACTATTATTTCGGTATTACCAGATATGGACTTTCCTTGAAAGGTATTTATGGTATGAATATCCAGCGGGTAATATTTTATTTAAAAACTAAACCTAATTTATATGACTTTTAGGAGAAAACAAAAACTACGAGAAAGCATTTTATTAGTCATGGCATTTTAATTAAAAATAATAGTTTGCTGTTAAATTTGAGCAAAAGCGTAAGAGTTACTATAAATACATTTTAAACATTGAGACTATAAATTTAAAGTGCTATAATTAGATTCAAAGAATTAACATGAACTCCATGCCCCATTCCTAATTAATGGAATGACTTGCATACTTCTTGGCAAGCTAAAGAGACACTTTATACTGCCCTGGGATGCTTGTACCTGGTATTCTTCGATGTCAGCAGAGTTGCAGTTGTGAACAGAAGGACATTGTCTAAGCCACAGGACATACAATTTAAAATGAAATAGTTTTTCCATGATTGCTTCAAGTATTTTCACATTTAGAAAGCTCTCAGGCCTACTGTAAAGTAAGAGTCTGGCCACTGGTTTTGAGACATGGCCACCTATGCCACTCCACCCTTCCACCCAAAAAGTGTTTCCGACTTGCATGTTTTTATTGCATGAAGTATGTTTTCATTTGCAGAAAAATAAAGATAGTATTACATCTTTTGATGAAAAACAGAAATCTAAGAATTTTATTAAAATAGAAACATGCAGTCTAACTCATCTTTGCTTCTGAATCTTAGAGATTATAGTAAAAAGAACTTATATTTCAGTGTTCTGGCTCTTGGGTTCTGATAATTTTCACCTCCGCTTATCTTAACTAATAGATAATCCATTTGTCTGCCCAAAGTGAATTTCAATATAGATCATTCACTAGTCCAATCTATGCAGCATTGCCATGGAGGAAATATAGCTGTTTGTTTTGTTGCATTTAACAGTTGTAGATGTATTTCAAAAAAAGCTCAGCTGAAAAACACATGACAGTTCCCTGCTTGTGCACAGCAAGCAATGTTTAAAGAACACAGTAATTTAAATGCAAAGAAAAGTCAAGAGCAGAGTGACCAGGATGTATTGATTGAGGTCTTACCCATTTGTTCTTGCAACGTGTCCATCCTGACTCCATCCCTGACAGTGCTGATGGCAGCATTGGCCTCCGCATGTTTCCAGTCAGACCTGCACCTTCCCTGTTCCGTTTCTTTCCTCTCCAAGTTCCTGTCTTGCTTTCTCTCTAGACCAGGGATGATGGCGTTAGCACTGAGCATGGATGCGCTGCCTGCCGCTGCCGAACTCTCCATAATTTACAGTTCCTCACAGTGATGCAATTAACATTATCAACAATCTGAGGGGAAAAAAGAAAATCAATAATATATTTAAAAAAAAGAGTCAGAATACATGCACATATTCAAGAGCTGTCCCTCTCCTGCAGGAGTTATTTTTAATTATAATATACATGAAAGTATTTGCTTTAGACTTCTTTCAGAGGAATTGTTGTGTAACACCCAAATTCATCCCAGAAAAGCCTCCTGCAATCAGGTGGCATCACTGCTTTAGCAACAAAGCAATAGATTTGACAAACAGCAACAATCCAAGGCCTGAAGTGAAATGGACTTGTGCCCACTGCTAATTATTCATTCTTGGCCAGCTTTAATGCAGAGCCTCCAAGAGATTGCGTCATTCACATTGACAGGGGCAATGCAGGGGAAAAACGTCATTTTCTAAAGGTGACGAGAATGGAACAGGTACTGCATGCTTAATTCAAACAAGCAGGGAGGTTTTTATAAATTCAGCTAAAGAATGAATCCTCTGCAGGAACCCACAGTGCAGGAAGACTGGCATGCAAGGAACCAAAGATTTCTTCGCAGTAAAGCAGAAGAGTGATCTACTGAAGCTAGAGGCCGAGTCTGGCAGCAAGACTGTTACTGGCATGAACATCAGGAAAAAGGAATAGAAATGGAAGTAGAGCACAAGGAGTTGCAAGCTTCACTGCTCCCTCTACAGTCACTGACGTGAGACATCCTGCAATTCCATTTCTTGGGCGCAAGCTACTTCAGCTTCAGAAAAGTGCAGCGAGACTATCAGCCAATGCATCTGCAAAGGACATGACTCACGTAGCCAGTACATGGCCCACTGATATTTAGATCCTTTTCCTCAGTGGGCTCTCACATGCCTCTTCAATTGATTTCATAAAGCCACAGGATAGATTTTGCTTTAGTCCTGTCACTTGGACTTAATCCAAATTCCTCTGTGCTTACTCCAGCCGTACTCATTAACGAGCTACATTCATTATGACTATACAAACTTGTAATCTTTGTGAAATTTCCTCTCTCATTTGTTTTCCAGCAGAAATTGGTTAAAAATAAAGCTGTTGATGGAAGATTACTTTCGCTCTGCCAAAACCTCAGACTAGTGCCTGGTCACCTAGTATCCCCTTACAATCTGCCTTCAGACTGGTCAGGAAATTTATCCCTTCTCTGTTCACCATGCACTTGCGTATCCCAAAGCACATTGTTCTGGCTTGCTTCTTCACATACATGCCTTCCAACACTTCTCGCCCTCCAAGCTTCATGTCATAGATCCCTAAATAGGAGCAAACTGAGCGCCAACGTGAACAGCGCAACAGCTCCTAGCTGTCTGCCATGGTAGGCAGGTACGTGGGACAAGGCAGTGATCTGTCTGCACAACGTTCACACTCTGTTTTGCAGTCATTGAAACCTTTAGCCCATGGAGCACTCGAATAAGCTGTAAGTTATATATAGACAGAAGCACGTTATGCAATTATAAAAAATTAATGAGGTATACTTACAGGTGGTATGACCAACTCAGAGAGTTAAACCATAACCATATCTACCACAAGCACAAAAGTTAATGAAGTATGAAGAAATCTAGGCTGGATGTTATTTTAATGTTTTCATTGTCCCACTTTGCCATTTATTCAAAAGTGCCTATCAGAGTCGTGAGGCTGATTTGTGGTGTAGCACCACAGTACTCCATATAAAGTTATGTGTATAAATTCATATATACCTATGAATCACAGATAGTAACTCCAACACAAGTGATTTTGATGCCTTTTCTCAGAAAAGAGTATTTCCACTAACATATTTAGTTAACATTGTAGGTCTGACTTCAGATCTGTTTCTCTTGCTGACTTCCCTGAAAAACTGCCTATCAGACTTGATGTCCTAGTTATAAACGATTAAAAATACAGGCCTGCCAGAGACCAAACTCACTTTGCTAGGGATATGCTTTTCCATTTACATAGCCGATCTTTTCCTTAAAGTAATGCCAGTAGCTAACACCATTCTTTTCAGTACTGTTGTTGTGGAAGGTGGCAAAGCTGAGCTACGTGAGCATGCAGACCACCCCCAAACGAGATGTAAACATCACATGGCAATAATGGGATAAGATTATGAAGCTATAATAGCACAGAAATGTATATAAGTTATAGAGGCTGTTAATATGTTTTGGAAGGCTTTAAGGACTTTGATTAGCTGCTTAAAAGTAGTCGTTCATGATAAAGCAGAACTCATAGCTTGCTTAATGCTTTTGTTTAACATTGACCTATTCCCAGATTGGAGGAATAAGATTTGGAAAGCCCCACAGCCAGTTTGAGCCAGGAAAAGGAGACACAGTAACAACCAGCCTAAAAGAAAACAGGAAAGAGAAAGAACTTGCCTAGAGATGAGAAAAAGGGCCCAATGAGAGAGAAGACAACCCCAGAACCAAATAGTACTATTGGACCAGACTACGGTGTGAGGGAGGGGAATTTAGATTGTAAGGCTATAATTGCCCAGGGATTTCAGTATTTGGGGTCCCTCTCTGGAGGCATCCAGCTTGAGCTGTCTAAATTTGCGCACCATAGCTAGAATAAATTACGCTTTTTATTTTGAAGGCCTTGATTAGAGATTCTGCCTTGGGGAACCTAGGGTCAAGCCTGAGGGAAGAAGCAGCACCCAAGAGTGAGTGTGTGTGTGTGTGTGCGAGGAGTTGAAAGGGGCACCCGTTGGCTCACTGGAGTCACCCGCTGTGAAGGGACTCCGGTCCTAGCAGTTAAAGTCTGGGGTGGTCTGTGTGTGCGACTCCTTGATTGGTGTGTGAATGCTCGGGCAGCAGCTTCTCCCTTAACACTGTACCAGGATTATATGTAATGCATTGTAATCTTCACGCTTCAGAATTAAACACTCTTCTGCGTATATTTTGTAAATACTGCTATGTCCTGTTGATGAAGATGTAAATATTGTGATATTAAGGATAATTTAATTCCAATGGCAGGTGTTTAAATTACATTGTTCTATGAATCCAAAGCCAGTTGTTATTCTTAGATCAGGATTATTGTTAATCCCAGAAGTGAAATTTGGTGTTCAGAATATTAATTTTTTCCATCAGCTCCTATCTACAAGCAGAAATACCATCCTCAACAAAATTTAGGAAAACAAATATACTGTGACTTGAATTCTTAGAATTCAGCTGAGTTGGAGAAGACAGGTTGGTTAGCTTTTCATGTCTTCTGCATCAGTGCATGTTGGTAAAGGTAACATATAAACAGGGTTGTGAATGAACCTATAAAGCTTGGTGCTGCAAGAGCAAGTAGGACATCTGAACGAATCAAAATGGATATGATCTGTTTAAGAAGATTCAGTCATAGGATCCCAGAGCCTAAACCAAGGGAGAAAAATCAGAATGAGTGAAAGAAAAGCAAAAATGGTATGTTCTTACCAATGTCTTCTCTTGGCTTTTCCAAGATACACAGAATGAAAATTCAAATCTCAAAAACATTTTTAACAGTCATGCTCTCCTCTACAGATTCCTTTCCCATCTTCAATGTTTGCCTTAACTATCAAATGCCAAGCCATGTGGCTCTGTATAAGTACTGAGAATAAGATAGTAAATAACTTTCCTGTAGCTAGGCACCTAGTCCCTTTTGAATGTTTATTTAGCATCTAAATGTATCCTAATTTGGGTCCCAAGTGACAAAGATTTCATAGAACTTTGCACCACATCTCTGTCCTTTTACTATTCACCTTTGACTATCATATAAGTACCTCAAGGAGCAAAACTCTAACACACAAGGAACGCTACGGAATAATCACCATGTTTATTATGCTGATGCTTTCTCATCAATTATTAAACCGTTCCAGTACACATTAAAACAGATTCAGAGGCACCAAACCAGAGAAAAACATTCATCCACTATAAAACAGATTTAGAGAATATTAAACTTCAGTGCTTAAGTCACTCTTATTAGAAATTTTTCATAAACCTATAATGCTAACTTACCATTATACTTACTGGGAACTAGCTGTTTGTTGATAGCAACAAATACAAGATGAGGAAATGAATTAAAGATCTAACACTCACCTTGTAAAGTAAGTTTGTCCTCTATAACTAGTTCTTACAATCTACATTTATGTGCACTGACAAAGCATTTTATTTATAATTTAGACAAGATGATTTTCTCTCATGCTCTTTGAGGCTTGACCAAGAAATTCATATTTGATGCAGGACGTTGTCCATAAAACTTAATGATCTTCCCCTTTTTCCAAACCAGGAGCCAACCTCTACTGAAAAGCCATGCAGGCAAGAGGTGGCACTCCCCACTGATCTGGGAAGCCTCACTTTCTAAGGCAGGCACTTGCAGTGGGGATGAGCAGTGAGAGAGGAGAGGCAGATGCTGGACAGCTCAACAACTCCTACAGGAGTGCTACTGGGTTCACTGGTGTCATCCCTCTCCATGGCCTGAGCTCCCTGGACATGCTGCCCTGCACAGAGCTATTGGTAGCACCTGTCCAGGCTTGCGAGGCTCAGAAGGTCACTCCACCTTCCCCTTGCCTTCTCACAGGGCACAGCAGGCTGGAAAGGTCTGTATTCAACAGCTGTTGAACATGAGGTGGAAATAATACACCTTTCTTTCCTACTGGAAGTTAAATAGAACAATTGCGTTATCATGCTTTTCCCTCTGTTGCTGCTTTCTTTTCATTGAGTGCTTGTATCTGTTTTCAAAACACAGCAAACCAGAAAAAAAAACCATATAGCTTGACATTTTCCATTTCCTTAACTATGCAGGTTGAGGGGTCCGTCCCCCTGTGTCCCATGTCCCCCCCTGTTGTTGTTGTTCTAAGAGGAGTTGTGGATGACAGGAACACTTTGTTCCCACCAACTCCTTCCCTCTTCATCTCTCTGTTCCGCTTCATCTCCTGTACATCCCACATGTCATACAATACCTCAGTCTTGCAACTGTACTGCCATGAGTTAATCTAAGTCATTTTCCCAAACTGATGCTAGAGTAGTTGTTTTATTATTCCTTCTACCCAGTTTCAACTCACATTTGTTTCACATCTTCTGTATTAGGCTACAAACATCTTACAGCCAAGATCATTATAAATTTTGTCCTCAGAGAGAGTAAATCACAGCCTTGATCACTATGAAATTCAGCCACAGACATGAATTAAAAAAATCCATACTATGTACTGTATAGGCAACACAACACTTTTTCCTCCAGTGCTGCTATGTATTACACAGAAAGGTAAAGCAGATCCGTAATCAGGGTAAATGGACTTAGGAATCCGAGTACTCTCCAAAAATGGAAGATTGACTCCTTTATCACTAAAGTAACTTTAGGTTAGTTAGCAATTCTTAGTAAACTATGTTGCAAGCAGTATCATTGTTTACAGTTGGCCTACAAACAAAAAAGCCCCAGCAAGCTTCAAAGATGCAATAGGTTCCTTTAAAAGTTTTAACCCTCTCTTATGATTAATTTTCTTCATACCTCAGTAGCACTGAAATATATTTTCTACCCACAATTCAGCTCTGAAAGCACCATAAATCCAAAATTTCCAAGTTTAGATACTGAAAATTGTAGACTAAAATCCACTATTTTGTAGCTGATTAAAAATAAGCATAAACTCTAGGGGTGCTTTAAAAAAAATCAGATCACTTAGAAAACTATGAAAGGCATCTGTGAATCTCAATACTTCATTTTGAGTGCTAGATTTGACAGAGTTTGACCTGTGGCAGCTAATGCAGAGCAATAAAGTAGGAGGAACACTTTTGTTACTGAACAGCAGCTCAGCTCACACAACACTACCTAGAAGAGGGAACACGGAGCAGCACAGGAACTCCCAGCAAGTTCTCATAACCATGAGAGATCACATTTACACATTTTCCAGTCATTTCATTATGGGCACACCAAAGTATTGAACACTGCTGAAATTACCCCTGTTTAACTGGCTGCAATTCTAACATGTTGACAATATACCTACAGTCAAACACCAGACCACAAATACCTAAAATAGAGCGAAAGACAGACATGCAGATATAGAGCACAGGACTTCTCCTACCTTTTCCAAGTCTGATTCGCTATAACATGCTGGTAAAGAGCAGACAGATGCGTGCCTTCCTCAGCTCTGCTCAAAACTGACTCCAGCACAGCTCTTCCTGTTTGACCTTCTTATCTTTCCTGTTGATTGCACAGCCTGGCTTGGATGTGGCAAGTACAATAAGTTGTCTATTAACCGATACTGTTAATTCAAAAACGTGTTTTTTTTAAAAAAGAAACATTCATGAGCATGGAGTTGAGCTACTAAAGTTCATCATGCAAAGCAGAAATGTATCAAGTGTGCTGGAAGGTTCATTCACACACTCTTGCTTTTCAAAGCAATAATTCATGTTGGCATTTTGCATTAGTGGCTAAAAGACTCCATGAGACACATCCAGGCCATTGTGCTCAGTGAGCATTGTTCAGACAAAGTAACAAATAGTCCTTCAGATGGAGTACCAGGCTTTGTTGCCCCTTCGCTTTTGATCACAGAATTAGATTTCTTGCTATCATTCCAGCTACAAAAAGCCTGATGAAGAATTGTTTGACAGTGAATTCGCTCTGATATGCTTGGGTTTAAATTGCAGAAGTATAGAGTTTTGCAGATCTACCATGCACTGTGCAGCTATGCAGCATTAAATATCAGTTTTGGGAGTTAAGCAAGTCTGTTGTGGAGTACATGCAGAGCATATCTTCTCGGTCACAAGACTTTATCACTGATCCAGATGCCATATCCTAAATGTCCCACAAAGGCAAGGGCGAGAAAAACTGAAAATAATCCATCCTATTTCAAATCTGCTTGCTTTTTGTCCTCCACACCTTGAGATATTTTTATATTCTCTTCCTCCCTAACATACTGAAAATTTCACATACAGTTAGTCACAGTTATGCTACTCTTATAGGTAAGCACCAAGTACCCCACATGCCATCAGTGTGGGCTGCATTGCAGCAGGCAGTACATGAGAACAGAACAAACAGACAGTGTCCGCCCCAAAGCCCATACGTCTGTTATCTCAGACATCTCTAGTCAGCAGCACCCCAACGTTTGAGATATCAGGCCATTGACCAGTTGTGTGTGTGTGCTGGCAAGGGGGGTGTTGTCCTGAGACACATCAAACAGTCAGAGAGAGCCTGTGGGACTGGGCAGCACCTGGAGAACATGGTTTGAGGTGACGGGTTTTCCCCGCACAGCACTGCTGCCCTCCTATGGCTCTTGCCAGGGGGAATAGAAAAAACTGACCCTTCGGATGCCTTAAAGACCTTAGTTATGACTCCTGCTAATCTGTCTCAAGGAACATGCACTTAAAAGTGGTTTTTAGACTTTATAAACTAGGTATTAATTACAGTTCATACTCTCCTTTACCTTACTTCATCCCGTCACACCATGTTAACATGAATTATAAATGCTACTTCACACTGATCGGCCAATCTGTTCCTGCAGTATGCTTGGGAACTGTCCATCTTTCCAGAAATTATGAAGTTGGAAGGTATTCAAGTAATTGTGTAAACCACAACTAACCAATCATCCCACAGGGCTCTCCTCCCACTGGAATTAATTTGATATTGCACTACAATGCAGTCCACAAAGCATGCCACTTCAGATTTAATTAATTTATGTAGTAGCTATGCCAACAACACAAAATACCACATTTCTGTCACCATTTTACTGAACTAATTTTCTATGAGTTTCATAAATGTCTAAATCTTTTCATCACATTTATTTTATTTGTATATTTAAGGATAATCTTTGGTCACATTTTATAACCTCAGTTCTTCACTGGTATTCCTATCACCTCTTCTTTTATATGTACTCAAGGTAGTTTTGCAAAAAACAAAAAATCATCTAACTCTGTATTTTTCCCAATGAATACCAATCTTCCATCCTCTATTTCTATGGCCCAATCATTGTAGAATCTACCACTGTTTAGTGTGTCCCTAAAATCTCAAAAAATACAACCAATTTTTATTTTAGAGAAGTGAAATTAGGAGAGATGCAACTCACATAAGGAAACAAGTAACAAAATAGCAACAACTGAACTCCAGGCTCCTTAGCTCCCTTCTCAATACCTGCTTAGAATCATAGAATAGTTTGGGTTGGAAGGGACCTTTAAAGGTCATCTAGTCCAACCCCCCCTGCAATGAGGAGGGACATCTTCAACTAGATCAGGAATCTTCAGCTTCCTCTATGATTTTACTCCAAAGTGTATTTCATCATGCCATTCATGGTACTTCAACTCTTGGGGGTGTATATTGCCATGTAGTTTAAGTGGAAACAAGGAAAACAAAGTTTTCAGCTTCAGGGTAATGACATCAAAAGTTGGCCCTGGACATCCTGTTGTCTTATTAAAAAACAGTACCAATCTGCATTACAGGGATGTAAGTGAATAACCTTATTGAAGATGTGAACAGCTGCTCTCATGAAGTAACTCCAGAGACCAATATATTGTAGCAAACAGGAAAAACACAAAGGCAGCACAGAGTGGCTTCCGTATTAGGAATTGTATCCCTTACATTACATTTTAATCACTAGAAATTGTGCTACCTGTTCAGGTTTCCTTATGCTCAAAAAAAAGCTGTAGAATACTTCTTCTTTAACTATTAAAATTACATGAAGACTTGATGGCCCTGTTTATGTTTGGTTGTCCCTGATCTTTTCAGGATTATTAAAAGAAGCTGCCAGGAGGCAGAGGAGGACATTGCGTGTTGAAACAAGACGCTTCCTCTAATTGTCTCTCTCTGGCATTGCTTTTCATCATCCTGTTTGTCTGCCCTTCTGCAGCTGCATATTTGTGTGACCACTTTTCACTACAGCAGCTTGTTTTAGGAAAAACAACACATTTCAATATTAAGGCCAAGTTATACCTTCCAGTATAACTATTATTCCATCACAGTTGGGGACATACCTATGAAGGAATAGTCCGCTGCCAAAGGGACTAACTTTAACATGTAAGCACATTGAAACATAACTCGTTTGACTGATAACTGATAGCAAATACCAGATTTCAGTAAGAAGGGATCTTCCTACCCACTTTACTAAACTCCTGTCTAATCTCTTTCATCTCAAGTCCACTAAATGTTACAAAGCTTATTTCCCCTTGCTGAACCCCATCATTAAAAGATCCTCTTTGTTTCATGTTTTGCTGAAATTAGCATTCTTCACTATTTACAGCTGGCATGACAAATTTGAAATCACACAAGATACTGCTTTCTTGGCTAAACTAGTCTCTATTGGTTCCTATTTTATCCAGTGATTGACGTATACTAACTTAAAAAGAATTGTAATGTAATACAATCTGTACTGCAAAGTTCACAAAGAAATATCAGTTGAGCCCCTAGATGTGAAATCTATCCAGCTTGAAGTGTGAACTCACAGTGGCAACCTTTTACTTAGCAAACTTACCCAAATAATTATATTAATTTTAGCAGGATTAGCAGCATACATGGATATTAGTTGTGTTATGTTCACACTACAGTTACACAAATCTTCCACAGAAATAGGTTTAGCCATATGTTTCCTTTTGATTAGCATGTTATCTCTCCACAGTAACTGTCTATAAAGTTAGCTACAGAGTTCAAGTGTTTTCTCGTGGAGTCCTGTCATCTTTTTGTCTGCCTGGTTGGAACCCAGATAGCTTTACTTCCCCCAGGTCTTGAAAAAAACACCACCCTAGCTCCATAGTCTGGTTCAGAAAGGAAAAACAGAAAACATGAAAAGAAAAATATACTGCCATCCATCTGTACGGAAATGCTGTCGCCTTGTAGTCTGCAGGAAAATGCTGAGTCAAAACATCCAGCTGTTACACTGCTTATACAGTTCCTAAGCTATTTACCCAGCTCACTAAATAATAGCTAAGTTTACTTATAATTACCAAATGTTAATAATAGACGTTACTGAGCTTGTTATTCCTCAGCACAAGCAGTAACATGGTACACACCTGACAGAGCTTCCTCCTAAGTTTAGCAGCTCCCGAGAGCCGCTGTTACTCACTTGAGGACATTTTTGGCCATGGACCAAAAAGCCAACATGCTCCTACCAAGGAAAAGATTTGGGCTCATATCCAAATCCCAGCAGGCAAGAAGGTTGCAATTGGATTCCCTGTTCCGTCTCAGCCATGGCATGGACCATAGGCCTCCATGTATTAGAGAAAGAGAAACCTTCTAAAACAGTTTCATCACCTCAGAATAAAAATTGATAATTAGCACTTACCACTTAGAATATTAATCATTTCCTTCCTTTACTCTCTGTGTCACCAGGATTATTTTCTGCCCCACAGGGATAATAACCTCCCCAAATTAGGCACAAACTTTTGAGTCACGCATGGCACAGAAAGCTTTTACTTCTCAATGGCGCCAAACCAAAAACATTTAGAGAGTTTGTATTCACAAGCTTCAGTATAGGGAATGAGCTTTCTCTATTTTTGTTTCATTTTGAAAGTGAAATAAAATTCCTTATATCTTCTTTTATCTGCTGGGATTAACAAACTGCTTGGTAAATAAGGCCTCTAAAACATCCAACCAAGCCTTAAGAATTTAGGTAACACATGTTGACATGGAAGCAATAATTCTGTTCTTCTACAAACCTCCAACGATTTCAAGGGAAAAAAAAATGTCTACATGCAGTTCAATTGATACTTAAACTCCCATAGAACACCTGCTTTTTTAAAAAAATATTCTTTTTTTTACCCTCCACAGACTAAAAACCCACCTTATATAGCATTGCAGATGATTTAAAGGAAAATGGGTACTTCCTTTTATAATCAGGTGAATTGATTTTTCATTAAAGGTTAACTTTTTCCAGCTGCTTGAAGTTTGCAGGTAGAAATAAGAGTTTATTCTTAAGGAAAGATTTGTAACCTTCTTATAGATAGCCATGATGACATATTGAGTAGAGATCATTTATTATGTTGTTCAAATGAATTTTATATCTTTTTTTCCTTCAGAGAAATCTTTTCCATGTTAGGCATTCAGAAAAGGGCACTAATCCAGGTTTTTCCCTGAATGATATTTCTCACTTAGGTTGTCACAGTTTTTCTGCTAGCTTTTAAAACAGAGAAAACTATGTCAGTGTATCTGAAACTGTTTTATTGTGAGGAGTGGAGTAGAAAGCCATGGCTCCTTGATTTTAAAAAAGAAGGGGGACGAGCAGCAGCAATGAATATTTAGCTCTGCTTCAATTCCTTCTCCCTTCTAAGGATTTGCATAAATGTATACTATTTGAAATATATTTTTGTATTTCTATATACATATTCATGCTCTTTTTTTTACTAGGGTGCTAAAGCATTTCTGGGATGGATAAAAAGACAGTCAACAGAGAAGCACTTACAATCCTTAGCTGTACACTGAAACACTTAATTTGCAGTCCTAAAATTTTATCCATCTGCTTGGTGATTCTGCTTAGTGCTAGAAAATGCAGGGCGAGGGAACTTTATTTATGGGAGCTTGAATATACATGGAATACAGATATCTCCTGAGCTAGTTTTGGTATTGAGGAAGTAAATTTTGACTTACTTAGGCATCCAAAGTGGAGGAAAGATATCTCAATATGGATTCAGTAGAAACGAAGGCTCACTTTTGCCTCTGCTGATGCTCTGTGGAAGAACATGCCTGAAGGAATACCTGTAGGACCCAAAATGAGAGATAGCCACCAGGCTAGAAACGATCGTAGAATTGCGATTTATCATCCTATAATCTCTGTGCCATTCATGAAGTGCAACAGAGTTTAGTGTCGGTAGCTTCTGTGTAAAGCAGAATGAATATTGGTGGTAGGTGTGCCATTTGAGGGTTTTCCCTTTGATCAAGTGTCCTGGTTTCAGCTGGGACAGAGTTAACTCTCCTCTTAGTAGCTGGTACAGTGCTGTGTTTTGGATTTAGTGTGAGAATAATGTTGATAACACTCTGATGTTTTAGCTGTTGCTAAGTAGCGCTTATCTTAAGCCAAGGATTTTTCAGTTCCCCATGCTCTGCCAGCAAGCAGGTGTGCAAGAAGCTGGGAGGGAGCACGGCCGGGGCAGCTGACCTGAACTAGCCAAAGGGGTATTCCATACCATGGAACGTCATGCCCAGTATATAAACAGGGGGGAGTTGGCTGGGAGGTGCGGATTGTGGCTCTGGCATCGGTCAGTGGGTGGTGAGCAATTGCATTGTGCATCACATTTTTTTTTTTCCTTTTTTTCCCCCTCTTCGTTTTTTTGTTATATTCATTTTCATTACTATTATTATTATAATATTTCATTATTATTATTATTGTTAGTATTATATTTTACTTTCGTTATTAAACTGTTCTTATCTCAACCCACAAGTTTTACCTTCTTTGCCAATTCTCCTCCCCATCCCCCTGGGAGCAGGGTGGGGAGTGAGGGAGCGGCTGTGTGGTGCTTGGCTGCTGACTGGGGTTAAACCACCACAGTCCTTTTTGGCGCCCAACATGGGGCCCAAAGGGTTCAGATAACAAGAGAGTTAACTCCGCCCCAGCCGAAACCAGGACATCAAGGTAGCCCAAAATACTATCTTCTTATAGTTTGGGATTGACATCTCCAGCCACCAAAATGTCTACAGTATAGAAAATCCTATACTGATAATTTTTACTTCAACAAATAACTGTAAAAGTCTGCATCCATGTAAAACTAGCAAAGTAATTGGGATTTTTCCAAATTACTGCTGCCCTCTAGTTGAGACCTGAAGAAAGACTCACGTGTGCAAAATGGAGTCCATTTTTTGCAGCTTTATCTGTAGATCTAAGTTACAACTTCTAGTAACATCTTTCCTCTTATACATATCTTTTTAGACCACTTGGCCACAGACACCACAACTAAGTATATAAAAAGATGGTAATAAACATAACAAGCACAACACTTTCTGTTTCTTAAATATCTGGCCTTGGCATGCTTGAGGCAGTATTTGTTAGAAGAAGAATAAAATCTTTAAAAGATATAGTGCAATCAACAGTCTTGAGAAATATGAGGAAAGATTTTCTATTTAATACAGAAGATCTGAGGCACGGTGGAGCTTTTGTCAATATGGATCTGAAAATCATCAAAACTCTAGATGCTTCCAGTCTGAATTCTGGCCTTGGAACCATCTTACAATTCCGTTTATGGGCTTTTGATTAAATGAAATATACTTTCACTTGCCATCACAGACAATAATGATGTTAAGGTGTGAATGTGTGGGGGCATGCTATAAAAAAATTCTTAATATGTTTAAGGGTATGCAGCTAAACCCAAAAATTTTAACAAGCATTAACACATTCTGGGCTCACTCCATTAAATGCACGGTATGTGTCATGTCCATTCATTATATTCAGTAATATTTTTTCCACTTTTTCGCATGTTTGGAAAAAAAAAGATTATGTTTCCATTCCTTCTTATTTTCTAGTTGACATCTGTGCACATCTTATCCACAAACCTCACCTAAAACCTTTAAGTTATCTTTTAGGTAGGCTTGGCCCAGGCCGTTACATACAGACTGGGACCTTCACCTTGTATCATTAAGCCTGGAAAGCAATACTGATAGTACAAGGCAGCTTTGGTGCAGCTGAGGACATAGCCAGAAGTATTCGGTCACAGCTGCATTTTTCTAGGGACTGATGTCTGCAAGCCCAGGTATGTTCCCTGGCAGAGTGTGCCGAAAGCTTCTGTAAACTGTCATGCACCTTACCAGGCAAAGCCTCACTTACAGATGGTGCTACGTGAGAATTTTATCACCCAGGAAGAGTCTAAATTCTGCTAGCATGATGCTGTATTTTTTTTTTTACATAAGAACAGTGTTAGAGATGCAATGTAGGATAAGCAACAGGAAATCAGCATACATCAGCCTGTACTGCAAAACAGAGTTAAATTGACTCAGGGCCAATGGATTGTAACATCATCTACTTCAAGCAAGAAGCTGTAGCTTCACATAAAGAGTAGTTTTCCAAGGAGTCACATTTGCAAGAGATCACAATATGCTTAATAAGCGTTAACCTCTCCGCAACAGGCACAAAAGGGACAGTATTATACTTCTCGCTTGTTTACTACAGAAAGCACATTATTTACATGTTTACAGTCAGGAGTACTGTTATCACTGGTTACACAGACTGTGTAACATTGCACTGAAATCCTTGCAAGCTTCATCTGCCGTTCTCAAATTAAAATTAAATTTTTGCCAATGTTTTTGCAAGTGTAGTGACTTTTATATTATTCATGCTTTGTCTTGGCTCTTTCCCAAACCATCCTTTGCATTTGTATTTCTGCACATTTCATTGCTGTAACCTGGGTGCCTGTCATTCTTGTGTATAAATTACATATTGATGCTAATCATTACCTGCTAGACTTCCTGTCATATGCAGCAGTCTGCAATATTAAAATTTATTTGTTCTGACCAACTTTCCAAAAGCTGACTGCTGACATGAGAGAACAGTCCTTGATTGTCTCACTGTAACAAAGATTTCTTTCATCCTCAGCCATTGTTCCCTTTGATGTTATTTCATTCTTTTTGTTTTCAAAGTTTGCCTGGCAGTTTTATTTGACCTACTGATCATAATGCATTTAGGTTTGTAATGGGTAATTGATGTCTAAGTTATAACTGCTGATGCAGTATTTGTATTCTGTCCACGGTGTGACAGGAGCTTTGCATAAAAGTTGTTACAGACATCTTGATAGTGCGATGCAGACATCTCAATGTAGTGCTGTTATTATTTCATTACAGCTGCTTCACGCTAATTCATTATTTATAAACATGTGTATTTCTGGCTCAGTGAATAGTTGGTAATTTATTTCCATACCCAGAATCTCATTTTAAGATCCCAGCCTGTTATTCTTCTGAAACTTCAGACTTGACTTATATTTTATTTACTATCAATGTCGTATCAATACAACAAACACAGTAAGGTGGTAGAGCAGTAACTACTGTCACAGGCACAAACAGGTTACAAACACAAGCATGGCTTATTTTGGCAACTGTCCCAGAACCAGTAATTCCCTGATATAGTAGCTTTAATGTCAAAAAAGTAATAATTTAGATTTGGGATTAGACATTAAATTAGACTAGTTCAGGTCTAGTTACAGGACTGTAACCTAGGCAACGTAGTCCAGCCCTGAATTCCTGAGAGACATACGACTGCAAAAAAAAAAAGTAGAAAAGTTTTTAACACACAGATGTTGAGGGAGGTTTCTTCACACAAAAGAGAATCAGTAAAAAGCAAAAGAGGGGTCATGACAGCATGTCATGCCAGGTTCTTAGTCTTCTGTGATACAAAAGAATTGCTATTTTTTAAGTAATAGGAAAATGACACCTTTCTGGAAATTTATAGAACACATTTGAGGGATAATTTGTCATTTAAAACATAAGCACTTCAAAATAAATTACTATAAATTGCAAGACTACTTTTTGTCTTCCAGAAGATGTAATAGTTGTCAAAAGACAGCAGCTTGGAGTGAATACGAGCCTAATAATTAGATTTCAGGTTAAAAAGTAAAGAAATACCAGTTTCTTAGGAGCTTAAGCTCATTTTTCAGGACTACCCAATAGAATTTAAAGGCATGAAATACAGAGATGCACAGTAGGATTTACAAAAGCATATCTAATTTATGTGGGTTTTTTCTGCCTTTTTTTTTATGAGATGTCCATTTAGGACATTTTAAGAAGGATTTGAACAACTAATAGTATAGCTGGCACAAACGGACTAATTGTTCTTCTAAGTTTCACTCCAAGTTGGTATTTGACCTGAATATCTTGTGATACTATGTCAGCTTGGAACATGAAGCCAAGGGCCAACTTCATCAGGTTAAACAGCTACTTGAATTTGTGATCTTCTGTATTCTGGATTAGCATGTAAATCACTTCTGGAACTGGCTGGATGATGTTTTTTTCACAAGTATTTTTTTTGCTGAAGAGACAAAGGTTCTGCTTCCTTCCCAGTGCAGAAGTTCTAGTTCCTCTCCCTCTTGCTGGACCCTCCATCACTGAGATACTTTTAAAACATGACCCCTTTCATACTCAATTGGCAATGACCTAAAAAGCTTTGCAGACAAACAATCAAATAAAAGTAATAATTTTATTGTGCTGGATGCCCATGGCCTCCCCATTGTTGGAAAGTTCAGAAATATTAGGAACAGTCCTTTCTGCTTGCTTCAGCTGGACTTTTTCAAGAAAAGCACTAAATAAAAATATTGTATGACAACTTTGCTGTGAAACTGAATTTTAAAATATCAGTATTATTAATTTAATATTACCCCAGTTGGATTCTCTAAATTTTGAAGGTAATAAAAGGAAGAAAATGAAGAAAGGGAAATACTTTTTGATGTGGTTAACTTCACTTAAATACACAGGGAAAAAAACGAAACAACTTTCTGGCCGCTTGAGCTGCACCAGCTTGTGCAAGAATGTATATTTTGTCAGTCCATAAATCTGCAGTATACTTAACATATAGAAGCACACAGTCAAGTGTAATGCTAATATCTATTAATGAATATACACTATATTGATTGTTCTGTTTTGGTTTACATTTAAAGTGCTCACTCCTTTTTCCTTTACATGAAGCTGTATTCCCTTACTTGTCGAGGGAAGATACATGACGATATATTCCCTTACTTGATGAGGATGCATTTCTGATAACTGGGATGGTTAGGAATTCAATAGATAGCGAAGATTTTTTTTTCCCAATGCAGTGAATGTAATAGAGCAAGATGTGTGAATGTACTTAAGAAATACATACAGTTTAAATATACAGGGACAGTAAAATGCAATATAAGTTCTTCCATAACACTGTCCAAATAACATTAGTGGAGAAATATTAGAAAACATTTGTATACTAAAAAGTAAACTTTTTTGCCTTGCATAGAGTTTTCTAAGCTCTTCCAAAAAATAATGATGCTCTTAAAAGAATTCGGGATGACACTGAGGATGTGGAGGAAGAAGCAGGATCATCTGGATTGCCAAGTGCCAATTCAATTTCCAGTAACGACAGAAGTGGTGCAAAGTGCTGACAGTTTAGCGGCTGACTTTCCAGCCTTCTTTGCAGTGGCTGGACAAGCTGATTGCTTTTAAAAATGAAAACCAAGAGATGACTGCCTACTAGCCTGAGATTTGGATTGGTAACAAGAGACTGAATCTTACAGTGCTCCGATGAGTGTATCTGCCCGTTCTCAGGATGGATCATTGTCCTGAAAGATCTCAGCTGTTTCATCTGTGAGACTGGATGATTGGTTTACATCGTTTAGTGTAAACCTTCTTGCCAACTCTTTCTGGATGGTTTCACTTTGACTGTGAAGCCAACAATTCCACCACATTTTTGCTATCAACCCTTTCAAAGCCAACTTCCTTAGCAAAAGAGACAATGTCTTTCTGGAGAGCAAGGATAACATCAAATCCAACAGAATTCAGAATAAACTCTGGCAACTATTTTTGCTATAGACCACTCATACGCTGAATTGTGACCTCTTCCCAAGTAATGCTAGTGTCATCTATGCCATCCATGATATTAAACTATCTCCAAAAGTCATTCAGGCAGGGCTTTTCCTTACCTGTTGTCTCCTGGATAAGCTTGGAGAAGATCTGTTTTAGACAGTAGGCCTTGAAAGTGGTGATTACTCCCTGGTTCATTGGTTGGAGTAATGGGGTCTTACCAGTGGCAGAACATGACTTTTCCATTGGGTCATGGTGTCTCCTAATTAAGCTTGTGGCAGGTGGCGTTGTCCTAAACAAGGAGGATTTTGAAGACCATGACCTGTTTCTCACAGTGTTCCCTAAAGTCTGGCACCATGTAGGCACGTTGAGCATTTGTGTAGCAACCTGGGCCTTTCAGTTGTTTCTATTACTGGTAGAGAGAACTTCGAAAGTCCTCTTGTGGCCCTGGAGTTCTCACTGCAACGAATAAGCAAAGGCTTTAGCGTGCAGTCTCCCCAGCAGAAGGGTCAAACTATCTTTTAGCAGCCTTAAAGCCCAAGGCAGTTTCCTCTTCATTACATCCAATATGGATTGTATGCCCACCACCTTCGATACAACAAGTGATGTCTAATTTAGCTTTTAAAGCAACACTTCTGCATAGCCACAGGCTTACTAGCATCACTCAAAGATTGCCTTGAACTCATGATGGTTATTATATGCAAAGATAGGTCATGATTAAAAACACAAATTGCAGTGATGCTGCAAGCCAGATCTCATTGGCATGAATGCAGAACAGAGAAGATGGATGCTGCTGCATAGCCACAACTGAGATGCTCTACACATTTCTACTAGTGCGATATATCATAACATACACACATGGATATTCATGCATCGTCTGTGTCTTAATGAAGTTCTACAAGGCCAACTGCAACTCAGCTGGCATGCTTCAGTACAGCTGGGCAGCTCAGGAGAGCTTTCAATGGAAAATGGGTGGTAGAAGATTGCAGGATGGAAAACAGGTAATAAAAGTGCTTAGGAAAACATGGTGTTAAACAATCAATGATGCAACTCCAAAACAAATGACAGAAAGCGACAGATAGCAGTGTGGTATTGAAGTTGCAAGTCGCCAGTTTTAAGGAATGACTAAGTAGAGTAGGAGTGAAGGGTGGAATCTGATAGAGCAGTATGAATTCATGAGTGACACAGAGAAAGTGAATAGGGAATGATATGTTTGCTATCTCTTCTACTACAAGAATGAGCAGGCATCAAATAAAGATAGCAAACAGCAGGTTCAAAACAGAAGCAGGCGGTTCTTCGCACCACACATAGCTGAGCTGTGAAATCCCTTGCACAGGATGCTGTAGTTGCTTGAAGTGTGCATGGGTTCAAACAACCGGATAAGATAATGGAATAAAATCCATGGAAGGTTCTTCAATACAAAAAAGCTCTGAGTGCAGATCCACCTTCTTCCCAACGGCAGCGATTATCTCCAGGGGCTCTCCATTCGCATCAGTCGAATGACATGAGCGCCATACTGTGCTGCTATACTTACACAGAGCCAAGGATCACGATTCCCTATCAAATCATGACACGTAAGCACTGCTGCAGAGCTCATCTCACTTCACTTACTGGTGTAGGATGGGAAACTTGTGTAGGTTTTTATGGTTACAACTGTTAGTTAAGTTTTAACTTTTAGATAACCGTTGGTGGAAAAGAGCATAATAAGCATGCTGATATAAATGCAAAGCAAGTCTTCACACCCTTATTTCCTCATGCTGTTACTGTAACTCCCAGCTGCCCAGAACCCAGTCTGAAGTCAGCATCAGAGGAGCTGTGCAATACAACACGCTTATGTAACTACAGCTGGCTCCTTCTGGGTTTGTTAAAACAGATGTTTCGGTTTCTTTAAAACATTATTTCTTCCAGAACTATAGTAGATTTTCAGATTGATGAAATACTGAATAAGTTGGCTTTAATAAAACATTGTGCGTCCTTGTACTTTCAAATATGAAGGATCAGTGAGAGTTTACCTGCTCCAGAAAGCACTACCTTCCCCTCCGGAACAACTAGACTTGCTGCCAAACATCTTCTGTGCGGTGCAGCGCTGCCTGGAGTCCAGGCTGAGCCGAGGAACAATGCGAACGTCCTCATCGTCGTGCCCTGGGCGTTTTGGGGACATGCTAAAGCACCTGGGCACCAGTTTCCTTTGCTCGGGCATCACGCAAACCGAGCACAAGTAGGGCAGGAAAATGCGGACCTCACCCACAGAGCGCGGGGGGGGCTGGATGGAGAGCTGGCGGGCGAGCAGGTGAGAGCGGGCTGCGGCTCTTGCCGAGACTGGCGGGGAAGTTTCTGCTGGTGGAGGGGGGGGCTGCCGCAGCTCTGCCCGCAGTAAGCGGCGGGGCCGGAGCGCCCCCGGCAAGGCACGGAGGGGGATGTAGTCCGCGGGCGGCGGCGCGGAGCCGCCTACACTTCCCAAGGTGCCCGCCGCGCCGCGCCGGGGCTGTGGGTGCGCGGCACCTGCCGGCGGGGGCGGAGCGCGGCGCCGCCTGCCCCGCTGCGGGCTGCGCGGCGGCGGCGGCGGCGGGCGGGGATGGTGCCGCCCGCGGGGGCGCGGTGACGGGTGACGGGCGGCGGCGGCGGGAGCGGCGGGGAGCGGCGGCGGGCGCGGCCCCTCCTGCGCGCCATGAGCACCGGCACAGGTAGGCGGGCGCGGGGGGCAGCCGAGCCCCGCTTTGTATTGTGGAGGGGGACGTTGCCGCTGCCCCGCTGGGGTCCGTCACGTCGCGTTGCGGTGCGGCCGCTCTCCGGGGTGCGGGCAGGGGGAGCCGGCTGAAAATTGCTAACCGAAAAAAAAAAAAAAACAACCCAGAAAATACGTCTGCATGTATGTGTGCGTATCTCGGAGGGCAGCTGCCGCAGCCGCGGGCGCTGCCGGGCGGGAGGAGCTGCGGCTGTCGCCGCGGTGCCGGGGCGGCGGGACGCTGCGCGGGGGCTCCGGCGGTGCCGCCCCCGCCCCGGGCGTCGCCCGCACCCCCCGGCGGGGAGCCCCGCGGAACGGGCTTGGCCGGCCGCAGCGGGAGGTGCACCGCGTCTGGGTGTGTGTCCGTGTCCCGTCGTCCCCCCCTCCCCCGCCCCGCCGGTACCCAACGGCACAGCGCGGGGGGTGTCTCGCCCCGGCCCCGCAGCCGACATGCGGGTGAGGGCGGCTGGCAGGCTGCTGCCCCCCCTCCCCGCCCGGCATCCCAGGGGGTGGGAGCACGCGGCTCTTCAGACGGGGATATTTAGGTTAAAAGCTCGGCCTTTTCTGCTGGCCGAGATATCGTGGTGATAGAGAAGGTGACAATCACGGAGGTTTCATGGAGCCCCAGCTAGGATTGCTACCGGAGGGATCCAGTTGCCCAGGGCAATGCAAAAGTAATTTATCCTGTGATACATGCAGAATTTGAGAACTGACTTGGAATTGTATTTTCCAGCGATTCGGCATTCATCTGCGTTGTGTGGCAGCGGGGGGTGGCTACTTCAGAGCGCAGCTGATCACAAAATATTACAGTCTTTAAGGCAAATACAGGGTTGTGCATAGGGGAAACGGGGAGGCTTTGAGAGTTGATTGTGTATTTCGTTTCTGAGTGTAACTGTAGCTGCTAAATATACGCTCTGCCACAACAACAGGGAGACATTGAATAGCTACAATTATGTGGTGACTCTGTATGTCAACATGCTTAATCATATCATATCCTCACAGTGAGCCAAATGAGAGCCTAGTGCAAACAAAGAGGAAAACGAGCTCCCTGTTAGAACAGTGCGAGACCTAGGGTCAGGTACCTGCCAGAGACTTCAGCTAAAAACCTAGTTTGGCATTTCCTAACGTCTGTTGAAGGTGTAGATATTTCCATGTCTGCCGATCATCCACGTTCTCACGTGGTCTGTGGACGAAACATGCGCTGCCAGCGTGCCGGTCCTCTCCGGGGAAGTGCCCAGGCCAAGGCAGGTGTCCAGGAGTGCGGGTGAGAGCAGAGTTTCAGGGTGAATTGAATCGTGCGCTAGAAATCCTGAGTCTGTTCTCTGTCTCGAAAGGGAATCGAGATGGTTAATGCAGATGGTGACATCTGCATTGGAGGTGATTAGACTCCAGCACAGAATCCTATCCTCAGTTACTCGTCTGTAATTTCGAACTGAAGAATATGAAATACTATGAAACATTTAAATTCTGTAGTGGTAGAACTGAGGCTGGTAGAGGGAATATTAAAGTCCAAAGTTGTATCTCTATGATATTTAAAATGCCGGTTGAATAGATTGTAAAGTTATAAACCCAGTAGAAAAGTTAGTGCATAACAGTCTAGTGCAGAGGAGACTTAACACAATTCTATTTCAGTAATTGCACCAAACATGGTGTAAATGAAATAGCAAGAATGAACAGTGCCAAGATAAAAATAACATCCTGGGAAAAAGGAGAGTGGAAAAAACCCCTGAGAGTTCTTAGCTCTCATTTGAAAGTATAACTGGCAGTTTTAGGAGTATTGGTTTTAAGTATAGGTTTAGCTTTGATGTTTCCAAATTTTGATTTTGCATGTCTATGTGGCCTATGTAAACAATTTACAATCAATTTTCATCATAAATTAAATGTGAGGAGCCCACATCTACTCTGCAAAATCAATGGAAATTTTCCATTAACATCAATGGGGCAAGTATTGTACGGCAAATTTAATGCCACAATTTGACTAAAATCACTGTTTCCAAAAGATTTCCACCAAAATTACTATGGAAAGGCTGTAATTCAAAGTTTGGTGTTTACTGTAACAGAAAGATGTTTCTGGTTCTGCAAAGAAAATAAGAGTGCAATGTGGTATTAAAATCAGCCCCACATAAGGTTCAAACTGCACTGTTTGGTAATCCAGGAGAAATCCCCTCTCTTCCTGTTACTCTTGAGATGGAGTAAACTGCGGATCTGTGCTTGTTGCTGCAGAAACCCTCACTCAGTCTGTGTCCCCTCTTGTGCCGATGCAACACATCATTAGCTATCTGTATCAAGAGGGTTTCAGGCAACCCTGCGACCCTGACTTGCCATTTTAACCGTAAGATTTGGTGTTAGATACAGAAATGCTTGTATTTGGTAAATGTGATTTAGTTTGTAAAATATAGGTCCAGGTAATATAATTTACAGTGGCTCAATAGTACATACTTTGAACCATCATTCTGTATTAATGGATTGCAGACTCATGCCATAATTTTAAATCTAGAACGCTTATGATCATGTGGCATAGTAAAACACAGCTCAAATGCATTATTACATATGTTGTAATTAGATTTGTCCACACATGATTTTCCTCAGCTGCCTTCCATACACTTACTGTTGATCTTGGCTGAAACTATTTCTAAGGAAGAGCCCATTCACTGCTTTTTATACCTAGGAGATTTACATGGCATGGCTGTGTTTTTAGGATTCTCAATGTGCTTTTAAGAGTTTATAATACGGTTATCAGTCTAATTGAAATCATAGCAAGAAGAACAAAGTAGGTTAAAAATTTGAGATTGAGAAAATTAGGTTCCCATCAGTTCCCAGAAATAGGGTAACATGGTGCCTATTATTTAAGTGCAAAAAAAGGAATCGCAGAGCTAATTACATACTAGGTGAATTATCTTAGATTAGATTAAATTAAATGTCGTGACACAAATTCACATGGCTATTTAGTCTTTAAACTATTATATTAGAGGGAAAATTTGATTGCATGGATCAGAGAACAGCTAATGGAGTGTCACAGCCCAAATGGAGCAGGAACATAGTGATTCTGGTTACTAAAGAGGTTACGCAGGTTGGTCATGCAGGGTCCTGCTCTGCTTGGGAGGTGCTTAATTTCTTTTCAAAGTTCACATGCAAATATGCCGATAGGAATCCTCTCTGGAGACAATAGTACGACTGTTTCAGACTGTAGTATATTTTATAGTTAGATACAGTGTTTTACTTTCAGCCCTTCATTTTGAGCACTAGTAGAAGAGAGCATTGAATTACTAGATAGGAGCAGCAAGAGGTCAACTTGCTTTGGAGTTCTCCAACTAATGAATGTGTGCAGATTATAACATGCAATCCGCCAGGTTTTGTAATTAAACAGAAGTAGAACTACTTAATTTCATTGCCATTTTAGCCATGTTTCCCTGAAAAAATAAACAATGACACGTATTTCCTGATGCTATTTTCTTCCTCTGGAGTTGAGTTGCATAGACTATATAATTTCTTAGATTGTAAAAAATAGGAAGCTATATCTTACGATTCTTTAAGGTTTTTGTTTGAAGATTCTTCTTTACAGCTCTTTAGACAAGGATTTCAGCTCAGTGTATGACATCTGTTAAATGGCATCATGTTCTTGGATTGTAAGAACGTACAGCACAGTTACGAGAGGATGAAATAGGTCAGAAGAGATTATCAGGTGATGGTACATCAGCTGGTCACTCCTGACTGCAGGACATCCTGGCTGCCACAGGCCTTCACATGCTGCCCCAGCGCTGCAGCAGATCTCTGGAAAGGTGGCTAGCTCTGCTTAAAAAAAACCCAGACATTTGGCTTTGTGAGCAAGATGATTTCTTGCCAGTTTGCCTGTTTGCAGTGCAGCGTCTGTACAGTAACAAGCATCCTCCATGGCTGGTATCCGTACGCATCTTACTGCCATTTCAATATGGTGTTAAAGTTAGTATACTTTCAGTTTTGCTTCTCAGGACATTAATGGCTTATGTACTTAGTGCCCAATAATCAACTTTGTCATAAAAACAGAGGGCTAAGAAACGTAAAAAAAATTGAAAAATTAATCAAAGCATGGCTATTGAGGTAACCATTTCCCTCTCTTACCTCCTTCTATGCAATGGGCTGGCCAACGTTCAAGGAGAAGTGAGGAAACCCTGATTTTAGTTTTGCCTAATTTGACAAATCATTCCCCCTCTACACTACACAAATTCAGGCTTTTAGCAGTGGAAACGCACGTCTCTTGACTGTTGTTAACTTTAAGCTCACCGCTGCATTTTCCAGTCCTGCTAGGGGGATTGCTGGGTGCCATTAACTCACCTTCGGACCTTGGGTTCTCAAACCAAGCATCCGGCACTCACAATAATGAATTAAACATATTTGTGTGGAAATGGGCTGTGCTGCTTGGGGCTTTTCGAAGCAGAGCTCTGTAGGCATCTGGATGAGAGCGAGCACAGGCAGCAGAGCGGTGTCTCTGCACAAGCCCGGCGTCAGATGCAGGGCAGCGGATGGGCCTTTGAGATTATTGGACAATTTGCTGGCTCGCTGTCTGCATCCTTAAATATAACCTTAAGGCAAATATTTCTGAATTTAGATTATTCCCCGTGTCAAGATCCATTAGCGGTGTGTCAAGGTTCTTAACTGTTACCGTCTGAAATGTCGGAATGTTTTTTTCACAGCTTATTAGTTGATGTTCGTGCTCTGAAATCTAGATGGAGTATTGTTTTGCACGAAGCACAGTTATTTATTTTTCCCTTTCAGAAAAGGAATGTAAGAGGAATATAAACTCCATTCAGTGAATGTTTCTGTCTGCTTTAGGAGCCTTTTTTCTCCCTTTCTCTGTAAAAGCAAATCATTCTTCTACTGGTGTTAGTCAGATTGGTCAATAACTCTATTTTGGAGATTCTCCTGATCCTGTAGCACAAGTTGCTTGATCTGTAGTTGAAGGAAAACAAAGTATAAATGCAGTTGGCCATGAAAAATAGACATTCCTGAATTGTAAAATATCACTACTGATATTTTAAAAAGACTTTAATGTTCTTGTAATACAGATTTTTTTTTTTTGCTATTTAGAAACTGTTATTTTTAGATTTAAGTAATACTGTCATTGTGAAACAATAACAGACCTCGGTTGCTCCTCATGGTGGATATGAGGAACAAGTGTGGTATCTCAGTTGTTACTGCATAGTAGCTGCTCACAAATACAGCATCCAGTTCCTTGGAAGTTTTCAAGTACCTCTGCTATCGTTTCATTTCTAGCATGGGGCACTCTGATACTTCAGAAGAGGATGAAATGTGATTGTCCCACGTTCTTCCTCTTCCCTCTTGCCAAGTTCATTTGAGCTTCGGAGGGGGAAAAAATAAAATTCCTCACTGCTGCTGGTTTATGGAGTGAAATAACTGGATATAGTATAAATGTGGAGCACTAAGCATACGGTAGTTGTGTTCCTTCAAGTCTGTTTCAGAGGATGACAAAGTAAAATCGAGTCCCTGTGACATTGTTCGTATGGTGAAATCCTTCATGAAGTAGAGGGAGTTAGTTTGATGCATATCTTATGAAGAAGAAGTGACAGAACCTGTTCTGCCCAAGAGTGTCATGCAAGAGCTTTTGTCACTTTAGAAAACAGGTCATATACCTCCTTCCCATCACAGGTATGTGACTTGAGGATTCATGGATAGCAGGGAATTTCAGAAGTAATACATAAGGCAGTTTACTAGTTGATGTCTAAATATATACTAGGATCTTCTCTGCTGAGCAACGCTAAGTGGGACGAAATGAATAGACAGCCTTATATGCAGTGATTAATTTGAGAGTTCTTGATCACAGACCACTTCAGTTTTTGCTTGACTTATTTTTACCTCTGTCAAGAGAGTTTATTGAGGTACATTTATAAATCTCAGATTGCTGCAAATATTGCTGTTTAAAAGGATGTGAATTTTCTAGAAGTCATGAAAAATATTTTTACAGTTTCATCTTTATTTTCATCTCAGTTACTTTCATTTGCTTTGCTCTGTTTACAAATTCTTTAACTCTCTTTTCCTGTTGACGTTCTCAGTATTGCAAACTTTGCTGAGATCTGCAAGTCAAACAGGTATTTCTGTTCTTTACCTTGTAACAGACTTGTGAGGATTTTTGGTAGAGTTCAGCTGACAAGTTTGACTTTATGGAGTCTTGTAGGGTTTGCCTTGCTCCAGTGTTTCTTTTGTCTTTGCAATACCAGCAGCACTAAAGCAATCACTGGGTTACGCTTTTACGTGCAACACAGATACAGAGGATCTGATCTTTAAGGTTGCATATATAATTGTGTAGGGCACAGAGACCAAAGGAAACCATAGAAACGGGCTGTGTTGCCACTATTACCCTTGATGACAGGAAGATGGGAATGGAAAAGGGTTTGCAGCCAAATCCCATAACCAGGATACAAAGCAATCGGGAACAGCTGGGGCTGCGTATGTCTGCACCGCGAGTTGTAGCGAGTGTCTGGCAGCGACTCCAACACCTCACCCCTGTGACTCGCACATATGCTCTCCGTTCTGCTCTCTGTTAACCTGGCTATAAGTCAGGCTCAAAGAGTGCCAATTGTAGCGTTTCTGCTTGCGGTCTGAGCCTCGGTGTGCTCAGCACCTCCTGCCCTGCTCAGACTAAATAAAACCCCACGCTCTGCCGTTGGCTTTGGAGCAGCGACAGAAGTGTGCCTGAGCGCAGGCTGTAGACATATACTGGTGATAAGAGAGCAGTGTGGGTTTGCGTGACGTCTTGAACCACTCCATGACAAATAGTGTATGCTTAGGTACAGTGTTCCCACCCGCTTGGTCAACAGAGTCCAGCCCCAAATCCTACCAGGGTTTGTGCAGCAAGCACGATGAGAAGAGCTGCTGTGCGCGTCCCTCGAGTGTGTGGCGTGCAAGGAGAGGTGGAGAGGTCTCCTTTTGTTCCACCTGGAGAAGAGAAGGCCAAGGGGAGTTGAATTGCCATCTTCAACCCCCTGATGGGTGGGCAGAGGGAAGATGGAGCCAAGCTCCTCTCACAGGTGCGTGGAAAAAGGGCAAGAGGCAACAGTCAGGAGGCGTAGCAAGGGAAATTCCTGCTGGTTGTAAGGAAAAGAAAAATCACAGTGAGAGTGCCTGAATCCTGGAGGAGGGTGCCCAGAGAGGCTGTGAAATCTCCAGCCTCAGAGATTTTCAAAATTTGCTTGGCAAATGCCTGAGCAACCTGACCTAACTTTGAAGATTGCCCTCCTGTGAGCTGGACCTCTGGGCATCTGGTCCAAAATTTTCTGTGGGCATCTGAAGCCATCCTTAAGCGTGACTGCAGAGCTCCTGTTGAGCTGCTACGGAGCTCTATGGGCAGATTAATCTCGAATGTTTTGCGTGGCCATTTACCAACCAGTCTTCCTGGCCATATTTTGATGGCTCATTCCTGCCTTGGAAAATTGGAGAAAAACTAGCGTCAGCTTCGTGTATGAACATTTGTAAGCTCTCCTGCACCAGGTCCTGTGGAGAAATGGGGTTTATGTACCACAAATCTGTTGAACAGTTGCCTAAAGATGCAGACCTCTCCCGTGGGTTATGTATGTGCAGCTGCAGAACTCCTCCTCGACTGGGATGGAGAGTTTGGTGTGCACGTCTGGCTCCTCCATCACTGCTGGGACTTTGAGAAGTGCTAAGCATCGATTACCCATGGGTGAAATCACTGTGAACAGCAGAGCGTTTTGTCACTCTGAAACCAGGGCATTTATTTATGTGCTTTAGTACAGAATTAGATGTAAACATTTTAACATCTTTATTCTAATAGCCACAGCTTTTCATGGTACAAAACTAAGATAAGCATCTCAGAGACTGTCTTAATGTGTTGTCGGCTGTGAGAACAACCAAAGCTTTTCTAGCATCTTCTTTAAGGCTTCTGTCCTTACAAACGGTAAGACCTTTAGTAGTAAGCGTTTGTGTTTCAGTTTGCTGTATGCCACATTTATTGTCATTATTTAAGATCGTGACACTGTCTGTACCAGCTCAGCTGAAACGTCTGTGTGGCCCAGTAGCCTGTGTCCAGCTGGGCCCATCGTCCTGACCTGGGAACTAACGATAACAGTGGCTAATTGTGTCTGTCTTGGTCTTGAATGTTTTTCAAGATGATGCTAAGTGATGCATCATCTCAAATGCTGAATTTTAGCTCATTTTTGGTAGTGTGGCCTGAATTTCATTGTCTGCAGAAAGCCAGCCTAACAATAAACTTCTATTTATATCTTAATAGAGCTTAATAGAGCTACCCAGTTACACTGCTGTAGCTTTGATTGTGTCTGTATTATTAATTGGATTTGACCTAAGACTGAAACCTAGGTTGTGCTGAGGTTGTGCTGAAAGACAACATTGTCTCTTTAGGAAAATTCTGCCATATTTGCAGGAACTCCTTCCTTTTTTGGTAGGATGTATCACTCTTTACATTTATGTTCTCTGATGTCAGGGTTTCTTTTTGGTAGAATTATGGTACTGTTGGTGCTGCGTATTTTTACAAATATATTTAGCTTTTTGATAGTATTTTTGGTCAATTGACTGCAAAGCTCTCACAAGAGAAGGGAATTTGCTTGTGCACAGAGGAGAACTGAGAAGAGATTTGTGACTTGTGTTTGGTAGGATTAGTCAAGAGGAAAAGAATCTGAAATACCGAAGTCTGAATTAAATGTTGCATCCGTTAGGTCACTCTGACTTCACATGTATAAGGCTTAATACATTTTGGGTTATTTTTGGCATTGGCATGAGGGGCTGACATTTGCGTACAGAAATAAGAAAGGAAAACAAAAGCTTAATTTGTTTGCCATTTTCCACTAAGTTTTGAAAAATAGTAGTATCTGGTCCTTAGCTTGTCCAATGGTGCAAGGAGGGAAGGAGGAAAGGAAGAGTTGGGCTTGTAAAAACCAACTGCAACAAAGCCAGCCTCCTGCTGTTAACTCCATGCCCCAGGCAGCCTAAATATTCCCTCCCTTGCTTTTTGTTTCTCTCTGGATCATATCCACGAGGAGATTTCATTCCAAAAAGGAATCAAGATTGCAACTGATGTCACCCATCAGATAAGACTGCACGTGTAAAATACTTTAAAAAAACCCAAAAAACCCCAAAAATCCAACGACAGTCCTAACCCTGGAAAGTGTTTTTTTTATTTTTACATGGTAGGAAAAGGCTGCATATACTGGCACCCGAGTTGCAAGCGTGCAGCCCCACCAAGGAATCTGTGCAGCCCACAGTGACGCCTGTCCCAGCAGACCCCTGCCAGCAGCTGCCACTGTCACTTGCCAGTTGTTTAAAGCTCTTTAAAGGTGATGTAACGAGTCGAAGAGATAACATGCAGCTCTTTCCTCTAGAGGCAGACTTAAGTTAATATTTCCCCAAAGGCCAGTGTTAGAGATACATGCAGAAAAGTGGAAAAGCCCCTGCTTTTCTCTCTGCTCGCCCATCTCCCTTTCCCAGCTGGGTAGGGAAGCAGGGGATAGAGGCAACTTTCCAATTTTTCAATTGCTTCAGCTTTCATCAGTCACTATCACATGAATACAGTAGGTAATTTGGAAAATATTTGTGATCCATTCCAGATCAGACCAATAACGCATGTCAGCTTTTGTATCCCCCGGTGACCTGAAAGCTTGGTTATGGGGGTGAAGAATATTTCAGTCCTGAGGGCTTGTACTGAGTCAAGCTTGTTTACTGGGTACATTCGTCTAGATAAAGTGGACCTACTCCAAGCCACACACAGCACTTCTGTTCAAAAGACTTCGAAACGACCAAGTTAATCTTAAGAAAAATCTGACCAAAGTGCACCACACTGATTGTCCCCTAATACTCTCTGTATGGCAGCATCAAATTCATGTGTTTGTCATCAGATTTTGATCATTTCATCATTCCAGAAGAGTGTAACCACTGGTATAATTTAATACTGGGGGAAAGAGCATCTGCATAACGAGAACTGTTCAAATGAGACGTGGAGCAGACAGGTCACACCAGGGGATGTCCACTGGGGACCAGTGCAGCACCAGCACAAGGTGGTTATGAAGAACTGCACTGCTGAACAAACTCGTTTCAGCTTTTGTGTTGTCTGAAGCCCCTTTTCCGACGTTTGGCCTTTGTTCCAGAGGTGGCTCACAACGGGTTGTGCCTGCACCTATCGTGCATATGGGTCGTTGCGGTCTTGTTGGTGAGGAGTGGTCGTTTGACCACCATCGAGTTGAATGGGCCTGGTGTAAAGAAAAATGCAGACAGCTATTTCTTTGCAGGAAATCCTCAATATCGTGCAAGAGTGGTCTCTAACTGGGCTTCACACCACAGAATCGTATGTTTCAGAAGCTATATTTTGAAAAGTGTACTCCAAAATTTGTTCAAATTTATAGTTTAAGAAATTCATGAGGGTTATTTTCAGAGCTGTTGACATGAAGCCACTGATGAAACGGCAGCCAGCCCTGAAGCCTACAGCCCCCATAGGGAATGCCTGTCAAAATGCGCCGTGGCAGAGCATCAGGGTAAGGCGCTGGCAAGTTAAATTTGTCTTACGCGTGCCCAGAGAGTCTCAAGAAACATGAAGTGCTAATGCTAGGGATGCTGACTTATCAAAGGAGTGCAGCTACATGCAAGAGGATTAATATTACTAATACAGGCTTATAGTTCGTCAAGCTAATAAGGCTCTGCAACATCTGATGCAAAACCACAAAAGAGTTAAATTTAGCAGGCATTATATTGCGTCTTTAGTTTGAAATGGACATTATTCATGTTTACAGCTTGGAATTCCTCATTTGTAGTGCTCATCATAACGTTTTAACAGTTATTCTAAAATTGATTCCTTAAATGTTTTTGAGATGAATAATTTTCAAATTCAAGACTAGATACACTCTTTGTCACATGTAGTCCCACTGAAGCATAAGGAACTACGTACTAATGTAAGAAATAAATCTTCATGCTGCAGTTATTAAAAGCTGCCCCTTACCTTAGAATTCAAAATTTGAAGAATCTTTTTTTTGAAAAAAGTTTGATTCAAGTAAGAATATTTTAGATTTCAGAGATTTTTATTGATAATATTACTCAGAGACCGATTCCAGATATAGCTTTGGTCAGCTTGCTTGTGCAGACATAGATACTAAAATGTTATTCCTTAAAGTTGAACCACCAGAGCACCCTCATCTATGAGCTATTGTGCTGCAAATTGTTAACGGAATACGTTATTCTGGAAGCTCGCATCTGTTTTATGTCATTTAATGCAAATGAATTGTAGATAAAATATGCTAGGACATTAAATGTTTATTTGAGATAATAGTTCTGTTTATTCAGCTTGAGGAAACTGAAGGTGAAGTTAAGAGTACACTTAAAACGTAGGTAGGAAGCAAGAAAACAGGTTTTAATTATGATTTAAAATCAAATCAATAAGCAAATAGGTCTAGAATAAAATTATAAAAGGTTGTTGTAGGTTGCTGCAGTGGTACATTAACATACTAAACTATTTAGAGTGTGACACATTTTCCGCATCAGAATTAAACAAATAGAAGCTTAATGCATTAAGTCATTTCAGTGACATCTGCTCTGTCAGTTGCCTATGGGCTGGAAAATTAAGTATTATGGCAAAAGATATGTGGACGGATCCAGCAGCTCAGGATTCGCTCCAAGTGGTGGAGGGCTGGGGGTCAGTTTTGGGTCCCTTGATACCAGTCACGTTGGTGAGATGCTTTTGGCCCCTGCATTGGTTTGGTAGGAGATGCTCAGCTATGGGCGTTGTCACCGCCATCCTATTTCCCCCACCACAGCAGTAAAATTGGTGAGTGGCATGAAAGGGCTGTTTCTGGTGTTTCCGAGAGGAATATCACTTGCTATGGGAATATTTTTTTCTTTTTTTCTCCTAATGTTTTTCCCTGTCATTGGGGCTATACCGGTGAGTAGAACTGCCCTGCTTACTTTGCCTGCTCTTCCCAACACCCTGGGGAGATGGCTTTACAACAAAACTCATGTGATTGGCGTTCTTGCTCCAAAGCAAGGTATTGTAGTGTATCTCTAGGACTTTAAACAATCTTGTACTTTTTTTTTTTTTTAACTTAACTGTAGTATCATCAGTTTACCAGATAGTATGCAAGCAGAAGCAAAAACCTTGTGGGTATCCCTGAGATCTATCAATTAGGCCATGTAACAACACACAAGAAAATTAAGGGAGAAATCGCAAGCAGTAGCATCGGTGTTCATAAACCAGAATACAAGTTGGAGCCTCTTTTTTACCATTTGGATTTTGTTTATGTTGTTCACACAGGAGACGGATGAGGAGACTTTTTAAAATGTTAAAAACCTTTAACCTTTTTCTGCAACTATGACAGCTAGAATCAAATTAAAATAATACAAAAATGAAGAACAGATTGCTGCATAATCACTTATCTCCCAGTGATGGTACTTAATTTAAAACGTCAAGTATTTCAAGGCTGTGATAAAATTGTGAGACTTAACAATACTTCTTATATTGCAGTCAAAACTCCCAGAGCTCCCATGTCGAAGAGTCAGCCAAAATTCAAAATGCAGTCAGATTAGCAGTGTTAATCACATTGCCTGTTCTTTAAATTGCAAGGAACCTGTGCAGGGTGTAGAGGCTGGAAACGGGATACCTGTGCAGTAATGCCTGTGACCTGTAGGATATGTGGTTAGATGGGATTGGTATTTACTGTTGCAACAAAATCCCTACTTCTGAGGCAAATTGCAATGTCAACTGTGTAACTTTGTAAACCAGGTTGGTTTCTTTGTATGTTTGGTGTATGCATAGATTTAAAAAGACAGCTTGGCTTCTCCGCTTCATTGTGACTTTTTGGTGGTGGGATCACCAAGGTCATTGTACATCTAATATTTGGTTTGTAGGATGGTAATGAAATTCCTCCTGAATTCTCAGGGTCAGTCCTCGGGCCAGGCTGCTGCAAATCTGAAGGCAGGGAGTGTAAATGGAAATAGGCATATTTGTTGTGATTGATAGCACTATGCGACAAGAAATTTATTCTGACATTTATATCTGAAAAAAAATGTCATTCCTTTAGCCATTTATACATGATTGTGCCTAAAATTAGCTTCTATTCTGTTAGAATCCAGTGGTCTAAAGCTACATGTTCAGATCAGAAATGTTGACACCCCCAGGGCATCCCAAGATTCTTATGGCAGATCCAAAGAGAAAAGTTTTGCTTTATTGCTTGTGGTATGTGGTATGATATTATGATGGAAGGTGGCCTTGTAAAAAAACCTGGATGGGCAAAGATGCTGCGAGTTAAAGGTGTTCAGCAGCACTGAACACCAGGTCACTTTTCGATAGATGCTAAATATGAGTTTGGAAGGCTAATTTTAATCACCCTGCTTTATAAATTGTGTGTCCTCACTCACTTGTGATGATGTTCATGTTAGAGAGGGAATTTAGACAGAAGGTCTGTTTTGCTGTCATGCCAGGGTCCTGCCACTGGGATGAAGTGGAGCAGGTCCATGGACAGACTGCCTGGATGGTCAGAGGCTGGGTGTACGAGGAGGGGCTGTGGGAGCCGGGCTCCTTCCGGAGGCTGAGGGAGAAAATCACTGTCTTCGTGTCCCTACTGGTGGGCTGTAGAGAAGACGGACCCAGACTCTTCTCAGAGGTGCATGGCAAAAGGACAGGAGTCAACACAGTGACAGCTTGCGACACAGCAAGTTCTGATGAGATATAAGGGGAAACAAAATTCCCCAGAAGGTGGTAAAGCACTGGAGCAGGTTGTCCAGGGAAGTGGTGGCCTTCCATCCTTGGAGGTTTTCAGATCTGGATGGGACAAGGCCCTGAGCAACCTGATCTAGTGGGATCTGCGCTGAGCCGGAGGCTGGACTAGGTGACCTCCAGAGGTGTCTTCCAACCTAAATTATTCCATGGTTCTAAATATAGCATGTGGGAGTGCTAAACTTGACTTTGGCATGATTAAAATTACATTTAAAGCTGGAGCAGGACAGCAAGGCAATGCTTCTGGGACTCTGATGCAGCACTCCCAAAAAATACACACGCACGTACATTTTCAATGGAAACTCAGTTATTCTGTAGCATAACAATATACCAGCTGAGAGTTACACGACTGTTTTAAAACCGTAGCTGTGTCTCGGGGTGTGCGTGATGCTTAGATGTACTTTGTAAGGGGGGCAGATTTAATTCTCCAGGTCATAAACTGAACAGCTGAATGGATTTAAGGCTTCTATTTCCCATTCTGTGACAGATAATTAAAAGATCTAATCTCTTGTACAGCTGACCTGAGAATAAAGACAATACATTTCCAATATTCTGTAGATTTTCTGCATAGTAGAGTACCCAGCTTCTCATTTTTAATTTAATATGTTGTTACTACAACTAGGCCAATTTTAAGACAGTGTCTTGATTTGAAGTTGAATCTTGGGACCGTTACTTTCTTGTGGACTGAATGTAAAATATATAGTGAATTCCTAGACAGGAGAGGTAGAATCTCATTAGTATAAAACTGTCTGTAAAATGATTGTAAAAGATATTGAAGAAAAGTAGCTTTTTTAAAGATTAGAGCAATTTCAAGTTTAAAAAAGCAAAATTTATTTTATTACCTTTTCTAATTATGTCCATACCTCATTATACAACTAATAAATGGATTGATACATACCAGAGTTTAGGATTAGCGTATAAGCATTAAAGCCTTTGAGTAGGTCTGAGTGTGTTTGAAAGGTTTTGAATCAGTGCTTTAAGTAAAATAATTAAATCTTACTGCGTGGGTAGAAGAATACACTTCAAAGTGATTGTTATAATTCTACCTTTGTAGAAACGTAATCTCACTGGTTGAAAAGGGAACATACAGAATGAATGAAAAACTCTGTCTCAGTAGCTTTCAGATTGATTATAATTAGTTTATTTTCTGTCTTTTCCCAGTTTCTGATAATTATTAACAGACCAAATATGGAAGTGGGAAATCTGTCAGTCTGCTGGAGGATCCTTGGGGACTGCTGTTACAGTGCTATAGCGTCGGGCACATAGGCTGCCTATCTGGAGGACAAAGAGATGATTTACAGCCATTTTCCTTTACCCTTCCCTGCTGCTAAGTGGAACTTACAACTGGAATTGGCCTAACCAATTTGTAAATAAGTGTTGATTACATCTATATAGGTATAACTGTGCTAGCAGACTGTCAGTAATTGGTCTGATGGCGTGAATTAGGTGACGGATTTGACCTGTAATTGGAAAGAAAGTTAAACGGAGGCTTAAAAAAAGCAACTTGTAAAGCACAGCAGAAAATGTTCTTGAACTAGAGGTGCAGGGATTCTGCTGCTTTCTCAAGTGCCGTACTGAATGGCACTGTATTAGTGGTGTATTTATTAATGAAGATAATATTATTACTATGTGTACAGAAAAACTCCATGACATCATCTTGACCAAAGAATATTTTATCAAAAAATCTTAGATTTTTAGGTAATAGATAGTAGTCATAGAATGACACAGTATTGCTCCTTTTTTTTTTTTTTTTTTTTTTTGAATGGTTAGCTAGCATTTTGGGCACTTTTTATTATTTTGGTTAAGAGGAATAATTGACAACAAATGCAGGTATTCCTTGCACAATTACATTTTCGTAAGAAAAGAACATGAAGAAAGGCCATTTTTGTTGTGACTAGCAGGGCCAAAGAACAGGAGGCAATCTCCTGAGTCAGAAACACCCCTTTCAGCTGTTTCTCCACTCCAGAGAACCTGTTGCTCTTCTCTTCCCATTGGGATTAGTAATCGGTGGGTTTTGCCTTTCCCCTGGTCCTTATTCTCTGTCCTCAGGGCAGTACCTGTGTTTGCCTGCAGCTCCCAGCTGTTTATATATATATGCAGAGATTTTCTATTGTTTTACAAACCTTCTTCTAAAAGAGGTGGCTTTCTTTTTCTTTCTTTCTTTTTCACTTAATTTGTAAATTTTTGATATGAGTCTACATTAAAGACACAGTTTGCATGTGTATTTAATATTAAATTCTTAATATAAGAACTTCTGTAGTCAGAATCTGGAAATAAGAGTTTGTAGCATTATGGGAATACTTATTCAGCAAGAGACTTTCTTCTTCCGTTGCCTAATTTTAAAGCTTAGAGATTAAAGATGTTTCATTTTTATTATACAATGCCACATATTGATAATTCTTGCCCAAGGGCAATGCTTAATCCCTTATATATAATATCTTTGCTTTGAATAAAATATATTTGCACGTTGTTTCATACACAATGTTCTCACTAAGTGATTTTGTTTGGAAATTCTGATTAAACTTGCATTACTATTGGCAGTAGCATTTCAGCAAACAAAAGCTGGCATCGTGTAGACATACAAAGTAATTATTATCCTTCCTCCAAAGAGTTTGTGGTGTTACCTGCCAAACCCATCAAGATAAATATCTATGGAGGTCTTTGACTTTATACATAGGATTATTTCAGTTGACATCAATACAGCTAAAATACTGCGCTAATATTTTTCATTCTTTGTTGATATTCATATTAGTATACACTCTGCTAGTATGACCATCCAAAATATTAAAGACTGTTAATGGATTCATGTCTGCAGAGGAAAATCAAAGAAAGAAGCTAGAAAAAGACTAAATAGCTAATAATTTGGATAATCCACAATTAAAAGTTCATAATTATGTGGAGCTATTTGAAGGGGGAAAGTAGCGCAAAAAGGAAGAAAATGGTACAGTGCATTGCTGAAGTAATGGATTGATAATTGATACTGAAGTGTTACCAGCCTCCCCAAATTGTTAGAAAATCTAACTTCCAAAAAACATTATATTTGTTTAAAATGATTATACACAATTCTCAAATAATTTGGGGGGGGGTTCACTATATTTTTCTTTTCCTAATGAAGGATAAGATTTTCGCATGTTTACAGGGCTCCCACACTGGAGTCACACGAAGCATTGATGAGGAGGATCAGGAGAGCTGGCAGCTGAGTGACAGTGAGATCTAGAAGATTCAGACATGGTTTGCATGGGAAATAAAGAAACGCGCAATCCCAACAAGAATTTTAAACAAGCACAGAAAACAAAGTGAGCAGTTAGGCGCTCAGGTTTGGATTTATCTCATCTGACTTCAGATATCTCGACATTAGGTGTCTAGCCTGAGCTAGTCCAACATTGAGTGGAAAGGAGGCACTTCCAGAGGACATTCTGTGCTAGGCTACGGTGGCAGTGGTGGACTTCATGGTGGGAAGTTTCTGTCTCTGATGGTAGTGGGAACCTACTTCAACTACTTTCCTGATTTCTGGATGCCTGGAGTTAGGTGAGATGACTCCCACCCTAGCAAACAAGGGAAGACTGAAGTTTTACTCGATCCCTGTATTTATATAAAGCTCATGTTTTCATAGAGTGAAGAACTGAAAACTTGTTCCTTTGATGATTACAATTGTCGTTGGAAAAGATGCCATGCTAGTCTTCCTCATAGTGCTTTGGAAATGTAAAGCTGTCTAAAAGCATTGTCGTTATGAAATGAGTGATACAATGCATGGTGTTAAAACCTGTCTGCCTTGGGTTGTCAGCGTGGTGTCAGACGGTGAAACTGTGACATGATGGGAGTCATCAAGCTGTATGGCTTGGGGCGTAAGTGCATGTCATTCTCATCTTCCAGACTGAAACTCAGACCAACTCTCTTTCAGCTCAGTGTTAGAAGAGGGACTAAAATTGAGATAGCGCTGGAATTTCTAATGCTTAGTGATACAGGAAAGTATTACTAGTAGAGTAGCTTAAAGAGATGGGACTGATTTGTGATTGACAGTATGAAAAATGTTGTTAGAATGACTGAGTCTGGAAGCTAGGTCAAATTCAGGGTTTCTGCAAGTCACAGTGGCTAATTTAGAGATTTATGCTTTTGGCACCTAATGTCTCACTGACTTGTGTAAGCAAGTTCGTTCATCAGCAGAGAGAAGCACTTCCAGAATATGTCTCATTTTGCACCGCCCCAATGACTGTTGTAGCTAAAATTACTACAAATGTAAGGATTGGATTGCATTAAGGAATTGCTCCTAGTTCTCCGCTTATTTAACGTGTTAGCCCTTACTGTGTCCTTTTTCTAGCTCTTATGTAAGAAACTGTATTGCTGAGACAATTCAGTTGCATCCTATCATTTTTCATACCCTGAGGACCTCATCAGTCTTTTCACGGAGTTGGATATCATGCTTTGAATATGAAATTGATACTCACTTCTTCCAGCTTGATCAGATTAACTTTATTAGACTATGTTTTTCTTAGGTAGCTGACTTACTGCTACGTTCATGTCCATGTTTTAAGAGAGTACCCAGAAAAGCAAAATAACTTTTTGAAATTCAGGCCTGTTCCTACAGAAACGCTATTAAAAACAAAAGGTTTTGAAGTACAGATACTGATAGTGCTTAGCAGTGCAGAAAAACGAGTCATACTAGAGCGAATGTTGATTTCATTCATTACAAAGCAGAATTGTCCTTTTTTAATTCAGTGAGAGCAGGGCTGTCACTCTAAATGATAGAGAGAAAGGGGATGCCATAGAAAGGGTATTTACCATCTGAGTCATCATTTACTTTATGAGTATTTGGACTGGGAGGAGAATTATCTTTGCTTATATTCTGTTTTAGAAATAAACACTGGAAATGTGCTGAAGTAGCAGGGATCACTTGCTCTTTCTGTGTGTCACATTAAACAGAAGTTGGGCTTCTCTAATTAAAACCAGTATTTTTGTGTGATATTTTGGGAGTAGAGCAGACCCAGATTGTGCCCTGATGCTCCTTTGGTATATGGTCTGCAGCGGGGAAGAGTAAAAAGAGCTCCCATGTTTTGCAGCCCTGCAAAACAGTAAGGCAGACTCGCCTCCTCCTGCTCCACCCGGAGCCCCAGGGCTGGTGGAAGGAAAGCGTGAAGAAATTGTGCACCCAGGACAAGGGAGATGTCCAGGAGAAGGATCAAAGGTGGGGAAAGGAGGCATCAAGGTGGGTCAGGGAGGAGCACTTGTGGGAAAATGGATAGAAGTTAGGGATAAACAGGGCTGGTTGCATGGAAGTTGGCTGCCGGGCAGTGTCCTTCTCTGGCCAAGCCCAGCACCTGATGGCCACAGTCTGTCCTGTCTTCTTCTTAAACTGCGTGTGGGTTTGGTGGGGGGGTGTGTACTTATTGGGGACTGGCACCCAGCCTCCTTGCTGGCTGCATGTGGGAGGCATCCCTGCATCCCATGGTCCCCCAGATTTCACTATGCATAATTTATCCTGCCTCTACATAGTGCAAACTGGCCAAACAGCAGTCATCAATGTGTGGACCAAAACCATATATAAGCGGTCATCCCTTGTGGGGAAGCAGAAGGGAGCTTGAAGTGGTTAGGGAGGAACGACTGTGAACACAAACAGCCTCAGAGCCATGCGTACAGCAAGAAGGGGATGCAGTAAACATGTAGTGTCACGAGCTGAGTCCATGAACCAGGGCGGCTGTGTCAATGATGGCCCAACAGACCGAGTCTCGCTTCAGCAGCATGTAGGTCAAGGAAGAGCATCCTATGTAATTGTCGTCTTAGTAGGTTGTTATTAAAGGCTTGGATCGGTAGGATTATTGGCAATTGGAGCAGCATGCAGCCAGATGAAACTGCCCGTTTCCTTCCCCTTGTGCGGAGGAGGAGTGACCTACATCTGCCTGGTGGGGTGTGCAGTGGGGCTGCCAGCCTCCATGTTGCAGCAACTCGCTAGGCTTTTCTGTGTTAGGGACAGAGATACAGGCTTCTCTTGAGACAGAGGAAAATAAAGGTTTTTCTAATGCTCTTGCAAAGGTAGCTGGTGTTCACCAGGCCTTGGCTACAATTTTAGATTAACTGTATTTTTTGCATGGAATGTGAGGACTTACCAGGTTCAGTCCCAGTGAAACTAAAAGCCAATTTAGATTAAGAAAGTACCTCAAAACCGTTTCTTTTGCTTTCTCTTGTTTTGACTTGAAAAGCGTTCTTTGGTGCTTTCCTCCAACCATATTTTATGGTTTCTCCCCTTGGTGAACAGAAACAAATTTCTGAATCACACTTTTCATCATGCAGGGCTGCATTTATTCACAGAATCATAGAACAACTCAGGTTGGAAGGGACCTCGAAAGATCACCTGGTCCAACCTTTTGTGGGAAAAGGAGCCTAGATGAGATTATCTAGCACCCTTTCCAATTGCATCTTGAAAACCTCCAGCAATGGGGACTCCACCACGTCCCTGGGGAGGTTGTTCCAGGGCATGATTGTTCTCGCTGTGAGAAGTTTCTTTCTTATGTCAAGATGAAACCTCTCCCAGTGCAACTTGTACCCATTGTCCCTTGTCTTCTCCATGTGGCTCCTTGGGAAGAAAGAGCCTCCATCCTTTTTGTAGCCGCTCTTTAAATACTGCAATACTGTGATGAGGTCCCCGCTGAGCCTGCTTTTCTTCCTTCTTTTCCAGTGAGTTGGACTAAGTAAATACAGGCAATGTGAAGACTGTGGCAGCTCCTGTTTGTGCTCAGCACAGCCTCACCCTGACATAGGACTGGGACCAGACCTTGGCCACCAGTTTCCCTCGCCTCCTCTAAACTAAGGTCTCCATGCAAAAGCAGCCTGGGTACAGAGGCTGGATGGGGACTAGCGGGCTCCAGCATCTCCTTCCCCCAGACCACACATATCCCACTATTGTTCCCTCAGCATAATGAACATACTTTGTCTGTGTTTCAGCCCTGTTGAAATCAGGGAGTGAGGCTAACATGGGATTTGGCATTGCATTTTCATCCGTCCTTCACTGAATTGCATTTCTGTACATTACCTGGCAAAAATGGTGTGCGATATCTTTCTTTTATAAATAAGACACAGTTTTATCAGATGATGTTGCTTCTTCCCCTTCTGTCTGCAAAAGGCAAATATAAAGCTTCAGGTCAAAATACTCAATTTGACATAAAACTCATTTGCTGTCTGAATAAGGTGGCAGCTTACAAATTAAGCAACCCAAAACTCGGTCAAAAAGCATGTTGTATAGATAGCTCAAAAATGTATCTGTCAACAGTAGAACTGTTAGTTGCAGAACTGTGCAAGAAGTAGCACAGTGGCTGTATGCTCCGGGGTTGTGTTTGTGTGAATATAACACGTTTCTCCTATGAATGTGGTGTCGAAAGATAATTGATTGCAGAAATTGTGTAGCCTGAATGTGAAAAGGGAGGCAACGTGCTGATGTATCTGAGGGGGATGAAGCACAATTAGATTTGTATGTGTGTAATTGAATCTAAGAAGAAATTCTCATGCTGTGACAACATCACCAAAGTTAACTAATTTTCACCTGTGTAAGGTAGTGTGACTTTAGCACCAGAACTTCAATAATGTCTATACCTATATATAATTGAAGTAACTGTATGATTGCGATAAAAGAGCAGCTAATCCCTTCTTAATGGCAAATTAAGCAGAGCAAATAAAACCAGGAGTTCAGTTTTATATTTCAGAGTAATTATTTAAGACATTTTTATATGCTGTGAAACACAACATAAAAAAGAAAGAACCTTTGGAAAGGTCCTTAAATTATTGTTTGTAATCCTTTTAGAAACATCATTTTATGTAGCATTAGTGGAAAGTTAGTAAATTATAATTAATGATTGGAGGTGATTCATTGTGGCTTGGCTAGCAAAATGAACTATTGTTTTCTACATTATTTTATCTTGCTTTTGCTTTTTGGTGTCGCTATAACAAGCAGGCATTGTTGTTATTATTCTGTTTGTACCGGGGAATGGAAAGAGAAATGAGCTATGGAAATTCCTTCTAAACTGTTTTTCCCTAGTTCCAAACATTTGCTCATTTCCGAGCCAGGGAATGTGCTTGTTCCCCTCCTCTGTTCGATGACACAGATGGAGCAAATATCAGCGTGAAGAGTGATGCCGAGCAGGGGTGCAGCCTGGTCGGTGCTGCAGACCTGGGGGGAGGAAATAGCACTGAAATGCTGGTTTCTGATCTAGGGTCATGGTGCTCTATAGCTTGATGCCCTAAAGACGAGGGGACTGGCAGGAATATGGCTTGAGTAACTGGTGGAGGTGCTAGAAGCGATTATCAGGCAGCCAGGGAGCTGTGGAGCAGTAATAGACATAGAGTCCAGTGATTTTTTTAATCGAGTCTTAAAATTTCAGAGCTTCTTATGCTGGAACTGAGCAATAAAGAATATCAATTAATTTAGACATACTCCAAGAACAAGAAATCTTTCTGCTTTGTTTCTTGGTATTAAAGTGAGCTCAGAGGCATAATTTCATTTCAGATGTTACTGATGAGAAATTGTAACCTTAGGCAAACAGGGGAAAGGCTGAACTTTCTCGTAGTGATGAGTAAAATGCTAAGATCAAAACTTGGCTGAATTCAGATCAGAAATTAATGCTGTTGAAAGTCTTCCACCCAGATCAATAATAGTTTTACTGGTGGGCTTCACTGGGAACAGGGTGAAGTCCAACAGCATCACAGTTCCAATGATGACTTCTTTTTTATCTTTTTTACTTTCAAAACAGCACTCCACATTGTTGACAAATTCCTCGGTGATCATCAACCAAAATGAATGTATTTAAGTAGGCTTTGGATCTGACGTGCTGCTTTGCAGCTACATCCCTTTATAGAGAATGGGATTTGGAAAGCAGGCAGAAAAATGTTTTCTGGCATGGTCACTGTGGGCTAAATGCGAGGATTAAAGCGCTGGGCGTCGGGCGCATGTGCACGGGATGCGGAGAGCTGAAGATGAGGACGTGTCTGAAATCCCCTCTGCCCTCTGGGGCAGGTTTCTTGTTCAGGGCTTTACGCTTGGGATTCACAGTCCGCATCCTGAACCTGATTTCCTCTCCTCACCTTTGTAAACCTGAACCGAGCTGTCTGTGCAAAGGCTGGGGTTAGACTCGCAGCTCCTCGAGCCCCTGAGTAAGTGGAATTTGCAGCTGTGGTTCCCTGTTGGATCTATCAGGGTTAAACTCACCTTACCACTGTTTCAGATTGCCCTAATCTGGAGACTATAGCCAATTTTTTGCAAAGAGTGGTTTTTGCATGTGTATTTGGCCGTGCATGCCTGTCCTGGTAGTGCCACACATCAGAGATGGGCCGAGCTGCACGGCCTTGCAACAAGGCAGCCTGGGCTCGGGGGGAAGTGTCTCTCCAGGCTTCCTCCAACAAATGGGCCAAGGATCTGGAAAGGTCTCTATAGTCATGTTTTCTTGGAAAACAAGGAAGGTAACTCTTCAAGTGGAAGATTCTCACATCTGCTGGGTGACACTGAGTAAAGCACTCAGTACCCCACACTTGCACAAAGGGTATAAGCTACAAACAAGCACATATAGGTGCTTTACTATCCACTACATACGGAAAAGGGGGGAAAACTGAAGGCACTTTCTTGCAGTCCTCCGTGGACAGCCGGGAAATGGGAAGTGAAAAATCAGCTTGCTCTGCCTTTGGACGTGCTGAGGAGCAGGTGTGAGAAGGGGGTTTGCAGCTTTGGACTTAACGTGTGTGGCGTTTCAGGCACATGAGTCTTTCCTTAGACCTCGTCCCAGGCCTCTTAACTCTCAAAATCTTCCATTTTTGGGGGTTTTGTGTGCATTCATTGCTTTTTCTTTTTCTTTATAAGACACCTCCAAAGTTAAATTTCTGGATTCTAATTAAAACACATGAGAGGTTGAATCTTTTTTCTAAATAGCACCCAACCCACATTATCGTTTGATAAGTTTGTACGATAGGTAGCTGGTGATTGCAGAATTATGGCAATGTCTGTGTAACTTTTCAGAAGAGAGCGACGCAGTGAAGATCCTTTAAGTCTATCTAATTACTTAGAGAATAAACTGAAGTATTAACTATTTAAGCACTGGAAATTTCCATTGATTAAAAATCCTGACAATTTAAATGGCAATTTTGTATGTAAAACAATGATAAATTAACATTTAGTGATCTCTTTCTCTCTTTGTGTACATGTAATATCAGCCCACACAGAAAAATCCATCCTTAAAAACCTGCTCCAAGCATTAATTTACTCCCAGAAGAAATACCTGAAAATGATCTTGGCATTTTTGCAATGCCTGTCATCTTTCTTGCACCATTCACGATCCTAAATGTCAAATTTGTATGGTAGTTTAATTCCTCCCATATTAAAGGATATAAATGAGCTTTTCTAACTTTCATGCCTACTACGTGCAATTTTTGGCCACACCAACTGACATCTATTGCCTTGTTCTGCTTCTTCAATTTCCCTCCCATAAAATGCTGGGCTCGCATTCTAGGTTTTATCTCGGTGGTTCTTGTTACAGTACGGTTTCTATTGCAGCCAGGATGCCTTCCCTTAATACAATACATCCCATTATCCTGTTCGCTTTCCCAGCGTACCGCTAGGTATTCAGCAGACAGTTTAAGTTTCCCTCTCGCACTCTCAAGTCCTTTCTCCGATTAGTCCCTTGTAGAGCCTGACCTTTTAGAAACTAATACCTTTTGTTAATTGCTTGCCTTATCCTTATTACATGGCAGTTTTTTCTGCACTAAATGGTAGCCTATGACCTCTACTTAAGCAGACCTTTTCTTAACTGATGTCTACTCCATTTATTACTGGCCATCCCTATCACTTTCATAAGGTCAGCAGATTCCCTGTGCAGCAGGTTCGTTTCTGAAGGTGTGTGACCTGCGATACCATTGCTGTGGCTCTCGTTGTCCCTTTGCTGCTAACCAGACCGTATCCCTTTACCCTCTGACCTGTGTCACTTTGCAAACCACTTTCTGGATGTGCCAGTACTCTGTCACCTCGTTACAAGACAGGGTTTGGGTTTTTTTTTTTTTTTTCAGTCCTCTGAGGATTTTCTTGCACCCTATTTATGGGTTTGATATACCACTTTTTCCCATTATAAAATCTCTGCTAAAGGCTTTGCAGGCTTTATGTTCTGCTCACTATTTCATGTGTACAGTTTTCTGAAGAATACTAGATGGTGCTTTTATTCTAGTTGGGGGAGTAAAAGGGGATAACGCACCCTTCGGTCTGGATCTAGGTCTGCTGTAGAGAGGTCCGCCCTGGGAGAAAAGAGCTGGGAGTGGGAGACATTCTGGTTCATTCATCTGACTTGCTGGCCAGCAGACAAGGGCTGTCATCATGAATTTCAGGGCTGAAGGAAGCTCTTTATTCCCAAGAGATAGCAGGGAGCTGAGAAGGACTCATGACCCAGTTACCTCTGGAGCAAGCACAGCTGCCTGCTCTCCGTTATGCAGAGCTCAGAGTGGATTCTCAGCCTGCTCTCACATTTTAAGTTTTCCTGCTTCATAAATATGCAGCATTGTCAGTGTCTTATACTTCAGTGCCTTGTACTACAAGAGCCCAAGAATTGTTATTTTTCTCTGGCTTGCTTGTGTGTGTGTTTCAATTAAAGATGCCCATGTATACAGCTCATTGCTGTGCAGGCGATAAGAAATGTTTTCTCATGCGTGGACTTGAGGATGGAGGTGTTTGAGAGCCAGAAGTTTAAATTCAGGCTGTTTCTGAGCGGGACAGGTTTTGGTAGGGTGCAGCTGGTCACCGAGGGCATGGTTGGGCGACTCTGCAAGTCCGTTCCCAGCAGGAATGGGATTGATGCAAGAGAGGCTGGGCAGAAAGTTGGAAGACATGGGTTTAGTTGTAGAGACATCATTTATCCGACTCTGTCTCATTAAACCTTTACCCTTTTACTGTTCATTTTCACTTTTACCATGGGTTCGTCCTTTTTATTTGGATCATAAGTGCTTGAGGGCAAGGCCCGTTCAGCAGTAGTGCCAACTTTGAACACAACCAATAAGTGATACATCAGTTAATAAATGATGATAGTTAAAAGAAACATGTTTCTTAATTTTATTTTTGTCCTAGTGATAAAACATTGCCAAAATCTGTATCATTACATACAGAGATATACTTAGTTTTACTGCATTTTTGTTTATTTGTTTATTTGCGATCATATTATCCTCAATAGAAAATCCAAATAAACACTAACCTGGATCAAACCCACTGTAAGGCAAAAAGAACATGAAGCAGCACTACAGCCACCTTTTGTGACTTAGAAGGAAAGATACCTTAAAGCATACTGAGAAAAACCTGTGAAATATGATGATTTCTTGTATTTTCCAGCATTTTCAAAGTAAAATTCATTAATTATAGATTGGTTATGAAAAGTAAATTTCTTAACCTGTATTGAGACTGGACTCTGTAGTCTCCATTTGCTATTAAACAGTCATATATGTGGTTGGTTAGAAACTTAGTGAGTGACTTGAAGTCCAGGGACATTGATTAATAAAATCATAGAAGATCCTGAGTTGGAAGGGACCCACGAGGATCGTTGAGTCCAGGTCCTGACTCCACACAGGGCAACCTAAATTTTAAAGCAATATGCAGATCCCAAGCAGCATAAGAATTGCTGTATGCAAGCAGGTACATACATGTAGTATATTGCAAAATCCCTGAATCTCAGGTGTTGTTTTAGCTCTGATTTTTTAAAAATTCTTGATTAGAAAGTACTTCATATTTTATAGTGAAGAAAAACATCTACATTCTTCTATATTTAATAAAATAAATAATTGTTTCTAAACATTTTCAAAGGCAGGCTATAGAAAAAGCTCAAAATGGGTCCAGTGAGGTGCTGTGAGCATGGAAGAATAGGAGCAGGGTTAGACTATATACTGTTGCCTTCAGTTACTATTGACATTCACTTTTACCGGGAAGAGGGAAGTGAGTACAGGAAAAAAAACTTGAGTTAATAGGAATGGATCTGAAATCTTTTAAAAATGCCCTTTACAACCAATGGTACCATAGGCTATAAAGAGTTTGGAGCCAACTAATCCATTTCAGAGTGGCCTAAATTCATTGCTAAGCTGTCTGGCTGCTGTTTGCAAAGACATCAGTGAAGGCGTTGACCTCGGTAATGCAACCTTGGTGAAAGGAAACCTGAAACAGAGGATGGGCGAGGGCGTTGCTGTGGCTACCGGAACTTCACTTGAAGTTGTAAGAGGAGCCAAGTGCCTCATCCTTTTCTATAGCAAGGGCAGTGTACTGTTATTACTTTTAAAACAGGGGAGTTACAGGTGTTTGGCTTGTGTTGATTTGAGAAATCAGGTTAAAGCTATACTGCTTTCTGGATCATTTGCAGCAGGAGTGTCAGCAGGCGGTGTCTGAGCTGTCTCGCCTGTGCTGCCATCACTGCTGTCTCTTGTCGTGCTCCCCCGCGTCAGTCCATCACACTAATGGTGTGCAATAGTGTCGTACTTTGTGCCCGTGAAGCCCATGAGTGGTGCTGGAGTTTCACAGCAACACCATCCAAACCCTCTGAGCTCTTCGAGTATGATTTTTCCTTTGCTGTAGCCAAGTGGTGAGACCGCAGGGGAGGCTCAGGGATTACACCTAGAATTGTAAATACAAATTAGTACTCTATGTGACTGCATTATGGTCATATATTGTCAAAATGTGGGTTAGATAGCATTTAGCCTTGCAAAGGAGAAAGCCTGGTGAGCGGAGGGAAAGGCTGTGTTAGAGTGAAAGCGCTTTCACTTTTCCTGCCTATTAATTTACGTTCCTTTGGAGCATTGCTATTTAGCAAAGTGCCTTCTGTGTTTCTGCCAAGCTGAAGTAGCCGCTGGGAAAAACTAAGTAGGCCAAATCCTGCAAATATCTGGAGAGCTCAGCCAGGGTGGCTGCTGATGATCCAAAAGAGCGCGGGGACGGATTTTGCCTCACACAGACAACACAACAGTATTGAACAAAATAAAATATTGCCATAAGGTTTTAATGCCAAAAGTCAGTTGCTGCAAGGTAGCGCATATATAAGAATTTTTTAAAATGGAATAATTCATAGTTTTGATTCAATGTGCAGAACCTGGGGTCTTCAGATCTGCTCTCTGGGTCTCGAGCCATGTCAGCCGGGGGCTATTTAAAGTTACGGAGCACGCCTGACATGGCCCAGGGTGGTGGTGTACTTACCATATAGATTTCTGAAGTCAGAACTCCTCAACTGTCCTTATAGAAATGCTCATTCTGTTCCCAGTAGTCAATACTGGACAAAAAATGTTTTGTTTCATATCCATTACAAAATGTAAAGACGTTTTCTGTAAGTAATAAACCAAAGGGAAACATTCTGAAACTCGGGGGAATTCTTGATTTCTGCTTTAGATGATGGGCATTTCTGTAAGATATACGAACTATCGGCTGTTTCTGGCTTCTCATCATGAAATACTTTCAAGCTTGATCATAATTGCATATAGATGCTTTTGAACCATTGATGCTTTCTGTTTTCAAAAAAAAGAATAAAGAGCCTCCACCCCCTCTTTATATAGTGTTTATAACAATTCATCCATAGTGAGCTGGTAAGAGCTTAAAAAAATTCATAAGACCTTCATAAGAGCTTCACTAAGCCATAAAACTTGCACTTTATTCTACACAAATAAGCCCTTTTTATATTTTTTTCAAACAAAGAAAAAAAAGCAGTATTTCAAGTTTTAAACAATAGTTTGGTTTTTGATGGAGATTGGAAGGTATTGAACTTTCTGTGAAATGATTCAGCATCGATTGTTGAGGTCGATGGAGACTCACCCTTCAACATACATGCAGACTGGATCAGTTCAATAGATTTTAATATGATTCAGTGCAAACCATTCTTCAAGCTGTGTAGCAGAGTGAACTTACTGTGCTTTTTGTGCATGGTGCTACACAAGCTGTGTTGCTTTCACAGCCCTCCCTCAGCAGCATCAGAAGCTGCGGAGACCTGTTTTCACATTTACACCCCTGACTAGTTTCTGCTTGCTGAAGGAGAGAAAAAGCTGTTTCTTTGCTGCTTTGTAACCAAGTAGGCAATGACTAGGTAAAGGGTGGTGGGCGATGGAGGGGGTAGAGTGTTTTGGCTTCTGTGAAGCCTGCAGGGAAAAAAATGATCTGCATTGTGAAAAAGGGAGGTGCAATCCTGTTCCTATCCCAGCACTTTACTCCGGGTTTAGCCAGTTCGCTCTCCAAGCCATCAGTCCCCTTTCCAATGCACAAGCCACGTTACTACCTTCATAAAAATTTAGTCCAAAGCAAGTAAGAGCTACGGATTTTAATCCTCGTGGAGTATTCACATGATAACTGGGCAAGCAAGTATTGCTTTAAATAGCTCAACACATTGCTGTTATTCCAGTGATACGCAGTCCAACTCCATATGAGCAATCAGGAGAGATTTTTGGCTGCCAGGTATCTCACTGACCACCTTCGGGAGAGAGACGAGCTTACAGCATCTCCTTCTGACATCAGTGCTGTGCCCTCCTGCACCAGGGGGAAGGGACCGCCTGGACTGGGGGGATGGCTAGAGGGGTTTCCCAGCTACCTCAGCCCGTATTTTTGATTCGTGGCCAGGCAGTTTGCAGGTTTTCCTTCTTGAAACTTTTTTCCCCCGGTGCCCAGCACCACCCTGCAGTGGCTATGGAAGGTGCATCACCTGATGCAAAGACAGCCATCGCTGGCATGTCCTGCCTCCGGTCCCTCCGGGACCCTGCCAGCGGTGGCCTACCCCATGGACGTGCAATACTTAGGCTTCTGCAGGACGCTATTTTTACACGGCGGTGGCGAGGTGTTGGCTCGGCTCCCGCCTGTGCGTGGGTGCTGCAGGAGTCATCTGACCCCTGGGCACGTTGGTGTCGGAGCGGCTGCCGTGACGGCACGCTGCCGCAGCTCCCACTCCCCGCCGCTCCGGTGGAGCTCCTCGCCGCGGGCTGGCCGTGCAGAAGTGGTGCTTCTGGTGGCATTTCCCCTCTAGAAGGGAATTAATGCAGGAATGCCGGAAGATACAGGTACAGTGTGATGACTCCACATTTTGGAGAGCCTAGACCTGAAATGACTTGTTTTTCATCAGGAGCTGTGGTAATTAAATCACTGATACTGTCATGAGAATAATTATTCTGTGTTTATGTGGAAACGCAGCAGAGTGGAGGAAGATGGTTAAACATTTATTTTAAATTATGCTTCATATTCTTTTAATTATATGAATGATGATTTGGAAATTATAATGATACTGGTGCTTAGCTGACAGCTCAATTTGAAAACTTTCCTCATTTTATTTAATTTAAATTGACTTTAGACTTTATATTAGATTGTAATGAAAAAAATACCTATTGCTTTATGTAGATATATTGGAGTGCTGTTCCTATATCCTTTCTCATTGTAATCTTGCTAAACCCATACAAAAATAGCCTTTACATTGCTGCAGTAACAGTTCCTAAAATTCAGCAGAGATTTTTACTAAGTGCCTTTGGATTTGGTAAATATTTTATTATAATAATGAGGGCAGGAGGTTAGCTTGTGCTAGGCTTGTTTATGTGACGTGATTTTTGCACTGAGCATATGGTGAGATTTGGAGCTCTTGTGTGCTGAGTACTTGTGTTGTGTTGCATCTCTTGTGCATGGTTGTATTCACATTCTGCTGGATAACGCCTGTCCTTCACCTCTGATCCCATAAACTCTGTAATTAGCGATAAAAGCAGAGGTTGCTTCAGTTGTGCTGTCTGCCTGCTGTCCTGTATCAGGTATAGGTTTCTGTTTTGATTATGATCCATAGGAAGTGCTGGAAAAGGCATGCAATCCCTTCCTTAGTGCCAATGGAAAGGCACTGTAAAAACTGTTGTCTGTAAGTAGTAGAAGCAGGTATACATTTCAAAAAGGAACGTGATTCTTGAACCGTGTTACTTTCTATTTTTGGACTATGTGAATGAATGCAATTAAAGAGAGATCTATTGACATAAAGATTTATTGAATTTGCTGAATTGCCTGTCTTACGGTATAGGAACTAAAGAGGGAAGCAGTAATAGTGCTTTGCTGTAGGAGCCACAGCAGAGGTCTTGGAAAGAGCAGCAAGCATTTCTGGGGGAGCGGCTGGACCTGCTCGGTGCAGAAAATCCCCACTGGGGAAGCGAGCGAGCTCGTGTGCACTGCGTGGGGACAGTTCAGCCCTCTGTATGGCCAGCTGGAGGGCTCGAGGGACTATGTCATATGGACATTCAAGGCAAAACTTCTTTAGCTTTCCCTTTATCCTTGTGATCTTCTGCTTTGTTGTGAGATATAAGGAAGAAAAAGGCATTGTGTTATAACGAAAAGGCACCGTAAAGCATGCAAACGCGTTTGAAACGGCTTTTAACACAAGCTGCTAATTGAGAAATAAGGTAAACCAGGTTACCACTAGTTATTTAACGTGCTGTTGCAGAACATCTAACACGTCTGCTCCTTGGGTGGGTTTGGTGCCTGTCCATTTGGGCATGCTGTGCTCCCTCCTGCCCCGGTGCCTGGACCACGGGGGTGCATGGCCAGGCAGGGCTGGGGCCAAGGAATTGCTCTTCCCTGCTGCCGAGCGTGGTTGGAAGGATGGATGGGCAAAGCTTGTGGAGTACCCGTTTCACAGTCGCTCTTTTTCTCATCCTTTCTGTGGAAAGGACCGTCGAGGTCTCAGGCCCCCACAAGGCTCCATAATGAATCACCAGTTCTTAGGAAAATAAAAACCCAAATCACTTATCTGAAGTAAATTTATAGCTCACACCCATGTAGTTCTCTGAACGCCGCATGTATTACTGTATTACTTATTACTGTGTTATATTACCCTTACCCCCACGCCAGCACTGGAAGAACTCCTAATCACTGTATTTTACACACAGACATAAGACAGGGAGGGAGCAGGGGCCACCTTTAGGCACTTAAAACCAGGAATAATGCTTCACAGGATATTTAGAGGCACTTAAATGCTTGTTTCCATTGCTTTCATCTGGGTGTTTTTAAATCCAACCCTGAGTGTTTTGACTGAGGCAACACAAGAAGGGTTTGGCAAAAAACCAGCTTGAACTCCAATCTCTAATTCTGGTCTGGTGCTGCTGCACTCATCTGCTTCTCCTTTAATCCTGCTCAAAGAAGATTGCAAATTTAATTCCCCTCCGGGCTGCTGTGAACCACACCCTCCCCAAATCACTTGATACAGCATTTCAGCAATTAATACTTCTGTCCTGTTTCTCAAATACTTAGTGAGTGAATGGCATTTGGGTCTTATATTCGTTTATTTTGATTTTCAGTAACCACCTGTAGCTATAGAGATGAAAGGTTTCAGTGTCAACACAGAGATAATTTTCTGCTAATTCCTTCATGCAGAATAATATCCGTTATCAGAGCGGTGCATTTTTGGTTCAGAGTTGGAATGTGGCCTTCGCCTTTGTTGAAAAAGCTGAATATTTTTATGAACTGAACAGCTGATATTGATAATTTTAGATATTAATGTATTTCTAATTTTCTTTTTTCCTCAAACAAAATGTTTTCATCTCATGAAGCAAATGTAATGGGCTGTGAAGAAGGGGATGTTCCTGGTGAATTTATAGAGGAGCTAGTAGTGCTGATAGTTGCTAAAGAAAATTGATGTAGCTTTTCTGCTGATGGAGGGTTGCTGTTGAAGGCAAATGGTATTATATTTGTATGAGCCTGAAATGAAAGGCTTGCACTTTTTTAACCCAACCTCCAGAACAGGATGAAAAAAGAAAACCAACCCACAAAAAGAACAGGGAGGGTGACCGCCCTGCCCCTTTGGTTTTCCTTTTACCATTGCCTTTAGGCTCTGGTTCTGCACTATCCATCCAGGAACCTTGGTGAGGAATTAGCACTTTCCCTGCATTGAGAGGTAATTGTTGGGATTACAAAAACCTGTTCTTTAGGAATAAAATATTTATTCACATAAATGTTGTCTCTCCATTCAATTTACAGCTTAGTTTAGTTCACAGTACTCTTTAAAATGTCCGTATGAAATATCTCAGAAGGCCAGGTTGGATGAGGCTTTGAGCAACCTGGCCTAGTGGAAGGTGTCCCTGCCCATGGCAGGGGGGTTGGAACTAGATGATCTTTAAGGTCCCTTCCAACCCAAACCATTCTATGATTCTATGATTCTAATATTGAATTGTGTCATTTGGCCCTTTGTCATTTCAGGCTTCTGTAATCACCAAGAGCAGTAAATCTAATAAACTGTTTTTTCAGGACAGGGTTAAATAATGTGGAGTAAATGGGATATGTGGCCTTATTTGTGTCCATATATTGAACAAAGCAAGTGAAAGTCTTTATTATTAAACTTCATATTTGAGGTTTGATCCAAGATTTAATGTATATTCTTAAGCATGACACTTCGTAACTTTTCAGTACTTGATTTCTAAGCTCAGTAATGGCTTCTATGGGTTCTTATGCTGAAGTTAAAACAAAATGCACCAAATACTGGAAAAAGCATTAGGACTGTGTCAAATTCTGCAGTTTCTGGCCATATGTTTCTTCATCAAGTCTGTAATCTACCATGAAGATTTCTCTCATTTGGCTGTCAGAGAGCCTGATAGCAAAGGGATTTGTCATCCTCTCTGTGGATTGGTCCTAGATGGCATCTTTTGCCAAGGGTTTGATTTCCCTCAGCAGTTTGCTCACAGCAGAGAGAAGGTGACATTTTCCATCCCAGGCTCCGGAGTGGAGCATGACCAGGGACTCAGGAATCTTGTCCCTTCTGCCACTGCCATCAGCTTGTCTTGTGCTGCTTCCAAAACACTCCTGCCTCAGCTAAATCTCGTCCTCATCCCTGGCACCTCATCCCAGTCCCCACTGCTGTTAAATCCTACTTAGTCTCGCAATGCCGAAGGAACTGTGCTTATTCAAAGGGGGGGTTTTGACCACATATTGTGGATTTTCATGGATCCAGTGTACCTGTCACAACGTCCATCTCTGTCAGGCTTCAGCCTCTACTCCAAGTACTTCCAAAACCAAGGTGCTATGCTTTCTTTTTAACATTGAAAAACAATATATTGTATCCTATCCTTTTTTTCACCTTTATAAAAAGCTTAAACAGTTTGTCTGAAATTTTTCCTGAAGAAGTGAGCTCAAGAACACCAAATGTGAATAATGTCTATGTAAACAGTTGAAGGTTGGCAGTTATAAGTACACTGAAAACATCACTTTCCAGTTGCCATAAGTTGCTGTGTAATACAGCTTTAATAACAAGTGATACCACTGTCCCCCCTTCCCCATGATACTTGCAGCAAGTGCGTATGTCTCGAGCAAGCAGTATAGAAGTAAATCTGAGGAACGTATCTTATTTGATAATTTTTTAACAAACCATTGATAATTCAATAAGCCCTACTTTATCCAGAACTGCAGAATTAGGTACTGCGTAGCCTGTTGGAGAGAGGCTGAGTCTTGACATCAGAAATATGTGAGCACTGGACATTTGGCAAGATTATTGGCAGTGATGTCCCCAGCAGACAGGTCTTGCACACCAAAGTAGTGCTGTGGAACGTGTTTGCTAGTTCATTTCTTGCCAGTTTTTGCCCTTGTCAAAAAGTAAGTGCAGTCAGATCTTTTTAAGGTTTAAGGATTGGTGGAGAGACTTCTGCTAGAGCAGAATGCAGTCCAGAAGAAAGGGAAGTTTGGAGAATCAGGCATTCATTTGTATTTCCCTTTAGAAGAAGTCATTTAAAGTTAAGAACGAAATTTCTAGTTTCATTAAATTCTACAAATCAGGGTATAATGTAAGCATATAATTTTTAATGAGCTCTTTAGTTAGTTATGATCCGATGAGTAGTCTCAGATCATTACATTCCATCAGTAATTCACTATTTCACTCATTAAATATGTTGATTGTATCTTCTGCTGCTTCAAAGACTGATTTTGATACATAAAGGCATAGAAGTAGAATGCTGAAAATTACCATGTAAACATATTTCCTTAAATATGATTTGAAACATAAGTTAAAATGTTAAGTTCACTAATACAGTTAGTTTCTCAATATTGTCAGCAATTGCAATTTCAACGTAAAGCACAATATATTTTAAAATATCGAAACTTAAACTAATATATCATTAATTACGTAATTTTGTTGTGCTAGATGAAAGTATAAGTATTTAAAACCATCTTCAGAAGCACAGTTTTATAATGAGCCCAAAGGCACTGTATTCCCGCTGGGATTTTTTGTGAAATACTGAGTAGCTTAGTTCTGAACTGCAAGAAAAGCAAAATAATTATTCATCTGTCTACCATGCATATTTTAAATATTATTTGTGTTACTTCAAGATTAATGGAAGAATTCCAACAGAAATACTACATCTTTTCCTTTTTAATTTATTTTATAGCTGAGTAGTTGGGTTTTTTTAATTCTAAACCTTGATCCAGAGACCTGAAGAGAAGCAAATGTGTGAAGTCATCCTGCGCTGTAGCTCTGGACACTGAGCACCACATACATCGTGGAAAGCAAAACTTTCTGTTTTCTGCCACTTTGCAACAATTTTCAGTTTGCAACAATTTTCACAATTAAAAAAACGAATTTGCAACAATCTTCAGTTTTCTGCTGCTTTGCAATAAGTGCAGCATTGAACTCCCAGGTGCGAGAAAACAAACAGAAAAATGAAGTTTTCTCTGGAAATGTGACGATATTTTCACTTTAGGGAAAGGGGGTATGTTTGGTGTGGAGGGCTGCCCTTGGGGCTCTCTGGCAGTGCATCTGGGTCCCTCCAGCACATGCTCTGTGCTGCGGTTGGGACTCCTCGGCCAGGTTACTGCCGTGCCCATGGGACACGCCACGGCACGAGATCGCAGCCGTCTGCGTGCCTCTCCACCGGCCAGGCACTGATGCCTCTGGAGAGATGCTGTTCAGAAAGCCTTAGCCATGGGAAGAGTTGAGCGTCAAAAAAAGTCGAATGTTTAATCGTTACAATCAGAATTTTATATTTCAAAGGTAGCTTTTTAGGCCAAAATGTTCTGGGTGTGGTCGACTCCTTTTAAGTCAAGTCTTCCATGAATTAAATGCTACAAATTTGATGCTTGTTAGTAATTCTGGAGGGAGCAAACCTTCTTTATCCATAGTTATAAACTTTTAACTCTACTAAGTAACTCAGGAAAATACTCTGTTTCAGTTTCTTACAGGGTTGATTCTTTTTCGGGGTGGGTAGTTTGTTTTGGGCAGGTTACAGTAAAGAGAAATTCTCATGTCAAAAGTTAAGTATTGCAAAGTTCAGAGTTTCCTCCCTTTTCTTTTGAGCAATAAGTCAGACCCTCATATTAGCTTGAACCGTGTGCGCTATTTGCTCTGTGTAAATTTGGGCATCTGCCTTTTTATAAACTTCTAATTGCCTGTCATGCTGTGTTGTTTTTATTGGAGATGTACTTAAGTATAACCAGGGCTTCACTAATAGCTCCAAAGTTCACGTTGCCTTGAGCAGGACTTTTTTGACGATCCCAGAATGCATAATTTCAGCAGACAAGGCAGAATGCTGATGGGTGGTGAATAATGCTACGGGCAGCTCAATGCCATGTATCTCCTTGGGAAAAAAAAAAAACACTTTACTTACAGGGGTAGAAAGTACCGGTTTGGGCAAAACTTGCAGAAAGTCCCCTGGAAGACTGGGTGTGAGGCTCAGCATCTCATTGAAATACTGACTCCTTAAAGTCAGTGGATGTGGAAAGGCCTTTTAGGTATCACCAGAAGGTGCCGGCGGTGGGGATGAGGTGGGAATAGAGGAGGAAGAGCAGCAAGGTCAGATATTAGAGAACAAGAGCTGGATGACACTGACTTACTGATTTTGGTGTCATCTGTTATCTTATACGTACATAGTGACAGTACCATCGCTGCCCCTCTATATCATCCCTACCTATGGTGAAGGTATAGACATTACTGTTGTTTTGTTGTTGTTGTTTTAGTTAAAATCAATTTTGTGGGGGGTTTTCCCTCTTTTTTTTTTTTTTTCCTTTCAGAAGCTTTTTTTCTGAAATAGCAACTCTGATATTACAGTAGGAATAGAAGAACTTGGCCAGTCTGCGTTTAACCCAGGCTCTTACAAATTTATTAATTGTTTCACAGCAGTCTCATACAGAAAGTTACTTCCCAATTTTTTTTTTTTTTTGAATGTTGATGAAAGAAAAGGGTTACACAGCAGTGGCATTATCCCTCGACTAAACCCTGAAGGGAAACACATCTGATTCCCATTCATACTTAGTGTATTGGCCTATGAGAGGTTGCTCCATCTTGACTGGTTGGTTTGTAAGTTTATTTTGAAGCTAAAATTTAAAAAAATTCAATCACTTTGAAATAAGCAGTCCAACCTTAGAATAAGCATGCCATATTACACAAGAACAATGTCATTAAATATGTAATTTACTTAAAATGCTTGATATATTTTCCAGTTATTGGTTGTTCTTCATATAGGAAAAAAGCCAAGTTTATTGAGTTATAGTACAGCGCCTTTATAATTAACTGCCTTGATGTTTGCTCTCTAAACTCCTAAGTACACTGTGATAAAAAATTGATGCAAGTACTGCAGCAGAATTGCAAGAATAAGGTCATATCTCACCTGTTCCACATAACACATTGGGATGCCAATTTATATTGTTATTATCCACAGCCCAATAAATGCAATTTCTAATTTACATCACAAGATGGCAGCAAATTTTTAATTCACTTAATATTTTACTAACCTAGATAAACCTAATCTCTTGAAATCATGGTTTTCTTACAAAATGACAGCAACCTTTGTTTAATGATCAGATGTACATGGTGTTTACAGAGATGTCAATGTTTCAGAAGTATGAACTCAAAGCATCTACAGAAGTGTGTTTCTATCTTAAAATCAGTTAAAAAGGCAATTACCTTGAACTTTAAAGATCAATAGCTCACAGTGTAATAGTTACTAAATCCCATTAAAGGTATTTTGGATAAAAACAATAGCTTTTATCTGTAGTCTTTGACTGCTTGAAGAGAAAATGCGACAAAGCATTTTTTGAAATTCAGGCGGAGGCTCTCAAGACTTGATCATGAGGATTCTTTCCTCTATAAGCAATTCTGCTTTATGTTTGAAATGTTTGCAGGTGTGAGCTTTGAAAGTTGTGAAATGAGAAGCTCGGCTCATCTCCTTTAGCAGATCTTTTCTCCTGGGCTAGCCAATACCAGAAGTTAAAATTGTTTTATCTGCTTGACCTGTTTTGTCCCAGGTATTAATTGTCATTATTGGTAGGTCTTACAGAAGATGCATCTGATGGCCTTTAAAGTGCTCTACCTTTTGTTTTCCCTTGCAGTTTCACAACCACAGGCTGTACATAGCCAACTGGAGAAGCCATCAAGTACTGCAATTCTCTGCAATAACTGTGGAAACCCATGCAAAGGAGAAGTTTTGAGAGTTCAGAACAAATATTTCCATATTAAGTGCTTTGTTTGCAAAGGTAAGTGTTTGTGACAGCTGTTCCTATGAGTAGGGCATTAGCACTGGGCATGTGACTTCATGGTCCTGGAAGCTTCACAAACATATTTTACAATCCAATCCATGCCTGAAAGGATTTACTGTAAACTCTATTACTGCTTACTGTAAGATTATAAACATCCTAAATCCTAAAAGTGGAATATGTTTTGAATGGATATAAACCCGTGAAGTTTGCCATAGAGTTGGGACCTGAAGAAGAACAAGTTGGGAGAACTGGTAGTGAAACATGATGCGGGGTTAGGAGACAATTAACATTTACAAAGAAACTCGGAGGTTATCCCTCTCCCAGCTTTCTAATGCGTGCCACGGGGTGGGCCATGGCCACATCTCTTCAGACTCTCTTGCGTTGGGCTGTGATGTTTGAATCCCAGTGTGAGCCTCTGTGCTTTTCCATTTTTTGAGGGGAACTACTTGATTTGCTCCAGGTTGGTGCCTGGTGATCTAATATTGACACATTGTGAATGGCAGAAGGATGGTCTAGGAAACAGGGAATTAACTGATATAACACCCCTCCTGTAGATACTTGGTTGAAAGATTATCTGGAAGTTGCAAAGATCTCATTTGTTTTGAACGTACAAATGAGTAAATGTTAACTGATGTTTACTGGACAACCTGTTTACTTCATTTTTAAGCAGTACTTCAAATGACATTTATTAATCCTTGTAGCACAGCCTAGAAACATGAGCATGGCTCTGGTCCCAGCTGTGTTAATGTCACTATTTCCATTTCTATTTAGAGGAAACTACCAGAAAGAAAACTGTTATTGTCAGCTACACTGATACTTTTATAAATTCGATGGGATTAAGTATATAGTATTCAATACCTGAGTCAATCTTTAATGAGCTGGATAGACAGGATTAAATGTTCAGCTCAATAATTGTGTTCTTTGCAAAATTACACAGCAAGAAGAGTAAGTATAGTGCACTATCCTAAATAGCAAAAATATTTTGGTCACCTATTCAGAACCAGAATGGTATTTAAAGCAGAACACAGCCTGTACATCTTTCAAATGCTTTTAAAGCCACCTGTTCTTATGGCAAATTTTATTATCAAATTAGTTTTTCAGACCTAACTCAGGAAGAGAGCAGCTAATTTGTTATTCAGGAGTCTTGTCTCCTGCATGAAGTCTCAGTAACATACTGGTATGTGCTCCATATATTTACCTTGCTGAAATCTAAGCCCCCTTTTATACAGATCTGCTATGAGAAAACACTGACAAGTCCTACGGAAGGAACAAGACACAATTATACATCCACGTTTTCATTTCATAGGGCATCTCCTTTCAGAGGTTGCCAGGTCACCTGCAAATGCAGCAAGCGGATTCTGAAACTATTTGCTGATCCCAAATTTAGGCAGTGCAGAGGCTCCGCCCCCCCCCCCCGCCCCCATGCAGAAGACGATGAATGTACTGTAGGAGCTGTGCTGCCCCTACCTGTCTGTAAGAGATAAGAAGGAATTTGTTCGCTTCAGGCAGATCTTGGATAAAATGAGAAAAAAATCACTATGTTAACAAGGAAGATGCAGGGTAGCATCTGTCAGCCACCCATCAGGCTCTCAGCTGGCACAGAAGATAGTGTCAGAGACGCCTGGTTAAACTGCTTCTTAGTGTCAGGGCTCTTGGAGTACTTATATTCCTCCTTACTAATCATTTTGCTAAGTGCTAAGTTTGCACACATGGTTGGTATTTTTTTTCCCCCTCATTATTTAAATGCCATAATTCCTTTTATCACTTTTCAAGGGTTTCCATCAATTCACTGGCATCCTTCTGGTGTCTGTTTTTGTTTTGTTTCTGGGGTTTATTTGTTACTTAAGCTTAAGTTGCTTTCTAGTGTGGATTTACCATGTTGTTACGTGAGAAGAGCTTAGGAACAGAACAGAGCAGTGAACATACATTTCACTAGCTAACATAAAGGGAAAAAAACATCAGGTTAGTCAAATGTGATTTGGGTTTTTAATCATGTGCTCAAATCAATGGATGAAAAAATATAGTTAATGTGTTAGGATTTAGCAAAAAAATGGTACTCAGTTCTCCTGGTCAGTTGACCACTTACCTCTTTTCAGCCTTGGAGGAGAGGTTTGTGCTACGACCCCTTTTCTGAACCCCTTTTCTTGTCGTGCTGCTGGAGTGTTGTGTATGGGCAGGGTGATGATCCTGGGAATATATTTACCTGACAGTTGACTCCTCCCTGTGGTGCATTTATTTTGATGGTACTCAGCGATGCAGTTTGCCCCCTCTCACCTCATCCGCCAAAGATAGCACCTTGAAAGAGGCTGTGTGTCCAGTGTCCAGTGCAGCTGCAGGACAGTCCTAGGACAGATAATCCCACGTGTGGGCTGGCTGCATTGCCCCACTAAGCTGCCTGCCTGCTTAGGTTGACTGCCTCTGTATTAAATCACCTCATAGCCTTCATCAGAAAACCTTAGATATTTGTAAAACTGCAGAAAATTATGTTCCTTGTCACAGTATTTACAGATCTACGATGATGGGGACCACAAACTGACAAAGAGCCCATGAAGAAGAATGACAAATGACCATGTCTTGAGAGGGTGTCTAGAGGTATTTGAGGTCTGTTTGAATGACTTGATCAGTGACAGATACTACACTGGAAGAAGTCACACTTATTTTTGAATATGTGTGAAACGTGAAACCGTTTCTTTGATAGTAGTGGATAAACTATGAGGTTTCAGGGGGGCAGAGACATTTAATTGTTTCTTTTTTTTTAGGGTAGAAAGGTAGTTTTGTATCTTGCCATACTGTCGTCTGATTATTCTTACAGGGACTGTGAGTTTCAGAATGGTAACACAAGTATGTAGGTGCCTTTTGTATTTAAATTAAATTATATAACCAAGGAAGGTTAGTATAAAGTCACTCATTCCCATTCAGTTGTTCTTACATTCCCCAGATAATGATTCTAAACAATTCTAAGAAAAATTTTAAAAATCGAACAATTCTTCTTATTATTCAAGATTGAGATACACATTCAGGTCAAAAATTTTAATAGCAATACTGTGAACATCTGCTATTTTTGCTCAGTATCAAAGTTTAATAGGACTTATGGAGGTAAATAGGCATTATAAATAAGGTTTATAGTCATATCTATTTGTATATATTATTTCTTATTAAGGTGCACATCTAATCTGTTAGTAAAAGGCTGTAGGGAACATGCCATCTAGCCTCACTTCAAATTTTTACTCAATCTTTACTTTAAAATATCTCCCATTTTAATCAGGTTTAATAAAAATGCAGTTATAGTAGAAGTAGATGCCTTTGAAATAATAAGGCAAACATTCATTAGACTTCAAGGGCTTTGGTTCCCATGTTTGCGACTTCTCGTATTATTTCTTACCACTGTAATGAAAGCACCAAGGAAAATGACAAAAGGCGATAAAATATTGATGACTCAGACTATCAAATTAAAACAAATTTTGTTGTCTAGTTCATTCTGAGGGTGTCTGTCAGGTCAGGACTGCTTCTCATACAGGGTATGGTATTAGGCAAATACTCACTTGGAGCTTGATTACAACAGCGTAATTTAGTGAGGCAGTAGAGACACAGACTAATGTAGAATTGTAGATAGGAGAGATGTAGGTGCTGCAATTATATTATCCTGCGTAGCCTCTTTGATCTTTATGAAAGATAGAAATTACCTTGTTTTAGGAGTGTTTGTCAAGTATTTCTTTTTCTGTGATGTGATAGCATCCTGGCATTTCCGAAGTCGCAGTAACCTATATCAAATACAGTATTTAGGAAATATTGAAAGCATAAATCAAGGCCCAATGTTTCTAGGGGGTCTGTATAATTTAATTACTATAGCTTTATATAAAATCAGAAAGTACGCTTTACAGTATTTTATATAGTCACTCTAGCAGACCAAATAACGGACAATTCATAGTGCATTTGCAAATCTATTTGCATGCAAAAATCCTGCAGCCTCCACCCTAGTTAAATGGGAAAATCCATGCAATCCTGCAAAAAGCTGTTCTTTGTACAAGATTACTCATGTGTGAGAAGAACCGTAAGTCATATCTTTGTCCTTTACTGGTTTGGTCTTGATGAAATGAAGTAAGCTTGCAGTCCGAGCCACAGATGTAGAAACATGACCATTGTGCTTTATCAGCTTCACTATGTATAGGTCTGTCTTGTTTTACCCCTAATCAAAATTCTCTGGATTGCTCTCTTGCTATGGATGCAGCACATGCAGTCTTCCATGCTGTCACGGCTAGCAGTTTCACGTATACTTTTTCCCCCCATGAATTTTCATCTATTTGTTTAATTAACCTGTTAGAACATATCACATCTTCAGCTTAGAGTTGGGTATGTGGTTCTGTGGGTCAATGTTTGATTCTTGTGGCACTACAGTTTCCTGGGAGTTGTGAAAAAGCCCTGGGCTGGATATATCACTTCTATATACAACGCAACCCGGAGTTATATCATTTATTGTGAAGCCATATTAATGGGAAGGGCTAAGACAGAATATTCGGTGAAAAGGTTAAAAACTTGGTAATAGGAGTGATTTGTTTGTTGGATCAAATGCATCTGCTAGGATATAAATATGTTAAAAGCTACGCTGAGTAGTCTGAGAGACTCGTGTTTGAACATAGCTATGGGGTTTCACGTTTCAGAATGGGAGTCATTTACGGGAAGCTCGCTAGTAAGATTTCTGAGTCCCAACTTTTGGCCAAGCAGTAGCCGTTGATGGCCTGTGTGGTATCTTAGGCATTGGGGATGAGCATAGGGGCTCTCGTTCATCAGGCGCTCTCAGCAACGTACCCATCGCTTCCCAAGTCCCTCAGGAATTTGCAATCCCAGATCATATTAACTCAATATAATAGGAAAAACTATGCTTCCGACGCAGTGCTCACAGAGTCTAGCTTGGACAGTATGGTAGGTTTGGGGCTGACTTACCAATGTCGCGTTAGCTTAATATTTTATTTCACTGAAATAATGATGATAATAATAATAATCACTTTTGCCTGTGCAAAAGTAATTTAATGCAGTGGCCAATGGTTCTGTGTTGTGGTTTTGAGATTTTTAAATGTAAACTTTAAAAATAATTAATCACTAACTTTCTAAAAGCCACTGAATAATTAAAGCATGAAAAAAATTTTGGTCAGTGAACTCTCACAATCACAAAGTAATTGTTAATTTTTCTTTTATTTTAATCACATTATTGTTGTAACCTTTGTTTGTATTCATAAAGAACTTTCCGCAGCGCCTCATTTCTTGCTCATGTACCAATCACATCAGCACTTTAGCAAAAGCTTCATTTCATGGCATATATTTCATCCAGAGTCCAATGAATTTTTTTTAAGAGTATCTTCTATGAATTTACATAGTATTAGGAAAGTGTGGTGAAAGGTACAGGGGAGGAATCATGGTTACGAGTACTGGTAAAGGAGTATCTTCCTAACATTTCAATAAAGGTTAGCTAACTATCCACCACAGAAAGACAAGCTTCTGTTATTTCTGGTTTCCAACTTGGTTTATTTCATTTAAAGACACAAAGTTTCTGGGGTTTAGATTTTTAGGGCATAGTAAAGCTGTACATGCTTACTCTTGTCTTTATACCCAGGATATTACATAATACCCCTGCTTTATTTTCTTACTAATTATATTTTTCTTCAATCTTTTCATTGCCTTGCTTTTCTCCTTATTGACATCCTTCTAGTCCAAAGACTGAGAAGTGATACTAGAAAGTTAAGTGCTCATTAAAAACATGGATAGGATTTTCAAAGAAGTAATTGCTGAAATTTCTGGGGGATGATCCAAACTGCAGATACAGCCATGTGCAGAAGATGTTTGCATTGCAGGGGGCTTGTTCCTAACTGGGAAGAGAGAGGTACCTGGGAGAGGTGCTTAGCCATGCTGGGAATGGTGAGGTAGATTTAGACAAAGACACCAAACAAATGGAGAGTAGTAAAACTCATCCTGGTTGAAATCCAAGTAGAACGGGGACAAACTGAATGCATTTAAAAATTATGCCTGATGTTCATTAAATAAAGTTTTGGATGGTAACATAAGCTTTGCAGGCAGTAAAGATACTATTCATATAAAGAAGTTTTGAGCATACATAATTTCAGCCCACATTATCTAATGTCATGCCTGTGAAGAGCCTGTAATTCTTTTGAATTACTCAAGTTCTCTTCTTAGGGTAAAGTTTTTCTCCACGCAAAAAATGTCAGTGTAAGGATGCCTTTATGCAGGGGGACTTTCTGTCTGTGTCATGCTCTTTCACATGGGGATACAGCAGGGATACAGCCAGCACACTGGAGTAGTTACTGGGCGTTTCAGTGCCCTAAGGTGATGTGAATCCTGCACGGAGACCCAGAGAGAGTTGTTGCATAAAATTCATCACTGCCACAGTGGTGTTATTCCACCTCCCGCTTTCTGCGACTCATTAACACAAGACCATCTGCCATATCTGTGCATAGTCAGAGCAAGCATTTAATTTGCAAACCTGTAACTGGCACCCAAAGCATCATTATGAAAAATCAGAAAATATTTAATGTTGTTGCTTTACACGTTTTTTTTAAAAAAAAAAAAGCAAACTGTTTTAATTAGTCTGGCAAATGACAGCAGTATTTTATCATAAACACTTAAGATGCTCTTAGGTTGAAAATGGATTAAAGCACATTACTCTGTTTCTTAAATCTCTTTAGCATGCTTGTAAATTTTAAATAAGAAGATTGATTCCTTAAAATAATAAATCAATATAAACCAGACAACTTTTCCAGTTTTCCTGGGCGTTGTTTTGGTAGCTTGGAACGGCCACGTACATAGTGCTGTGAGGATCTCTCTCGCCCTTAACACTATAGGAGAGCTTTTATAGGGCAGTAACACTGTCTTTAAGCTACTGGGAAATTCTGCTTTCCAGAAGGGAAATGGAAACAGGAAATGCACTTTCTAATGCAAAAATTACTAGATGTGTAGTTCCCATAACTTATAGGAGTTAAGTTACATCGTGCCCAGGAAACCCCCCAAACTCTTCTTCATTTTAATTAGTACACTTGAGTCGTTAATGTTTTGTCAGTCTCATAAGAACATTCTGAATTTCTGAGGGTTTTCCTGCACTGAAGTGTGTACTCCACAAATTAATTTATGGGTATCATGGCCAGTCTAGCCTGAAAGCTTGTGTAGATGTGCTGTACGCTGTATCCTTTATAGCTTTATCAATGCTACACATGCATGGTGAAGTGTTGTAAGATGGATAAGATATCGCCCACAGTTCTTTGTATCTTACCTGCTCCAGAAAGTTGGTCTGGTTTTCCTCTGGCAGAACTGTCTGCCTTCCTGCAGTTCCTGGTTGGGAGCTGGGGAAGGGGCCAGCAGGTCTGTCGCAGACTTTCCTGGTGCTGCATACTCCTATTTTTGTTTACCCCAGACTGTAACAAAATGAGGTGGGATTCCAGTCCTTGAGAGTATAGCTGGTATTTAAGATATTATCGCTAAAATGCTGCCAGTGACTGACAGGCTTGAGTATTCTTGATTTCACAGACATCTGCTTGGAAAGACTTAGATATAATCACTCCTGCCTAGGAAGAGTGATCGGATTATATACCATCGCAAGGTTCCTTCTGTCTTGCTGCTGCCTCACCTATAGACAGAAGTTTCAGGTGTGAATTGTCCAAGAGAGCAAGTGAGATGATATTCCTGTGTAGACTTTGCATGGCCAGCAAACTTCCAGCTGGGGAAGACTTCCCCAAAACCTTGGTGAAAAGCTTACCTGGACTCATCCGCACCAGAGCACGCAACAGAAAGAGTATCACGGTAACAGTTATCTTCTAGAAACGGGCTTAGACTGCTTCAAATTAGTTGCAGGTCAGTTTGAAGTTAAGTCAAAGCTGTAGCGGTGGAAGTTTGCCAGGTGGTTGCTATTGCTTCTCATAGGCATAGTGGCTAGGAGAAATGTTCCAGATATAATCATGGGCTTTTGGAGAATGGGCTCCTAGACTGCATCAAAGGTGTATGAAGACATGCAGTTTAGCTGCCAAAAGAGAATTATGTCAACAACATACTACGTGTCATTCCTGGGATCTTAGTCAGCCACCAGTGACCATCTCGGAGATGGAGGAAAATACTAGGAATGGACATAAAGCTGCAGTACTGAAGAAGGAAACTTTTATTTAGCTCTGAGCAAGCAGAGATCTTTTTCTTGTTTTCTCTGTAACAATGTTATGAAAGGATCTTTGGTCCTTCTTTTATTTTCAGTGTCTCTGCCTCTCTCTCCTGTGTTGGATTCATGCCTGGTTGCTTAACATCAGGCAACAAATGGGAGAAAAAAAAAATAGACTTCATACATGCAGTTGCAGGTTGATAAGCAAAATGCTTGATTGTCTGGCAGGCTGAAAGCAAAACAGCACTGTTTGGATGACAAGAAGACCGGTGCATTTTACTGTTGCAATCTGCTGTAGCGTACAGCAGCACAGCGAGTGTAGCATCCTCCGAGCCTTTCAGTACACAGCTGATTTTCAGGCCCAGCACACAGCCAAAAAAATTAATCTACTTTCAGTAGGCTCATTTGCCAGCAAGGAAAATAGAGATACACTTTATATTCGTACAGTGCAAATGGAATACTGAAGGCATACAGTAGCGGGCTAGCAGCATGCTTAAAGTGCATTAATTAATTGCTATTGCTGCTATTTATTTTTATAGGCTGTAGGCAATAAAGAATTATGGAGTTAGATTGACTGTGAAATCACACAGCGTAAATGACAGTGCTCCAGGTGCTGTTACAGACACAGAGCTGGGGAAAAAAGTAGCCTGTTTCTAAGCAAGTAGAGGAACCCCTCAGATCTATATGAGGTATTTTGGTGTCAGGTAACTGCAAACCATCTTAATGAGTGGAATTGCTGAGTTGTCAGAGAAGCCATCCTGAGGTACCCTCCTCAGAAATGGTGTGGATATCTTCCGCTTCAAGTCCCACAGCATGTCCAGGTACTGGCTTGCTGCCAAATACCATAAGAGGAGATAAACACTTATTTATTCACTACTTAAAAATTACTCCTACGGCTCATAACTGCTCAGGATAGGGCATTGCCTTGGTATGCGGGGTAATACCAAGACAAGCAGCCGAGTTACTCAGTATTAGTCTCTTCATTATCATAAGTGCTATGTTTGCAGTACTTTTCTTGTTTCACTAAGATGAACATCAGTAATGGTTGGAAACTGTTTCTAGGTTTTAAATAACCCTACCTCCAGATACTCATTTTGGATGACAAGTGTTGGGTAGGAGTGGATCTGTGACATAACGCTGATTTCCTATCCTAGGAGAGTAGGATCTGGTAGTTGCCTTCAAACATGCTCCTTAGACGTTCTCCAGCTTTCCTTTCCCTGATTTCTTGTCTCTGCAGGTGTGCAGGGTCATCTCAGCTGGGCAGTGTCTCTGTCCACGTAAGTAGCAGGCAAGGGTCACAGCGTCTTGCCTGAGGGATGGCTAATGGGTCTGTTTTCAGAGCTACTCTTTTCAGCTTTAGATTGGGACTATTTTAATATCCAAGCCAGTATTTAACTGGAATCCCTGTGTTCTCCTCTGGTCAGCTGGGTGTAGAGTTAAATCATATCAGATGGTTCAAAGACTGCTGGAGCACATGAGGGTTTGTGACTTGAGTGGTGGCTGGTGGAGCATAGCTGGTGGTGGAGTGATGTGTGAAGAGCAGGGGAGGAGTATTTGGTTTGTGGAAAAGCTGTGACTTCCCCCATCCTGCAGAGTCAGTGGGTAAGAGGAAGAGTATAACCATGAAGACTCCCTCCTGTGCTTCAGATTCACTTATGAGCTAGATTTGTCTTCATTCATGAACAAATATAAAGACTTCGCAGAGCGTAGCACCTCTGTGAACTGTCAGGTTATATAAAACTGTTCAGGTATTTGTTATATTGTAATTTTTGCTAAGTACTGATTTTATAGAGGATGCTTAATTAAGCAGAAGCATTAAACAGAACTGTGGTTTTGAATGTTTATATTTTATGGATGGTATTGGGTGTAAGGTACCCAAACCCTAAGAAATTTACAAAGAAAAAAATTTTTTTTCTAATTTCATCCAAGCTTGTCTCACATTTGATGCTTTTTATGGTTCTATGATCTCTCTCTCATTATCCTTTAAAAGATAGTCTCTTTAGGCTAATATTTTAACCATATCTCATAATCCCTCTTTAATATTGCTCAGACTTCATTCCAGAGCTATAGAGATCTGAGGCCTTTTTTTCCATCTTTTTTCATTCTTACTGGGATGCTGTTCTACAGCCTCTTTCCTGTGATGGTTAGAAACATTTCTATGAATTTGCAGCCTCCATTTATTCATGGCCAGGGTTTCCTCACTTGTTCTTGTGACAACATTCTCATTGTATTTAAATAGCTCTTCATCTTTTCTTTAACTCGCTCTGTTTAAACCTCTAATGTACGTTGAGATATTAGTTGTTTCCTAAGGTTGGGGTTTTTTGTTAGGCTAAGCAAGCCAAGTTCTCCTTGTTTCTTAAAATAGGCTTTCATTCTGTAGGTCATCCTGATAGCCATGCTCTGCTGTGAATCAATCTTTTGTGGAAATAACTGAGCAAGTTACACCCTGTGCACTAGATGAGGGCTCACAAGGTTTACCATCTTTAGTACTAGCTAGCTCTGTGGGACCTGCTTGGCCCAGTGCATCCTTTCTTGTTACTTCAAAACATTAATGACTTGTAGTTGTCCTGTAATTGCCGATGTTTGCAAGTCTGTCTTTCCTTCTGCCACTCAGAAGGCAATTTTTTTTGTTGCTCCTGTTTGAATGGAAGACATTTCACCTTGTGCATTTAAAGTAAATCCCTTCTCCATGTCTCAAGGTATCCAGCTCCCCTTCTATCCGGATCCCCCTCTGCACTGGTAGTGCCTATGGGCTTTGGGTCATTAGCGCACTTCATTGCCATGAGTCTGCTTTGTTGTAGCAAGAACATTATTCCTATTGGCATTTCCCTTAGTCATTAATCAGCTGTACTAATAGCCCTCCTTGGGGCTGTGCTTTCCCCTTCTTCACAAACCGCTGTCATCTCCCCTTTGGCCAATTACATAATTACAATCTTATCCTGTTAACTTTTTCTATCCTATCTATTGCTCTAGAGCTACAGGTAGGTGAGATTTACAGCACTTTGTTTATCTAGAACGTCATGTATCTTGAAATAGCTCTTTGCAGGAATGAAATCATTGACTCTGTATTGTGGAGCAAGTATGTTGGTAAGTTGTTTTTCCTTCTCATGGTCCACTTCATTTCTTGCATTTCTTGTATGAATGTCACCGTAGCGTGGTGTGTAATGAAAGCCACTAGAAGAACCCGTTACTTTGGCATGCAGTTCACTTGCAGTGTACCTCCTTTGACTGTCAAGCTGTTAATATTAATTGGAAAGTACAGTAACGGGTATTAGAACAACTTAAGTAGAAAACAATTCTTAATCTTCATTCTGCTGTTCAAATGAACATGGAGCAATTTGTGTTCCTCCTTACTGAATTCAGCCACTCTTTGCATACAGGGAGGCTGAAGTGATGGCGATGCAGAAAGGGGCCTGATTAGAGGACGCCAAGCTCAGCTTTTATTTTGAAGTCCAAATATCTTGTTTTCTGTCTCTCTTTGGGTGAACAGTTTCACTGCAGGGTTTCCTGAGAAGCCAGGATTAAGTGCATTAGTGCAAACTGTTTTGGAGTAATACACAACAAGCCATAGTAATTGTAACCTTGGTGACAGCAGAGAGAGGCAAATACCTTCAGGGTGAGACAGAGTGTCATCAAATGCCAGTGGCAGGGCTGTCGCCAACCCCACCTGCCCCGAACCTCGCACTGGGACCAGTAATACTTGTAAAAACATATAGATTTGCTTGTGCTTACTGCTTGTGCTTACCTGTGCTTAGCAGGTGAGTAGTGGCAAGAGTGCACGACAGAGCAGCAGCAGATAATTTGTGGGTACACTATCAACTCCTCATCTTCCTCTTGTTATGGAAGCCCAGCTTCAAGTCCGTCTTGGATGGCACAGACCAAAATGCATAGGTCGGTGCCTGCCCTGTAGCTCAAAGCGATTCTTGGTGGCTTTGTTCAGGTGCACTGCAGTAAGATGTGCCACTACTGGCATAAAGAAATATTCTATAGGGACATAACCCCTCCCTGCTCACTTCAGAAACCCAGTTATGTCCTGTAAATTTTTTCTCTTATGATCCACTCTGCAAGTTTAAACACTGTATGATACAATTTAGAACTGCTCTAGTGCATCATTAGTATCAGCTCAGCATGCTGTTCAGCGTCATCTTAAATCCGTAGTTGATTTGTGCTTCTGTCACACCAGTATGTACCTAGGTGAAATATATAGACTGAAAGAAACTCATAATATTCAGCAAGTCATGCCATATTTTTGAAAAGTCTGTTCAAAAAGCATGTCCTTAGTAAAAATTAGAGCAAGGGTGAGGAAGAAAAATGTTAAAGCGAATGTGTTAAGCCTGTGAGATAAAGCACATGAACAATATGTTGCAAGCTCAATCATCTAATCCATAGTTGTTGTCCATGACAAATGCAATATAATTGGAAATATTTTTACTTAGAAGAAAGGTTAATTAACCCATGGTTCTTCAGTTCTTGGTCATACACTAATACAGTTTAAGCATGATTGTTGCTTTCTGTCACTTAGTGGTTGGGGCCATCTCCAGGGAGAAAGATCAGGATTTAAACGCCCACTCAGGGTTTAAAGAGGGCCTTGAGCCCTTGGCCTCCTGTGCTGCAGTCTCTAACTACTAAGAAAGATGATTAAAAAAGGGCGGGTGATTGGATGTGGTTCTGAATGAATGTTCAGGATCCTATGCTTTCCTGGGGTTTCTGTGCTGTGAGTATGTGTTATTTTGTGCCTTGAGCATGCCTGCTGGACTCATTTCTCATAGTTTAGATGCAAGATGACTGATTCCGGCATTGCATACAGGCTTTGGTGCGAGCTGGGAGGCTTTATGTTTAAAAACCAAAGTGCCTGTGGACTCTCAGGTACCTAAGCAGAAATCTCAGTCTTGAACTTTAAACATTTAGATATCTCTGCTATTTTGGGACCAAGGCACTGAGCAGCTCTGCAGTGATTTGTACATGCAACCCAAATTTGATAAGCAACATTCTCCCTCTTCTGTGTGCTGCATGCGAGTAGTGACACTGCTGTGGCTGTTCAGCCTTGTTTGACTGTAAGCACTGTTTGCTGCTGAAAGCGCTTCCCTACATGCATGTCCCCAGGAGCAGAAGTACGTAGTAACAAGTGTGGTGCTGTCACTTAGAGTAAAGTAGGAGCCAGCAGAGCAGCAGAATCACCATTTTGAATTCCAGTTCTCCTTATAGATCAACTGAAGTCTGTTTGCAAAGATCCTGATCAATATGGATGAGGATCATCTTCTATATCTGTCTACTTCTCTATGACTTCAGCCAGACTGTTGTATCTCTCCTTTCCCATCTTATATGTTCTCAAAATGCCAGCCTAGCTCCATCCCTGGTGCAATGGAGAAAGCCCCTGAAAAGTCTCACAAGCCTTTGGTTAATCAACTTTAACCCTTTCCTACAGATTTAGCTTAAAAAATATAAATTGACAGATAGGATTAAAAACTCTACTTTCGCCAGGAGCAGATGGTCCTGGAGATCCCTCTAATTCATGTTTGGCGAGTGATGTTTATCAGGTGAACATAAGATCTGATTTAAAAAAAGGATCTTGTAAACTTGTGGAAGTTTACAGCAGTTGCCATGCACATCAGACCCCGTGTTTAGAGGGAGCAGTATTTTAACCACTTTTGTGTCCAGGAGGAATATCAGACAATTGTAATCTGTCAGAGACATTTCTTTGTAACATTGGTACTTCAGATTTTGAAGGTTTATATCCTGTATGCATTTCCTTTAACCTATTAAATATGTTGGGTGTTGTATATGCTAGCCCTGAACTCAGCTCCTAAACACTTAACTCTACTAGCAGCCGCTGCACGGAGGTTAATATTTTCACATGGAATAAATCCAAACTATTAGTGTACAGAATACATCACTGATGTAATTTACTATAAAAGTAGTGTTTTTCAGATGCACAACTGTTCTGTGATCATAAGCCCATATATTGAAGTGCTTAAATACTCCACTAGGAACAATACTGATCGCAGGTGAAAAATCAAAATTGTCTTAGAGAGCGAGCTTTGCTTTTCCAGCCTTCTGAGTCTGCCTTTTCTCTTCCTGCAGCTTGTGGATGTGACCTGGCTCAAGGAGGATTTTTTGTGAGACAGGGAGACTACATCTGTACTTTGGACTACCAGAGACTCTATGGCACACGGTGCTTCAGTTGTGATGAATTCATTGAGGGAGAAGTGGTCTCAGCACTGGGCAAAACCTATCACCCAGACTGTTTTGTGTGTGCTGTCTGCAGGTATGTTTTCTACATGAAGTTGTGTTTCATTTAAAAACTAGATTTTGAAAGACCAATGCCAGGCATTCAAACTTATAGCCTATAGATAGGGAAAAAAAAAAAAAAAGTTCTGTTTTCTGTTATCTACTCCTTAAGAAGTAGCAAAATTATAAAAACCCAAAAAACCGCAAATTCTGAGTGCCTCTTTTTTTTTTTTTTCCCAAATGCTTTTTCTGTTTTATGGTATCTTATGTGTGAGGTTTTCAAAGTACTTGAGAAACTGCCACTGCCTCTACTGTCAGACCTTTTGCCCTGAACGTTGCTTTATTTCTCCAGTGTCTGCTATTTTGTCTTTTGTTGACTGAAGTTGCAAAGGATTCTGATGCCAGTGGCGGAGTCTTTGGCGAGCCGAGTGGATACCATATTAATAGATTTAAACTGAAATTTCACAGTGTTGCTTCCCAGAATTTCCAATAGTCATTTAAAATAGGACAGAAAGGTCCTGGACTCACAAACACTTATGTACATGTTGAATTTCACCGAGGATCTCCAGCAGCCGTGGAGGTGACAAGTGACACAGCACACAAGATTTTCCCCTGCTACAGCCCAGTGCAGTTGAGTGGGATCATTTCCCACACGGGTATGTGCGACGTTGCGACGCAGTGTTGGTGGGGATGTTTGCAGACTCTGCAGTACAAGCGATTGATGTCCATTTGACCTGCATCTTAAGCCTCTTCTGTGGAAACAGCACAAACAAATCTGTTGACAACTTCAGGAAGAAGCTTTAAGTCTACCAAACCTTCAGGAAATGCACTGTTATAGCAGTTTGGAGCAAATGGAAATGCTGTAATAATTTCTCTGGCTAAACTTGAGCCTTTAGCAGTATAAGAAAAGTAACCCCACGTTCAAAGGGAAAGCACAACGAGGCACTGATGCACCACATTGTAGATGCTATATGTGGTGGTGCCACATTGAGGTGACTGTGCAGTCCAAAACCAGCATGTTCGTGTCGCTGTGGCCGTCTGCCAGCCAGATCTGCCCAGCTCGTAGGGCTGCCGAGCTCAAACGTCCTCCTGTGCTGATGCAGAAGCAGGACTTCAAATTCCAGAACAGCCGTGGTTCATGGCAGGATCTCAATTTAATATATCAGTTGCAGGAATAATTAAACAGCCATGTTAAGGGGAAGACTCTGAGGCTGACAAGCCTTTATTATATCAAATTCTGTCTGTTCAAGTTTTGCTATGTTTAATAGGAGATTTTTTTTCTTTTGGATACTTTAAACAAACATGAAGAGTAAAGATAACAAAAAAGCCTAAAATATTCTCTTTTTTTTTTTTTTTTTTTTTTTTTTTAAATAGGAGGAAAAATGATTTAATTGGGTAATTGTGAATCTCATGAGTTAACTGCTGGCTGCACATGGTCTTGGCCTGCAGCCTGTCAGTATTACAGCTCTTCTACAGATGAGCACAGCTCATTCTTGGTACCTTTCTTCTTAGCACTAGTACCTTCTGTAAAGTGAGGTACTTCTTCATTTAAGAGCAAAAGAAAAACTGATTGATTTCATTTTCCTGCTAAATGTCCTTGTATCCTCAGCCACACCATTAGGGTTTAGCATTTGGGCATAAATTATTTACCTGTGTGTTACTGTACTTAGCAGCTTGGTACCTAATTTAGGTTTCAGTCAGGCTGTTGGATATACTAACCTCCTGCTGTATTTGGTCAGTCCTTCAGCTGATAGTTTGGAGCTTGGTGGTACAATTTGTCTTGTCTCCCTGGAAATTTGGAATAATTTTCTGTATGACTAAACTATTTATTCTTAAGTACCTAACAATTCAGGTGAGCTGAATTGCAGTACAGTGAAAATACTCACTAGAACATGCTACAAATATCATGTGTATTGAAGATATGCTAAAGCTTTTAAAAGTGAAGTTCCTGATGCAACAGTATTTCATATAAAAAAAAAAAAAAATCAGAGATGTTCCCTAACCTTCTGTATAACTAGTTAGTTAGATTAAAAGCTATTTCACTGATGAAGTTTCTAATTGCTGCTATCTAAAACTTCAATAGGAAGACCCGGATCTGCTTCCGTTGCTTTCCTTAGAAGGACACATAAATTCATGTTGTCTTCATCAGAGCCAACTAATGCCCTGCTGACTAGCAGGATTCAATTAGTGTCTCCCAGGGGGGTTGTAACACTGACTTGTGGTGCAGAGCAACAGAAGAATCCTATCATCTGTTTATAGTAAAAAAACTGGACCAGGTCCTCAACTGCTTTAAATCCTCATTGCTTCAATTACCCCAGTCTTTGCAAGCCAGCCATAATTTATATTTTTTATGGGAAAGAGTGTCCTAGCTAAACATAATCTCATTTATTTTATTGAGTGATATCCTCAGTAAAATTAAGATGGGGAGACTGTAAATACATGTGGTTTAAACAGAAAAAGAACTTTTTTTTATTTGTTTTAAAAAAAATATAATTAAAAGGCAAAAAAATATAGCCATTTGATTTGAGGTACAGGATTGTAAAGTACTCTACCTTGGCATTTTCTTTGGTGGGAAGAGTCAAGAGTACCATTTGTGTCCTCATTTCTTACAGATGGGCAGAAAGTTTAAATAATGAGCCAAAAGCGTGCCATCTGAGGCGGTTGGCTAATCACGCAAACTGCATCTGACATTGCCTTTTACAGCTGGACTTTAATGTGGGTGCTCTGTTAGAAATCTGATTTCCAGAACGGTGTGAACTTGAGAGGTGGTGACAACCTGACAGTGGGGCTGATCCTGCTCTAATGGAAACCAAGGAAGGCTCTTACCAACTTCAGCAGGAAAACATTGGCAGGAGAAGGCAGTTTGCACTCATGACACGGGTCTCCAGAGTGGTGCAGGATCGTTAAGTGCTTTAAACAAGCACTTTCATAACATGTATTTCTGTAGCTCTGAAGTAACGCTTTTAAATGATTCCTGCATTGAATAGTAAACCAGTCACAGTAGCAACTCCTGTTTTTTTCTTATTTTCAGAGAAGATAAGATTTGAATAGAAACTGGTGGGAAGTGTATATTGCTTCAGATGGTAAAATCAGTGAGAAAATCTAATGTGCATACAGCTAGCTGGAGCAGTGGGAAAAAGCCAGTAACACAAGCCCAGTCATTTTCTGGAGCTCCTGATATTACTACTTTTGAATGCCACGTTGCCCAGTGTCACAGAAAAGAACTGTGTTCCCTGGTGCCCTCTGCACTGTGTTCATAAGCTGCTGCCCTCCTCTGTGAAAAAGCTTGTGTGTCAGAAACCCAGCTCATCCCTGGGCATCCCTTGGGACTCAGATGCTATTGCCCAGGGCTGCCACAGGTCAAAGTGTGGAAAAAAAAATGAATTAGCATTCAGAGAAAAACTATTAAAAGTACAGTATAATGTATCATCTTATGTGATTGTTTCTCTATATCTTGCATTGACCAGTTGGCTCCCAAACAAATTCAGGTTTTAATTGCATGTTTGCTCTGCTGGCGTAAAGATTGAGGGTTTGGCCCCTTCTTCTTCCAGCGCTGTTTATAGCCCAGTGAAACGTTTTTCTGCTGTTGTGTTTCATGATGATAATGCCTAAAACTAGGAATGAGTAGAAGAATAACAACACAGATTGAAAAATGTTGCAGATTAACTGCTTACTCTGAATTCCCGGGAAGTGGGTGAGCAATCTTATTCTTAGAGCTTCATTAATTGGAAGGGGCTGTGTCCTCCAGAGGGCTGCCAAAGACATTTCCTCCAAAAGGTTCACGTGTTTGTAAAAGTGAAATAGAAAGAGGGAGAAAATTAAGGCTATCTGTATCAATAGAAGCTGAGTTTTGTTAAAATTATGTACACAGCTTTTATATGGGTGTCAGAGACAGGACTGTACGGCTTCCAGGTGTATCTTATGCAGGATGGGAAAGGGCAGGAAATGGAGTCTTTCAAAAGCAATGGGTGATCATACCTGGGGTAATACTTTTGAAAATGGAATTTTCAGGAGAAATCTTAGTATGATAATAAGCTATATAAATCTATTAATACATCTGTGCAGACCATACATACGTAAGATGTATAGTCTGCATAAGGTTGTACTATACATAAACTCTATATTTGATTTCAATGTTACTGACATGCTGTGTGTGCGTAGGGTATCAAAAATCTGGGTTTTGGTTTTAAGTGTTAATGTAATTGGTAAAGTTGGGGGTGTTGTTTATTCACCCACTTGGAGGAATGTATACAATAGTTATCCCTTTAATTTCAGTATTCTTTTAATTAAAGGTTGGAAAAATATAGCTTTTTGTGACACGTAAATGATGAGGAGGGAAGGACAATTTGACTCTTACTTAGCTGGGAGGATAATTAGCATGCATGTTCCAGGTTAACAACCAAAGAGGTACATGTTTGCTATACAGAATTTGGATATCCGAGTTGAGTATTTTGTCTGAATCTAGGAAGCTTTGTCTTGAAACAGCATATTGACAGAAGTTGAATATGTGCCATGCAGAGGTGAATAATGTGTGGAGGGGCAAAAAGCAGTTATGTGTTCTTCAAGGGGTTTTGTGCCAAATCCCTTGGCACAAAAAGGGCACAAACTTCTCTCAATCCATTTGTATTTCTGTTATCTTCAAGAAGGTAATTCACTGTGGCCAGGCAGTTGAATATAAAAATTCAGAAAACTGAAAACTCTTTTTTTTTTTTTTTTTTTTTAACAAAGGGTTTTATAGTCCTACATACAACACTGCTATTTCTAGAAAGAAACTGAGGGCTTTTGTGTATGTATATCTTAAAAAATTAAGACAATACTGAAAATTAGAAGTTAAAATTTGGTTTGTTCTGGAACGTAGCAATTGTGTCAGACTTATTGAATATGCTAAACCTTTTTAATTGCTCATTTTTTTAGTGCTGCTGAATTTTGAAAGAGTTTGGTTCCCACTTAAGCAGTACTGGGTACTTCTTAAAGCATCTTATTATGCAGGCTTCTTCATCTGGATGTTGAGTCCAAAGTTTTGAAATCAGACTGAGGGTTCTTCTTGGCATTTTGATTCTAAAACAAATATATTTATCAATTTATGGTGCTTACTGAACAAAGGAGTCTTGCTGTCTGCTCTTCAGGTTTACGCATGGAGCATACCTATTGCCCTAGAGTCATGTAAGATGGAAGGGACCTGTGAAGGTCCTGTGGTCCTGTCCCTGGCTCAAGGCAAGTCCAGTTTGAGCAGGCTGCTAAGGGCGTTGTCCTGTCACATTTTAAATATCTCCGAGGATGGAGATCCCACAGACTCTCTGGACAGCTTGTTCCAGCATTTGAGCATGCTCGTGGTAGGTTTTTTTCTCCTTATAGTGAGTCGGCATTTCCCGTGTTCCAGCTTATGTCTGCTGCTTCTTGTCCTTTCAGTTTATACCTCTGGCAAGAGCCTGGCTCCAACTTCATATACACATCATCAGGTAGTTTTAGACAGCAATAAGATCTCCCCTGAGCATTTTAAGGCTGAACAAGTCCATCTCCTTCAGCCCCTGCTCTTGCGTCCTGTGCTCCAGCTCTGGACCTAGCCACCTCCACTGGTCTCCCTCCAGTAAATCTTGTCCTGAGGAGCCCAAAATGGTACACACTGCTCCAGATGCAATCTCGCAAATGATGAACAGAGGGAAAGATCACTTCCCTGGACCTGCTTACTACATTAATGCAGCCCAGTATGCGGTTGGCCTTCTTTGCCGCAGGGACGCTCTGCTGACTCATGTTCAACTTGGTGTCCACCAGGACCCCACGTCTTTTTATGCTTTCCAGCTGATTGACCATTGAGTTGTACTAGTGCTTGGGGTTATTCCTCCCTGGGTGCAGGACTTGGCATTTGCCCTTGTTGATATTGTGAAGGCAGTAGATAGCAAGTAATGTCCACTTTGTCTCATCAGGGTTAACACCCTGGATCAAATTTGTCCCTATGGAGCAACCTTGAGGGATGTGATAGTACCAGCTACAAATTAGAGCAGAATTTGATCCTGTAAGTCCTTAGGTTGCAGTCTGACATTACACCTGACCCAGTCTAACTGCAGTCTGCTACTGAAATGAATAGCTTTGCTCTCCCCACAACCCTGACCATATGCTTCTGTTAATTTTCTTATATGAAATTTAGTTGACTGTTCAGCCACAGAGTCAGATCAGCAATTTGAAGAACAGAAGGCCATCCGTCTGCTCTGAAAAAAATTGACTATTTTCTTTTGGCCCAGAAAGCTTGAATGACTTGCCCACAGCTGCATAGGTTGAGGCATGGTGCAGAGAAGGACAAGACCAGGACCAGACCTTTCAGTGTCAGCACACAGTTACCCTGGATTAGGCTGATGGTGGTTTGATGTTTTACAATATAATTTTGTTGATGAGCTCCAGTCATTTGTGAGTTTACAAATATATTGTAGGCAGGTGGATAAAACAAAATTCATTGGGAAATGAATCATAGAAGATGTATTAAAATCCTACAAGTCATTTCAGAGAGCTGCTTTAAAGATGCTCTTAATTCTCATTTTAAAAATAGATTACCCAACTGTGAAAATCACACTGAATATTTTTAAAAGGATAAGTAGCTAATTAAAACCCATACCTAGCAATGTTCAGTGGGTGACTGGTGGTGAGATGTCATTGTATTCGAAGGCAGATACACTGCTTTTAATCTACAATGCTATATATAGTCCTGTGCACGAGTTAAAGAGCTCAGAAACTGAAACCTTGTTAATTGACTGTTACCACCTTCTGTTGTGCCTTCACTCATACCAGCGTCGAAATCCTCGAGCAGGGCTACTTGTGAAAGGGAGAGGTCAGATGTTACAGAAATACTGGCAAATGTGTTGTGTACGAATTCTGCTTCACAAGATAGTGAAGCAAACTCTGAGACTTAATTACGGGTTTAGAAGACCAGTGAGGGAAGGCAACATCTGCCTGTACCTTTGGGCGGACAACTTCCAAGGAGGATTTCCCTGTTTTTTTTAGAATGAGGTATCTTGCAGATGTGGAAAACTTAATAGAGAAGTGAAATCGTTGCCCTCTCCCATCCGAATGGAAGGGCACTGTGATTCGTTACTAAACTCTTAGAAAATAAACCCAGTAAGATATGTTTATGGGCTAGGAAAGCCCCCACATGCCCTCCCCTCTAAGGAGGCTCTGTGGCATGCTGTGGTGCCTGTGAACTTTGGCATGTTTTGTGCGTGTCATCTACCTGGCTCTGTCTTTGTGCCATAGGAGATAGATTATCCTATTCTTCTCTTCTAGTTTTAACTTATTTTCTTTCAGATTGTCTAATTACCTAACACAGATGAGCCAACTGAAAGTGATTGGTCCCTGCTTCTACTTTACTTGATACTTGGTGCATCTGTTTGAGATGGGCTTCTGTGTTCAGCTGGAAGTTCAGCTGGATTTTTATTAGGTAAATCGAGTCAAAAAAAAAAAATATTAACCTTCCCTGTGGCTACTGCTTCTAATATACTAGATACAAGAATGTTCAGTAGTCACGGTCATTCTTCAGAGCAGTGAATCGTTCATGGCTTCTAGTACATCACCATCTCCAGGATTATTAACGGTGCAAAGCCTGCCATTTTACTGAGACATCTCATGAGAGTCCAGTTGGGTCATTAGCTGAGTCCCAGTCTTCGTCCCCGTAAAGACTATGGCAGAACATACTTGATGGTAATATCCTGCCCAGGGCATGCAACTGTGCGTAAGAATGAAAGATGTTGAGGTAGTTGTATGGCAGTGTAATTGTGTGATTGTATCTGTGGAGCAGGTTACCATTTTTGTGGGGGTTTAGATTGGAGCGGATTACCAGTAGTCATAATAAGTCCATGGGTATCTGTAAATCAAGATGAGATGTCTTCCTAAAAACATGTAGGAGGTCGATTACAAGTTCTTTGTCTCAGTTCTGGAACAGTTGAAATTCCCTGGCTTGTGCCTTTCCAGGTCAATCAATAGTGCTAAGTTCTAGACTTGATTTTGTGATAATTTTTTAAAATGAAAACATGATTAAATGGTTTCTTTCACATTGGCAGTAGAAAACTAGGACAGCATTTGAATTATATCACTCCATTTTTGAGATAGTTTTTGGTAATTAGTCATTGATTTTTATTATCTATATAGACGTGTATCACATTTACTGATTTTTATTCAAATGTATGTATGTTCATTTGAATAAACTTCTGGGTTGGTCCAGATGACCTCCAGAGGTCCTTTCCAACCTCAACTGTTCTGTGATGTTCATGGAACCCTTTTATTATTCCATCTATTGGAAGGCTCCGTGACTTTAAGCAGTATAAAAATCTCTTGTGAATAACAGTTATGACCTAAAAAGAACTTTTTTTTTTTTTTTTTTTTTTTTTTTTTTTTTTGATACGTAACACAGGAGCTTGCTGCAGCTGGATTGCTGCAAGACAAGACAGACCTGCTGCTCACAGGAGCAGTGCACCTCCATCACATCCTGGCTGTTATACTAGAGACAGCGTTGGCTCCTTCTGATCAAGTTATTGAGCAAAATTCATGGTAGAAAATCCTCTCTTGAACAGGTGGAAATTTAGGACTCCTGGATCTGTACTAACGTGACGTTGGGCCTGTTTGTACCAGAATCACACATGGAGCATTTAGTTGTGTCAAAGAGCAAGACAATTTTAAAGGCTATTTCCATAAAATATTTTTCCTTATCTTAACTTTAGGTAAGTAAGAAGGTAGCAAGTATTTGGAGTATAAAGTCATTAGTGAAGAAAAAAAAAAAGGTGAAAAGCAGAATTCGTTATCAGATATCCAAAGGTATAAGAATATTTAAACTCCATGTGTCCTCGTGATTTTTAAAGTATTGCCTATGGTCCAAAATGGATGACAGTGTTGAACACTTATTTAGCTGGTTTGAAATAGATTTTAGTAACATTCTTTAGAAACAAAGGACAGCATTGCTTTTGTTCTCTTTTTAAGTAATAAATTTTTTTTTTAAATGCAACACAAATGTAGAATAAGCCACTCTTGGGCTGCTTAGGGAGCAAAATAATGTTTATACTTAGCAAGAAGTATCTGTGCAGCTTTTGTAGTGAAGACAACCTCTCAATTGGTATGAATTTGATAGTGTTTGTGGGGGAATGTTATGCAGAGTTTTAATGAAATGTTAATGAAATAATCTGATCAAATGGACTTCACCACGAGGCAGAAGGCCTGTGTTATGTTTGTGCCCCACTTAAGTCATATTTTGATAGCTCGCTTGGGATTTAGTTGGACATGAGCTTTGGGTGGAGTGAAATGTGTTTCTAAATCCTCACCATCCTTTGCTGCATTATGAAATGATTTGTCCATCTGGTCCTCTTCAAGAAAAAACCTCAGCAGTTTCTGTGCCTGGACAAAGCTCACGTGAAAAGCTTTTTCTTTTAAGGACATTGACAAAAAGGAAGGATTTAATTAAGTGTAAGGAGAGCTGTTGTTGAGTAGAGCAAACAAGTAATGTAGACACTTTGGGTTTTATAACTGGGATAGATTTTCTCCTATGAGAGTTCACTGACATTTGCTTTCTGATCATATGGATTAAGAGAAGGACTTTGTTATGATCAAAGTTGGGAGGACAACTGTTTTTTTTAACGTATAAAGTCATCACTCTCATGCAGCATTTTAACAACATAAAAGCAGCTGCATTTGCCTATACTTGCTCCCTGTAATGCCAATTTTATTTTCATTCTGTAACTGATCCTGTTAGTGACCAACCCGTGCTGATACTACATTTATTAGATACACAAGGATTTGGACTTGAGTGCTCAGTGTGGTTTTGTATCTTTAGATATTTTTTTTTTTTCCCTAAGTAGCTGTAACATCTACGTTTGCAATTGTCTGTTTGATACGTCCCTTCGATATTTTAGCCTTCAAGTGGCTGAAAAATTGTGAATGAGAACTGGGCAAGCAGAGAAAAAGAAACCAGAGTAATAATCAGTTCCTTTATGGAAAGATTTCATTTTGATAAAGGCGTAAGACTGTAACCTGTTTGCTTTTGTTTCCTCTGTTGTAGGCTGCCTTTTCCCGCAGGCGACCGGGTAACTTTTAATGGGAAGGAGTGCATCTGCCAGAAATGTTCCCTGCCCCCTTCCAGCAGCACCGGCTCTTTCCCTGTACAGAACCTGCGAAGTAAGTAGGCGTTTCTGCTCTTTTCTGTTGGTGGTACTTAGTCTGCACAGGTTTAAAGAACACAGTTTTACACCGATATGTGTAACTGGAACTTCTACCACTATGCTGCATAAAACGCATCAAGAAATACAATGTAGTCACGTCAAAAAGTATGTGGTAGTTTTCCAAAAAAGTCTGATATTAGAAAGAGACACAAATGGTGCCATTATAGGGTTAACAGTACACAGAACCTCTCAAAACATTTGATTAAAACTGGAGTAAATCAAATTATTTGGAGAAAGGTGTAATATAGATGTTAATATTTTTGAGGATTTACTCCAAATCCTGCTAAAATAAAATCCAACGTGAGATTTAATAATTCGTGTGTGTTCCAGTATTGCTTCAGAAAATATCAGTGACAGGATTGCATGGCTAAATACTACACAGGAAGGGTTAACATATGCAACATGACCAGAGGGACACTTGCCTTGGCCTCAGTACTGTCGTGTACTATCAGAAGATACAAACACTGCAGAGAAGAAATGTGGTCTTTTCATACCACCTTTTTTGCGGCAGATCACAGAGTGGCATCATTGCTCTGAACTCTGTTCCTCTGCTGATTTGTTCACGAGGAGCTGCCATGGTTTAACATTCAACCACTGCCTTTATGTAATTAAACAACAACAGCAATTCAATTCAAAAGCGATGACAGAAATATTTTTAATGACTATCACATCTCATCGAGCTGGATTCAGCATGGCTGAGGGAAGGGCCCCATAGATTGCTCTTCTTTGTATATAAGGAATCCAGCCCACTTCAGGGAGAGATTTCTCCTTTTTTTTCTTTTTTCTTTGTTTTTCCCCACATCTCTCTTTTTACAGAAGTTTTCACCATCTCCTTTCTTCAGTTTGCCAGCAAAAGCTGCTGTGTGAATGCAGTGAGATAGCTGTGCTGATTCCTGTCTTGCTAATGCTGTTCTCTTTTGGGGAGGGGATGGCCCTCTCTCTTAGGAGCTTTCTCTTGTCACTTATTCCAGAGATGGATCATCCTCAGCCATCTTGGCTGGCTGCATTTGCAGATCCATACTTTAATGGCTTATCATCTATTTGTCTCCTTTTCATATGGGAAAAGTGGCTTTGACTTTAATGGAAATTATTTGCCTGGTTGAGTACTGACAGAACAAGTTTATTTGATTATCTGTGATACAGAATCCTTTAATGTACTTACATTGCCTTTCTCTGTGCACACACCACACCCACCACACCCCCCTGGAGAGTTTTTCTTGCATTGCATTTCCCCAGCTCTCTCAGGTCGCTGCACCGAGTCTCCCCAGTGCACAGGTACCTGCAGACCTCAGCAAACCACGTGCCTCAAGGGGAAACAGCACTGGAAACATATTTTTGTGCCAAAACGTGACCTTGGAAAACAAAAGTTTAGCTTTTCCCCAAATAAAATCTCAAACGTATGTATTTAAACCTCAAATACAGGTCTGCTTTAAATCTCATTAGAAATGGATGAAGTCTTTCCATAGGTTTCAGTGGAATTGGTTAAGAGTCTTGGTTCAAACTTGGATGATATCTGTCACACTGTAGACTGGACTTCTAAAGGAATCTGATCTCGTCATCACCTGAGAGTAACCAGCTCTGCTTTTCAAACAATGTGCTGATGAGGGTGAGCTGATAGATATAATGACTTCTCAAAGGGCAAATTGAAGTCCATTTCTGGCCTGCAAGTAAATGGTGCCATGCTGTTGCCAGGATTCCAGATAAATATCATCCTTACCTGTGTAGACTATATCCTTTCTTATCTCCTCCTTACTCCATTTCCCCAGTGTCTTGCAGGGCAGCTGCAGGCCAGCATCTTCTGATTTCATGGTGACCTGCAGCACCCACCTGACCCAGGAGCTGTGGAGCTCATGGGACTCAGGAAATTGGATAGCAATGGTATAATCCCTCCTTGGTGTGGGGAATAGAGCTTTGATGGGTCAATAGGAAGCACTGCAGCCACAAATACATGGAGGTGCATGCATGTATAGGTAGCAGGATATCTAAGAGCCTGACCAATGACAGTACACAGAAAATAAATGAAATATCTAAAAAGTTAATAAAGAATTTGGGAAATATTCAGATTAATATGTAATACGTGAAAGAGCAATATGTAATATCAGCAGTTTTTCAAGCACCTAATCCTTAGGCTAGAACCAGTGTTTCAGGAATAAACAAGCAGCATCAGAGACATCTTGGTTGAACTGGAAAACTGAAAGTCCAGAATAGCTGGCTGTAGCTATGCTACATATTACACAAAGCAATAAATGGTGTGTCTCCCTCTTTTAACAACAGTCTTCTTGGAAGAGACCTTAATGTTTTAAACGAACAATTCTTTTTATAAAAGAACAGTAGTGCACAAAAACGTGACTTCAAGCAAGCTGAGTCAAGGACCAAGTAATATGTTGACCCACTGTTACATTCGTTTTGCTCCTGGCTCAGAACTGCCCGATACGCACTATGTATGTTATTTGTCAGCCTATTTATCTCTGACTTGAGCTCAAGAATGCTTTCAGGAGATCTCTTGGGACTCACTGAGCTCCCAACATCACTGCCCTCTCTGACCAGTCCTATTTTTGTCCTTCCACTTTCGTTTTGACCTCCTTTATACCTTACATTTGAAATGAAGAATGTAAAATATTTGCTTTTTGCCTGAGTCCTTGAATTTTTTATTATTATATAAATACCTACCTACCTGTTTTGTTTCATTTATAAAATGCTAGCTGTGAAAACCTCTTGTGACAGTGTTGATGTTGAAAGAGTACTCAGGGAAGAATATCAACATGTAGCAGCAAATTGATGTGTTCAGCAGAGTTATTGGATGAAATTAGGTGAGTCACCAAAGGATGCTGCATCCAAGACAGGAAGACAAGGACGTTGCATCAGTAGGCACTGTTGGCATAGCAACCACAATATTTGTTTTTAATTATCTGGAACTTAACAGAGAAAACAGCAGTTGGGAATAAAAAAGTAGCTCACAAAATGCTGCATTTCTGCCCACCCAAGCTTAAACCAGATGAAAGGTGAATGACATCTCAGCACACGGTGTTGTATTAAGTTTGTGAAATAAACCCTCAACCAGTGAGATTAAATTAGATTACCAGATGAACCCCTGGTGCAGGGGATATCACAAACAAATTTCTGATTGCAGTTAAAGAACAGATACTGCAGAATACTGCAGTATTTATTCTCTTGTGGGACTAAATCCAGACACACACCCAAATGTTCTCTTTTATTAGCAAAACTCAAATGTTCTGATCTGTGGTGCACACGTTTTTGTGCTGGGCTTGTTTCCACATATTGGTGCTCTACAGGGTAACATTAGAGAGACGTATTATTACTCCCTTAATCCATTCCAAATCCACTGAAGGAAAACAAGAACTATCCTTTATTGTTGTGTGCTCAGAGATGAAACATTTACAATTGCACTAACCAAGTGTCTCATTAGGGTCATGTAACCAACTAAATAGAATCTTAAATCAGAAAGTTTTTAAGAGGACTGTTTAAATCTTTTAATGAGATCCTATGTTTGGAGTTCTTTCTTAATAACTAGATAAATCTTTTTTAATGCTTTTGTGTATCTTTCTCTTCCATGCAAGACATTGTTGTGGTTTTTTTTCTCTTCTGGCATCTCTAAATGCCTCTTCAAGTGTCTTTCAGGGTTTGTCTTTTCTCTAGCAAATTGTTGGTATACATGAAGAATTCCTAAAAAAAATATATATGTATATATGGTTTCACATAAGATGGTAGATGTAATCATATGGAGGATTAGAAGGGTTACTGAGATATTGATACTAGAATCCGTTTATTACTTATATTTATCCCTATTTTTCCACATATTCTGACTATTTTAACATTTTGTAAGAAAATTATAGGTAGACAGAAATCTACAGAGTGAACAGTGAATGAGAGCTGGACCCTGTAGGGTATTAGAGGATTCATTTAGGATATAGAGAACCGGATTCAAATGCCATGTCTATGTAACATCTCTAAACAGGGCACTCACTGGTGGACTGTTGGTGTGGAAACCGAGAGTAGATTTGGCTTTTACTAACATAATCAAAAACATCCACTGTTAAAAAAACCAAAAAGCAACCAACACCCCCCCCCCCCAAAGTCTTGTTCTCAGTTACTTTTTCTGGGGAGTATAGCTGGTTCACGTATAGCCTGTTTAACCAACATAGCCTAGCCTATGTTATCCAGTTATGACATGTTTTGCATTTAATTTTTGTTACCACTTTTTGGAGCTTTATATAAGTGAATTTCTATAAATATATAGCCACCTATCACTTTCACATATTGCAATGTCACTACTACTCAGGAATTTGTAATGCCTCTTAAGTATTGGTGTATTTTTCCTGGTTACAGAATTTCACATCAGAATTTCAGCTTAGGTTTTTTTCAAGGTTGCAGAAACAATTTTGAAATAAGAAGTAAAGCTTTCAGACCCAGAAGCAAAGTCTAATATGAAGAATCAATTATTTGTTTTAATCTCATGACTTTTAGGTATTTTTTATTAATTTTATTGGGCTGATTTGCGATGCTTGAAAACTTAATCACCAAAACTTTGTATCTTTTAAACACAGTATAGATGAATTAAAATAAAACCTAAGTCACTAGGAAACTTAAGTCATTAGTTTTTTTCTTTGAGGGATTCATGTCTTCTAGCAATGTTAGGGCAATATTAAGGCAGCACCACTTGTCATTCATCAGTGAGCAGCCAGCAGCAAGCTTTAGAGCCTGCACAGGCTGTTACTAGGACTGTTACTGATGGATCCTCGTACTGCAGTAACCAGTATTGTTGTGTGACCATCTAAAGCATGTGATTTACTCCTGTTGGATTTTTCTCTTGCAGATTGTGGGGGCTGTGGTTCAGAAATAAAAAATGGGCAGTCATTGGTTGCCTTGGACAAACACTGGCATTTGGGCTGTTTTAAGTGCAATATATGCGGCAAGCTACTGAATGCAGAGTACATCAGCAAGTAAGTTGAGGAGCATTTTCACTTGTTTTCAGCATTCTTTTAATACCAAATAATTAATTTAGCATTGCATATCCTTTAGTTTTTGTTTATGTACTTTTGGAGATATATAAAATATTAGAGATTATTATCTAAATTATTATCTAAATTGTATTAAAAGCAGAAAAAATTCAAATGAAGAGAAGTAGAAGTCGAATTTGTCCAGGTACCTGGAATGGGACTTGACAAAGCAGCTATGCTATAGAAAGGCAATGGGTGGAGTATGCTTCAAAGCCCTATAGATACTCCCTTAGTTATCTATGTTTGACTTTGCTCTATGCAATGCTGTAATGTGACCAAGCAGATATTATCCTTTCCATGTGTTTCACATAAGCAAAAGCGTTCTCAAAAAGTTCATTAAGGAGGTACGTATCATGCTTTTGCACTGCTCTAGACCCTCCAGACCATCGTGCTGTCAGGTTTGGACTGAATGTGATGACAGCTATGAGAGGCAGCACAAAGCACACATGCAGACCAAGTCCCATGTCAACACTCATATCAGTCTGGTGAGATACAGGGCTTTCACTGGCCAAGGCACCTGGGATTAATTTCTACTTCAGAGAAGTGTGTTGGTATCATGAAATTTTCCTGAACAGCTAAGTAACTCAATCACCAGTGCCCAGAGATGATGGAGTTTCAGAGTCGGTGTCCCACTGACTTTCAACAGTTCTTTGGATTTAGATTAATACAAATATAACATTTAATTTCACAGCTTGCACTGGAGAAACAATATTTAATAAAAGGGTGTTCTTAAATAAGGTTTTGCATTATCTCAAATGTTATGCTACTCTGCTGTATTTTGGTACAGTGCTTTTCTTGCTTGTTATTTAATAATAAAACCCCCATAAATTGTAAAGATATAGTTATTGTGAAATCCTCTTTTTAAAAAAGCTAAATGCCAAACAAAATAACTCAAGAGAAGAAACATCCTGGCTTCAATTAATTCAATTAATTATTGTGATAACTTATAGTTTAGTCTCTAAGCAATCCAACTTGTATGCTATAAAATGAATTTTTATGTTTCTCCAGGGAAATGTCCAAAAAAATTATGCCTCTGCTAATAAATCTGTCTGATCATGAGCTGTTTTAGCATAACACACTAAATGTATTTAACTATGGCTAACTTGCACTTTGAAACAGGAGAAGAGTCTCCAGTGTCTTCTAGAGCGATTTATTTTCATTCATCGGTTTAATGGTCTAAGTGTAAAGCTTTGTGAAATTGCGATCTAAATGTAAAATTAACAAATAGCTTCATTTCAGAGCAATAGTCCACGTGTTCTGGTTCTGACTTTTTAGAATAAAAGCTAAGACTCCTGTTTTTATTCTTCATATTTTTAAATCGTACATTATCATAAATCACTTGTGGTGAAATAACTGTTCACATCATGCATGAACGTACTGCAAGATCCCTTCTGCTGCTCAGGTTGAATTCTCATAGTCATTACTGGCTTCCATGGAGCAGGTTCCCAAGGTGGTTAATTCGTGACTGTCTTTAAGCAAGTCCAGTCAAGAACATCAGTAGACTTAAATGTTAATCAAATTTGGTTTACAGTCAAGATACTCAGTTGAGAAATTACTGTGTGCAGTCTAAGCTAAAAGATTAGATGATATATATATTAGATGATAAGTAAAGAAGGAAAGAATAATATGTAGAAATAACTATTTTTTCCAAAGAGGGGGAAACATGTGGAAGAAGTTAATGAGTATCTAAACACTATCAAAACAAATGGTGTGAGGGTCTCAGAGACTGAGTGTTGTGACAAGGGGAGAGGTGATGGCTGAATTCAGTGACAGTGCAGGAAAGTGGGATCATGGTAAACTCCGAAGGGCCAGAATAGTTCATTAACTATTCAATTCTTTTCAAAATTAATGAATACAAGTATCTGGGAGGTGGGAAAGTCCATAAACACCCTATGAAGTGTTGAAGCATTGACAAATTTTAGCTGTATAATCTCCCAGTAAACCTGTGCAGTCTCTGTATGGCCTGTTGTTCTTCCCTAGGGATGGTGTTCCATACTGCGAAATGGACTATCATGCAAAGTTTGGTATCAGATGTGACAACTGTGAAAAGTATATCACAGGAAGAGTGCTCGAGGTAAGGAGAACCTGTCATTCAAATGCATCTCAAAGTATACAAAGAGACTTGCTCTTTTGGGTGTAGTCATATGCTCACAAATGAGCGTTAATGCAACAATTTAATGTTACTTTTATGAAATACTAGGAGCTTTTTCTATAATTCTTTTTTGTTTCTTCTGCTAATGATTTGATAATACACACACTCCCTAAATGGATATTTATGGTACTGCAGAATGTTCAGGTAGCAGAAGTAATAAGTGAATGGGTTATCTGGCACATATTAATACTTACGCTAAATTCCTTTGTAATTTCTGCTTTTCAATTCTGTTTTATGTTCTGCAGAGTTAGGATGAAGCTGTTGAAAAACTAAAATGAATCATTTGAAATGTATTTTTGCACCCAGAAATAAGCTATGTTGCAGGGATTTTTTTCGGTTTGTTGTTCTAAAAAGCAAGGAGGTTGTTTAGTGTAAGTGCATGTTTATGCTTTATGCAAGAGAGATTTCCACATAACTGACCCATGGTCAGAAATGAATATATTCCTTTGATGTGAATAGCATTTATCCTTGGATCTAAGTGTATTGTTATCCTATCAATGTCATCAATTATCCACTTTTTCTTTCTGCCCTTTCCCTGTATCTTGTGAAGCCTTAGCAGTACTGGAGTTAGGAAGAGGTTCCCCAGGTCGCTCAGTTCACTCTTTCTCTTCATCAGTTAAGAAAGCCTGGAGAAGTCCCAAAGGACTTCCACCAGAGAAAGATATGCTAGGCGTCGTACAAAGACTCAACTATCCAAATGGTGGACAATTACAGCTAAGTAGGAACTGAGAAGCAAGTGGAAGGAAACAGTGAGTCCATACTAAATGGCGTGATATGGTGTTAGGGTTAGGCATGGGAGACTTTGCCATTATCAAATGTTTTTACAGACATCTCAGAAAACAGGCTTCTGATAAGGGATTTGAAAGAGTATAAAGACAGCTTTCTCACTTGTATTGGGTTTGCGTGGCAAGGTTTTGGTAGTGGCGGGGCTACAGGGGTGGCTTCTGCAAGAAGTTGCTAGAAGCTTCCCCTGTGTCCGATAGAGCCAATGCCAGCTGGCTCCAAGCTGGATCCGCCGCTGGCCAAGGCCGAGCCCATCAGCAATGGTGGTAGCGCCTCTGGGATAACATATTTAAGAAAGGGAAAAAGTTACTGCGCAGCAGCAATTGCAGCCAGAGAGAGGAGTGAGAAGATGTGAGAGGAACAACTCTGCAGACACCGAGGTCAGGGAAGGAGGAGGGGGAGGAGGTGCTCCAGGCGCCAGAGCAGAGATTCCCCTGCAGCCCGTGGGGAAGACCATGGTGAGGCAGGCTGTCCCCCTGCAGCCCATGGAGGTCCACGGTGGAGCAGATATCCACCTGCAGCCCGTGGAGGACCCCACGCCAGAGCAGGTGGATGCCTGAAGGAGGCCGTGACCCTGTGGGAAGCCCGTGCTGGAGCAGGCTCCTGGCAGGACCTGTGGACCCGTGGAGAGAGGAGCCCACGCTGGAGCAGGTTTGCTGGCAGGACTTGTGACCCCGCGGGGGACCCACGCTGGAGCAGTCTGTTCCTGAAGGACTGCACCCCGTGGAAGGGACCCATGCTGGAGCAGTTTGTGAAGAACTGTATCCCGTGGGAAGGACTCACGTTGGAGAAGTTCGTGGAGGACTGTCTCCTGTGGGAGGGACCCCACGCTGGCGCAGGGGAAGAGTATGAGGAGTGCTCCCCCTGAGGAGGAAGGAGCGGCAGAAACAACGTGTGATGAACTGACCGCAACCCCCATTCCCTGTCCCCCTGTGCCATTGAGAGGGAGGAGGTAGAGAAAATCAGGAGTAAAGCTAAGCCTGGGAAGAAGGGAGGGGTGGGGGAAAGATGTTTTTAAGATTGGGTTTTGTTTCTCATTATCCTACTCTGATTTGACTGGTAATAAATTTAATTAATTTTTTCCCCAAGTCGAGTCTGTTTTGCCCGTGACAGTAATTGCTGAGTGATCTCCCTGTCCTTATCTCGACCCACGAGTCTTTCGTTATATTTTCTCTCCCCTGTCCAGCTGAGGAGGGGAGTGATAGAGTGGCTTTGGTGGGCACCTGGCATCCAGCCAGGGTCAACCCACCACATCACTCTTTACAGATGGCTCTCTCAAGTGGGAGAAGCAAAACAGAAGAAAACATTAAAAAAACTTCAAAAATGTAAGAGGTGACCAGTGGAAGCTGCTACATGTTTTCCGAGATGTCAGCCTTTGACACTGAATGAAAGGTAGTAAGAAGGGGTGGGCTTTGAAGGTGAAGCTAATTAACTTACATTTGATGCAATAAAGGAGAGTTGAATGCAGAGAGAAGAGTGTCATGGTCAAAGCTATAGCAAATTTGGGGTGCACTTACTCATAGCAGATTACAGGGAGTGATTAATACTAAGATGGGAGAACAACAGAAGCTCCAATTGGCTTCACAATATTGTGTTTTTCTGTCCTGGTTCTTGCCTTGAAATATCTGTACAAAATACTCTTTTTATTTGGTAATATTTTACCCACAATATGGTTAAACAATAGCATGTGGTGTGGTGTGATTAAGAACTGGGTCCTCACTGTCTCTGTGGATGATGAACAGGAAAAAAAAGTTAGAAAGATTTGCATAGTAACAGTAGTGAATTGGATCTGTGGGACCTGGGGACACATGTGGCTGTATCTGTTTCTTCTAACCGCTTGGTGAGAGCGTACTGAACAGGAGGAGAGTTCCTTGTTTTTATTGCAGATGGACCAATAACAAACTTCAGAAAAGTTAATTCTTTAAAGCTGTTGTAGGAATTTTACTGTGACTGATTACGTATGTCATTGTAGTTCTAGGTGATGTTTTCACTTAGTGCATGTGTGCCCCCTTCCTCTCCCCTTCCCCAACATTGCTCTGGTGACGGTTTAGCACTGATTCTCTTCTTACTTTGGTACTGGTGCAGGCTGGGAGTGACTTCGATTGAAGTCTGTGGCATTTAACTGTGGAAAAAATACTGATTCTGAAACCTTTTTAAAAAAAAAGATGAGGAGAAATGACTTTCACAATCTGTAAAAGCACAACAGTGTCAGATAGTGTCACTGTCAAATAGGAAAGCTAGGATGAAGTTAGTATGAAGCAGGCAATGGATTTGAACAGGTACAATGATATTTAGTGTCTGGAGGCTTGTTACAACAACCTGGGAACTTTATGGTCTATAACCTTCTTTCCATAAGATTGTATAAAACAATTTGGTTTTTTGTGTGCAACAAAACTAATGAAGCTTGAATATGGGTGCATGTCCTATGTCCTAGAATTCTGCTGTCATGATAGGTCCTGTTCCTCATAACGTCTCCCAAAATACCTGCTCCCATCCCCTCTGTTTCCCCATGAAATATCTCGAGAGCTTTCTTTACGTTTTCACTGCCTGTTTACATGGTCAAGAGGTGACACACAGTGTGAAGCTTCTTCCATGGTGATCAGCCTGTCATTTCCATGAGCCTTTGGACCTCTGTAAGGGATCACTTTAAATGGCTGTTGAGTTTCAGTGTTGACCATGGAGAGCAGTCGGATGAGGAGGTAGCGCACACACCTCATTTCATTAGGAAGCTAGACTAAAAGTCATTACCTAAGCAAACAGATTTGAAAGAACGCAGAGACCATATCCCTAGCTAATCCAGTTAAGTCATTTGTTGTTCGTCTGCAGCAGATGGACCTGTTCGAAAAACTTGGAATTGGGGCTGATCTCTTCCGTCTGTCTGGTATCGAACTCGGTGTGTGTTTGTCACCGGCCGGCTTGTTGATATGTTTGTATATCTCCTGGTCAGGAGGACAGAAAAAATAAAAAGTAGCCGTGGCTGGTTTTTGTTGTAGGATGTATTTGTGGAATTGTCTGGAATCCTGAAACATTTTTCAAAACTTCAGTACTTCTTTTTACCATCTTGAATATAATCTGAAGATACACAGGAATAACAGGGAAAATTGCTATTAAAGTGGGGGAAAGTCTTGACAGCAATACTTATTAAGCAGAGGAACAGTCTCCCAAGGGAGCTGCTGGAAGCTATCACTTAGATAGTATTAAAACAAGATTGGACAAGGCACTGGAAAATCTACGTTAGGGAACAGTCCTGCAATGACAAAGGGAGGGACTATATGACCTAATAGGATTTTTTCCATCTCTGATTTCTGTGATAATGTCAGGAGGACAGCTGCTTCCACAATTATTCTGTGCCCAGATTTTATAATATTGTCTCCCTTTCCAACACTTGTTCGTTTCAAGTGTTTATTCAGCAGGGGAGGAAGGGAGAGTCAACTAGTGTGAGTTACTGATAACTTATAAAAATATGGCTGTTTTTGTAGGTTGCCAGCCAAATACAATGATGATTTAGTTACTTAAATTCTTCCTTCAGCCTATTTTCTGAGGGCCAGATTCATTCCGTGTAGTAAATGGGCTTAAACACAGGGTAGCTCTGGTTACAATTCCTTTCTTGTTTCTTTCTTCCCCTCCAGTCCGCCTTGGCTTGCCCCCAGTCTCCCAGGGAACTTGTACTGGAAAAGCTACAAAAGGGGCTGAGCAGCTAACTTACGGAGACCATAAATTCTTCTATTGCTTTTAAAGGCAACAGATTTGCTGTTCTTTTTACAAAAACCCTGCCCACCAGTGCTTTTATGAGCAAGGTTTGCTTTGCTCATGAAGCATACAGAGCACTATTTAATGCAACATCAGTCCTCTCCTAGAAATTGCTATGTTTTATCCCTGACCATATATGTTGATAAACCTACCATCTGAAATGGGGAGCAAGAGGTGGCTGGAATTTACTTTATAGTTTGACTAAAAACACAGTGCAACTGAAAACCTTTAGGGAGAAAAAGGGTTTATTTTAGTGCTTATGCTATAGCTCTGTTGCCAATCCAGCAATAGCTAAAATCACGCAATAACACAGAAAATAAACACATTTTAAAATATCAAGCTGTTGATTTTTATAACGAGCCATTTCCCTTTGGTCGTGCTGCAATCTATTTCTCTGCGTTTGGCACTAAGAATATTTTTTTCTCTCTTTTTCTATCACAAGCAGTTATTTATTAATTAAAATCTCAACTTGTGCTAATGTGCATATCATAAAAATTGACAAAATAAGTGTAATTGCCTTTTTTCTAAATATATACTATATTTTGCATGATAATTCAGAACCTGATACAAACCCCTTTCAGTCAAGAAAACACTTTCCATTTGTTTCATGATTTTTAATCAGTCTTTTAGCTGTGTTTTGCTTGGGGGAGGCAGAGGTGGGTTGCCTACCTCCCGGTCCTTCCCACATGACAGGCCATGCAGGGGCTTGGAAGGCTGTTGTGGTGTGTAGAGGAGCTGTGTGACACACAGTGACTCCTCCTGGTCCCCTCCTGGGGAACATGCCTGGATTTCCTTAACATCTGATATTTAGAAACTTTATCTCAATTCCAGCACCTCTCTGTTTTGAAGTGGTCTGTGTATAGTTACTAATTCTTTGGGTACAGATTGATTTTTAGCTTTTTTATCTTCTCCCCTTTAATTGATGAACTCTAAGGAGAATTTATAGAGAACAGTCTTAGTTCCTCTCAACTTTTATTTTGCAAAACTGAATGAACCAAATTCTCCTCCGCTCATAAAGTCAGCGCCAGGCTCTTCTGGTGATGCTGGTGGACCTTGTCACCATCTATTCCTAGCTGGAACCACCTTCTCTCAGCATGGATGGACATTGTACTCCAGATGACGCCTCACCACTACCTTGTGCAGTGATAGTAACCCCTTCCACCATTTCTAGAGAAAGTACTTTCCCTGGTGTATCTTGCACTGAGTGTGGTTTTTTTCTGTGGCTTCGTTAACATTGACAGCCCATAGCGAGATATGACTTGGGGCGTTTTCTCTTCATCTGCTGTTTCAGCTAATGATTTCCTACATTTTTAGAGGAAGCCTTCATATCCAAAGATAACCTCCTGGGGATGTTTTGATGGCAAACACAGTATAGGCTGTGAGGGGGTCAGGATAGGGAACTGCAGCCCAGTGATGGCCAGGCTGAGCTGCCTCATAGCAGGCCTCCATGACCAACTGTACTGGTAGCTGCTACTGGAAAAAGCTGGATCTCTGCCACTACTAGCTGGTGTTTTGAATTTCATGTGACTAAAAGTTGGCAGGGTAGCACTTTGGAAGTTATGCTTTTGGAAAGGTCTCTTGGGGCTTATTTACATGCAACCTAACTGCTTCTATAAGCACTGAGGGGTATTTTCAGCACTTGACTAGACTTCTGTCTACGACTGTCCAGTGATTCACAGCTACATGGCTGTGTTGTAAATGTGTCCTACAAGTGCTGGTGAAAACAGCTGTATCACTTACTAAACATAAAGGTGGGTCCAACTGCTGTATCTGGCATCCTAACATGGCAGCATGGCACTCAGTATATGTGGGAGAAGAAAGGGTTAACATTTTTCTGGTTTACATGTATGTGTAAGTGTCTAGAAAAGCATCATCAATATATTTTTAAAAAATCTATTAATCATAACCATATGTTACTTTAAAATAAGGGCACAAATGCAGTAGGCACTAGGCAGGAATGAGACTAGAAATATCAATAATTTATATGTCAATTAAATGCCACTTATACCTCAGTGACTTATTAATTAAAACATGAATCTTATTTTTTGTAGTTTGTTTTTTGCTTTGCCCTAGGGTTGAGCTACTTTTGTTCGCATTCACATCTACTTTGTAAATCAATTACCTTTCCCTTTGCAAAAGTCTCCGTATAGCAGAGACGAGACTAATTCTTTACAGCAGGGTGTACAAATTTCTGCCTGCAGTGTGGAAGAATGGTTCGTTCTGAAATGTCTGTTACCCTGCTGTTCCACTAACAACAAAACCTAGTGATGTGTGAAAGGTACTTGAGCAGCTTATAATATAAGCATTAATACTGAAACGTGCAATAAAAGCGGCTTCGTCTATACGAACGAAGGGTTTCCTGTAGCATGCACAGCCTTGCAAAGGCTGTCAGGGCAGCAAAAGGATCCAAGTGTCAGTACTAATCTTCGGTTAGAAACTGCTCTCTACGCCAGTTTTTTCCCATCACGAGAGAAGAAGGAAAACTGTTGGAAAAGATACATCTAAATAAATCAGCATTAGCTCTTGCAAAAGGAAACCATCTTAAGGTAGGAAACATTAACTAGCACTTTCAATGCATAGTGTTTGCTGAGATACAAGGCATTTTGCAGCTTGAGCACAGTCTCTCTTTTGGTGCCTCTTGCATTTGTCTGGGGCTGCTGGTTTGCAAAGGCAGGTTAATCATCAGTGCATAGTATCTGAACTTGGCTGGCTAAGTGTTAATTGACAGCTGACAGACTTTCTGCTTTAAAACAGGCATCATTAAAAATACTGTCAACAAGCATATAAATAGCAATGCAAATGTTTTTGACCTTAGCTTTTAGCCTTTTCTGTAGCCCAATTGTATTGTTTTAGATACATTCACTTTATCTTTCTCCCACCCTCATCCTTTCCCTTTTTCAACCACCTCTCTCTCCAGAAAGAGAAACAGAGCTACACCTATCCATATGTATTATCTGTACTGTTAAAAACTCACAATTGTTGACATGTCAGGAAAAAACAGTACATATTAAAAGGAACTGTTTGCATAGTTTTTACCTTGTAAATCAGTTTTTAGGTTTATTGAGGAAGAGCACTGAGTAGCATTTGGTGATAGCTTAAGCCTGTTACATTTTTACCAAAGTAAGGGATTCTGCAAACTATTTCTGAATAACACAACAGAGAAGTTCAGAATTTGAGGGAAGCTGGTTGATAGAGAAGAAAGAATGACTATTGCAGGTTTTGTGGTTTTTTTTCAGTTGGTTGCTTGCTTTTCTGTTGAGGATTTCTCTCATATGTATGGAAAAAAGTCCCCGGTAGTGCTGCTGTGCGTTTGTGCCTGTGTGGGTTTGTATGTGTTAAGAGTTTTAGTGCATAGTTTGACTCTTGAGCCTGGCAGACAGGTGAATGGTGTCCACTGCCTTTTCCCGTTATGCAAAAATGTAGTACCAGTTAACTATCTTAAACTATCTTAGTTGGTTAATTAAAGCATCAAAGCAGTGATTCCAGTAGTCGCCTTGATACCTTCTGAGCCTCAGACACAAACAGCATACAGTATGCCAGTTACAATGCCTTTCTAAGCGATGTGTTACTGTGGTGATGCAGTATTATCTAGTACTGTTTGCCAGCATTTGAATATTTTGACAATGTGAAACGTTGCACTTTTTGGATGTCTTCAGTTCCTATTACTTTGCATAATTTCTTTCATTTCTGGTGGTCTTTTGACTCATGCCTGGGGCATGCTGCAGTCGGCCGGGGTACGCTGCAGTCAGCCAGACCACTGCTCTGCAGTGCCCCGTACCTACCATGATCCAGCCACCAGCACAAGCGCCTCCCTCCAGCTCTCTCCCGTAACCATGACAGTGGTGAAGCAGTAAGTGCACTTAGTGACAATTGGCTTTGTTGATAAAGTATCTCCAGAATGCTCTGGCCCATGTGACAACGGTTCGGTGGATCTGCTAATAGCAGGAAAGCAGCCTATGTGACTCATTTCTTGTATCTAAGATTTTTCATCCTGCCAACCTTCAGCATTTTTTGTGCTTCTTCAAATTTCTTTTTTGCCCACAAAGTAGGAACTTCTGAATGGTACCTTGAACTGGAAATGTGTGGATGAGTCTGAAAGTAGCAACTTCCTGCTTCCAGGAAGGACTATGAATGTCAGTTCTGCGTATGACAGCAGCATTTCCAGTCCCAGCTAAATTTGGGGATCCAAAATATCAGTCCTTATTCAGGCACAGAATGAGAGACAGGTTCTGTCCTCAGATGTTTGCAGCTTGGATCACCACTACCAGCATGAAAAGAGTTGTGCTGGCTTCGTCTAATAAATCATGCTGCCTCTCCTGGGCTGTTCAGTGTTGGTTGCAGCTTTGTTCTTCCCATCTGAAATGGGTGGGCTAACAGCACAGCTGCAAAGTTGAAAAGGAAGGGGAATATGTCTGCAAGTCATCTTTCTCCTTCTTTGCTCCCTCTCCCCTGTCAAGGGATGGCAGAAGTGAGAGCCAGCTGCAGCTTGGCTTGGCCTGTAAGTGGGTTTTAAGGAGTGGGAGAGGAAAGTGGAAAAGAAATGAAGGAGACTGTTGAGCAAACGGAAAACAGAAGCCTCTTCCAGTCTCAGTGGGTGGCAAGAAAAATTTGCAAAGCTGAGAAGAAAAAGACAAAAGGGGCAGATCACTCATTGCATAACAAAAGCAACTGAGTGCAAAATTAGTGATCTTAGGCATGACAGACCATTTTGGTTTACAAGATCGTGTACCAAATTCTGTAGAAAAAATGCACTGTTGGCCTTTTCCAGCTTTTGCCTGACTGCGGCAGGGCTGAACTTGCTCCGGAGTCAGAACTTGTTTGCAGATGTCACAGAATGAGATTACAGTTATAATAGTGCTCATTTTTCTTCCTATTCTTTCTTTTTCTTAATTATTCCCTTTAGGGGTTTTTAATGATTTTTTTATTTCTCCCGCAAGCATTAGAAACTTCTCCTTCTGAGAGTCCAGTATATAGTGAGTTACTATCATTCTGAGATAAGTGTCCCTGTTGGTACATTCAGTCTGCACTTTATACCTGGAAGAATAAAGAGTGTGTGGGAGGCAGTAAAAATGACTCAAATGTGGGTGGAAAGTCTCAAGGCTCTGCAAAGTACAGCGGGATGAGCCAGAACCAAGACAATATGAAATAACTGTACATGTGAGACAGCTAAAACTGTAAGTAATGCTGCAGGTGCATGTATTGAACATTTCACATGACTCTTTCTTGGCATCTAGTGGGATGATAAATGAATCCAGTAAGGAGAAGATGAGGAGAAGGGTTGATTCAAAACATTACACTACATTTACGCTGGTGTAGACCCCATTGAAAACGGTTCATTTGACCTGGCACACTGCTGAAGTGACTCAGTGGTGAGTCAGGTCCACTGTGACTAAGAGAATTAGTAAGAGTTTTCCTCCACATAATTCTCTCTTTGTCTCCTGGCTCTCACACTTTTCTCTCCTCGGCACTTTTGTGTAACATAAGCAATAGATACATTGCCAAATACCTCTGCCTTGATAATGTTGCCTGTCCCTTCATACCCAGTAGATGACATGACAGCTGTTTACTAACTTAACCGTTATTGTATACAACTATTACTGAGTAATCTTTGAAGTTCTTCTGTAGCATATGCAAAACTCTGGCTTTGCTAGAAATGTGAATGGAGATTTTATGTGGTTACACTTAAAGCTGGTAACTGAGCACAGTATTCTACTCCAAGCAGCAAAAGTTATCTGATTTTCTGAATATCATCACTCTAATTTGAAAATACTCCGTAGAATCCAGTTCATGGAGCCAGTACAGTCCACATAATATGCTATTATGTGAATGCAATGGCAGAGTTATGAGCGTGTGGCCATTGAACAACACTTGATGGTGCGGTGCTGTGCACCTTCTCTATGGTACTCTTGAGATAAAGACAGAAGGACAAACACCTGGGCCCTAGCTTTTACACAGCCTTTAGGATTAAACCCACATTGCACAATCCCATCTTGAATTGCTGGCCAAGAACAGGAGGGTTGTATTACCAGATGGGAATAAGCAAGAACAATCCCTGATTTCAGCCTAGTAGGTGGAATAACTTGATAGGAAGATTTTCTGGGCCAGTTCTGTGCTGTTAGGTCAGAGAGTTATTAAAGAATAACTACTTTAGTTCTGGGAGCAGGAACTAAAACCTTAGCTCAGCCAAAGTCAGGGAAACGTATTTACTTACAGAAATTGTGAATTTGCCTCCATAAGTCAATGCAGTGACTGGTTGGGCCATTTAACATCAAAATGCTGTATCTTGTTCAAAAACTTCATTAAATTTCATAAAGATAAGTATCCAGAGTTCCTTTTTATACCTGTATTTCATTATCAGTTTCCTGTACATTTCTGGCACCTAAGAAAAAGAACAGTTCATTCACATAATAGTTTAATATCCCAGTAAAAACAGTCATTTGGGGAATGAATGAGGAAGTATAAACAGGATGAATTAAGTATCCACTAAAGGAGTTCAGTGGTTTTCCACTTTTTTTGATTTGCATACTCTGAAAAAAATTTCCCAGTGAAGGTACATGCTCCTCAATGCTGAATTTAAAATGATAGATAATGAACTTCCCTTACCCAGTGTTAAGATGTTTTTCTCCCCAGTTCTACTCATATGAATCCACGGACATAAGCTGAAAGTGGTAGCGGATTCATTTATCAAGGAGTTATGTCTTGATTTTATGTTCTGTTTCAGTATGATGTATGTACATCAAGCACATCTTGATTTATTTTGATGTCTTATGTTCAATTATCAGTGCTTGGAAATGCATGTGGGATATGGTGGACAGTCGGCTAAACCTGGGAGCAGTGTGCCCTGGCAGCGATGAATGCCACCAGCCTAGAGGGCAATTTCAACAGGAGCACAACCAGTAGATTGAAAATATCCCTCTTTTATTCAGCATTTGCTAGACCACATATAGGATACTGCACCCAGCTTTGTGCCCTCCCATACCAGAAGACACTGATTAACTGAAGCAAGTTTGGTGGAGGACCACCATGATAGCTGAGGCGCTGGAGCACATATCCCGTGAGGAGATGCTTGGGGAGCTGGACTTGTTCAGCCTGGGGAAGGGATGGCTTTAGGGGGACCTAATAGCAGCATTCCCATACCTATGAGGAGACCCTCAAGGACGTGGAGACAAGCTCCTTACTGAGGTGCATAGTGGGAGAGCAGGAGACAACTGTCGTAAACTGAAAGAAGGGAAGTTCTGACTGGATAAAAAGAAAAAAAATTTCACTGTGAGGATAACTAAGCATTGGAGCAGTCTCGTCAGATATTGTGCAGTCTCCATCCTTGGAGGTTTTCAATATCCAACTGGACAAATTCCTGAGCAGACTGATCTGAATTGAGCATCAACCCCGCTTTGAGCAGGAGGTTGGATTAGATGACCTCCTGAGGTCCTTCCCAACCTGAATTCTTCTATCATTATGTGGTGCACTTGCACACTTCCTGGCTTTAAACGGAATTATATTTCTACTATTAGCTGTATTACAAAGTGCACTTGAAGAAATCTCAGTGCCCTTTAATGAATGAATGTGAATGTCCATGTGAATGAATATTATTCAGGAAATGGAGACAAAGTATAGAAAAGAGAATAATTTATTATCTAATTGAAGTTTTAAACTTTTACCCATCACTACAGTACCTAAGTATTTTTCCCCTTCCCATCCCAAATAAATAGTAACTCCCTTCCACTTAAACAGATAGCAGCAGTCAAATCGTATGTCTTTCATAAGAGCTTTAGTCCTTCATTTCAGGGTGAGAAGCTGCCTGATGGAAAGGCTTATTGATTGCTGGTGGTTTTGTGCTTTATTCTGTTTCCGTTTGCTTGAACAGGTGGTTGTCTGGTGATGACCCAACTCTCCAACAAATTTGTTCCATGTGAAAAGCTTTTAACTAAGAATGCTTTATACCAGTCTTCTGTGGGCTTTGTTTCTGGGTGATGCAACTGCACCATGCCTTGGCATACCAGCAGGCTCAGTGTTTTGTAGGCTGGCTTCCATTATCTTTATTCAGGATAGGATACAGTTAGGACTTCACGCGGAGATCTTAGAGCATGAGGATGGCAGGACTTGGACCTACCTCAATAGATAATACGCACTGGTAATAATGCACTATTACAGCAACCTATATTGTATTATACCCTTAAAATGGAAAATATGCTTTGATATGATTGAATCATTGCAGCAGTCTAACCTTTTCTCACTTCCACAAACTCTTTACTCTCAGCAGTAGATGTCAGTTATTGCTGTGCATTTTGATAACAAGATAGATTTTTTTTTTTTTAAATTCTTTTTTATTTTTACAGGAAAAAGTTTACTGAAAACTTTTCATTCTCAGGAAAGGAACCAAATAGTTACGAGCTTATTTAACACATTAAATGATTTTGTCTACTTTCTTTCTTCCCTTTACTAGCTACTTTACTGAGTAATGCAGTGAGATAGGAGGTACTTAGACTTCACTGGTGAGAGAGTCATCAGAAGTCTTCAGTCTTCTTTCCGGGACTCAGCTTGCGCTTTGGGCTTTAGGCTGCTCTAGTTCAATCCCTCACGTGTCAATCCATAAGCGGTTGTCGCTCATCAGCTGCAGTGAAAAATTACATCAATCACACTCCTAGCAATGGCATGAGAGGCCAGACGAGCAATGTCATTGTGATGGAGTTACAATTATTATACATATCATCTTTTATATATTCTACTGCTTCATCAGTTATTGCAGCCATAGCCAGAGAATGAACAGAGCTTTTTGCTAAGCCGTCTGCAATAATGTAGTATCTTTTTCCTGAGTGATGACAGCTAATTTAAAACCCAACCTTAACTAGTTAAGGTTATTCCTTCCGGTATGAATTACTCCGGTTTTACTAGCATTGCCTGTTTCCCAGGCCTAGTATTCATACTGCTCTGCAGACTTGAGGATAGCACCCGTTACTGTCTTCAAATTGTGCTTTAAATGATGTGATTCACATTTGTCGCATCAGGTTCATTCTTCTTTGATCTAGTTGAAGCCCTGAAGTTATGAGAAATGAGAAAAGGCAGTTCTATATACTTTGTTGCAGAGCTTTCTGGTCCTGTTTTAAATGAAGCATGGGTTTACTTGTCGATGTGCTGTGGGACAGGTAGCAACACTACAGTGCCCCCCATGCTTAGGGCAGGGAGTGCAGGGAGGTCTTCGGCTGTGCTGGGAGAACGTTTCTTACATTGACCCAGCCCAGAAGGTTCTGCATGCTGTGCAGAGGAGATTTACCATTCAAAGTGGTCCCTCATACCTAAGGGGAATGAAGTAATTCATAGCTTTGTCTCAGAGTGTTAAGGACTGTTTAGACTCCACCTTTAAATTACACACCAAGACTTTGACTCGGTGATTGTGGAAAGCTGGTGGAGTCACTTGAAGAGAAATTAAACTATTGGTAGTGTACTGTGTTCCTAAGGACACGCTTTGCTATTCAGGTTTGAGGAAATCTCAGTTGAGAATTAATCTTTAAACTGATCTTCATAATAATACTGTCTTCACATCTGGATGCCTGGACACAAAGACCTGGTGCAGTCTTGAAGCAAATGTAGGACATTGAGAAGGTTTCTTACAATCTACCACTTGAACCGTAAGAGATCTCTCAGAGGTGAATGCCGCTTCTTCTGTGCTATGTGTGTGTTGATATTTTGTTAAACGCTGAGACAACAATCTGTCAAACTAAGCTTTCAAACTGTGCAAAGAAGAAGTAACCATATGGTTAGGAATTTGTTTGCTGCATTAAACTCCCTCACATCAATATAACCAAGAAAAGAAAAAATAACGAGGCCATCATTACAACTAAACTGAAAACATGAAACAGTTGTTGCCCTAAGCTTATAAAATTTCTGGGTACTGCTGGAACCAATTGTTCATCTCTGAGATGAAGCCTCTGAAATAGTCTGAAGAGAGAGGAGAAAGGGGCACTGATGAAAGCCTCCTTGGCATGTTCCCAAGTGAGGTTATGATTCACATTCAGACCCAACACACCCGGGTCCTAGGTTTAAATATAATTTATGGTATCTAATCAGGCTAACTGTATAAACATATCAGGGAATATTATTAGTTAATACCTGCATCAAGTCCCTAGCCTCAGATTCAGCTGTCGCCTCTCATTTAGAAAGATGGTGTGATCTGTTTTAAATATTTGAAGTGATGAAGAGTCTGCCATATCTTGTCTTCTGTGCTTTGGTTAGAAGAGGGACAAAATAAAAAATTTTAAAAAGAGGGGAACAAAAACCACTGTCAGCACTTAGAGTTATATGAAAAGTTTGAGTATGTCCAATTTTAATTCAGAGGTAATTATGCAAAATCCATTGGAGTTATCCTGGTGTGAGCATCAGCAAGAGGATCGCTACACCTTTCTTCCCTGATTTTTCTGTTAGAATTGTATCTAAGTTATAAAAGAAGTCTCTCTGTGCCATTCTACAGCTAGTTGATATTACTTACTATACAGAGTGAATTAAAATGATGTATTTGGTTGTACTGTTAAATTTGGGGAAATAGATTTTATTCTGTGACGCATCCCGGTTATCTGAGAATGTGTTCTGACAGTTTATTTTAGCAAAGGAGTAATTGAATTCCCCTAGAGAGTGTTAGCCTGGGAATTGTATCAACTATGCTAAATCAGTTGAATTATTGAGGCTATGCATTGCATTAGCAATGCTTACGCGGTACAAATCTTCCAAGGGAAATGATACTTCTTTTCAGCTTGATATTTCAAACCTAAGTTTATCTGGTGAGAGTTAAATACCCTTCTGTGCTTAAACACCTGCACTCAGGCAAGCAATTTTGAACCTGATGTTTAAGCCCAATACTGATACTTCATGGTCTAGATACTTTAAGGTGTCGACACAGTTAGTAGCGACCATCTTCCATGTCTAAAGTTGCAAAAGTCACTCAGCGGTGTGCACAAATGACACCATAAAAAGAAGAGGGAACTGGAACAAAGCTGTTTTCGAAATGGCAATTCTGATGTGAGGCGTTGCTCATCCTTATTGCTGGTTTAAAATGCAGCAACAGGTTTTCAGGGGTGAATCAAGTTAACACTGATGAAGTAAAACCAGAGATTCTTTAACCTAAATTTACCACACTCCTATATTTGTTATTGTGAACAGCAAAATGGCCCCCGGAGACAGATATGTTCTTTAGTATAAATACCTCTGAAAGCTTTGACTTTCAGTCAATGAAAAAGAGTAAGACAAGTCATCCCTGTAGTAACAGTGTTAAATTTCTAGATTAATAGAAGGGGGATTTACAGTGCAATGGTATGAGAGCATATGTACATGCTGAAGACAGTGGGGCAATACTTGATAGTAATTTCTTAAAGGCACACACAGTCCTAGTAGCACTTTCAACCTTTTTCAGATAAGCAGGTTGTGAGACATTCTACATGGACCGGAATTTGCTTATTTTTAACTCCAGGAGAATTTCTACGGAAGTCAGACTTAGCTTAACTTTAACTTAAACTTAGTTTAATTTCGCTCTAAGCTTTAGAGTTACTTGGTCTCCTGGCTTTTGTTCGTAATGGAAGTGGCATTGACCTTAAGCCACTTAAACCATGGGCCATTCTGTGTAGCACAGAAGAGTGTGGGGTCAAAGAGGAGGAAGGAGATGCCGAGATTTGGCTTTCAGTTCTGTAGGGGTTTTGAAGAGTGAGGAGTGCTGGGAGCATGCGCAAGAGCCGGCTTTGGGCTGTTGAACTCTGTTTTGTGAGTGTCATCTGAAAGATGGAGTAAGGGTGCAGTTTGGAGGGGCTGGCCCACATCATTCACTCAGAAGAGCACAACTCCCTGAATGCTATTTTTGTCACTGGCTCAAGCCAACATTGCCTTGTGGTGCTGCTGTCCTTGCCTGTGGGAACCGGAGCTAACAAGTTTGCCCACAATCAGCCATAGAATTGAATTTTGGCCAAGCTACCAAAATTGAGTCCTGCATAAATCCCTTGATCCAAGAATCTTGGCGTTTTCTTCTGATAGTCATTTGAGGTTAACTTTACCCTTGTCTGTGTTACACGTTGATGTTCTGACATAGAAAAGCCCTTGCTCCTTTATAGCAGGTAGATGTCTCCTCTTGAAAAACACAGAGGTCAATGGTGAAACAGTTTAAATTAATGGGGTTATAAGGTAATTGGAAATTTAAATTTATGACGATGAGTTACTAAGCTGTTCTGAGCAAATTTAGCGTTCAGTCCTATTCTCATTCCAATCAATGAAAATGGTGGTATTAAATTATGTAGATTAATCTCAGAACAATTGGCAAAGCTCCTGGCTTGTCTGCCTGAGGGAGTTGGTGCACAGTACCCAAAAGCGTCAGCTCTGAACTTACAGTCCTAGAGGCACACCACATACATTCCTCATGGAAACCCTTTAGTACCCGTTACCTGCAAGACACTTTCAAAGCAGATACAAACATTCCTTGCACAATATGGTTCTTGCGGTGCATTAAGATTATATATACAGTGGGATCATGATGAACATACAGTTGAGTTGCAAATCCATGCTCAAGGACCCCCAACTTCCTTGTGCAGGTAAGTCCTAAACTACCTTGCACTTGGTGCACAGTATGGTTGTTTACAGGGAAAATGTGTTCACTATATAAAATTGTTTCCATTCTGTAAATTCAGAGACTTAACTATTGCACATTAACTTTTTTGTGTAGGCAAGACCATAATTACATTTTAAATCATGACTTGTCTATAATCAAAAATTGCCATTGTGGTTGCAGGAGATTGTTGAACTAATTGGCATTAACTAATTTACTCTAGTCATATTCTAGAGGATGAAAGAAAAACTCCTCATAGTGAAGCTGCTAAATTGATCAGTATGCTTAATCATCTGTACCTTTTTTCCCAAACAGGCAGGAGAAAAACATTATCACCCAACGTGCGCACGATGTGTCAGGTGCAGTCAGATGTTTGCAGAAGGAGAAGAAATGTATCTTCAAGGTAAAAACAAAAACCAAAACAGTTACACTTGGCAGCGTGGCCCTCCTGCCCATACCTGCTAGCATGGCTGAGCTGTTTTGTACATATTCTCAGTTCATAACTACCAAAGAAAGTGAAGAATGCAATGTGTAGGCTAAGGAAAAGCAAAAACAAACCCTTGTTGCTTCTTACTCACCCATTACTTCTCTCTCAGTTCAAATCCAATAGCAAGTGTGAATCACAGAAAGGATGAGTGGTAGAAGTTATTTCCTGCAGATGGAAGTACTTGACAGTGAAGATTATAAAATTGTCCATTTACTAAAAAAATGTGATTTTTCTGTGGTGATAAATGGTCCGGATGAAAGTTAACACGCATGCGGGACAGCAGGTTCCCTAAAGCTGCTGTTGCAGTCCTAAGACCAGTTCTGTACCCATTGCCCATTTGGGTATGAGGAGAAAATCTGAAGGTCTTTACCTGAATTCCCCTCAGTCAGACCTAAGTGCCCTCAGAGGGTGGAGAAGAGGATGCCATGGGGCTGAAGCCCTTACCACAGAATATGCCTATACCTCACGCAGCCATAAGCTGGCACAGGAGAAATTCAGTGTTTCTTGTCAGGGAATTTCAGTGGTAATAGAGAAGGACTTGCACAATAATTTATTCAATGGGAAAAAAAAGTTATTTAACATAGATACGAGCTAAAATCTGTATTTCATATGTAGCAACTTTTAGCTGTACTAAACTAGTCAAAGAAAACAATGTCTACACAGTTAAATACAGGGTCAGACACCAGAGAAAATGAAAGCTTTTGCCTATGTCTTTGACTGGCAGTATCTTTTCAAAGGAAAACAAAAAAGAGAAACTCAGTAGGATGCGGGAACTGCAAGGCTGGTGTATTATCCTGAAATCACATGCTTGCCCAGATCTGTATTACAACTTTGCAATTGTCCACAGTTTTCTAGAAGCGTACTTTGAAATCATTCATTAAGCTGGAAGAGTTAGACTTTATTTAAAACACAACAGTGGTCTCAGTAAGATCTAATTATAATTTAGTATGTTATTTAAAATGACAATTTTATTGTCACTTTGGTTTGCAACAAGAACTGGCTCATTAAAGGACATAATCATCCTTGTCTGTGCTCATGGATTCTCCCTCAGGAGCCAGAAAATGCTGTGGTTCTTCCAATTGCAAAGTAGCTTAGCAGTACTAAAATCCCCTGGGAAATCAATGCTTTAAAAAAAGATATCAAACTACAAATTTGTTTCTAGATTTCAAACCTTCTGAAACTGGGTTGCGAGTGAATCTTCTTTTTAAGTTCAGTTTGTTATAAGGGTGGATATTTGTTAGGGTTTGTGCTGATTTTTAGTTTAAATAATTGCAAAGTATGCTCAGGTCCTGTTAATTTCGACCCATCTTACTTTATTTTCTGATGCATGAAACATTCATACCAGCTTACTCTCATACACTTCTTGTCTTCACATGAAGAGCAGTTTCCATTAGAAGCTGGAGTTACCTAATCACAGATCTTTCATGAAGTTATTTGGACTGCCTCACCTGATGTGTTAGATAATAAAAAATGTCAGAGCCCGGGGCTTTATAACTTGTTCTTCATCCTTTTAATAAACTACTGTAGGAACTACTAAAGTTCCTTTAGGTGTTGCATGTTCCTTAGCAGAAATTGAGTCGTCAGTGGTCATCCAGCAGATGACTTTTGGTGAAAGGACTCTTCTTCTTCTGTGTGAAAAAGTTTCTCAGCCACTTTTGCTTGACCACAGAGAGGAGTAATTCAAAAAAAGTTGATCTAAATACTTCTTAAAACCATTGGGAATATTTACATCAACTTATGCAGCAGTTGGGACAAACGCTTTTAGTGGGCAAGCTCAGACCCACTCATAATTGGAAGATAAATTAGCATTGAATTTAAAGGTGCTATAAAGATGTTTCTTAGTGATTCAGTCCCCCCAAAATTCAGTAACTTAGTAAATATAATTTATCTGGTCTGTACTTAAAGGTAGTCTTCTACTGCTTGAGTCTGGGTTCATCTGGGTTGTTTTTGTGAAATAAATTCTGATGATCTCCATCTGCCTTCTGGGAAATAGACTTTCTGTTTCTGTCTTGTTTCCAAAATCCACTGGTTAGAAAACTATCAAACTGCTGTGAAAACAAAGCATTTCCAATAACTCTTCTTAGTGCTCTCCACCCAGTATAAACCTTAAATATTTATAACACAAAGGTTCTCAACTTCCCATTTAGTCAGGCAGAAGTTGCAGTGCACTCAGATTATTTAACTGTGCGGAGCTTTAGTTTGTGGCTTGTCCGAGCTCAGACTGGCATAAACATAAAGGTTCCTTTTTACTATTAAAATTTACAAATAATTCTTTTATTTTATATAGTTGCACACATTCCACTTCCATTGAACACTGAGTATTGAACAATGTGTTCAACTTTTTAAAAGATTTTTTTTTTTTTCTTTTGTGGCTAATGCAAAGCTATTAGGTTTCTTTCTCATACTTAATGTTTACTTATATCTCTGGAGTTCCTAATTCTCTCTTTAATGCTTACATGCAGTAGAGAATTGGTTCATTCTGTATTTCCTGCTTCCTCCAGGATGGATATTCCCCTGAATTTATGCGGTTCCTTAGTATTTGACTTATGAGAGACAAATATATAGGAAGCGCAAGATCAGTACAGTGAATAATTCAGAAAGAAAGACTGGATTTTCAGCTAGTGTTAAATGCCAGAATGCTATTCCATCCCATCACACTGTGCTACTTAGTGTGACCTGGGCCAGACTATTACAAGAATATGTATAATAAGAGTACAGGAAATTCTAACTACATATAAGGAAAAAAAAATTTACCATGAGAGTAGAACAGGTTGCCCAGAGATGCTGTGGTATCTCCATCCTTGGAGATATGCAGAACCGAACTGGGCACAGCCCTGAGCTGCCTGCTGTAGTGGGACCTGCTCTGGTCCCACTGACCCATATGGGCTGGAGGTGCTCCAGAGATCCCCTATCACACTTCTTAGGACTCAGGTTTTGATGTTGTTCTCACATATTGAAGTACATGTAGCTTTCTGAAGTGCACCTAGTCTTTAAAATATATGTGATCAGGCTTACTGATATTGAGAAGTTGTCAGTTTTAGTTTTGAAAGTATCCATGAGATAGTGACTGCAGTGGAATCAGTCAGTATGCTGTGTCTTACAAAACCTTATAGGAAGGTTTAATAAGGTTCTTTTTTTAAACCTTTTAAGGTTCTTATTGGGGAACTGAATTAAGCAGAACTTTAAATTTGCTTTCCAGGTACCTCCATTTGGCATCCAGTTTGTAGACAGGCTGCGAAGGCTGAAGAAAAAAACAAGGTAAAAGGACTGTACTTTTACCCAGTGTTATTCCATTGTCATATTATTCTCTATCCCTTTTTTTGCAGCAGGCATGGAGGGAAGGATTTGGAATTTTTTCACTACCGTAATTTTAAGTTTTAAATGACAGAAATCTAGTAGGTTAATGTAATGTAATAATGTAATATAAATATTCTGCTTTTACTTAGTGATTAAAGCTACAACTTCAGGAGAATGCTGACCTAAGAGTTATATGTATAAGCTGAATAAGGAAAAATGTGAAAATATGAAGAAGAAAAAAAAAAGTTAATTTTTAACTTCTGTCTGATTATGATGTGATCAGTGCCTGACCTCTTCTCTTTTTATGTGGCTCTGCACTTAAAAGATCAGAAGACTTTCACTTTATTTGTTTTTACAAAAATATCTCTCCTTGGAATTTATTTTTTTTATTTGTTTGTAAAATGTTGGCAAGCTAGCCCCAACTTAATTTAATCTCTGGCTTTAAGTGCCTCCTTAAGTTGGATGATTTGTGCATCTGTCTGTGTGCAAGGGGAAAAGGGGGAGTTCTGGCAACTTTAATAATTACAAGGTTAGTGGATGAATAAGCTGCCCCTAGGAAATGAAGAATTAATCTGTAGCTGGGGATGATGATCCCTCTGCAGTGATGGGACTGAGATACAACTATCTCTTTTAACGCAGAGGCCAAGTATGGGGTTTTTCAGTTCTGATGTTCTCTGATGCTCCAAGTAGTACCCTTGGTATCCTTGTTTGAAAAAGCTCTGCTTTGATTCATCAAGGCTTGGACAGAAGGCACATGGGACAAGTCAGAACAGCAGGCAGCAGCTATAAAAAGAGTGTTTACAAATCTGGTGTGTTAGCAAGTGCAACTTTGACTAAATTACAGTTTTGAAAAAAATTTGGTTTGGACTTTGCCCTGAAGGATCTTGGCTGTATTTTTTGTACCCATGTGTTTGGGAAGTGATTGCTCTGGTATTCTTCATGGCGAGCTCTGAATATCAAATAAGCAGCGTTTCAGTATAAAATGTATTGTTTAATACATGTATATTTAAAATTGTCAAAATACTTTAATAAGTGCTACTGATTCAGCCTAATACTATTAAGCAGTATTTCAGGCTTCCTAAGGATTTTATTCTGGGTGAGTAACTGAAATTGCAAGGCTAAAACCCCATGTAATTTATTGAAAATGTGGTAGGGTTTTGGGTTTTTTCCCCCTCCTTCAAAGAAAGACAGCAGACAAGGTTGTACTGGGTTCCTACTTGACTGCCTTTTCCTCACAAAGGCAAAGAAAGTGCACTTGTAAGATATTGTGTAAAGGCTGACTCATTTATAACACATCTCTTCTGAGCGCTGGGAGTTTGCCCCTTCCCCAGCAGAGAGGAAGACATCTGTATCTGAAAGTCAGTGGGAGTTTTGCCTGAGTAGGAAAAAAAAACCAGAATGGAGCTCAAAGAATTTTCCCGAGTCTAGTCATTTTTCCTTTTCTTTGGGTTTTCCCTCTTTTTTTGGTCTTTACACTCATTATTGAAAAAATAAACCAAGAAGAAAGGATGCTGTTTCAAAGAGGGTAGTAATGGACTTTTCAACATAACTTGTAAAGTTGGGAGTGGGATATACTGGTTGAGAAAGTTTCTGGTCAACGTTTACAGTTTGTTGTTTTTAAAAGTTATCTTTCTATATATAGATATATGCACAGCACGTAATTAAAGTAGGTGACAAAGGCAGATGAAGTAAGTGGCAGCACATTCCAAAACTTTGGAGATGGAGTAGAAGGGACTAAGTTGTGAAAAAGAGTGACAGCAAAAAGAAAAATGATGGGAGAATGAGATTGTAAGCAGAAGGGATGAAGCTGGAAAGAACAGAAGCAATCAAAGTAGCAAGAGAAAGAATAAGGATTATCAAAAGGCATAAAGGAAAAAGAGGTAGGTGGAGAAAGAATAAAAATGGAGAAAAGAACTGAACAGAGGCAATGGAGTCAACTGAGATGTGAGTTTTTATTGCAAAAGCTAGGAGATTGTGTGCAGCAGGCATGGACTGGGGATGCTAAAAAGGGTGATGGATCCATCTCTGGTCATGCAGAGAATAAAGAGCATGTGTGAGATGTGGAATGAGCAGGTTTTAATCACCAGGAGGAGAAATGGGAAAATTTGTGGGAGTATCTGAATAGCGTAAGGAAGCATGGAAGCAATCTGCAGAAATACCTTAGAAAGATGAGACTCTACACTTTGATTGCAAAAGTTAGAAATTTTAATGAATTGTAGTTCTTCTTAAAAACAAGATGGCACCTCTAAGTTGAGGAAAGCCCATGAAAAAACTCCAGGAATTTATTAAGAGTTATTAAATATCTTCAGCCAGGTATGTTATGAGTTTTAAGGTCATGCTACACTGTGTGATCTTAAAACACACTCCACTGATGCACATGACACAGAAAGAAGCTCTGAAGCTTTATCTAGGGAATCCTAAGGTTAATCCAAAACTATCATTTGACTTTAACAGGGTTTAAAACACTGGAATAGTGCAGTTTTCTTCAGTTTTTTTTTCTCTACTGTGTCGGGGCTTCCTGTAGGGACATCATGAAAGAGAAGTATGGTTTGCACATGACATCAGTGCATTGATGACACTTTCATGTCATTTACACAAGTTCTGGAAAGCTGCAATGTGTTTTAACTGTGCAGAAGAGCAGTGCAATTACGCTGTCCGTGTTAAATGATCATCTTAACGGCAGCCACAAGTATTTCTCAGATAATACTCTATTTCCATGCTTGTCCCCTTGGACCTTCTGAGTGCATACAGAGCCTCAGTGTGAGACAACTGAAAATGAGAGGGAGAAAATTCCAAAATCCCAGTCAGACATCCCAAAACAATTAAACTGAATCTTTTTTTATATGGTTAAGTATCTCCACATATTTTCTCAGAGAAGCCACAGGACTATTTGGGCTAAAGAAGGTCAGTTGAAGTATAGTTGTGGTCATTTAGTTTGTTTACTCTGCTAACACAGTACAATACAGATATATTCACATATTGCTTCTAAAAGCTAGTAAATACTTCAAGTAAAGACTGTAGTAGTAGGAAGGATGCTACCTTGACCTGACAGCTTAATAATGCTAAAATCCTTTTAAGGATTTGAACAGTTGTAACCTCCAGGTAAGAAGTGTCAGCCTTCAGTGAGACAGTAAATGATGGTCATTCTGAGTGCATGGAAAAATATGTACTTTTTGCAATCAGGGACAGGTTTTTCCATAGATGTGAAAGAATATTTACCCAGAATTAACATATCTGGGTAAAAGAGGATATAAAACCATTGATTCCATAGTAGGATTTGTTTAAACTTCAATTATGAATGTCAGGTCTGTTCACTCATGGTTAATATCATTGTGTCTCACAATCTTTTGTTATTTAAAAGTAATTATATTTTTCATCATAAAGGAATCTACCAAAAAGAAAGCAATAAAAGTCTTTCACTCTGAATGCCAGAATGATTGAAAACAGAGCAAAACCAGTTGAGTATTAAAATTAATCTGGTAGTCTTACGATCAGAGAGGGGGAAGCTAACCTATTGGGTGTCTGATTCAGGATGCTCTGCAGGTTGTCATGCTGTTTGCTATGAGTGAATGGCACGGTAGTGTGACATGTTCCAGAAGCAATGTAGATTGGTTTGATGGTATAACCGTAGACTAAAAATGCTGCCACTGTATCATCTTGTAACTTGACCTGTCCCTGATAGTGCCCAAGGGCTGTCCTGGCAGCCCAGAAGTGCTCCAGGCCATTTTGTTCTGAAGGGAGGGGCAAAGAAAGTAATGTGTAAAATAATTTTTGCATTTTCAAAAGGTTAATTTGATTGACTAAAAGTATTCTTTTGTTTTTAACTCCTTGGTATGCCTGTATGTTTTGAGCTCGCTGTAATATGCCATTTTTGAGTGGTAAAGGTTAAATTAAATGAAATGTCTTGTATGCTCTTTTTGAAGTAACAGTTACATTTTCTCTCCCTCTCCTCTATTTCTTATCTGTTTCACTTCTCCTGCCATAGGAAACGAGGACTTCTTCTGAGAGTATTATTTCTGTACCTGCTTCAAGTACATCAGGTTCCCCAAGCCGTGTGATCTATGTGAGTATTTCACGGTGAAATTCGTTCTGTGGGATGGGGGAAACCCCATGCTTCCTCCTACAGTTTAGCAAGTTGTGTGGAAAGTTAGTGTCTCCAAACCACTGCAGTTGGTGATTCCTCTAAAATGGAATTTACTTTCTCACATTTGAAATGTTTGAATGCTACATTTGCCATAACAGAATTCTGGCAGTTTTCTCTTATTTTTTGTGGTGTATTTATAGCACTTACATTACGAGTAGAGCTGGCTTATGCCAAAGCATGCAAAATACCACAGTGCTTTCTAAAAAGAAAAGTTTAAGTAAACAGTACAGCCCACAGGTAGATTACAAGCTTAGATTTGAACGCAACTTGTCTAAATTGAGCTCTTGAGCCTGCATCTGATTGCTTATGAAAACACTTGTGCATGTGATTGCAGGACTCGGGCCTTGACAAATGCCAGTCCCTAACCTCAGAGGACCTTTGTGTTTATGGTTTAAGAAGTGCTAGCTCTGGAAAGCTCATAGAGAGAGTTTAAAATAACACGTATGATAAAAGCTTATGCTCAGTGTTTGCTCAATACCAGGTGTACCTTGCATGTCATAATTGCTGTAGCTAATGTTCATGGCCAAATTCTCAAGGCTACCACCAATAGGTAAAAAAAATCCACAAGTGTGGCATGATCCATACAAACATCTCTTGGAGAGCTTCAGTATTCCCAGGGCTATTCTTTGTCCTGTCCAAGTATCCCTCAGGTAGGCAGATCATTCTCATCCGATAGGACTATATGCAGAGGAAATTGCTGGAGATGTGATTGACTGCCAGAGGGGTTATTATACAAAGATTAAAGGCTTTTATCTACTACACTAAGACAAGCAAAAGAGTGCCTTGGAGCTAAACTTGTCTTTTTTCTTCAAGTAAAAATTATTTTGAACGCGGTATACCCTTTATCTGAGTAAGATTGACCTAGAAGTGGAGGAACTGCCCCTTATCTAAACGCTCATCGGTGTTTCTGAGTTCTCCTTCCAGTAGAGCTCCATGCTGGTGGATACCAGTGGTATATTCCCTGTAAAAAATGTCGTTGCCTCAACTCCTGTGAAGACAATTCATTGTGCTAGGAGCCTGTTATCCTGTAAGCACTTTCTTTGGCCAGATGGTCTATATCTCTCCAGCCATGCACCACTTCATTGTTTTCATAAGCATGAGCATTTTTCTAAGATTTATATGTTTTTAGTGACATTTATCTAACTGTTGGATGGTACTGTTTTTCTTGATGTTTGTGATTACAGCTTTAAATACGCTTCACAGGCTGTTAAAAGTCAAGGACAAACCTCCATTCTCTTTTTCTGTTTTTTTTCAAAGGATATCATTAATTCAGCACACAATTCTAATGTTTGTTACTGTAATATACGTTAGAGGCAGCTGGGACTGTGAAAGAATAAAGTTGTCTAGCAAATATGAGTCAATTAGGAAAAAAGATTCCCCAGAGGTGTCCAAGTTCTTGCTATATCTGTCTCATCTCTGACTGCTTAATTGCCAAAGCTGTGAGATTGATTAAATCCTATTTTGGCTTTCACGAACAGGAAAGTAAAAAGAATTAAAACATGTTACTTGACTTCTCTGTTATCAAAATGGTTCTTTGGCTATCTTTTGCATCTGTTTACTATTACAAGAGTGTTATGGCATACAGACCTGCTCAAGATTTGTCTTGGGTGCTTTCGTGATTGGTATTGCCAAACCTAAATTCATGCTGCCACTGAGAGGAAGGTCCCACCCACATGTAGCCCTGTCCCTCTCTGGCCATGTCTTCCCATCTCCTTTTTGGTGCTAGTACTAGTGGGTACACAGAGGTGTGATCAGTCAGATTTGAGACCAGATTCAGCTAAAAAATAACCCAGGAAAAACCTCCAGCCAACCAAAGAGGCAAAAATAGACCCAGCCATCTACATGTCTTCTAATGCTAACGTAGAAGGCAGAGCAGAGTGGGAAAGCGCACACAGGACAGCTGCTTTCAGCAATAGCATGGATTCAGATCATTAAAACCAATAGTAAAACTGTGCCTTAACAACTGGTGAGCTCTGTGAAGTGTCATGTTGGACAAAAGAGAATTTAGACAAAACGGTTAAAGCTTAGGAACCGTGAATTCATGGTGTTCATACTTTCAAAGGCATCAAGTCAGAACAATGCGATCATTCTGAACAACGCGCCATCTCGTGGGAGACGTGTTTCTGGGTCATGGTTGAGTGGTCAGCTAGGGAAAGATGAAGAAAGCATGTTTTGACTAAACTTGAATGTGGTTCATAGAGATGGTTTACTAAAGCCGTACCACTTTTTCTTCATCTGTCGATATCAGACTTTGGTGTCTTCTTGCACTGAGAGAGGGCACAGGCCAATGCCCTTTGAAGTTAATGGGCATCTTTTCATAATCTTTAGTGATGGCTTCATTATATCCAGACTGAAATTTACCCTAGTGCTGATGTCCTCTCAGAGTCCCTGAATACCAGTTAAAAATTAATTGATTTCTAAATTATGCCATTAAATAAGGCTTAAATAAAAGTCCTTCTTTATACTTAACTAAATTTTATGAAGAGAGAATTAGGTGCTCCAACCTAATATATCCAGCTGGAAGGTTTAGGTTAAGTTACATAGCTGTGTTGTATGTTCTAATACTAGGAATAGAAATCACATTATATTTTTATACAGATCATATTTGCAATTATACAATTGTAAAATAACATATTCCAAATGAAATAGATACTCTAAACTTAGAGCATGGTTTTAACAGAATCCAAAATACCAGATTATTGAAGAAATGGCTTAAAGCCTTTTAGCTGTAATTTGAGCCTTCCCAGGCATATTTGAATTCCACCTACTCATATTTGAAAGTAGGTGAAACAAATAAAATAAAAAACAATGTAGGCTAAATGTTTGTAGAATTGAGTGTTTAGAAAGCAGCTGTATCTCTAACATGTTTTTTCATCCAAATTTGCCTACATTTTGATATTTAAACTGAAAGGAATTACGTAACTAGATAAGTTTTACTCCTGACAGTTCTGAAGTCTAGTGGGAGGATCTCAAGTTGCACGTCTATGTGGAGAGATAGGGGCTAAAATTATCATAATTCACATTTAAATATTCCCAATTCTGAACTTCTTTAGGTTCACTAGAATAATCTCCACAACCCTGGATACCTTAAAAAACAAATTATCACAGCCTCCTTGGCCTTCCTTGTAGGTACAACACTGCTCAAAGTCTTCCTGGAACAGACCTGATGGCCAGACTCCTCCCTTACCTTTGCATGACCTGTCTCTGTATCAGAGCTTGCCGCTGACTTATCAGTAGGGAGGGATTTATTTTCATTAAGGGGCTGTTTCATTGCTCTTTAGCTTCTTAAAGTAGCTGCAAGGAAGGTGAGATCTGTAGATCGCTGAAGAATCACATACTTGATTAAAACACATTTTTTCATTAGTTTTGAGGATGCGAATATGTGATGGTTATGGCAGCTTTGTTCACTTTCTTAGTTAAGAGGAATCTTCCTCCTTTCTGTGTTGCTTACGTTTGCACAAATTCATACATTGTTTTAGAAAAAGGGGTAACTGAAAGTTGTCGCGCTAAATTTTTCCTGTATGATTAACCTAATAGAAAACTTCCCTGGAAAATCTATTGAACTTTTCTTAGCTCATACTAAGAAAAAATATAATCACTGCACAGATAAATCCTGGATACTTTCATATTTTTGCATATGGAAAACATTATTACAGTTTTATAGCTGATCATACTGATATTTTCAGAGAATAGCAAGATTCACTCATCATTTTGTTGCCAACAAAGAGCTTATCATTCTGCAAAGCCTGAACTGGGAATGAGACAACTACGCTGCCCATTTCTCTACTCTCAATGTGGCCAACTTGTTGTATCTACAAGACAGTGCATGCTGGATACAGTTTTGGTGCAAGTTACCATTATCCTCAGGATAATCTGTGCAAATGTGGCATTTTGTTAATTATACTTTTGGAATAAGCATAGTAAGAGGAGAATGGGGAGTGACACAGCCCTTTCCCTCTGTTGGCTGTGAGAGTCTCATGAAAGGATTTGAACTTTGCTTAAGTGGCATCTGTGATCTTCCAACTAATCCACCATGGTGCAAATCCATCATCTGCTGGTTTGTGACCCATAATTAAGGGCTAGTTAGACATAGTCAGGAAAGGAGGTGAAGCTGTGGGACACAGCTGAATGGGAAAAATTAAAGACCTGACTAATGTTTTTCAGCATCTGGAGAGTATATGTTGGAAATATGTATTGATTGTTCACTACTGCTTATGGTAGGGGAACCCTGCTCACCGAAACCACTTTAAAATGAAGGGTGTTTTGCCTGAAAAAGACTACAATATCTGTCCTCCATGTCTCTCTGTGCAGCTAGCAGTAAGCGGGATATAACCAAGGGAACTGGAATGATGCCATGCTACTCCTATTAGTGAAACGTGAATGACAAAGAAAAGTAGAAAGCACCAGTATATAAAAAGAAAACAGCAGTAATATTTAGCATTGTGTAGTAAATATAAGAGATTTAAATGTGCACAAACAGAAAAAGTGGTTTATTATTATGATGATTACTTTCCTATCTACACTTATCTGTCCTTTTCTAATTGCATCCTGATCATATTCTTTCTTATTCTCACTGCTTTCTTTCCTCCTTTTCTTAGGCAAAGCTTGGAGATGAAATTCTTGACTACAGGGATTTGGCTGCTCTTCCTAAAAATAAAGCCATCTATAACATTGACCGCCCAGATATGATCTCCTATTCTCCATATATCAGTTACTCTTCAGATGACAGGCATAGTTACGGGGAGGTACTGAAACATGGGTATTTTTTTTACTATGAATTTGAGATTTTATGTGCCTCATTAAACTTGTTGCTGAACACTCTTAAACATGTGCATAATTAAAAAAAAAAAAAACAACCTAACTTTTATAACTTCAGTTAATTGAGTCATGTCATCCATTCATTCACAAGGCCTTTCAAAAAACAAGCAAAAAGTTCATTTCACTTTTTGGTTTGTGGAAATTAAAGAATTGCTTTCTGTGATCATTTTTTGAACAGATGACATGTAATTAAAATATGTTTTTCTATGAGAGGAGTTCTGCATGCATGCGGTAGGAAACAGGAGCCATTGCTAATTATAATGCAAAAATCAGAAGCGAAGCCAAATGTCTTTCATGATTTTTTTTTATTTTTTTTAAAGTGTACCATGTTATTTTGGTAACACAAGAATGGTATCACTTTCTTATGTACAAATTTTTTTCAACTGTCCCTTACTAAAGTTCATCCTCATGTCACGCATGCATTTCAACCTATTCATACGCAGAGCTAATATTACACAGTTTGTGCTAATGAAATCTAGTTTAACATAATCTTACTAATACTAATTCTGTTTTTTGTAAAGCATATTTGTATATAACTCCTGTCATGCAAGTTAGCTTTTCTTCCCTAACCATGTCTACCTTTCGTTTGAATTTCTGATTTCTTTTATAATTTTAGATACGTTTTTACAAATCAAACCTGTTAGATATGCTAGGTATATTAGCAAGATATATACGGTCTAGAATGGAAGTCTGCTTTGTTCTCTATAGCTGGAAGTGAAGGGGTAGAAATAAATGCTGTAAATAATAGCCATACTATTTATAATAGCCCTAGTCCTGGTATCACTTACACCTTTTACACTTAATCAGTACCACTAAAGTCTCAGTACTACTCTCAGGTGAAGTGCAGCACATATGTTAGGTTTTGCAGACTCTTTTCTCTGTACAAAGCTGAACCACAGGAGCTCCATTATAATGCATCCTAAAAGAATTAAGATTGTATCTGGTAAAGGGTTTAAATTTTATTTAGGTTTCTGATTTCACAAAACCAAAAGCTGCTGCCTAGCCCTGAACCTATGGAGTATAAACACTTCCTTTCTGTGTCAAAATTTGTGGGTGCTGATAATGTTTGTGGCCCTTCTCAACTGCCCGTTTACATCTAGGCTTGGCAGAGGTGCATAGACTAAACAACCTTCCGCCCAGCTCCTGTGAGGACTCAGTCATTGCACCCATTCCAAGGTGATTTTGGGCTGTGCTTGCAATGCAACACGCACATTTTCATGGTGCTCTAAATATTTATATCCTTGATATTGCCGTGGGAAAAAAAAATAAAATCCTGTCTTCCCAATTTCAGCGTCGTGGCTACTACCTGCAGCTGTAATAGTTTCACTAGATTTGCTCAACTAACCAAACATAGCGTTTAATTTTGAAAGGAAAATGAGTGAACAGCAAATTGTCAAATTACATGATGTTTAATTAAAAATTAAATAGCACCAATATTTTGCTTTCCCTTAAAACAGCCAGCTCTGAACAGCAAAGTTCTAGTCCAGATTTTGGAGGTGCTTCAATGCAGATTTAGCTAGGGCTTGTGTGTAGTTTCAGGCAGTTGCTTTAAATGCAAGTTTCCCCACTAGCAGCACTCTCTGTGGCACGGGACTGGCCTCACCACACCCCAGGATTTTGTAGCAGAGAAATCAACAAAAGTTTCATATGAAATTATATCTTATTCCTTATTTACTTATTTAAAAACAAATAAAGAGAAAAATTGCCCTAACTTAATTGACAGGTGTTTTTCCTGTATTGTGTGTTATACACGAATATTGATATTTTAAGAATAGTTCTTCTCACAAGTAACATCATGCATGAATTTGTATCACTAATTTGTTGTGTGTTGCTGTTTGCAGTCACCTCAGTTGCTCTCTCCAACACCTACTGAGGTAATCCCCAATGCCTTTGTTCTCCTGTTCTGACCCATTTTGTGATGCATAAACCTGGTCATATTGATAACCAGCAGCGTCTGAAATGTGGGGTTTGCCTCCTGCCTCTACAGTGCATGGGGTTTTACGATTTATGTTTTTCACAGTGTTACTTGTGTTGAATATGTGCTCTGCTTCTGGATTGTCATCTGTATGCATCTACCTCCACTGTCATCCATGTTTCTGCTTTCCAAAATAAAGGTTGTATGGTGGTCACTTCTTCAAGCTGTACTAAATAAATTACATTGGGAAATATGATTTATGTTTACATTTAAAGCTGCCAGTGTGCGTTGACTTGAATTAATGCTCGGCATAGCTTTCTCTTCTTTTTTTCTTTTTATTTTTTTATTCCACAACTAGTTAAACTACTTATACTATTTGTGCACACATACTGTTAAATCATTTGCACGTACCTGAACTTCTAGGTCTGTGTATTTTGATGTGCATTAATGATCAAAGCCAGTCATTGTTTCAAGAAACATCACCTTGGAAGCAGTGGTAGCATTTCACATAGTTTCCCAGATAGTAACTCAATTACATATCACAGGCGTGGCTAATTTCTCCATTATCCCAATTTTATGTGTTGCAAAATTTTGGTAATAGTGGAGAACTGCAAATTTCCATTAAGGATTGTAAATCACAAACTGTCACTATAAGCACTGGTTAAACAGAGAAGTTAACCAATAGAGATGTAATCTAATTGATAGTTTAAAAATCAAAACGTGCTTTATTTAATATTGGATTTCATGAACTTGACTGACTGTTCCTTACGGAGATACAAAGTACACAAAAGGTAAGGTCTGAAACAATCAGTATGAAATCTTGTTGTTTTGGACGATTATAATAATTTCCTTTAAATTAGCTACCAGTTATCAAGCTGTCAATACTATTAAATTCCAAAAGTGACACTGGAATGGAGGTTGGTGCTGCCATGATTTGTGTTACATGAATACCCCCACGTTATCCAGCTTTGCCATGCTTGCTGTCTTTCTCTGAAGAGTCTATGATCAGGTGCTCAGGCATCACCATCTGCAAACTTGTCACCAGTTTTGTTGCAGGGATTTTTATTAGAGGAAAATTCCACTGTATCATACAATTGGACACATAGACCGTTAGCTAACACTCATATGATATTTAAATATCATCACAAGACTTACAAGCTATACTGCTTGTAAATCTCTTTGCAAGGGTTAGAGTGGATATTAAATAATGTAGCTACTTCAGGAGGGAAACATCTCAAACTGGGCATAGAGGGATTGGTGGCAGAATGCCTACAGAATGCTGCATGCTTGGGAAGGCATCAGTTGTTCTCACTTTTTTGTGTAATTTCTTCTGAAATGGATGTTAAAGCAATAATGCTACTTACCACTATACAAAACTGATTTTCCATTTTTGAAAATGCAGTCAGTGAGTCTGGGGTGAGGTGGAAGGGACGGAGCACACCTGAACCAGAGGAGAAAAACTGATGATGGGAGAACATTCTACATCTCTATGGAGTCAAGGATAATCCCAGAGAAGCCGAATAGGAAACTGCATTCATCTAAGGATGAATGGACGGATATAATTAAGTTGTCCTGCTGGGAATCAGGGAGATGATGATGGGGCTAAGTAGGATCTCCTGTGTGTTTAAATGATGAATGATCCAGTGGGAGTCACACAGATGCCTAAAGATGTCCCAGTATTCATGACAAGTGACTAACACCTACTATGGTATAGCCTATCTTCACTCACCCCTACTGGAATAGGAGAGGGGAAGCATTTTTTGGAGTATGACTTTCCATCTGCAGGTTACATTGATTTGTTCTAATTTGAAGTTAACTCAAGCCAATTCTCGCTTGTCTTAAAAGAAACAAGAAATTTGAATTTGCTTTTATAGCTAGTTTATAAAAAGTAATTTCCACATCTAATTCACTCAGTAATGCTTCTGCTGTTAAGAAGACGCTGCATGCAAATTGCAATTGTAATTTAACCAGCTATAGAGAGTGAGGGGTTTGGAATGAGTGTACGTGGTTTTAAGTGGTTGAAGCCAAGGGTTTAGTGGGAAATGGGTTGCACAATGCTGCAGTATTAGTGCTAATGCTATATATGAGTGTTTATATCAGTTACTTAGCTGGTAATGACCATGTTGTAATGTGGTATGCTGGGCAATTTATACAGCAGACACAGTTGTTTCTGTGATGTAATGAAGCCAACAAATGCTGATTTTTATGTTGCCTGTAGCTATTATGCATCCATTCATATGGGTGCAAAGTGATCATAGTACTGTCATGCTAATCTGATCTCATCTTCCATCCACCCGTGTATGTTCAGTGAATTATACTGTCCTGAAACAACACTTCTACAGTGTTATGTTCTTTTCAAATTATATTGTCATTTTAAATTCATGTGTGTGCTGACCTTCCTGAGAACATGACCGTTCTCTGATACTTGGCAGAGCTCTTTCAGTCACACTGCGGTGGAGGTGCTTACAGCTGAAAGCCACCTCATTTCATTGGGATTGCATGGAGTGTTACGATAGCATCGACTTCCATCTACACGGCACAGAAATGTGCAAAATGGTATACTCTGCCTGTTTCGGAAGTAATTTCTCTTCCCTAGTGACATATATTTCCTCTCTTCCTCTCAGGGTGACCAAGATGACAGATCTTTCAAGCAGTACAGGACGTCAAGTCCTAGCTCTGCTGGCTCGCTGGGCTATGGTCGCTACACTCCAACCTCCCATTCTCCTCAGCATTACAGCAGACCAGGTAATTGAAAAGCAGCCTTATTTATTCTCTAGATTTTTCACTACTTTGTCTTACGTTGTAAGTAGGGTAGGCTCCAGTAGACAGGGGTTTAAGGTGGAGTAGCAGTTCATTGCAGTGATTTATTTACTGTGAACAGGGAGTCCCATGGGGAGAAAGGAAACAAGTGTTTCAGGAATGAGCATCTAAGAAAACAAAAACAGGCATCTAGAAAGATTGATTTTATATATCTGTAAACAGAAGATAGAACAGTTTAAAGGACTTAATCCTAGTCCTGTCCTGCCTGAAGCTACGCATTCAATCCACAGCTCTTTCAAGGTGCAGCATGGTAGCGGTGAATGCACACAAAGCCAAGAGGGTGGCTGAGTGACGTCGTATCCCTTCTTGTACCGCAGGGTTACGGTCCATGTCTCCTCTCCACAGTGCAAGAGCTGGAGGAGTGACTAGTGATTCTAGTGGCTGGATTTTGAAGGCCAAGTTGCTTTAGTTGAGAAGCTTACTTTGGGCTGTAATAGCAGCTGTGTTTGTGCTCTTGTCGCACAGAGAGGAGGGATCACCTCCTTTTGATCTTTGCATGGGAGTCCCTTACAAAAGCCCGTTCATATTTGGGCACTGTACAGAGTTTTATCCTTGGAAATAATCAACTACATTGCTCAAAATTCATTCTAATTTTTCTCCACTCCATCATTTGGGTGGAGAACACAGAGCATTTATATTATTTTCTTGGTGTCTTTTAATTTTGTTGGGGATACATTATAATTATAAACTAGTTTGGAAAATTGGGAGTTCTTAGTCTTCCCAATGGAAATGAAAATTTTATGGGTAATAGAAACAGTTTTTACAGGAATTGAATATTTGTACTACATAAAGTCTTGGATGAAGTGGAAATGAAATTGAGTATCAAAGATCTATTAAAGAGAGGAAAGATTAGTCTCCGCTGAAGTTCTGGCAGCTGTGTCATGCTTAAGCTTAGCTGCACACTGTTAAAGCAAGGAGGAAAGACAAAAGAAATTCCAAATTAATTCTAATGTTTTACAACTTCATTGAAAATTTAGAAGATAGTCATCATAATTGGCACTTCCAATAATTGTCATTAGTCCTCCAAAATATGTTATCAGGACATTATTACAACAAAGCAAACAAAGATGACTTTTGAGAATGTTTTTCAAAGTACTTAATCACATGTGTAACTTTCAGAGCTCAAATAACTTCAGGATGTTTCTTCAAATGCTTAAACTAGCCATGCACTTGAGTGCCCTGGTGCGTTGTGAACTAAGTCCTACCAGTGTGCACCGACGGCAGTGAGAACTGGACCCACTCATAGCACAGTTCTCAGCAGAGACAAGGCTCTCCCCATTTCATTTCATTAGATCCATTATGAGCATATATCATTCCCTCTTGCAGCTTTTGAATATGCAAATTTTCCCCTGAGTGCAGCTATGCTTTTTGTGGTGCCTTTTCTGGAATATTTTCTGATGCATTACATTATCAGCATTTTATATGATACTCTTTCTGTCTACAGAAAGCCCATGTCCCTTGGCCAACCGCATAATATGGCCACTGTGATGTTTTTAGCAATAACCAGAGAAAGATGAAGTCTTAAATATAAACTATATGTTTTCTAAGCATCAGGAGGAAAATGTTCCTGAAAAAAAGGATGGCATTGTAATTTGTGGCTTTCAGTAAGTGAACTAAATAGTTTATTTTCACTTACTCTCTGTTGCCCCCAGCTGGTACTCAGAGTCTTGGTACCAGTAGCTGCATCTCCCTGCCCCAACACCCAAGCCCTACATCTACATTCAGACATCATTACATCCCTTTCTTCAAAGGTAAGGTCCAGGAATGCAAAACTGTGCTGTGATACTGTAGACTTATTCAGATGTGTTTCACTTTTATGTCTGTGCAAGCATGGCTTCCACTTGGATAAAATTTGTCTTAATTTTGTGCAAGTGCTTTCTTGATGTACTGTGTAAGTTTTAAGAACTGAGTGGGTGTGGGTATGAGTTGTTTTATTTTTGCTTTTTTTCAGTGAGTGTTAAGTGTCTTTCAAAGGGGTGGAGGGAAGGAATTAGCTTTTATAATGAAAATGAGGGAGGGAATAATTTAAAAGTCTGCTTGCTCTAAAATACAGTGTTTAGTCTATTTTGATGGTGCTAAATAAATATAACAAGCTTATACGTTGCATCCAACATTGGATGATCAGTTATCTAACCTTCTAACCTACATTTAGATATTCTTCATATTATTTGTAGCATTACCAAAAATTATGCCAGATGATAAGCTGGTTAATATAGCTGTACTGATTAACAAATATCCTTGCCATTAATTTTTTTGGAAGTTGATATTAACTTTTAATGACCTCCATGTTGCAGATGTGAGACAGTACCAAGGAATGCCAAGAACCTTTGAGGCAAAGGCTATTTTTTATTAGCTAGTTAGTTAAATGTCAGAAAGAAAAGACATTCAGCTACCACGTGTGTCTTCCCCTGAGTCTGTCCTCTCTAGTAACAATATGAACGGGGAGGAGACACGAATGGCAAACATTTTCAATGCCTATTCCTTGACTCTCATGTACTGTTTGGTTTAATAAAGCAAAACTGTTCTTGCCGTTGTAACCATTACAGAAAAGGAAGTGACCCTCTGCAGGAACCAGACTTGCAAACCCAAGTGAATAGTAGGCACTCATTGCCTTTGGAAAAATAACTAATGCATCTTCATTGGGCCCTAATGCATCCAGAAACAGTTCTGCCCAAAGTCAGCTGGATTTCACTGGTATAAACAGGAACAGAATCAGGTTCGAGTCTTCCAAATACGATCCCCGAGAGAAAATTTTGGAGAAAAAAGCTGATGTAATTAAACTGTTTGTTTCTATTTTAAAGTCTACCTGCAAAGCTCCTTCCCACAACCATAAGCAGTCACGCCCCCCCCCCCCCCCCCCATTTCTTGGAAGGCTGGCACACACCCTGGTATTCTCTGAGGCACTGCTTGAACAGTTTTTTGATCTGTCCTCTAAATTTGGATGATATTATCCAACCTGATGTACTGAGTAAGAAAAACCTCTTTTGTGTGCTGCAGTGCACAATTTCACTGTATGGAAAGCTCTTATTCGAAAGCCCGCCTGCAGTTGCTTAGCAGCACTCCTGTTAAAATGAGTTTCTGTTCAGCACTACCTGCTGTTGCTCAGAGCAGCAGCAATTCCTTAGTGCTGCTGTTTGGAGGAAGAAATCCTCAAGTGGCAGCTCCTTGTGCCCAAACAATTATTAGTACTGTGATCAAAATTATAGTATTTTGCAATTCTGCAACACTTTTTGTCAAGGAGCTAAGATATTTTGCAAGCAGCAGCTTACAGTGCCTCACAGTGCTCCTGTGAGGCAGGCAAGCCTGTTTATAATTTTCCTATGTAGGTAATCCTGAGCCCTGCAGAGATTGTGTAGATTATCCGCTGTTTTACGCTGAGTTAACTTCTCAGTCCGAAAGGAGTCAGAAGATTTGCCCCCATCCTCTTCAAGGTCTCTAAATTCTTTTCTCTGAGTTGCAGACTGTATTTTTTTCCTTATCTGGAGAAGCCTTTTGAGAGTGTCAGTGTGCTATTTTTTTCTCTTCAAAGTGTTTAGCGTGGGAAGCGTAGGATTGTACCAATAGTTGCTTTGTATGCAGACCAAGGTTAATGTTGCCACTTCAGTTTTAAAAAAGTGAAATCACACTCATTTAAAAAAAATTGATTAAATCCAAAAATAATACACTGCTTAATAATACTAGAAGTAATCTTTGTAAAACCAGCACTCCACAATCGTCATAAAAAATATTTCTTTAAGCTTCCAGGAGACAGAAATGTTACTACCCTAGGGAAATTAAAACAAGCAGAATCCTCCTTTTGACTTCACTGAGTTTGCATCATATTCTTCCTGAGAATGACATGGTTCATCATTTTTCCAGTGAAAAATATGATTACTGAGTTCCTGTTCTTTCTTCAGTATACTGTAGTCTATCTCCCATGAAGTGTAATAGGATGAACTATTCTTTATCATGCAGACAAATGGTTTGGTTGTGCTCTTTTAAGGGTTTTTGTCTTCAGAATGTCTTCAAAATAAATCCTGTGGCAGCCTCACTTCAAGAAAGCTTCACAGTTCATGCCCTTGCAAATCATAGGGTGTGATATTCCAAGTACCTACGCTTGGTGTAACTCTTCCTCTTGAGGTGATGGGGTCAGTGAGCGTACAGGCCGTGCTGAGCCCTGTTGAAAAAATGCTTACTTAAAACGTAGCGGAAAGTATCTTGCCTTTCTAGTGTAGGAGCGCAGCTTCCAAAGCCCATTTATTTGACTTTGAAAGCTTGAAAAGAATTAGTCATCAAACTTCAAAAAACTTTGTCTAGCTTAATGCACCATGTGCAGAGATATTAAAGGATCTAGTTTCGGGAGTAGGCTCTGACATCTCCCTCATTAGGCCAGTGGTATCTGTTTGTTGTTCAATCCCGAACTTAGACCGCTCTTACTGTAACTTGTTATCAAATTTCCCATCCTCCCAGATAAGATAGAAGCTGACTAGGAAGGAGGTATAAACAACGTTATATTTTTCCTGACAATCCCTTGAAAAGGGAGCATAGTCTGAGCTCTGGTCATTTGGCTCCACACACACAAAGTTAAAAGAGCAGCCTACCCTGTCAGCAGCCAAAAGACACAAGGAAGTTTTTGTGGTTGACACTCAAGTTCAAAGTAAGCCTTTCTAGATTCTTTCCAAGTTAAACAAAATCCAGGGAAGAGTTCATGATTCTGGTTTTTTGCTCTGCGCTGACCAGTAGAGCAGATCACAGCCTGCAGCTGCTTGTGGCAGAAGACAAAACCAAAAGTCTGAAAAATCGCTCTCTCTGGTAGTTGTATTTTCTCTGAGACCTTATTTGAAGTTCTTCTTTAGTGTATACCAGGCAAACCGTGAAGAAGACAAATTCTTGGCAAAGTCTCATTTTAGAGATTTTAATTAGAGGCTAGATTAGATGACTCTCTGTAGTTCCTACACATGAACTTTCTACATGGGTCTTCAGTTTGCTTTATCATTAAATACTTATTTTTGTATGCAAAATGTGAAATACAACTATTCTTGTGTGTTTGTCCAAATCAGTGGCAGAATTAAAGTTTAAATGTTCATCAGCTTGTCTGAGTGGGCTGCAAGAAGAACCTGTTCCCTCATTGCATCCTTAATTCTTCCCTTTTGAGCAAGTTAGAGGTGATGGCTTTGCAAACTGCTCCACACAGATGATCCTTGCATCAAGCAGTTTGCAGATTTGCTGTCCCCTGGTACTTGTGCTTGCATCCTGTTTTCTTACGAGTTTATTCCTCTTAATCAAGGCTTCCTCCTGATTCCTCACTCACACTCTACCCTATCCCTGAAGAAGTACTCTCTATGTGTGTACGATACCAGCACCTTGGGGTGACTGCTCAATGAAGTGATTATTCATGCAGGTCGTATATGAATATATGTGTTTAATAATATGCTAATTTTTAAGTAAATGAGGAATAAATACACTGTGAAAATCACTTGAAAACTTTTCTTTTTAAATTAAAAAATTCCAATAATAACATCACATTTGAATGAATGACATTACAAGATTTTTAAGGTTTTTGGAGTTGTAAGGGACCTTACTTAAGTAAGTGTCTACCACTGCTCTTTGCATTCGAACTGCAAGTGACATTGAGGCTTCTTCCATTTAGTAGGGATGGCCAAGCATCTGGAGAGCAAGCAGCAAAGAAAGAGGGAGTTAATAAATGTGCAGTGAAAACCTGTCACCACTTCTTTCCTTCCAAGAGCAAAGCGGGAATCAAGAAACTGAATAACCATCTGGTTCCTTGTCTGAGGACAACTTGACTGCAAGCTGGTGGTGATGCACCAGATTTTTAGTAATTCCATAATTCTTCCCTTACTTTTTGGAAGGTCCATAGGCTATTAGCACATGCAGTTGTGATTTCAGTTTCTCAACTGCTCAGCTTACATTTTTTCAACGAAAAATCACTGTTATTGAGTACACAGTGGTAACAGCTGAATAGTTTTTGAGTTTTAATTTTTCACCAACTGTGAAAATAACAGACACAAAATTTAGAATGGATTAGTTAGTGTATCGTCATGAGATACACAGCACGCTCTTCTGACCTCGTCTGGCCTGTTTCTGCTCCCGTTGAACTCAGTGACACTACCCAGTTGACTTCAGTGGTGCATGTCAAGGCTGGCTTTGGTGACAAACCGATGACCATGCATCCACTGCTTGTCAACCGAGGCAGAGACCACCACCATGGACACGGCCTAGACAGTTATGGTAATCCAGTAGTTATATGGTTATAAAACTTCCCCTCCCTGAAGGCAGAACTCAGTTACAGATCTAGTGCTCTGAGCTGCTGCACTTTCTTTACTCCCCAAAAACTTGCTATAATTTCATCATTACTAGCCATTAAATTTGTGCTCCATCCACACTAAAAAAATAACAGTGAATGAACAACCATTTTATGTTAGAATAAATGTCATGTTTGGCTTCCAGTTGCTTAACAGTGCTGTAAATTAATAGGATTTTACAAGTCCCAAAAAAGTAGAGCTTTACTTTTTTGTTTGCCAAGCAGCACTATAATGCCATAGAGTGTGCTTCGGGGAAATAAGCTAAGAGGAAATGAGTGGCACCTAATGAGCATTTGACAAAACAAGTGGAAAAATGAATACGGATCAATCCTATGTATATTTTGAAATTTGGTGAAGTGACTATGGCATTATAGATCCATGACTTGATAATCCAACCTTGTTTGCATAAGTAAAAAATGCTGTGGCATGTTACCTGTGGGAAAAGTTTGCAATTAAGAACCAAATTTCAACATCTGTTTTTGTCACTGATATATGCAGGTATGTTTCACTTAACTGTAACATCTGGTTTTTGGTCTAGTCCTGCTTTGAGATAATTTAAACACTACTGAATGGTTTCATTACTGGTTTCAGGGGCAGGCCATGAGCCATAGCATTATACTTTTAAAAAACTTGATAGGTTACTCAGTTAAGGCTATGCAAAACACATTACGAGATTGTGGATGTTCTTATCCTTTTATTTTCTTCTTTAAAGTGTTGTTAAAAGAGAAGCTTTAGTTTCAAAGTGGGGCAGTTTAATCTGATATTATCTATCAGATATTCATTATTGATGAGGTGTTTAGAGACTGAGCCAATACACTGTGCTGAAAAATAACGGGTTTTACGAAAACCATGTATTTAAAACTGTTGGATTAACAAGTCATTAACAAGCTTTTATGCTTGAAATACTCTACTTTGCTTTCCATTTTTTCTTTTATCTGCTTTCTTTGCTCTTCCCCTTGGAGGCAGTGAAAGTGGTCGGAGCACTCCAAGCTTATCCATGTACTCAGACAGCAAATCTTCACCTTCTGTCTATCAGCAGGCTCCTAGGCATTTCCATATTCCAGGTAGGCATTCACTGCTTAGCTTTTGATCTTCAATTGCTGGCACCTGTTTATTCTCTTCTGAGTGTAATTTTTTTTTTTTGCATTGATTTGTGAATTTTGAACTGCAAGAGAAGAAATTGTCTGATAAGTGAAAATCTGTTACCTGTTAAACTTCAGAATTAAAGGAGTTAGAGAGCTGTGTGCTTATGTATATTAAAAAAAATTGCATTACAGGAGGCACACAGTGACAAATGTTATTAAGCCTACAAAGATACAATTATTTATAGTGCCATGGCTGCATAGGTCTGTTGAATTTGTGTGCAGGAGGGAAGTCTGAAGGGGTTTTTGGTTTTGTTTTTTTCCTTATCCATCTACTCTCTGAATTAGAGAGTCATATTAACATAGACTTTAAAAATAGCTGGAAGACTTTAGAACTCCAGAAAGCTCACTGTGGCTGTGTCTTTTCATATGTACTATATTGTTTTCAAGTTCACATCAGTCAACAAGCACACTAAATTTATGTCCACGCTGTTTAGCTTTTTGACTGCTAAGCTCATCTACCGGCTCAGTGGAATAGTTTGTTTATTTATATTTAGCTTCTGGGGTTAACGTTTCTGTAAACACACCATAACTAGGAATTGTGTCTGCTCAGGTCTATAGTACTAAGTAAATCTGATGTCTGTACAACATGATATGGGAACCCTGGACTGTGGCTCTGTGGGCTTTCAAAAAATTCCTGGAAGGCCAAGTTAGCTATACAATTTAAAATATAGACAAACTATAGGATTTCCTATAAGAATATTGGGCATTTCCAGTATAAACATCTGTATCTGAACATGTGCGCTTTCTTCATAATTAATGGAGAAAGTCTCTTTTCAAGCGTGACTGTTATAGTAGTCTGTTGTACCTGTATATGAATTTTATTTTAAGTAGTGGCCAGTTTCTCTTTGTTGTCTATGAAGTATACATTGGTAGTGCAGATGTAACCACCTACATTTCAGCAAATGGATGCCATTCAAGGTGTCTTAAAGCATTTTGAGGGAGTTAGGGTGGATTATGCTGCATAGGTAGGTATAGCCAATGTTTTAAATATATAAAGATGATGGATAAAGCTTCATTCTCTTGTAATAACCAGTGAATGAAAAACTACTGAATGAACGCATGGTCTTTGCTGAAGTGTTTGCAATTTTAGTGTTGTTGAGAGGAGACAAGAGCAGCATGGTCTGAACTGCTTGCTTACTCTTTTGTTCTTTCCTTTCTCTTTCCCCTTCCTCAGACACTGGCGTAAAAGATAACATCTATAGGAAACCTCCTATCTACAAACAGCATGGTACAGTCTGCTTTTCTCTGTTGCAGTTTTCTCTACATGTCTTTGTAAAGAAATGCATATTGACTTCCAAATTAGTTTGCTGTAGTCTTTGCATTTCATTATGTCCCTATAATCTCAAATAGAAAAGGCAAAAAAGTAACATGAAAATGAAATAGCATTTTGTGTAACATGCTGTCCAAGGATTCAGTAAGTTCTCTAAAACTGGGATAATGATACTTTGATTTGTCTTGGTAATTTAGAGCTGATACTAACTTCAAAGCAGTTTTCTTATTTATGGAATGATATAAAACATGTAACTGTTGAAGGCTGCTCTCCTGTTTTCAGACCGTGCCTTGGGATATCTAGTTTTTGTAAATAATTCTGACTTCTACATTGCTGGGGAAAAAAATGTTCACTGATAAGTGGTGTATATGAAATATCTACTTTTCATCTGCAAGTTCTTCAAGCTGTAAACTATCAAGAACAAATGTAGTCACACCATGGCTATTAGGAACAAATTCAGTAGCTGATAACATTGGCAAGCTGTGATTGGGAAACCTTTGGTAGACCCCGCAGCAAGATTGCTGTCTGAGTTTCTAAACAGCAGAAAGAAGTATGTGATGTTTTATGCCACTGAGAATCTGACATAAGACCTTAGTAAATATAAAAAATAGAAATGTGAAGTCTGCATTCTTCTATTATTATTTTTGCTGTATATTTCACTAATTAACATCAATGCAATTTCCATGTTGGTGTCAGTGCCTACTGTGTTCTCAGTGATGTTTGACAATGATCTTGGTTCATGATACAGGATTAGTAATAGGGAATTCATTTTTCTAAACTGAATTCTGCTGTTAATCTTTGGAAACAAGTATGTGGGGCTTCTGCTGCAATAAGGGTGCCTGAAAAGTGCAGAAGTATATTTCTGATTAAAAGAGTCATGACTGTGGTACTCCTGTACTCAGAAGCAAAGGACAAAAATAAAAATAAAATATGTGATATAAATCTGGCCCACACCAAAAACTTTATTTTAATCATGTTTGCACCCCTGCTTGGGAATGAATGAGAGAATAAAATGAGAGATGTTCATCACACTGTGAGCTAAGGCACTTTGGGGATGAAAGCATGTATCTTTGGGGATACAGGTGGGAGAACGAAGCTATGCCACTCTTCATGGCAAGGGAAGGTCCAGGCTGTGCCTGTGAGCAGTGTCTCTGTTGGAGCGCAACTCCTCCCATCCTATTGCCTTCTGCAGCACTGTCCGCACAGAGGTGACTTCCCATGTTGTACGTAAGAGTGAGAAAGCTCTGTGTGTCTGTTCTCCCACACTTTGGCTTTAGCTGATAGCTGATAACTTTCCCTGAGTGAAAGGTTAGGGAACTGCAGATACATCACTGCCTTCTTGGTCAGAACAGTGCAAATACATTTTACATATTTTTCTTTTGTGGTAACAGGGGACTTTAACTGATTTTAAAATACTCAATTAACATAGTTTTAAAAATGATGCTTTTATGTAGTTATTTTTATACTCTCTTTCATGGAAAACGACAGTTATTTCTGTTTTGAATGAAGTTCTAGTTTAGGTCTGATACAGTAATAGGAGAAAGAAAGTTGTCAACTGATGTCTCCCAACTGAGTGAGTCAGCCTGGTGCTTCATGCTAAAGTAACTGCACATTCAGATCATCCAGACTTAACCTCTGTGGTTGTTCTGGTATGGTTTTGAGCAAAGTGAGACTTGCTGACGTTTCAGTGCACTTTATGTGTTGGTCTTTGATAGACATTTTCTGCTCACAATATCCTAATCTTGGACAAACTAATGTTACCTCTCAGGCAAAAAGATAGTATCTGTTTGGTTTAGTGCTTGATGTAGTGTAGTCTGCCAACCTTATAGTCTGCCCAATCTCTCTAATTCCTTCTTGTCTTTAGATATACGAATCATTTGAGGCAAGTACTCAAGCTGAGCAAAAAACTACTGACAAAGGAAAAAGTTGAATATTGTAGTGGTGTTTGGTAAGATCGTGAGCAAATGCAAAGTTACAATCATCTGGTGTAAATCAGCATAGCTTCACTGATTTACACAAGCTGATGATATGGCTCTGGTGTCCTGTATCCTGGCTGCGTCATTTAGTTTTATAGATATTTTTGGTTTGCAAAGAGGATTCTAAGCAGCAGCTTTTTTTCTTCCAGGCCAGGCATTTTTATATCAATTTTCCGTTCATCAGATACGCAGTCGAAGTCTGGATTATGTCAGTTTTGCACTGCTGTGTGGAGTTGTTCCTCGTAATCACTGGAGTGAGCAGAGAATTAAGTTATCGAGTCAGCAATCTTTATAGGTTAACAAGGATATATATTTTAAACTTACTTTTATAGACTATAGGTGTTCTGAAAGATTGTGTTGAAAATACATGCTCGTTGTTTTTCTACTGAAGAGCAAAACATAATTTACTCTAACTCAAAAAACCAAAAAAATCAATGAACTTTCCTTCCAATAAAATAAAATTTAAAATAAAAAAATAAATAAAATTTACCTTTTGTTCTGGAAGAACTCCCAGCTAAAGCGTGAACACATGAGCAGCTGGTGATTCAGCTCCTCAAGATAATGGGACACTGAACTAATACATGCTGAAAAGGAGCCAGAGAACATTCCTTCGTTGAAGAGACTAAGTTTGAACAAACAAGCACAAAAATGTTCTTTAAAACAAGAAGTGCAAGAAACTCTTCCAAAACATTTGGCTTTAAAAGGTTTCAGTTACTGCAGTGCCCAACAGATTTGCTGTAGCTACAGCTTCTGTGTTTCTATTATAAACACCCAACTTCAGAATGAAAAAAAGGTGGTGGAAAAATGGCACATATGAGAGATCAGGCTGAGAGCTGGGGTCGGAAAGTGAAGAGTGTGGGAGTCTGCGTGGTCGTTCTTTTGTGTGTGTTCATGTTTCAGAAATATTTGAACATCATTCAAAGTTTAAAAAAAAGATAAAGAGGTTTGCTCTTTGGCAATATTACCACTGACCATGTGAAACATGCAGTTCACATTGGGGTTCACAGCAGAACCAAGTATCCCTTGTAGTGATGAAGCTAATGCTCAGTACTGATGAAATTCAGGCCACTTGGATTTATCTGCTAATGATGTTTTGTATAAAGCCTTCTCAGGAACTTGGGAGGGGCAGGCCTTCATGGCCCTATTGATTTTGGTTGTACTCTTCTGCATCTCTTTGAAGTCAGATGCTCTCAAGATCCTGTGGAACATTTGAAATCTCTGAATAATGTTTTGGATTAAACTTGTTTTTTTCCTTTGAAAACATCTTCTTGAAACAAAAACAATTTCCAAAAATGCATCAGATTCTCTATATGGATTTCTGATTTAGTGAGAGCAAGATCCATACATATAACCTGGAAAAACTTGTTGACTGGTGATTTAGGGCATGCTCCCAAAATATCTGTGAACCAGGTTTAAGTCCTTGCAATGTAGGGACTTTATTCTTCATCTGTCATATATGGCTATTTCTTTCTATTTATTTCTCAGAGAAGCAGCTTGCCATCATGGGAAAATGCCCTCGTCAGGATGCTATTAGCTAACTGGGAAAACTGAGTTTTTTCATAATGCTGTTTTTATTTTATGACCCAGCTTTGTTTTGCCACATTAAATTGAGGAAAAAAAAACCTCTACAGTTACAGATTTTCACCTCTAACCCATAGATTTTGTCCTTACTGCAATTTGTCATTTTTTAAGTATCACCTCCTCAACAAAACTAGTTAAGGTCTGGACGTGAGCTGTGTGATGGCACCAGAAAATGAAACAGAACAGCACTGAAATGCTAATGGTGGTGGCCTTTTGCCCATGTTGTTTACATGCAGGTAAACATGCAAATATGCTGGTTGGGAAACGGAGAGGGCAGAGTTGTTCCTAACTTGCTGGGAGTGTTGCAGGACTTCTAACACTGCAACTTAATCTCCTCCCCACCACTGTCTCTGAGAATCTAATCTGAGCCTTAACTTTTGTATTATCATACTATTTTTATTATTAATAAATATGTTTTCTGGCTACATTGCATTGCATGGGGCTCTTGTGTTGCCCTTTTACTCAGGCATTGCAGACAACCCCCTTGTTATGATGATTTCTCATGGGCTTAAAATTATGCTAGATCGTTGCATTACTCCAGTTTTGTACCATTAAAACTCTCCCCAAAACAACATAGAGTGATACAAAGGCAAGTAAGTCTCAAATTTTGGGAATTTATCTGAAATGTGAAATTTGGCACAAAATCTTTCTGTAAGATTCTGAGATGTAACTCAGTGTCTGGAACAATACTCTGAGACATAAAAGACAAGGGAAAACATATTTGATGGTTGGGAACTATCTAATGAAGAGCTTTTAGGTTTTCAGTTTTGAGTTTTCTTCTCAGCAAGTTGGAAAGTTACAAGGAAATAAACCAACAGTAAAATATCACCAATATTTTTTTTGTTAAAAGACTGTTTAAGAGGGCAATATAGTCAGAAAAGTGGTTGGTCAAAGAATTGTGAATTTTAGAGTCTGACACAGCCTCTCTTGCAGATTTCATGAAGAGGTAATACCAAATTTGTTCCTATCTTCTTTACCATCATTGCCTATCCTTTTGGGGAACGTAGGAGGCCCAGGTGTGCAGACCACGAAATATCTATGTAACCATATGTATTTTCATGGTCATGGTAACACAGAAGAATGGGGAAATGACTGCACTGTGTGCAGTGACCATATAAATCTGCCCGTAAGTTATGATGTAGATTTTTTCCCACCAATCATTCCCCAAAAGTAGTTTCTTCCTAAAAAGATAGGTTCAAAATCCAGCAGAAATAGATTGTCTAAATTCACTATATACCTGAAGGATGAGTATTACTGTAATAATTTCAAAATGATTTTAAGTAATTCTGTGAAACCATAGCTCTACACATCGAATTTCCTGCCAAGCACTGTTGGGTTGGTTTTTTTAATTGGTTTTTTTTTCCCCTCTTAAAACTATTTGGAACATAACCACAGTCAAAACAGAAGACAAAAAAGATGTAATCTGTTCTAATTTTTAAAATCAACTTAATCTTCCAGCAGCAAGAAGATCAGAAGGGGAGGATGGAAGTTTGGATCAGGACAGTAAGAAGGTAATGATCAGAAAGAACAAAAAGGAGTAGTTTATTGATCTTTCTTGAAGCAACTGTTTTTTAAAACATGTTCATATGTAAAGGTATTCTTTCATACAACTGAAATAATCATTACTACTTTTAGGTCTTTCCAAGAAGGTATCGAAAAGCTTAATCTCTCACCCAGAGGATTTAGAATCTACATTCTACAGTAAAGAAAGAAGTAGGGATATTGAGATTAAGAGCAATAAGTTCATGGATTTTCACTCAGTCTCAATATATACATTGGTGATTCAGCTAAGCCTGCAGACTTTTACTTAGGGTGCATATTAACATACAAGAAAAATGTTAACAGCAGATTAATGATAAGAAAATGACATAGTGCATTTTCTAAAGTGGGGCGCAGTGGGCAGCTTAATTAACAGAGAAACTGTCCTCAGCCCAGCTGAAAGTTAAAAGTTTTTGGTAGCTGTGATGTCTAAGTCATGATACAGTCAACTTTTGTAATTTGATAAAGGATGGTACAAGTTGCAATGAGCATAAACATACAATCAGTTCACAAGACTTCCTAGACAGGTGGAGTAGGAGAACTGCATTCAGATGTTAAATCCTGAATCTTGTAACAGGCTTTTACTCTCTCTAGTTAAAGACCAGTTGGCTTATTCTGAAGGGGGATATGGACACCAGAACTAATTCCCCAGATTCGGACACACGGTCCCTGTCTCTTACTGCTGGAACTGACAGAGAAAACTTCCCGAGGGCGCAGGAGCGCACGACTGCCGGCTACTCCCGTGAGTACTGCATCCCCTGGCCCGCCGGCACTGTCGAGGAGGAGTGTGGCAAAGGAAGGTGGCCCTGCTGCAGCTTTGTCCGCATAGCTCTCTAGCTGGCTTTATGCTTCATTTCTCTATCATAATTACACCTATTTGTCAGTTTGTTTTGCTATGGCTTGTAGGCATTCCGTGCCTTCAGACTTTGATAGTGAAACTATTTATAGTTTCATATTAGTGAAAGAAGCAGCATTGGTTGTATAAAGAAACTGTATTGTCTCTTTGGAGAGCGGAGGTTCCTTACCACAAAACCCTGCCCCTCATTAATACATAAAAGTGCCTATTTATTATATGCTATCTATTTTCAATAGACAGGATGGTAGTATCAGGCAGATTGTTGACTTGTGCTAATTATTCCTTGATACAAACTATGTATTTTGGATATTGGTGGAGCCATTTCTTCTATATCGTGATAAGCATAAAGAACACTTTGCTCCAAAGATTAACTTAGAATAGGCATTTTTTGTTACCGCTCACAGTTATACCTATAAGTTCACAGAAATCTTCCAGGTGGAATAATGGGGTAATTTTGTTACTAAATACTGATCTGAAGACCATATGCCAATGCTAGCTGTCAGTACCAAAACCACGTTCTACACATTTCTTACTCCACATTTCAGCAAGTCAGGAAGTGAAGGAAATGGTCATCAGAATCGGGTCTGAATTTTACTTTTAGATTACATAAATGACAGAAAATAGGTTAAAGGAATTTTAACAGATAACTGGGCCATTCCTCTCCCTGCTTCCTCCACTTTACACCATACAGCAGTAGCAGGTCATCTGGGGTAAACAAGTTGGGGAAGCAGTTTTCCAAAAGAATGCATCCAATGCGAGGCATGTCCGGCAGCAGGGCTAGGATGTCAGTCTTGTGGGCATTTTGGTAATGTGATAGCTGGCTCCATCAACTTATATTAAGGAAATTATGGCTTAGCTATGCGAGGAAGAGGAAAAACAGATGCTACAAAGTCTGTCACAAGGCTGTAACAAGATAAAGAAGAAAAGTTATTTTGGATCATCAGTCTCGCTGGTCTAACTTGAAGGGATTTGATTCCTTAGTCCTCACCAGACATCGCATACATGTGCACAAGGTGTATTGTAGGATTCCTGTGCAGGGGAAACCAAGTCTGACCACCTCACACACCTAACGTCTGTAAGTCATTGCCCAGAAATGAACACCTAAACCTTTCATTGTAATGCATACGTCGAGTATGTTTGGAAGCTTTCTGGAGTTGATCTGATGCTTTTCTACATATGTATTAAGAGAATAGCCCTTGAATGCAAATTTTAAGTAGGGAGAAGCATGTATCACACCAAGAACTGTGTTACACAGGAACAACATATGGTGTCAATTTTTTTCATAAGAATATTGCTGTACCTGTCATTCTTCTATACCAGCATTTCTTTCATGTTTTTTTATTATGTTGGGAATGTGGAGTTGTTAAAACTAGAAATGCAAAAGATGGTTCACACCTCTGTCAGGGTCAGTATCACCTCTGTGCCAATACAATATAGGTTGTGTAGTTCATTTTCCATTGCTTTTTGTCAGTGTTTCTCTGTCTCTTGTGAAAGTTGGCCCTGTTACCCAATTAGCAGCTACACAGAAATGACATTGAGGAAGTGTTCTTTTCCTGACATTTACATTTCTTTTTTTTTTCCTTTCCTTATGATTTTATTCAGCCACCTTACTGTTTTAATACCTCTGGACATCCTAAGTAATTCTTTCTCTACTCAGTGCTTCCCTATTTAGTTCTGAATATTTGCAGTCTGTCACATGCCCCGTTGGCCATGGAAGAGTAGCTTCTCTACCTCTTGCACTTATGGCTGAGAACTCTGACATTCAGCCCCATCTCTGTGGCATAGTCAGTGAGTATCAGAGAAACTTTTCGGATATAGGTTTGGTGCCAAGTGGTTACATGCAGAGTGGAGGGGGTTAGCAGGCATCGGACTGCGAATCTCTTGTCATGTGTCCAAACATACTATGCAAACAGCCCTGCGTTCATCTGCCCAGCCTCTGAGCAAACCAGAGAAGGGTTATTCTGCTCTAGAAGATATTTAGCCACGTTATGTTAGCTATATGCCCAGAAGAATACATGTAATAACAAAGCAGATCAGTATGAGGCTTGTGTAATTAGCAGGCTTCTAGAGTGGAGCTTGCATCTCCTTACATCCACCTGTGTAAATGTGGCTTGTTTCTGTATATGTAGATGTTTAATAGTTGATCATTTACTGTAATTCATGATCTTAAGTGTTCACATATTTAGGAAAGCGGACATCTAGCGAGCTCTGTAACCCTTGCTGTCATGTGTCCCTGATGTGCTAAGAGGCAACCTCAGAATATCCAGGTTAGAGTGAATGTCATACTGGAAAAAGCAGGAGCCGTATCCATGCAGAGAGCAGCTGATGTTCAGATAGTGCCTAATTAGAGAGAAAGATTGCTTTATCTTGGCCAGTTACTCCAGAAAATTTACTGTAATGCTAGAACTGCAGTTGGATATGATAATGAGCAGTATGTGGTTGTTGGCTTTTAGCATTATATTTTTCCTTTATCTTAAAAAAAAAAAGAAGCAAAATAAAACGTGTTTAACTTTGTAGCTAAGTTCATGGGAAACAGAAGCTGAGTGAATTGCAGTTCCCACTGGAGTCAGTGGGTCTTGCTAGCTTGTTTTGGGCTGTGTCGGCTTTATTCGCCTCTTGGCTTTTTTCCAGCCGGCCACACGATGTCGCGTGTGGCCGCGGCTGTGGCTCCGGCCGGGCAGCCGGGGAGGCAGCTCCTCGGCTGCTGCCTGCTGAAGTGAGTTGTCTTTGTTTTCGAACTGCTCTTTACCTTAGTGCATTTGTCCTTGGTAACTGAGTAGTAGTATTTGGCGCTAGAACGAAACTGTCTCACCCATCTTCTCTGTAGCCAAGAGGCCAAGAAACTGATGTTCAACACCAGCATCTTTTTCCAGGCAGGAGGAGAGATGATAGTTTTGCAGATATATTCGTTCTGTCTCACAGGTATTACACTCTTTGCCCTCTGGTGTCACTACCATTCAGATAACAGGCAATGATAAGTTTCTAGTTTCCAAACTGGAATAGCTAAGTGATCCATCTAATTCAGTATTCATCACTGTGTCCCTGTATCAGACGTGGAAACCCCCTGTGGGGCTGAAAACAAAAGTTCTGCTCGTAGTTTATACCACTTCTCAGATGGTGGTTGATTATGTTTCTAAAACATCTCTTGCTTTTATAGATCATCTTCATTTTACCAGCTTAAATAAGTCACGTTTATCAAGCCTTCTTTCCTGTGATGAGCTTTCATTGCCCCAGTTATCCTGTAGGCCACTGGTCTGGTGGAGTGAATTTAGCCCACTTGAACACTGATGAACAAGAACAGCACAAAGGATTCCTCCAGAATCTCCTGTCACTGCCTGAAAATACGGTTATTTCCATGTCTTATAAGTATCAGGACAGACATTTCCAGCTTTTGCTTTTTTTTACACTTATATTAGCAACTCAAGGTCATCTTGTGATTGAGCTGTATATCTAAGCCTGTCTCCTTCCCCATCATTTCCAAATTATGAGCTCTCAGCTTAAATAGTAGAAGTTTGGGGTATTTATTAGTCCCCAAGTGCATGACTTCTCCCATGAATTATTAAATTTTATCCCATTTCTATTACTCTAATGTTCAAGGTTATCCCACTTCTTTATGATATCCCAATCCTCCTCTACATTGGCAGTACTCTATAACTTTGTGTAGACAGCAAAGTTTATTAGCCCACTACTATTTTTGGTGTCCAGATTATTAGTGAAAACATGAGGCAATTTCAACTCAACACCAGTCCATGCTGACACTTTTCTCTATCAGCTCTGCTCAGTTCTCACTACCTGTTTCTTACATTTCATCATTTCCCTACTGACCCTATAATTCCTCTGATAAACTCCATCTGCTCCAGATTTGCATTTAATTCCATGTGCAGCCAAATACCAAACACTGTAATGATATCAAATTAGATGAGATCCAGTAAAATTTATGTTGTTCACAAGTCATTTCTCCTAACAAAGAAAGCTACCAAGCAAGTCTGGCACTGTGTCTTTAACTTATGTCAAACCAATTAAAATCTATGTGAATATAATTGATTTTCTGTTTATTTTGATGGTTTTGTTCAGTCTTTTCTTAAGTTTTCTGTTGGAAGCAAACTGGTAGCTCCTCATTATCTTTTTCCCCTCTTAAATATAAAAACTATAGTTGCTGTTCTCCAATGGTAAGAGGTATTGGACTTGCAATTTGATGTGAGCTTATCGCTCCCTGTTTAAGTACATAAAGTGCTTTGAATTATGTTTCCATCACAACTGTGATTCATTGGCCTACCCTTATTCCGTTAGCTTTCCCTCCTTGCTCAGTACTCTACCTTTTGTTCCTAAAAATGGAGCTGAAATACTCCTTCAGTGTTGGAGTCCTACCTAGGTTGTCTTTCACCTCTGCTGTGTACTGACATAGCATAACTCCCAGTGATCCCATTTCTTCTTTTCTTGTTCTCTTTTTATTTGGATAGCTGGAGAACCTTTTGCTATTTGTTTTAATATCATTTTCAGTGTTTAACTCAGCTTGACTTCTGGCAGTTCTCACTTTATCTCAGCACATTGTGAGCTCTTTGCTGATCCATCTTTTGTTTTTTCTTTCTGTATGCTTATTCCTAATCATCTCCGTAGGGTATTTATTAATCCAGTGGGGTCTGGATTCCCTTCCTGCCTTCCCCTTTGGACACAGATTGCTAACATTTTTGACAGAAAGAAGCGTTGTACATTCAGTTCGTTGAGCTAACTGACTTCTGTAACTCTTTGCATCAATTTATCAAAGTTTCCCTGTGCTGGAATCAAGAATGTTTATTACCCATGTGTTTGTTCATCTTCTGTTTAATTTAAACTGATTCAGCTTGTCACTTCTATACAGCATTATTTTTATTAACCAAAAAGTAATCTGAAACACTTTTTGTCGTTTCACTGATGAAAGGAACTTCCAAAATTTCTTATTAGACTCTCAGTGTTAAAAGTAAGGCTCTTCAGTTGTTTCGTAGTGACTGCACAGTTTCATCACCATATTACATCCAGTTTGTTCATGGCAACACCACTTTGCCAATTTTGTCTATCTTAAAACTTTCTTTCTCTTGAGTGTTTATACTCTCACTGATTTACTTTATCCATTGCCATATCTTCGTTTATGCTTTCTTCCACTTGAAGCAGTAGAAGTTTCAAAGAGAGCAAAAAATTTTTTGTGTTTTTTTTTAAGTGGTAGGATACCAACCCTTCTTTTTTAAGAAACAAAACCAAAACCAGACCACATACATCATGATCAGAAGTGATGTAACTCTAAAATGATGGTACCTTTAATCCCATTTTCAATTCATGGTTTAACACCAAGTCGGAGGGCAGAGATTTCACAAGCTCTCAAATCTGCTTTGCATCACCTAGCTGCATAAGGCTTCCATACCATGAGTCCCACAACTCTCTTCACATCATGCCCGGTAAGGTGAGTGCATCCTGGCATGCTGTTATTTATAGATATTGTTACACATGTTCGTGTACATTAAATATGGAGAAAAGATGAGCATTGCTCAGTTATATTTCATCCCGTTAATAGAATGTACATATTGATCTTGTAACTGCTGTTTCTGGATGTTTTCTTGAATTCTGTGTTTTAGTAGGCTGTAAAGGATTTACAAAAAATATAGCTGTATGTTATGTCTTTTACAGGATTTCCATATTCTAAGTCTGCTTCTCTACCTGGCTATGGAAAGAATGGCTTACATCAGGTAGGTATACATTTAAATGCATTCTCCAGGCAATAGTGTATCATAAATAGGCAGCTCAGTAACTAGTTGAAAATCTACACAGTAATAACACTTCAAAGGTGTTTTGGCTGCCAGCCCTGTCTGACAGATTCATACCCTATGTGGGTTACAGTTTGTCTGTCTGCAAGAGTAAGACAGACTGAGGCTTCTCCTTTTAATTGTGTGCATCATGAGCATTAGGAATCTTGATTCTCCTCCCAAAACAAACGAAGGTCCAAAATGTACAGGCTGCACATATTAATAGATCACAGTATGGCTTGAATTAATGATAGAGAGAGTTAGGCCTATAATTAGGCAAGTAATGATCTTAGAGGAAAGGTGGAGCAGCCCACATCCATTGCATTTCTTGAACCATCTGTTCTGTTTTTTTCCAGTATGCATGTATGTATATATATATGTATATATACACACAGTCATCGTACTTTTAAGGCGAGGAGGGAGCAATATAGAGAGTAGGGCAGGCAGCAATCCGGAAAGCAAAATGTGTAACAAAATTATGATCAGATCAGACTAGGCGTTCTTTTTCTAATCCTTTTTTATAGTTTTTGTAAGTCTAGGAAAAAGGCATCTTTGACACTGTGGTCTCTCTTTCTCTCTGGCATCTAGCATTATGGGTTCTCAGTTCATGGCTTGTATTTTTAGGTACAAACCCATTATGGTTAATAGTGATAAGTCAGCAATACATAGATGCACGTGCACTTACATTTTGAAGCTTGATTTGTGTCTAAATTACATGGACAGGACCTCATTCAAATTCCCTCCTTTCTCCAAAGGAAGATGTGAAAGCTGCAAAAGTACATGAGGATTAAACTTCCCCAGTGAGAGAGTCAAACTGCAGGTCACTGGAAGGTCACAAGAAAGCAACTGTCAGAGAGTAGCTAAATGAATTTTTCAGTAGCTACTGAAATGTCCATCCCTTTGAGTTAATATTACAAGACTAATTGTGCCCGCGTTGCTTCAATACCTGACTGCTTGAATGCCTCTCTGAAGGAACCAGTGGCACTGCAACTTGATCAAATGAGATTTAGGAATTTGAAAGGGTCTAGATAAACCTGTCCCCACCTATGAGTCAACAGCTTTTTTCTGACTTTTCAGAATAACTGTTACCAGTAACCTGAAGCGAGCGAGGGACCAGCTTGCGCCCAGCCGCTGCGCTGGTGAGGCACCAAAGCCATCAGAAGGCTGCACACAGATGAGGCCAAAGCAAACTCCATCAGCAGTGGAGTTGGCCGCGCTTGTAGGCTGAAGCCATGCAATGTAATACGAAAGCAGCAGATGGCAGCATTTGTCCCACCTAAAGGCTCCAACCTCACAGCCGGGAACTGTAGGAAAGTTGAAAAGGTTGCTCATGGTCAAATCCTTGAGGCCAAAATTATTCTCAGAATGGATGTCCTCTGTTTGGATTGCAGGTTCATGCCAGCTTTTGTGGTTTGTTATTTTTAATCAGCCATCCCAGTGCTGCATAACAAAATAAACCAAACCCAAACAATAAGGAGCCTTGCAGGTTATTGTGAGCATAGCTGTGCACACTGTTGATACCCTAACAGGCAAAAATGAGACTTGGGGGAAAAAAAATCATGTAATAGTGCTTTTCTGATCTCCTGTAATGTTTTTCATCATAGCATTTGCCAGCAAAGGAGAAAGACAGTGGGTCAAACAAAGGTATGGCACATACGCACAGTTCTCCCTGATCTTAGTGGCATCAGCAGTGTGAAGCAGAAAGCAGAATGAGACAAGTTTCAGTGCAGTGTAAGTGATTTGTGACAATGGCAGTAAGACGTCTGCATCACAGGGAAAGGCGTGTGACAATTTCAGTCTTCCCTTACCGCCAGGTCTTCAAATGGGGGTTCCTGGTGGCTTTCTGACATCTTCCTGCCTCATTGAAAGCTGAGAGGAATCAGAGCTTGAAAACGTCCAAAGGGCTTAGGGGTGAGGTGGGTTGAAATGACACTGCAGTTGCCTCTCTGAGTGACATCCAAGGTCCAGCTTTCGCTGGTCTGTGGGAGTTCACAGCGTAGGCAGCGAACTGCACCTGCAGTGCTTCCAAGGACCCAGGCACTCACTTGACACTCCATCCTCTTCTGCAGGCAGAGCTCCATCTCTGCGACCGTACATCAATGGGTGTTGTGAGTGCTCGGGGTGCCTCCTTTGAGCAATTAGGTCAAGTTCAAATGAGACTTCATTCTCTTTCTCTCTCGCAAGGACCTGTATTTTGATTGTGTGGTACCAGCTGGTTTTCTTTTTTCTCTTGACAATATGCAGAGTGGTTTTGTGGTGTATTTTGCTGCTACATTGCTTCTTTCTTTCTCTTTCAGCCTGAAAATATGGGCCAATATGAAACGGACCAGGAGGCGAGCTGGGGGATGAAAGGTACATTGCAATATCATTTCCACTCCACTTCATGTTTTCTTCCTTTGAGGATGCTCGTTAATGTATTGCCATAAAGGTTACTATTCTGAGATCTTCCCATAGTTCACGTAATAATGACTAGAGAGAGACCCAGCTCAGTATCATGTTTATCACAGAGAATCTTCTTTTTATCTAACCGAACATAAAGGCCTGACTGAAGCCCTGCATCATAAAGTGGTGCAACCAGGCTGAGTCAATCCAGTATCCTCAATATATGGCAACAGCCTCTGTGGTGGTGGTGTCATATCAAAGAGAGGAAGAAATTTAAGATAATCACTCCTTCAAGACGTATCTGATTTAAAAAAAAAAGTCTATTGTGTTTCTTGTTTGTGCTACAGTGGTTAAAATGTACAGAATTCAAAAAGCAGAATTTATTTGCATTCATTTTTTTTATTACAGTTTAAGTGGACTGTGAAAATATGGAACTTGGGTTGGAATTTTCAAAAGAGCTGAGCAATTTAGGAACATGCATCTACTCATGGGGAAGAGTAGGATTTTGTTTCCGAGACACTTAATCTCATTTTAAAAAATCTTACTCTAATGCTTCACTTCATGCCTCTGTGTTGATACAAATCTTTGTCTCTATGTTTGAATAGTTTAAAGTACAGATTTTGAAAAGCAGATTTATCTCCGATTTCATTTCAGACCATAAAAAGGTCTATGAAAACATACTGGCTATCCTGGTTGCATTTAATCATCATGGTGAATAGATGACCTTGTGGTAGTCATATCATATATAGTCGTGTACTGACCTAACTAGAATACTCTTGTGCTAGTTTAGATCCGGGAGTCATTGTCCCCACACCCCCAAATCATCTTTTCTTCACTATTGTTATTCCCACTGCAGGCAGCTCAAGTGCAGGATGTTGGCATCTTGGAATATTGTAGTAACTCAATGGTTTTCACATATGTTCCCAAACTGACATACCTGTAATAATCCATATATTTTAACTATTTTCAGTAAAGAACAATAAAGGCAGGACTTTTGGATGACAAACTGACTTAACTCTGCACAAAAGCCTCCTGTAAAAAGAAATTCCCAATTTTGTCAGACATACTCACTGTGTAACCCAATGGCATCGGGAGATGGATTTTCTCCTTGAAGCCTTTGGTTTCAAGGACTATTGCTTTGGTAATAGAGAGTGTTATAGGCATTCAGAGCATGGGGGTCAAATGCTTAGTATGCATGCAGTTATACAACAGCTATTGAGAACAGAGAAATGCAGTAGCGTAACAAATTGCTGATGTACCTAAATGTTCATTGCGGTGACTCCAAAAGAAGCCTATAAATTCTAAACTGTGAACCTGTTCTCATTCTCTTGCAGAATACAAGGTAAGAAGGGCTTTTCCAACGCTGGAAGAACAATCAGATTCAGCACTTCCTAGCAAGGTTACATGTGTTCCTTTTTTTATTTTATTTTGTTAATTTTTGTCCCAGTGAAATATTTGTCAAATCAGGATGCAAGTATGTACCGTTTAAATTAGTAAGTTCCCCACACTGTCATTTTCACACATCAGAATCGGATTTGGCTGGAGTTCATACGCTCTTGTCTTTTTAACAGATTTATCCTTATGAAACACTTATTGTAACAAACCGAGTCCGTGTGAAATTGCCTAAGGATGTGGACAGGACCAGGCTGGAGGTAGGAATGATATTTGCTTGACGGCTTTGCAAGTCTTTGTCGTGTTTGTTTACCGTCTTAGATATTCCTGGGCCCAAGTAATAGCAATGAAAGGAGAGAGAAGAGAGGAATAACATTATATACTATATTTTATTTCGAAACACTAGTATGTAGGCAATTTAACTAAAAAAGAATAACCAAAAACCTGGCAAATGTCTGACCAAATGGTGTTTGACAAAGATACTGATGAAACCCATTAGTTTTGGATGATTATACAGGATATTGAAAGTTGGAATGAGGCAAGTGGAAACTTGTTTCTTTAATTCATATAAAAACCATCCTCCTAGAATAACCTGAGTATTATAAAAAAGCTCCATTTATGCTGCAAATACATGGACCTATGTTTCTGGTCCATTGTCTCATTCAGCCTCTCCTTTGGCTGTGTGATCCATGATCACTGTGCTACAGATTTGCTGTAGCATCCACCTCTCTCAAAGAGTACTAGTATAAGCTGGAGAAATGCAGATGTACTTATTGTAAAGGAAAGCTTAGTTTCCAAAGGCCAAATCCTGAAGTTGATGTTCACGCAAAATTCATGAGGTTGGTTTTTTTTGACTGAGTAATGACAGGACTGAATAAAGACTCCTCTAAATTATTAAAATAACATATCTTTGTGTGAATTACTATTAAGAAGAGATAGTTCAATAAAAATTATGTGATAACAATATTGGACTTCAGGGAAGATTATATTTAAATAAATTTATTGTATTTTTAACTTCATAATGTGACAAGAAAAGAAGAAAGAAACTTTAACCTCAAAGCAAAAAAAGAAGGAAAACTATGAAGTAGCAGAAAGTTCCTTATTAAAGATCAATTTAAAAAAAAAATTAATTTACCAAATTCTTAGACATGTAGTATATTTTGGAAATGGTGTTATGTTCTTAAATACTTCAATGTGCTTGTCGCTTGATTGCCCAGCAAGTGGTATTGATTTGATTGTAAGGAAAAAAGAGCCTCAAACGTGTGCTGTTTTAAGCCTGGGGCATAGCAAGGCATGACAGCAATAATAAAAGCATAATAAGTCCAGAAGAAGGAGCAGGGAGTTGGAGGGATACTCGTCTGGACACATCCTATAAAGGATTCTTTCATATATATACATATATATATGTGTGTGTATATTAAAGAATAGAGTCTTTGTTTAAACACATCAGACTGGTCTGAATAGCAAATGCAGCTCCAAATTGCTTTTTTAAGACAACATATAGTTTGCTTTGGATGGATCATGCCTGTCCTGGTTGCCATTATCCATAACTCATACACTGTCCTCGGCTGGGATCGCTGTTTGTTTAACATTGGAGTTGCTCAGTCTGCCTCACTCCAGGTGCAGCCCAGTGCCTGATGGCTCAAGGAGCCCGACCACTTCAAAGATCTCACAGAGGTTTGCAAAAAAGAACAATAAACAAGATCTGCTTCAAACCTCACCAGAAAAGCGATAAGGGGACCAGGCTGATCCTGCTGATTGCTGTGCTATGTTAAACATGTGTGTCTGCAGGAAGGACTCCTTTGCAGACCATCTTACATTTATTAGGGATTGGTAGTTTTTTAAACAATTAAATTAGCAGCGTTTTAATAGGATTATAACTACTGGAAAAACAGAGGCAGCAGCTCATCTACACATTCAAACCATATGTAGATTTGAGTGACAGGCACAAACTGTTGCCTTCCCTGCCGGCCTCTTCCCCTCCTCCCCATCCCTTCCTTCTGCGTTACAGAATTGCTGGAAATAAGTAGCTTTGCATAGAAAAGCAGTTTGTCATTATTTCCTCTCGTGGCAGAAGAAGAAGAAGATTGTAACTTAGTTGCTGACTTGTCCATTCAGCAGATTTCAGGCTTGGGCAAGACCCCAGGACTCGGGGAGCCCAAGACTACGTGGGTTTATAGGTTTGCATAGGAACAGACCAGGATTAGACACACAGACACGGCCCCCACCCCCCATCTGTTAGTAGAGGACCCACTTAGCATACCTTGGTATCTTCAGGCTGTTGGGGGCAACACCGGGAATACTGGAAGCAGGAACTAAGGTTAGATTTCACCTTTTCTTGAGCTCCATTTCACATTTGCTAGAGGGTATGATTCGATGCTCACAGATCTCTAGGAGGCAAGTGATCTCTCCGAGCAGAATTGGTTGCCAGCTGATTTTCTGTTTTCATCCTGCACAGCCAATGTCACATGTGAAAGGGCTGGATTGTCCCTACAGAAATGGTGAAGGTGATAGCACTGCTAAGCCCATGTATTATCCAAACTGTAGAGTGATTTATCTAGGAAAATCTTTTAAGAAAAAATCCATGTTCTAATATTCCAGTTTTATTCTGATTGGTTTTGCGGGCTGAAGCCTCACCTTGCTCTCGCTGCTGCAAATCAGAACAAGCTCCTGGGTGTGATGGCTGTGGGCAGGGTACAGGTGGTGTCAGTGAAAGGAGACCTAGAACCACTGTGTTTTATGTCAACTATCAAACCTGAAAGCGGTCTTACCATGTCCAGTATGATTAGAATATCTCACACATGATGTTTCTGATTTCCTGGTCTACTGGAGCAATAAGGTGACTAAATCTGCATGAGCTAGATTTATTTAACAGCCCTATTGCAAGCTGACTTGAAGCAGGCTCCTGTTTGTGAAACCGAGTTTGTTGTGAACTTTGAATGATCTGGCATAGATGTCATGGAAAAGGCACTGTTGTTTGTCTCTGATTCCCTCTTGCAAGGGAAGTCTCCTATATTGAGTGTTCCTGTCATGAAAAGTGAACTCAAGTAAATGGTATTAGGTCCTTGGGTCAAATAAAGGGAGGCTGCAATGAAGGCCTCGGCTAATGGTCAAGGACCACAGGAGGGTGGGGTTTTAATGGGTGGTAGTGTTTTCATAACTTTGCTCCCATTGTGAGTATTTTTTAGATTACGCTGTTGTGTAAGAAATTTATTTTAAGGATTATAAAAAATATTTTCTTGTAAAAATGCATATTTTTCTAAGCCCAAGAGATATCTAGAGATTAGGAAGGCTCAACTGGTAATAAATGCATTCAGATAATAGGAATTCTTTCTTCAAAAGCACATATATCTAAGCGTAGAAACACTCGGCATATTTTTGTTTGCTTGTTCTGACTCAGCAGTGAGGCGGAAGTACCCAGTTCCTTGTGCTCCTCCAGGAGATGTTTATACCAACAGTGAACTAATACATGCAGCATTAAGAACTAGTTATAATAAACGACCTGCTGATTTTTAAATACATTACTGGCGCTCTGGCTTTTGAATGAATAGCCTGGATCTTTGTTTAGTTTAAGCTGATTAGAAATGTGAGGAATTTACACGAGATAACGATTTGGCCCAGGAATTTTTTTAGAAGTTTGTCTCTACCACAGTGCTGTTTATTCTAACGTTAGATGAACAGAGCAGCATTCCTGTGAGCTATTCTAATGGGAAATGGTGAAGAACAAGTTAATTCAGATAACGTTGCAGAACAACAAAGCAGTAGCACAGGGCTGGATTATACAATTTGGGCGAAGAAAAGGAATTACACCCTCACTGTGTCTGCAGATGACACAGGCTTGGGGGAACAGCAGCTGATGCTCAGGTGAGCAGAGCCTCCGTTCAGAGGGACCTCAGGCTAGAGGAATGGGTTGACAGGGACTTCATGAGGTCCAGTGAAGGTAAATCCAGATTCCTGCACTTGTGACAGAATAACACCATTTGTCAGCACAAGATGGGGGGAACAGCTCTGCAGAAAAGTACCTGATGGTCCTGATGGAAAACAAGCTGAACATGAGTCAGCAGCTCACCTTTGCAGTGAAGGAGTTATAGACGAAAACATACCCTTCTCAGAAGTAGGCACTGGAAGGCCAAGAGGCAACAGTCACAAGTTGCAGGAAGGGAAATTACAATTAGATATAAGGGAAGAGTTCCTCACTGGAAGAGTAGTGCACTGGGACAGGTTGCCCAAGAGGCTGTGGAGTCTCCATCCCTGGAGGCATGCAAAACTCAGCTGGACAAGGCCTTGAGGAACATGGTCTAATTTTAAAGTTGGCCCTACTTTGAAGACCTCCATAAGTCCCTAATTTGCTTAGGTTGGTCTATTCTGTGAAGACAAAGCCTTAACATAATATAATTACAAAATAGGATTATTTGGTGCTCTTGCTGCAATAGCATTTGAAAAAATACATCATTTGGTCTACCTTGGAACATTTTATCAAAAGGATCAATTATGCAGGGGCTTAAATATAAATGTCCTGGAGGAAACTTCCCTATTTTGGACAACTTAAGTCCTGAGTTTCCAGGGACTAAGACATCACCTTTCGATGGTACACATTAGCACATTCCTTACTTGCTGGTTTCCCAGTGATGTTCCACATGGCCTGGGCTTTTTTTTCCAAAGGAAGTTGGGCTTGTGGACACTTTTGAAAATCTTGATACCTCTCTTAAGTACTTCAATACCTTTTATGATTTAGGCCTTGGGCTCCTAAAAGCATGCACTTGATACTTTTATGTTAGATTGGATATTGTTTGCCTGTTGTTCAGTCACAGCAATGTGGTTCAGTGCTTGCACATCCTAATTGATGATTCAGGCCCAGCTGCATAGATTTTTTTTTTTCCCCCTCCTGAAGTTGCTTTTATCACAGAGTATAAGATTTCTTTTGTGGTCACAGGCTGGTAGTTTTGAAAGCCAACGTAGTTAGAGTCTTCCATTTGGAAACCATCTTTTAGTGTTTTCATTTGATTTTCTTATCTTAATGTATCTTAGTTTCTTTAGCCTTTTCTTTTGAATGTCAGAGAGTTAAAAGCATTATTCATTCATGCCTATCAAATACAGTAGAAAGTAAATTATTCCACTTTTGTTTGAGCCTGTTCATTCTTTGTTTAACAAGGGTACACTGAAACAATTGCTAAGGAAAAAAATATTCTGGAATGTCAAGTAGTGAACCTTCACCTGCCACCTTGTTCTCTTGTAAACAGAAATGAGAGATTTAAACATGGGTGCGGTCTTGTTTGAACAGAGCACTCACATTAATTCAAACATGCTTTTCCTCCTGAAACTGCTTGTCTGGATTTGTTTTAGGGATGACATTTTTTCCACTAGTTTTTATTCAACAGTCACCCTGGGTTCTAGCCATTTGGGCTGCAACCATTTTAGGACTCGTTTCCAGTAATTGAGCCTGAATTTATAACAGCCCCAGCTCCTAGATTTCATTCATACAGGTGATGTTGTGTGTCCCACCTCTTCCGGAGCTCAGATGGTGAAAATCAGAGCAAAACTGGAATGCTGTGTGTTTTAACGTGGAGAAGCGCAGTTTGTAGTTTGGGGCTGGATTTGAGGTTATGGGCTCACTTCACGATGAAGCTCATAACCTGGAGTGAAAAAGTGCAGGTCACTGACTTCAGTGGAACTTCACACCGTTTAACTTGAAAAACATTCGTGTGGTGTTTCTTATTCTAGGCGTATGCTTGTGTTGTGATCAGTGCTGGATGTCTAGATCAGTTTTCAAAGCCCTTACAAAAGAAGCCATTATAAAATGAAAATATGCATTAGAAATGATGTGATATGTATGAAAGCTAATTCCTATCAGAGTGGAAACACTGTGGGAGTGAACAGAGATTAGATGTGGAGCATTCATATTACAGATGCACTAAAGCCCAAACTAAGGAAAATTGGAAAATCTGCTTTAAGAATAAGGTATTTTGTACCTAAATCAAATGAAATTTTTGAAACTCAAAATATTCTATATGTTTTCATAATTCATTATGGATTCATAGTTTTAGTTTTATTTATGAATTATTTTCTTAATTATATTTTTTATCAGCAGTCTGCTGAAGGCAATTACTTATGTCAGAGTCAGTATGAAAAAGCTCATTTGGTTGAATGACAGAGTGATAGCACAGGTTATCCTCAGAGATGTTCTATGTGTACCGCTGTGTAGGTAATATATTGATATCCCTGAGAGAAATACTTGTATCTTTTCAGCTTCTTTCATATTTATGGATGACTCAGCTGGGGAAAATATTGAATGTACGATGCTACTAAAGAGTATTTTGTGTGTGCCTTGTGATATTTCACAAGAGGTTAGATTGTAAGTACCCCACAGTAGTAGTGCTGAGTGGAATGCAGCTTCTCTGTGAAGTTTCATGATACCCTGAGATACTAAACAAGATATATCCACGGATCCAGGAGCCTTGTATAGATGCTTTCCTCGCTGCTTCTGTTACACTACTTTTCCTGGGAGCCTTTTTGGGGACCCACATTGCTATGTGGAAGCAGAGGAGAGAGGGGTATCTACACCTCCTGCCAAGGCTCGGTTGCACAAGTGCTCCAACTGTTCAGTGTTGTGACAAAGTGCCCTCATCTAGCGTAACTGCAATTGTAGCACCTACTCCCTCATCCCCTGATCAATGGAGCTGCTCTAGTTATCTTTTGATACCTTTTGAAGTTCATTAGGTGGCAACTCATGCCATTTCTTGACTTTCCCTCCCCTATCACATAATTACTTAATAGCTTGAAATATTTATTGAGCATGAAGCTTAATTACTCTGTAGATGAGCATAACATTCAATACTCCCTTGGGAACGTGACACATGGCTAATTACAAAACTGTAATTAGCCATGCAGTAGGCTTAGAAGAAACCTCTGAAAAGCCTGCAGAGCCCCAGCAGTGCAACAGAAAGAAGGGTGAAGAGTGCAGACCTTGTGAAAGCAAAAGGAGGATTTGAAAGTCAATAGATAAAAGAGAAAATTTTCCAGAAAATTATGATTGGGCATCCGCAACTAATATTTGGGCTAACTTTGAGAGGCACAGGAGAAGGGAATGGAGGGGCAGGGGAGAGGAGAAAAACTGGAGAAGGGAGAAGGCTATTATTGTTCCAAACGTTGAGATACAGGAGAAGACTATGTCCCACCAGCAAGGCTTCTGCACTACCCTGAAGAGCTAAGATTTGGTTATTTAGATGAATGCTTGCTTACCTGTGAATAAACCTTTCCCAGTAATCCCAGTTTAGATTGAGTATTTTGCATTTTGAAGACTCTGGAAAAGATCCTGAAGCTTTTACTTCTGGATTTTGTGGATCAGAGGTTGGAAGTGTTACAAGGACTCTGAACAAAAATGAATTGAAGTGGACAACTATTTAAAATTACACTCTGGAAAATAGAGTGCACAGTAGTGCTTCAGAGAGAGACTAGCTGAAAGATTCACTATGGATTCAAGCAAAGGCAATGTAATGCTCAGCTGTTATTTCCCATGAACATAACATAACAAAAAGCAAAAGGGAAACAAACCTGAGGTTTTAAATGACCTCTAGGAATTAGGACTTTGATTTTTCTAGTCTTCAACTCATCACCTCCTGCCATCCATGGTGTTGGTTCATTGGTTCAATATTGACTCATGAGGAAGTATGATATCCTCTGAATTTCCTACATCAGCAGGTTTTCACATGAGGACTCCCATCCAATTACTGACACAGAATAAACATGGTTGTGCAGCATGACCTGGTCACAGCTTACTGCACTACAGCCGGAGGTTAATTGCAATTTTCCCTTCCTGTGACTTATTCACACTAATACCATGTTCCTAAGTATTAGTTTTGAAGATCTATGAATTTCATTAAAAGCACAATTATTCTCAGAGAAAGAAGTCTCATTGAATTAAACAAACATAACTATTCAGAATGATTAGTGGCTTTTTAGCAGGCCACAGAAAAATAGAGACAAGCCTCATTAATTTACAGCGAAAAGCATCACTTCTTTCTGAGATAATACTGTGGAGCAAGTATTTGAATGTGCAAATAATTACTTTTGTTCTGACACTCCAAAATGAGCGCGTATCTGTACTACTCATTTTCATGATCGTGGTTCGTAGAGCATGAGGATTTTCCATTATAGTGGTTCCATTGCAGTAGAGAGGTTTAGCTCAGCCCTTGCTTAGTTCTGTATATCTTAATAAGAAACATTTGTGTTTTAATTCTTCCGTTGTGCGTTTGTATGTTTTAGGAGAGCTAGCTACATGATTACAGCAAAGTGTGATGACCCTTCTTACACAGTGCTGTACCCTATAGGTAACATCCAGGTGAGGAATTACAGCAGCAGCATTTGGTTCCCAAGCTGCAGGCCACCTTCGGGCTTCCCAAAGTGGGATCCCAAGGTTGTGATCCCATATCTCTAATCCAAAATGCTGTCAGTGCAGGTGAGAGATTGTGCTTCTGGAGACACAGCTCTCCTTTTCCATACAAAGCTACTGCTGTGACCCATGGACACATCTAGTGGATCCCCAGCACTTTACTGAACTTGAGTCTCACTGTCTTTCTCTGATTTCCTATGCAAGCTGACACAAAATGCTATCCAGAACAAAAGATTGAGCACTATTGACTTTACAAGCCTCAGATTAATACAATTTTATCAAAACAATATGATGCAGTAGTCCTTTCTAGTGTGGCAATTTCATACTTAAATATATCCAAAATGCTGATGTTCTGATGCTGTGAGCTCCAGTATAGCAGTCTTTCTAGTGAAGAACCATCTTTAAACTGTTTACCTTATCTTTTAGCGAGGTTTTCAGGTAGCATCACGTTAACATCACTATGCAGCTTCCAAATTGAGCTCACTTAAATACAGTCAGTTTAGAGTGTGGGCAGAAGGGGACCTTAATCTGGTCCTCTGTACTCTCCTCAGTGTCTGCAGTGTGCCCGGCTTTGCTGTTGATGTAGAGCCGAGAAGTAGATTGAGTTAAGCTGCCTGAGTATGGCCAAATTGTCACAAAGGGAATTAAGAATCGGTTACTAGCACACTGTAAAACACCCAGACTTCCTATGTAAACAAGTCCAACACTAGTAAAAAAAAGGAATGAATGTTACTTTTACTAATAAGTTTGGCCATTCCTTTAATGGCCCAATGATGCACTATTAACATAGCTGGATATTTTAAGCTGATCCAATCCTAAAAAACCCCCAAGAAATCATGTTCTTGGCCTCGTAAAGCATAGCTTTACACACACATCTTCTCTCATACCTCAGAATGAATATCCTCCCTATTCCCTATGCATAATTTTCAATTTCCCTTCTTTTGTTTGACTAGTGAGACAAGGTAACGCTTCAGTTAAGACAAATTAATATCTAGGTAGCTGAGAAGAAAGATAAACCAATCTAAGATTTCTTAGTGGTCCACTTTCTCTCCCTTTGTTTGGGAAGAGCTCTAGGTCTTAAAGCTATAAGGTTTAGGAAAGTCCCAACAATAGTGCAGGCAAAATTTAATATCACACATACAAAGAAAAGTATGAACATAAACTTCCCACACTGGCCTATTCCCATGGTGTTTAGACCCTTCAAATACTTGTAGACATTTACCATATTTTCCCTTAGTCATCATTTGGCTAAGCTTATACATACTTAGGCCTTTTAGTCTTTCCTCATAAATCAAACTCTGCAACCCATGATTACGTTTGTTACTTTTATCGGAAGCTTTGCCAGTTTGATGACATCTTTCTCGGATCAAGGTTTATTCCAAAATTTGCAGACAGAACTGTAATCATTGCTGCTTCTAGGGTCAGTCCCAAAGCTAGAGCTCATGATGCTTAAGAAAGGGATGCTGAAAGTTTCTGAGATGCAGGAAAACAGTGGGAATTATGCTACACTGGGCACAGACTGGTGTCCTCAGAGAGGGTTCAGACCAAAGGGGAAGAGTTCCCTTCTACTAGGATTAATTTCGTGTGTGGATAATGCATTGATGGAGTAAGAAACTTTACTAATATTGCAGTCTGGTTGTTAGTCCTTGAGATGAGGGACAGTGTGTGGAGGAGAATTAAAAGCAAAGAAACTGCGTAGTGGAATGGGAGGTGGAAATAAGTGAGCTCAATCTCTGCTACTGCATCCCTGGGCTGGAAACTCTCAACTGCTTTTGAACCAGGCAGCACCAACTGAGAACTTCTGTGAGGGAAAAAAAATGGTGCTGGTGTAAAAAAAAACTTCAGTGTAACTACAAAATGAGTGCATGCAAGGAATGAAGGTGATGTCATCTGGATACAAGCAGGGGACTAGAGCACACATCTAATTCATACTGGCTTGGATAGATGCATGCCGACTGAAAGCTTGCTAAGCCTGGGGGCAAAGCAAAATGATAAATGTCAAAGTATGGCCTTGGAGAGGAAAGGGGAAATTGCAGAGCTTGTACTGAGATTGGTGGCAAGCTTCGTTGGGAGGTGAAAGTGTAGCAAGTATTTGGCACCCTGCAGAAAAGGCCCGAGGCCTGACATAGAGCTTGCTGACTCTCCCTCCATTGACCTTCAGTATTGAAACAGATCTGATGAGACCACAGCAGTTTCTAGGGAGACATCGTGTAATTTACCTCAAGAAAAAAAATGGTGAAAACATTCCTTCTAAAGTTTTACATTTCCTGTACATTGTAGGCAATTTACATTGCCTACATTGGCAAAGTGGATTCACCTGCAGGGTATAGGCTTTCTGATTTTCTCTTTGAGTATGAACTACAGTTTGTCACTGCTTTCTCCTGAGTGAGGGGACATCTCAAGTCTTATCCACAATCTGGAAAGTAAGGTGAAACAAAATAGGAAAGACTTTGCTCATCCAGACTTCTTTTTCAATCCCACAATTTAAAGACATGTTTCTTGCTGTGAGAAATTGCTGAAGTTAAGCTTGCTCACATTTGTCCACTGGATTACCAGGAAAATATAAAAAAAATCAGTGCAGAGAGAAGTTACTTTTTCTTTCCAAATCCAGTAGAATTAAATTCTGTCAGTGAGAGATTGTTTCTAAAATACATTGTCAGATGTTGCTCATTTCCATGCGAAACAGGATCTCCTTTGCCAAATATGCATGGCGTGTTTGTTCCATGCTATGCATAGTGCTTATGGTGGGTTGCTATCATTGGTCAAATGAAAAATGAAGGCTCAGTTCCAAACTCTTAGTCACTGTTCTGAATATGTGGAATCTCAAGGGAAAAAAACCAAGGCTGCCCTTTGTTAAGAAACCACAAGGGCCCACGATGACCATTCAAGGTAATTAAATGTAGTGATTTCTTACAAACAATTTAATTATTTTCCTTGAGTAATTTACATTACAAAGATAAACTCATTGTTAATAAGTGGAAAGTAAAATTTTGCTTTCAAATTTGTCAAAAAAATAGCTTTGTAAGGTAGGGCCAATGGGGCTGTGTCCATCCTGGTGAGGTAAACCATCGTGGGATTACCAGGGCATGTTAGCATGCTCCCTGCCACAATTTTGGCTAATAGTGGCAAGCGCTCTTCCAGACGATGCTGGGACCTGATTCAAATGATAGACAACCTTGGCCTATTTGAATTACTAGTGAAATCATAGTCTGAAGGACCCAGTGGCTCCGCTTCTCCTGGGGAGTGCTGTGCTCCCCCCTACCTTCAGCATCTTGCACTCAACATTTGCTGGTAGCGTTATTCACGTTCGTGAGGACTGTATCTCCTTTAAAATTACCCTCCTGGCTGGCTTGCCAGTGAGGGCGTCTTGAGCGTGAGTAATGTGGACTAGATGGTGTTTTTGAGCCTCCTCCAAGTGATGAGGACATTGAACCCAGGTTTCTCACCTCCTGGGAAGTCCTGCAACCAGGAGGCAGTGAGATGAAAGGAAAGGGACAATATCCTTCCCTTGAAATAATGCAGTTGTGTAATGTGTGATGAGCCTGATTCTGCTGTGTGAGGCATGTCCAAGTGTTTCTTGCACTTAGCAGCTTTGGGAGACCTAATTTTTGGAGGTGGTGCTTCAGCAGGTGCCAAGGTGCTCAGGCTGGGGCTGCCCGGGTGTGCCTGGAAGGAGAGCTGCATCTGGGGAGCTTCAAGTCAAAAGCTCAGCTGGGGAGGAGAAGGTTAGATTGCAGGGCTGGTCCCAGGTTTCAAGGAAATCTTTGTGGAAGAGGAGAGTCTATGTTTAAAAATTGCCATTTGTAATTCTCATTGCACTGAATCTGTCCCTTTTAGATGGTGTGTGCTTAACACATCAGAAACAGAGAACCATAACTGATACACTGAAACGCTTGAGCAAGAGTTAGTCCACAATTATCAGAAGAATTTTATATGATATTCATTTCTAATTCACATATTTATCTTTTCTGCCTTTTCTGTGTGTATACTAATAATTGTTAGGCAATTGTTATCATACCTCCTTCCAATTCTTTATGTTGGTATTCTCCCCTTTTTCTCTCTCTCTCTCTGTTTTTTTAATATTGAATCATGAAAACATCAAATAGAAGCGTAGTTCTTAGCATTTAAAAAAAAAAACAACTTTATCCAACTTGGACTTCTGATATGAGTCTGCATAAGCACGGATAAGCACATTTTGGATTTAAGAATTTAGCAGTGCACTCTCTCCTTTGTTACAAGGCTGCTATTACTGGACCAGTGTGGTGTCCGCTGCTCTCATTAAAGATCAAGGCAAAACAAATCCAACTCTGAAATTACATTGTTATCAATCTCTTTAAAGTCCTGGAATAGCTTAAATTTGTCTCAGCATGCTCTGTCATCAAGCACCGTGTATAAACACGTCTTTTTCCCAAAAAACATAGCTTCTGCTCAGTTGGAACTATATTGAAAAGATATTTTTTTGTTTTTCAAAAGTCACTACTGCCATCAATAATTTCATTTACCAGCTACTCTGAGCTCATTTGGTTTTGATGCAGTCTTTTCCAGAACCAATTTGGGAATTTAAATGCAAATCCTAATGCATCATTTTGCGGTGTGTTTTAAAACTTAGGAAGGGCAGAAATATTCCTGTGCACAGATGAGCTTAATGATACCTTTTGTATTTTCATTTTCAAGAGGCATTTGTCCCCTGAAGAGTTCCAAGAAGTCTTCAAAATGAGCATTGAGGAATTTGATCGTCTGGCACTTTGGAAGCGGAATGATCTGAAGAAGAAGGCTCTGCTTTTCTAGCCCCTCCCGGATAAAATATGTGCTTAATCAAAACAAAAATAGTCTTGCCAGAACTATCACATGCACTTGCTGTTGAACCATTGTCCAGCTTCATTGTGTTAGTATGTGTCAGGGGAGACAGGACAGATTAGATGGCAATGTGTTGGAATACAGAGAATTTGCTAATCTTGCATGACCAGCTGGTTTTGTCAGTAACTCCTGGTCCTACCCAGTTTACAACACGCAAAAAATCTAGCTTTAAATTTATTGTTGCTTGCAGTTATTGCTTGATGCAAACAGAAATTCTGAAAGGAAGAGAAAAAAGTGTAGCTGTGACAAAGGAAATGCATCCAACATTTTGTTCCATTAAGTTTTACAACACAATTTTTACAAAATCAAGTAAGTAATGAATATGAAATTCTGCAACGGGGGATCACATGCTATTAAAAATATGGTAAAAGCCAAAGAAAAGCATGTCCGCAAGCAATTTTTGCAATTGTTTATGTGTGGTACTTTTTAAGAATGAAAGCAAAAATATGGAAGCACCTTAATTCTACTTCTTGTATTTAGACACAGCCTACTCTTTAAAAGGTCGTATTTGTCTAGAAGCTAACTAGGTATCTTTAATTACAACACGAGAGTTTTTATTTTATTAAGAATATATTGTGACATAAAACAGTTATAATGACTAAAATGTATACAGACCTACTTAAAAATTTAGTCCCATTCATCAGGAAAACTGAAGCCTTATATAAAACTGGTTTAAGAGTGTATTGTGCCAGTTGACTGTGTTTTCCTACTAGTTTGGGGTGTTTGGAGAACTTTTTTTTTACATTTCATGCTGATAAAAATACCATGTAATCTTAATTATATGTAGATAGATATATCTATCTATAAAAGAATTATTTTCATTAATATATGTCCTAAGTAAAGACATTCTTACTTTCTCCGCTTTCTGGCTTTACACGATAAGCCATGAGAACTGTGATGGCAATTGGTGGGTGTGGAAATGGAACAGTTCAGCATAAAATGTAACAAAAAAAGCTTGGTGTGCTCTATCAATAATACATCCAATTATAATCAAATATATAAAACCCTCATGCATTACTATTTGCATGTCTCTGTACAATTCAATTGAAAAAAACCCAAATCTATGTGATACTGGTGCAGTACCTTGAAACTATCTTAAATAACAAGCAAAGCTAACAAAATCTAAGCATTTGATATGAGCGTTAGACCTTAATATCTCTTCCAGCTGAAAGACTGTATTAAATTTAATAATTTCATATGGTCAGAAGTATGGTTGCTGACAAAGAATGTTTTAAAGTGAGTTGCTAGTTTTGTGTGATACTAAAAGAGCATTACAAAAAGTACATTTTTCAGCCATGTGTCAGTATTCTGCATTTTTACTGCCTTGAATGTTTGTACTCACTTCCTACTTCACTATGTCTTTTTGCATTTCCTTAAAGTAACTGGTTAATATATGCACTACAATACACTATTTCAACTGACCCAACATTGGAAAAATCATAGCATTGAACATGCCTTCTTCCAACTAACTTTCAAAGTCCATGCTGTTGGAAATAAATATTTTCTCATGACCTTAATGTTTTGTCTGATGATACAAATGTTTAAAAAATTCATTAAAACAAAGACATAACTGAATGACTTTGCTAATGTGTGTATAATTTTTAGATTGTACTGCTGCTCTGGATAGGGTCTTCCCATGGTATTAATGTAAATAATATGTAATTTGCATTAGATTTGCTCACTGAGGAGAGTGTTAAGTGTACCTCTGAATGTCAAGTTACTGTAAAGTTGGTCATGATTTAAACAATCCATCTAGCAACTGTCACATCTCACCAAGCCAAAGCTGCTTCACTGGTGATGTTCAGAACCATTAGCCAGTCTTAATTGAGAGCTCCTGATCACCTGTAGACCGCATCCATAATGCTCTTCAACCTCAGAATAGCTTGTTATGTTACCTGTGAAAACTGGCAGTGCACTGAAATGGGCCAATCCAAAACGTGATCAGCAAGGTCCATTTGTACTATGGAAATCTAAATCCAGGAGAACAATTGGTTGGAGAATGATGATGAGTAAGTTTGACGTTGGTGAAGACTGCTCTTCTCATCTACACCTTCCTGGGACATCAGATTGATTACAGGCATCTTCTCAATGAGTAAAGAAATTTCAGGTTGATCAAAGAAATCTATATACCAGTGCAGATGAGGTTCAATGTGGATTTTCATAAATAATTTGAAAATTGCTTAACCACAGCAGCTATTGTACTGGTGTAGGATTCGGCCTATGCTATAAGGAAAATGTGCATTACTAAGCAACACATGATCAACAGCTCCGTGCTGCTGTACTGTATCATGCTGCCTTTTATGCTCAGTGAAGAGAAAAAAATCACATCCTAATGTTCAAAACTAGTTATATGAATTGCACCTATCATATTTCTGTCCACTGAATATAAAGAAAGCCGATCTAACTGCAGAAGTATACATTGCAAGCTATCTAACCTTAGATGAAATTAATTCTATGCCTACAGTCTATAAGTGAAAATAATAAGCCAGATTTTACCAAGTTGGTGGAATACCAGTCTTACAACCATTGGCAGTTCCTAGACCATGTTACCAAATCACTTTCAAGCCATCAGGACAGCACTTTGCACAGATCTCACAAAATGCCTTAACACAGTAATTCTTTGTGTTCATTATACTATTCACTAAACAGGCACGTATTTGATGCCAAACACGCAAAAATGTTTTAGAAGACAGTCAGTTTATCAACTTACGTTCCTACTACCAGCCAAAACCAAAGAGGAATTTTGGCTTCCATACACAAAACCTTTGCTGACGTTAGATGAACAAGTACTCTTGTGTGTCCCTCTTACTTCGTTTTCCTGAAAGTTTGAAATGGTCTGTAGATGTCTGTTCTGTGCCAAGGTGGCATAACTCAATAAGCTGTTCTGTTTTTCAGATGATACATGTCGGTGTATCACTCTATATTTAAAGCATCTACTGTCATATGGTGTAGTGACCTATTTAGTTATGCTTTCTAGCCTAACTAAATTCTCATTTACAGTATGATATTGTATGCTGGATTTGGCACCAGCCAAATATACCAGTGTAAAAGGGCCATAAAGTGAATAGTGTTGTTGAATTCACTTCACTGCTAAGTTTTCTGTACATCACCTAAACTCCGTAAACCAGAACATGGCATACCAGAGAATACAACATTTCTGTTTCTAAAATTTATCATATTTTCCCCATTTAAAAACTGCAAATTGGAATTTTAGTCATGTAGTCTTCTTTCAGGAACATAGGAGTGTCATATTAAATGTGAATAGACTAACATGTGCATAATCAATATTCTGGTTTATTTCTAGAGTTCCATATGCTAATCTTAAATAGCATTATGAAATGGAAAATGCATTTCAGAGTAATGAGATAAATCTTTGCCAGAATATTCCATCTGATAGTGTGGGTCCGGCATTGGCAGTAACAAACTGAGAGTCTCAACAAATCATCAGCTGTTTTTTTAGATAATGCTCTTCAGAGTTATTAAGATGCTGTTCCATAGTCTTGTTTTGAAGGAAATGCTGTCTTTCAGCATTTTGGTAAGTATGGATATGGCTATGCAGCTCAAAAGGATCACTATAGCTCTTGAAGGAACCTATTTTGATATGTATACAAGAAGCAAGGGAATTCTGTCAGAGATTTCATTTTCATACTTGGATCTGAAGTGTATCTCAGCTGTTCACAACAACCCTGACGTATGACCTAATTCTCACCTCATGTATTTTAAAGAAGGCATGTCTCAAACACAGCAATGAAAGAGCCAACTTCTTTCATCATCATAGTCTTTGAGACAAAGGAACACATGGATTTTTGTGGTTGCTGAGGAATATCTGACCAACAATTCCAGATAGGAAACCAGGCGTGCCAGATTACCATTATAGCTGTCTGAGAAGGCTGGACATTTTTGTCTGACCTTCTGCTATTTCTTTTCCTTGTGGTTCAGGGGAGAACTCTGAAAACTGGAATTGCAGAAACAAGAAGATACATAGTTGTGAGAAGCTACCTGGAATCTAATAACCCTCTGAGACAAGGCTAGTTTTACATGAACAAAAAAGATACAGTTCAGACCAAGAGAGATGCCTTGTCTTACATTCCTCATTTTGATGAGGAACCATCTATTTAACATTTCCCAAGTGTGACCAAGCCAGACCATTAATTTTATTAGCCTTTTCACAGATCTGCAGGAAAATGCGGTGCTGCTATTTGTAGATGAGCTAGGTGAGATCCCAGGCACTGTCGTTTGTATGGCACGTGGGCTTCAGAGTGTCCTTATATTCTCCTGCCCCTTTGACTTGTGCGTGAGGAAAAGGGTCATGTTCTTCTAAGCTTCCTAAGATCTAGACTAACCCTTGACCAATGTGATTACTTGATAGGTCACAGGCATGGCTACCATTTTTCGGATATCTTGAGTATCTGAAAAAAAGACAACTGGTTTTAATATCACAATGACAGACTGCAACCCTCTTGTACATGTAAAATAATACTGGAGGCTTGGATTTCTTCTTCATATCCAGGCCGCCTCTGAGGTATGGCCAAATCCTCACAGGCTCATGGGAGGTGCTGGCTCAGGCTTTTTGAGTCTTTGTATCCCTTCTCACTTTTTCTATTCTGTGAAAAGCCATGTTAGAAAAGGTCGTACTTGGTAAGAATGCATGCCTTTGAAACACTAGATCTCAGTAGTTTGCTTCTCTGGTAATGAAGCACACACAGCAAATTGAAGTTTGTTGGGTTATTGCAGCTGGTTATTATTCCCTCCTCACAATCACCGTCTCTGTGAGTTACAGCTAAGAGAAGTAAGTAGTTTTGTGTTTTTCTAAGTGCTCTTACTTTCATGATTTAGCACGTTTTCTTCCTGCTGCTACATGTTTGACATCTAGACTACTACGCACACAAGTCTTTGTAAGTAGGTAGGTTCCATTTTTTTTTTAAATGGTTGAACAAATCCATGCAGCACTCAAGCAGTTTGGACTAGCCAGTAGTCCTTCCGTGCCAGACCGCCCAACAGCAGCAGCTCCAGAGTGAGCGGTAGGAAACCCAAAACAGACAAAAGCAATGTGTCCCACATATCTAAATGTATAATGAGTCAAGGCTATAAGGAAGAGGTTTACTGTTTCAGCTATGATGTAGTTACCATTTGTTAGAAGTTTGGATAGCCTTGATTTCTCTTTCTGAATCTTGTTACATTTGTGTCCTGAATGATTTGCTGTTGACCTGTTTTCTCCACTTGCTATGATGCACTCCTTTATTACATCCTCTAACTCATCTCTCCACTAAAAATTGCAATGTTTTCAATTTCTTTTGAGATTAAAACCTTTCTTTGCCCTTGATAATTCTTCTGGAAGCTCCTCTCAGCCCATTGTACCTTGTATTCAGGAGGTGGTCTGACAGAATAAAGGCATTACAGTATTTGCTTTATATTCACCACGTTACGTCAAGCATTGTAACATCTTTTTTTACAGGGGAAGAAGAAAGGTAAGAATGACTTTGACTTTTTTTACATATACATTATGCTGAAGCCCTGCTTGAGCTAGTCTCACTATTGCAAGCTGTTGGGTTTTTTTCCCCCCCAAGTGGACAGGCTTCTGAACTCTGACATAAGTCATTATAATTTTTTACACTACTATCTATACATTTTTTCTATTAACTGATAATTAAATAGGTACCATGATTGACAGCAAATTAAACAACTGAGGTTGTTAATGGTGTCTCTGAATTTCCTTACAGTTCTCTGGCCTGGAATAATTCAGTTGGGGAACCAGGTTAATACTCTTCATGTCACTTGACAATTTTGCTAGTCAGACTTTAAAAAAAAATTCTCTCGAGTTAAGGATGTGGAGTATAGACACTTTGGGCTCCCCAGTTTTTGCCAATTTTATACTAGACATTTTTCATCTCCCAGCTAGTTTTTGATAGATGGAAGTGCTTGCAGGACTTTATGACTCACTGTATAAGCATCAAATTGTTCAAATTGCATTTTTTTCCTTAATCCTTTTTTCAGTGTAATAACTGGTTATTTTTACAGTGCAATAAAAATAACATAATAATCAAAGGCTACTGAAATACTTTATTCCATTTTAAATGGCACAGAAGAGATTATAAATACAGAATAGAAGCTGAAATGTATCTTTTTTTTGAGTAGGGGCTAAAATTAAAGGGTTCTACAGAAGAATGTTCTCCTGTTGTCATCAGTGGGAGGACTCTGCTGCTGTAGGTTATTATGAGGTGCTGAATTTCAAGGCAGACACCTTCCTCAAGGGTCTATAAATGTTTTTGAAAATATTCTATAAGAATATAAATATCAGATTATTTGCTGTCACATTGCCTTTACCTTTGTACCTCTGAAATAGGCTCACGTGTAAATTAGCATACTTCGAGCCTTCTACACTCATGAGATGACTAAAATTAGTATTTCTATATTAATATCAGTTTGGCAACACTGCTATTATTCTGAAATTAGAAGTATTTATGAAAATTTTCTTGAACCCTATCTTGCATACTAAAAAAAGGTGAAACATCTACTGTAAGATATTCAGTAAGAAATAAAGAGGCCTAATACTTGCAAAACAAATCTTACAAAGATACTCTATATCATCAGACCTTGATTTCCAAACACTGTACAGAAGGTAAGCATTAAAGTAGCAGGTGCCCAACCATAAATAAGGTCTTTTTCTTTCAAAATCCTTCTAATTCAGTGGCTTAAATGGAAAAATTGAAAAGGGGTTTTGGAGCAGAAAAAGTATGGCTTTGTCACTTTTGAAGGTATCATTAAAAGCAAACCTGGCCACGCTTTCTTGAAGGAATAAGAAAATGACTCATGTAAAAAAAGAGACATACCACAATGAGTCAATTCAAGAGTAAATAAGGTGTAAATAAGGAGTAACTTAAATTAGCTTTTCCAGTGCTTGCAAAAGTGTTCTTCTCTAGGAAAAAGGTCCAAAATAATGGTATTATAAAACAACACACTGGGTTTATCTGAATAGTTGAGATTTTCAACAGAATTACACAGACATTATTTTGACAGATGGTAAGTTTAAGAACTGGCTGTTCCCTGATCTTGATGATAAAGGAGAAGGAAGGTATAGAGTTTCCTTATACCTTGTACCAACAATAGGTGTACCTTGTTGAACAATGGGGGGGTGGGGGGGAAGAGGCAGGGAAGGGCTGAGATTCCATTTTTGGCCCAGTCTTGCTTGAATTCAAAGAAGGCAGGGGCAAGGAGGCAAGATTTACAGGAAATCTTCTCCCAGTGTGTTCAACCTTAATATAACAATAAAAAATAACAATAAAAATAAAAATAAAAATAAAAAGACTGGGATTTTTTTTTTTTAAAAAGGTTTGGACTACCCAAAGGTAGAGCTACCTTTCAGTGATGCTGGGGGTTTAATATGCAACTAATAAAAGCATGTTAGCATAGCATTTTGCAAATGTCAGGTGCTAAATGCTAAGCCCACTGAAATCACTGGCAATCTTACCTGCACTAGACCGCAAAGGTCAGGTTATATAGAATTTCTTCTAAAACTGAAATCAGAAGGAGGGATTGTTCATTTACGTTTAGCTCAAACAGAAGAATATGAATGGGAAGTAATCATTTTTAGCTACATTAAGATTCTATAAAGTATATATTACCCTTTTGTATTTATTCCCTCCTTCACCCTGATTCAAAATCAATTTGTAGTAGAATGAAGAAGCTAATTTAAGATATTTTGCATCGCTGTGAAGAGAAGATAGTTGCAAACAGTTTTGTTATACAGGAGAAGATGTATCTGTGTAGAAAGTAAGGAGAGGCCCATGCATTATATAAAAGCTGCATAATCCCTCTTCTTGAAGTTTCTATGATGCACACTTTTTCAAATTTGCTTTCTGCAGAAAGGTGAATAGCATTTCTATAAAAGTAAGTCTTATCTGTACAAGAAGTCCTTTTGGGACACATATATACGCAGCACTGTGAGATTCCTGAAACAAATTTTAAAAGTATATGTAAAATATGGTATTTTTTTTCTGCAGCAAACCTGGAAAGTATGTGGGACCCAAGAAAAAACAAATTGTTGAAGAGATGCTTCAGACTCTTTTAAAAAAAATCAGACAGATGCTAAGTATTAGAGTATTAATAACAACAGATTCTGCTGTAACAGGATCACAGTATATGATAAAAAAGGAGGGAAAAAACCTTTATCAAGGGCTTTCTGCTGTGGGTAAAAGACATTTATTCCTAGTTTGTAAATGCCTCAAGCATCTGAGACAGCTGTAGAAACACTGATGTTTTCCTTACAGAAAAATCACGGTTTCAAGGTAACAGAAGATATTTGTTCTAAAAAGCCGTAACTTGCCTTCTGTTTTTGAAATCCTGCCATCATTATGTTTTACTGAAGAGTGGCAATTACTGTAATGTCACTCCATCTCTTGACAGCTCAGATTGCACAGTATTTTTGCCTGCTTTTCACTATTCCCTGAGACCATCCGTCCCCCCATGCCAACACGATGGGAGGGCAGGAGGTCGGACACGGCGGGAGGCAGCCGCAGCAAGGCTCGCTCCAGGGAGCCCTCGTCTCCCCTGCCCGACACGCCAGTGTCTTCTGCACAGGGCAGTGTCTGGTCTCTACATGAAGTCAACATTTTGCCAATTGTAGTTTTTTTATGTCTGCTCAAACAACAAAAATCTCTCAAACACCCCCACCCCCACCCAAAAAAACCCCCAAAACCCCGAAGAGGCACATTGTTTTGACACCCTTTCTGGTACCAAATGGCAAGAACAGACAGGGTCTTTCTTACAGTTATGATTTCACTTTAAGATACTGAAAAAACCCCCATATTCTTATAGAGGCATCTTGAAAGGTCTTACTGAAAAGTACTGAGCAGACTTTCAGGGGATACCAATCATCACTTATATCATCCAATAGCTTTTCTTATACTTGTTTTCTCACCGGGATGTTGCTGAGGTTTTGGGGCCTCTTAAACTAGTGAGTTGTCTGCTTATGGACTCAGTCCAAGGCAGATTTGAAGTGGAACTGAGTGTATCTTTAAAAACTGACCCATACTTTTAAATACTTAAAGTACTGTTTTCCTGCCTTTTTACATTATTTAAGTGAGCCAAATCCAAATTGCTTGGAGTTCCTTACAAGACATAAATCACAACAAATGGTTGGAAATTTTTTTTCTCATGCCTGTGTTTCTCAGATTTCATCCAATGTTGATTTTCCAAGGGAAAAAAAAAATCCTAAAACATGTATAATAACGCTTCTAAGCACATCCTAAAGATAATAAATATGGCCTGTCATTGTCATGACTTTTCTCCTTCAACACACTAGGGATTATCTGATGGTTAAAGTCCCAAACTTGTAAACAACCATATTTGGATACCTTACTGCTGGGACTACTCGATTATTTTCTTTTTCTTTGATTATTTTCTTTTTTGTGATAACCAGTTCTAAGAAGATTACAGGAAGATAAGGGCATCCCTATGACTAAGCTTCATCAAGTCATGCCTAAAGCTTGTGAAGACAATTTCTACAGTAATGAAGTTACCCTTGATAGACTGGAAATGTGAATTATTGAGAACAAAGACAGTATTTGGAACATTGCATGGATGTTTGGTCTTAAAGCTAGAAGGCGCTTTTTCAAGCATGGAGGACATGTGTTTCAAATAGGAAGATTTATACAAATTTGGCTTCTACTACTTTGTGTTAGAAGATGATTAGTTTAAGGAGTTTATTGGGTGCAAAGTATGACATACAGTTACTGTGAACCACAGATTTCCTATTAATGACATGACTTCAGTTTCCATGCAAGAAACTCCTTGGTAATCAATTGATTTATTTTGATGATATTGTGTTCGAGGTGAGTTATATGCTGTTCCTTTTAATTCTATAAAATAGAATTTGTATTTAAATAGTGTCATTAAAGACTCATGGGAAAGAAATTCACTGAATCACTAAGGTCTATTTTGCAGCTGAAGTAGCTTATGGAATGCATATGGCCAAACTCAGAATTGGGGGGGAAATGCCATTTTAAAATGCAGCATTGTGGAAACTAAGAATTCGAATAAGAAAAAAGTTCTTTTGAGCCCTTCAGCTTTAGAGAGAGTTTGTCTTCAAGAGGAACTGTTTGTGCTGGCTGATGTTTGTCTCTGTGATAGATGGCCCATTCTTTAGTCCCTATGGAGTTACCACCAGAAGACAAGAAGTCCTTACCAATCTCTCCGACAGACTAAGGACAAACCCCTTGTTACCTCACTTTCTCGTCTGGCACAGAGCATAAAGTGCTTATTTTCTTGCTGGTCTTGTGATGACTATTTCTCATCTTTGTTTCTTTGCTGATCAGCTTCCTAACATCTTCAGCACATTTCTGTGGAAAAAAATACTCTGCAGCGTTGCTAGAACCAAGGACCCTGCTTACAGACTGCAGAGGTGCCACACAACGTCTTAGGGCAAGCAGAGGCTATACACTGAATTGTTACTTAAGGTAATGCGTGCATTAAAATTTATCAAACCAGAGGCAGTAAAGCCACCAAATCCTGGAAGTGCTCACTGCAAGCATACAAATCAGTAGTACTATGCAGGGATTACACTGCATGCGCCAGAGCAGCCAAGGGCTGTGCTTTTACAGCAAACTTTTGGATTGTTCTCTCTAGCGATCATGTTTTACGGGTCATGATACAAATCAAGTAGCTCTAAGACAGCAATAGCTGAAAGCAATTGAACTGTGGAGAAGAGGAGCTACAGTTTAATTTTTCAAGGCCAACTAAGCCCTTTAATATTGCCAGAAAAATCACTACTTCTAACTACTCCAAACCCCACTCCTGCCAGCTCCCAGCAAGCGGAATGAAAAAAGGCAGGTAGGAGCAGGCTGCTGCTGTCAGAAGAGCTCATCCAGTAGGCAAGTCGTTCCCTGCCCATACCCAAAGGCATACAAGAAAGAGAACAGCTGGAAGTGAGATTTTAGGCTAGATAATTTGTCCTGACAAGATTGGGCTGTGAATTCAGCACTCCTGGTTTAGGCTACAGAGATCTCATGCATATCCTAGCTGGCCATGCAGTGTAAATGCTGAATAAATAGAATTTTCCCTGGTTGAACCCGTTACTTTGGGTATCACCCTATTGGAATGACTGAGGATGATGAAACAGGACAAAGACCACATTAAACTTGGCCAGATCAAACTAAATTTTATTCACCAAAATTAAAGATGCTTAATGAGTTGTATACTCTGAGATGTACAACATAAGCTACAAGCTTGTACAGAATGATGAACTTGCATGTAGAATGCTCCATAAATACTTCTCACAAGAGAACATTTGTGCATCCAACTGTTATAGTTGAAGTAAAAGAAAAGATGCTCTAACGCCCAGCTGGACTAAAGATGAAGAAATATTGTTGCCTTAACTAATGTTCTTCCTCTAGTAACATTTCCCTGTGACCTCAGTTTTCCAATTTCTTTATGGACAAAGAAGAAAATAAATACGTGAACTTGTCAAACTTGGAACATGTTTACCCACCTTGTCCATATGCAAGTTTGCGCTGGTTCTACCTGCAATTTTGTTAAAAACTGAAGCCTGCTGTAAGCTCTTGGAGCTTAAGCTCTCTAAGCAATATAAACTTTAATCAACATAAACTGTCTCACCTTGCACTCGTGATTTAAATCTGGTTTGTATCAAGCTAAACTAAGATGACAGAACCCCGTTTTAAATCCATGTTGGGTCTGTGCATGATTTTACACCATTTTAACAAAAGGGCTTACATTGTGGCTTTAGATAAACGGCAACACGCTTAGCGTGCTCCAGTTCCACGCTTTGGGTTATTCGCCCACAGCTGAATGCCAGAGTGACAGCATCTCCTGGGCATAAATGGGAAGGGGATGGACTGCACTGAAGCTCCAGTTACGGTATCGCAGTATTTCAGCACTTGCTCGAGGAAAAAGCCTCCATCCACCAAGGATGCTTTACTCAGCGGCAGGAAGCCCATGTTTGAACCGCCAGCACCTGCCTCGCAGGGGGGCACTTCGGCTCACCTGCCCCTGCCCGGGGGGGGGAAGCTGCGCCCCCCGGAGCCCCGCTGCCCGGGGGATGCCGCGCACAGCTGCCCCCCTCCTGCCCTACAGCCGGGGGCTGCCGCACCCCCGACCCCTCCCGGGGGATGCTGCGGGGCCGCCCCTCCCCTCCACCCCCCCGCCTTTGTTCCGCTCGCTCCGCCTCGCCCCTGTCCCCTCCCCGCGGGGCGGGGGACCCGCGGCCCGGGGGCGGTGGGACCGGGCGGGCCGGCACCTCCTCCCCGCCCCGTCCCCGCCTCTCCCGGCCCCCGGCGCGGCGCGGCGCGGCGCGGTGCTGGCTGCGCTCCCCGGCGCTGGGCTGCGCGGCCGGAGCTGCGCCCGCCCCCGCTGCTGCGCGGAGCCCGCTTTGTGCCGGCAGCCGCGGCAGGACGGCACGAAAGGTAGGAGGGCTCCCGCGGCCCCCGCTCGCTCCCCTCTCGCTCCAGGCAGCATCTCTCTCCCGAGCTCCGCGGGCGGGGAGGGAAAAGAGGAGGAAAAAAGAGGGAGGGGAAGGGCTGGATTCAGAAAAGGGCTCTTTCTGCCGGGGCTCCGCTGCTGCTCCAGGCAGCCCCGTGCTAGGAAAGCTGCGGGCTTACTGGAAAAAAGCCTGAAAAAAAAAAAAAAAAAATCGTCTCGCTCGTTTTCTTGGCCGGGAGAAGCACATGGAAAAAGCTGCGAGGGAGCCCGAGCATCAGGCGGTGGCAGCTCCGGCGGCTGCCGTCCCCCTCGGCTCCCCGCCGGGCCCCGGCATCGCTGCACGATGCGGCCCGTGCCCGGACTTTGAACGAGCAAAAATCCGGCAGAGATCCTCCGGAATGAAACCCTCTGTTTGCGATCCCGAAACCCGCATCCCTTCCCGGGGAGAGGCACCAGCCTGGCAGCCGCGCTGCTGCTTTGTACAGCTGAGAGTTTCATTATTTTCTGCCTTTTAGGGTGGGAAGAGGTGGTCTCTCTCCAGACTTTGCCATTTGAACCCGTTTCATCATAGCCGAGAGATTGCATCATGTTACAGTCCGGGATTCAGTAAGGGCAAAGGCGAAAAGAACCATCCTTCCAGATCTATCCCATTGGCTTCCCCATCCGACCCCCTCCTTTTTATTTCCTGTTTAACAGAGAGGTTAAAACTAAAAAGCAGCCTGCCATTGGTAGGCGGCAGCTCAGTTCACAACGACGTATTTTGATTTCTTCCACTGAGGGTTTTTTTGGAAACTCGATTTTAACTTTGTCGGTTCTATGCGCGTATGTGTCTCGTGTGGGGAGGATAGAGGAAACTTGCCAAAGATTTAGCCGGTAGGAAAATAATAGGCGGCAAAAGAGCCAGATAAACAGCCAAAAGCAGATGTCGCTTTATAAACTACAAGCTCTGGACTCGCAGGAGGTGAATGGATTCAGGCAGGCATCCCTCAGAAACCGAGGCGTTCACCTGCCCAGAAAGGCAGTGTAGATGAATGAACGCACACTTCTGAAAGGCAAGACAAGACAGATGAGGGGAACAGAGAAGTATTTAGCTAATCTCCCCTCTGCATCCTATATGATCAGCTTGATGGAAACACTTGGTGTGTCCTTGCCTGTTTTATTTATCATATCTCTGCAATGACTGAGCTTTTCAGCTGAGATCTGCCTGTAAATAATACATCTCAAAGCCAGAAAGATCTAATTAAATATTATACTGCAGTCCAGGGCTTCCTAAGCCAACGGATTCTGCTGTTTGTGCAGTTCTTTGTTTTGTTCCATGGGGAAAAAAAATGTCACAGCACGGCTTGGTTCGGCTCTTGGAGACATTTTCTATAACTAGTATCTCGCCGTCGCAGGTACTCTGTCGCTGTTTGCTCCGAGTGTTACAGGGCCACTTTTTTCTTTCATGAAAATAGCAGGATTATGAAGTTCTTTTTCTCTGCTTCTCCGGGAAGGGTCGGTGCAGGGGGACGAGGGAACAGCTTGGCAGCCAGATGGATCCATCCATCAGCGCTCTCCTATGTGGGCACTTGGTGCCCTTCAGTCATCCCTTATGCCTCCTGGTGGTTTCCATAGGAAGAGCTACACAGTTACTTTCTCCTTTTGAGCGGTCCATTTTTCCTTTTGGAACTGGGGTGGAAGAGAAGTGGATCCTGCACTGAAGCCGGAGGGAGAGCAGTCCTGTCTTTCTGGGGCTATAGGGCACCAGATGGTTTAAGAATAATTTGAAATGGATTCTGAAAAGAAGCATCTACTGTTTTCTTTGTGTGTCTCGATACCCAGTGATCGCAGTGACAAGCCTGTGCGCAGAACAATGAGCAGATATTCACTGCCTTTGGTGATAGGTGGCATTGTTTGGTGTTTCCCAGGAAATATATCAGCAAAATTCAAAGCGTTAGGTGGTGTTCCTGGGTCTCAGGCAGATTTTTAGATTAAGGGATTTGGAAGATCTGTGGGGTTGAAATTGCAGTGTTTCTTGAAGCAGTGGCAACAAGGAGGAGTAAAATGCAAAGACACTTCAATAGGTCAGCCACTCACACTATTTTAAAATCTCACAATCTTGGTGGAGAGGTTTTTCATTTTCACCTCCTGAAGCTCTCAAAATTGAAGGGATACTGTCAGAGACATAAAAAATAATATCGAAGTCTCAACGGGGGCAGGCTGTATTTGGTACACATATGACTAATTGTGCTATTCCTTTCAGTGGTGCAAAGAGAACCTGCTGTAAGGTCAGATCAGGAATTGTATTGCCCTGCTGTTCACTGCAGACTTCCTTGAGACATTGCCCCGGGACAAAGAGCCAGCAGTTCAGGGCTGGTTTATGCAATCTGGAGTCGACCGATTTAATTTCCATCCATTTTCAAAAGTTTCGTATCTGATACGTCAGTCAATGAGAGTACGGTATCCAGGAGCCCGCCTGGTTAACGGCATTGTTCAAAGCTGCGCTCTTTGTTTTGCGAGGAGGGGGCGAGGAGGAGGAACGGATGTGCTTTATATTCATTTGCAAGAGATCTCTTGCTGAAGTGGGAGGGTGGGATGCAAGGGCTTACGCTTCCAAACTCCCGTACAGTTTAGTTCGCTCTATGTTATTATGGTTTTCATCACACTAAAGCCTACTGTGTCAACTTTTCAAAAAATTTATGCATCCCTTCCAGTTACGCAATTCAACTTGTTTTAGATGCGAATGACACCTAGCTACTGGTATGACCCTGAATTTCCTCTGATTCATCAGTTTATTGACAAATACAGTGTTTCATCTGGCACAGGAACTGTCTGTCTGGGCTGGGCAGGCGAGTGTGTTACACACTCAGTAGATGTTATTCCAGGTTAATATAATATAAAATGTTCTTAGGCTCCCAGTTGAACTCTAATAGTCAAACCCAACAAAAATAATAGAAAAATGGAAGTCAACCAAAGGACTACAGAGTTACTGTGAACTCTGAACCAGGACTGAAAAAGCCAAGTGTTGAATGTACTCCTATTCTACATCTATTAAGGTTATGTATTGAAATTTAGGAGGAGTTAGTTTTTCTACTATGAAGCATCCTAAGCTGGCCTTAGAGCAGATTTAAGTTTTTAATATCATACCAGATGTCTTTTTGGGGAGTGTCTGTATAAAGCGATACCGAGAATAGTCTGTCAACACTATGAGCCGGTAGGAGAACCTGTAGCTGCAGTGGCATGGGGTGACCCTGGGGGCGGCGCGCAGGGGTTACGCCAGTGCCACTGTCAGGCTGCACCTACCCATCTATGTATACGTGAAGGTCTTGTATTTGTATTGCATATGCAACAGCACTGTAAAATACTATGTATGGATTAAATTGCTCTCGCTCCCTGATTAAAAGTTAACTCTTGACTCTCCAGGTCATGAAACGTGCTGATGCTAGTAATGGTAATGAATAGTATTGCAGGAACATAATTGGGGTTTGTGGAAAGGAGGGTATCTCATAGCAGATAACAAATGAACCTTTTGGGACATAAGCCCTATTTTCCAGACATATGGTAAGAAATGAAATCCTAAATGGCAGAAAAACAGAGTTATCTGCCATCCACTACCCCTCTGCCACCTTAACAGAAAGTCGGCCATGACATATGGTGCGTGGTAAGGTTTGACTGCTCGAGGTGCTGAGCACCCTTAACACACAGCAATGTCCAAATGAGCTGATGGTGATCACCTCTCTTAGAGTAGCCCTGGGAGAATACACTAGGCTGCAAAAAGGATGAATCAATATCTGTTGTATATTTTACCAGGGTCCATCATGAAATCTAGGAAAGAAACTCCTAAGAGGACTTTTCGAATAGGTTTGATTTTGTAGAGATACTGCTCTTCACATGTAGTGGTATCTTAAAAGTTGATGATGTATGTTTGGCAGTAAAATAAGCAAAACTGTATAGGACTGTCTTCTTTAAATCTCTTTCCTGAATTGAAAAAGAAATAAACATTTTAAAAAATCAGTGCATTATTCCTTTCATGGTGACATAATGGTGGGATTTTTTGACTATCTGGGGGATTTCTGCTGCCAGCATCTCTCTGCCATCATGTATTTTTGAGCTGCGTGATAAAGGCTGTCTTTCTCTAGGACAGATGTTGGTAATGGCCTTATTGTGCCAAAATCTTTATGAGTACAAAATACTGAATAAAAATATTTCCATCCATTAATAATAAGTGCCAGAAAAGAGTATACAAGTGGTTTCAAATTTAATCTGTAATGTAGCTGATGTCTCAAAGATAACCGCATTTTACCCCCAAGAAATACAGCACTTTGTGTATGTGAAGTAATTGCTATGAGTTGCACTAAATATATATTATTCATTAGGGGACTGTCATTATAGCATGTTTGTGAATTCCCCAAAGTCTCTTATCACTGTCCTAATCACATCTAAACATTTATGGAAGACAAGATTTGGTGTCCTACTTGACTGACTGGTGTTCTGGCTTGCTGAATTTATCCTGAGCTGGGAGCCACTTTTAATGAGCATGCTTGCTTGGTTCACTTAAAATGATCGGACTTTGGGAAAGGAGCTTAATTCATGTATTCACATTATCAGAGATAGCACTCCTTCACAGAGAATATGTAGTGGTATGTTATCTCAGTTTTGCAGAGAAGCAAATAGTAAAAGCTCTTTAATATACCGCTTTCATGCTGAACTACTGTGTACCATCTTCAAATGTATAAAGGCTCAATATTTGGCCAATTGCTGTGGGTGGATTTTTTTTGGTCCATTAAAGTATGTTTAAGTATCCCTTTGAAACTTATCTGGTCTCTCATCGGTTACATATGCTTATGGCATTCCTGTTGTTCAAAACTGGAAGAGAAGAGAAGGCAAGGTAAGGAGGGAATTCCCCTGTTATTAGCAATTAGCAGATCCAGATTTTATTTTGCTGTACCATTTCTTACCAGGAGCAGCTGCAAAGAGAGAATTACAGTGTGACCTTCACAGCATTTCCTAGTGCTGTCATCAATCAGATCTGGCAGGAGCTTTATCGCATCTATCAGGGTGGCTCATAAGCCACATGCTGTCTAGTCTGGGGGGAAAAGCAAACAAACAATGGGAGCTACTGTAGGTTTTGTTTAAAATAAAACAACCAAGAGTGAGCTTTTCCCATATGTGCCAGCTTTGTAGGCAGATTTCAATTTTTACCGTGTGCTGTTGGGCTGATTAATAAAATATGATGATTGTAAGGCAGTGGAAGAGAGTTCCACTATGTCTCAATGGCATTGGCAAATCATTCACAAGCCGTTGCAGCTTCAGCCTTTTGCAGGCAATGCTCTCCAGTCTCATTCTAATCCTCAGCATTATTTTTACTAAGGAGTTGATGCAGTTAGATTAATTTAGGTGTTTTCTGCAGACATAAATGTTAGGGAATACAGGAGTGTTTTCAGACTTCTCTGATTCTTATATGAAGTAACATAGCTTTCTCAGATTAAGCAGTTTGCTATTTTTTGTGGGAACGTGTGTGGCTTCACAGGCTATTCTAGGGCTCTTTCGGAGGCAAATTTATAATGTAGTGGTGAAGGTCAGCCGATCAGCTGCAACATCCCACTTTTAAGCATGCAAAACATTATTAACACCCTGTAAGTGTTTTGTTTGTTTGTTTTGTGTTTGGTTGGTTGGTTTTCCCTACTGACCTTGGTCTGGTTTGGGAGTTTTACTGAAATTTAAAACATTTTGTGTTCTTAGATTTTTTTCATTGTTACACCAAGTTCACTGCTGTTTTCAAATTCCTTTGCTCTCCTTTTCTTGCCAGCTGCAGTAAGTACAGCTTTCTTGCCTTCCTTTCCAGGGCTCAGTACTGACAGGTTGTCACTTCATGCCTGGCTTCCTTGCAGGCAAAGTCCTAGCTAACAGGTAGATGGGAGAGCAAGAAGCAATGGGGACAGGCAGAATCGCTAGTGTGTAATTCTAACTTCCTTCATGGGCATATGTTTGTGTGTATATATGATATATACAGATATATATGTAGAGATACACAGATAGATATAGAAAGAGTATGTATATGTATAGGTGATATATATTAGAGCTGCCTTTCTCACACAGGTTTTCTGAGAAAAATGGCTAATTGCTAATAAATATATATATTTACTGTTATACTACCAAGTAAAAGGTTAAGGCCCTGAGCTTCAAACTGGAAATGTTGATGGCCAACAGCAGGGTATGATCTGTAATTTTTGTGGTTTTTAACCAGCCAGTTCTTGGTAGAAACTACCTTGGTACCAGATTTGGGCAAGGAAGCTTGAAATGCCGTAAGAAATGTGCAATAGCAGGTGCAAGGAAAATGCTCGTAAAATGTGAAATACGTTTAGCAAAATAGTTATCTACTCTGTCAGGAAAAAAATCTTATGAATTGGCTAGCTGGCTATGGAAAGAATGACTTTTGTGGTTTTCCTCTGTATGTGCCATGTCAGTTTGACAGGTTTTATGGCCCCAGCTGCTGAACTGGCACTAGGCAGGGCAGCGGCTGCAGCTCTCAGCCCCTGCCCCAGAGACCAGCAAACTCGAGTGAAGAGGAGCCTGCCCAAAACGATGCTGCGCGTCGTCCATCTTCAAATGCTGGGCTGTCCCTGAGGATTTTGGCAGCCGAGGGGAAGGGTTTGACGAACAGGCATCCTTGAGTGGTTTCAGATGGTGCTGTCAGCCGCTGCGTGCCAGCGGTGCCCATCCTCACTTCTGAGCCAGCATCAGCCCCTGGGTCTGAGCCCAGCATCTCTGCCCGAGCAGGGGATGGGGCCAGGAAAGGCTGAAACTCTGGACCACGAGCTCCAGCAGCCAGGCACCACGGCCGTACAACTGCTTGGTAGAGGGGTTTTAAGAGGCCAAAGCCATAAGCAGTCCTGTTCCAGCAGGAGGGTGAGGAGGAGAGGGGAAGCTGCCAGCAGGAGTCGGCCTTGGGAGCCGAGTCCTGTGTCATTGTTCAGGGGCTCCTGCTTCAGGAGCACCCAGCAAACCAGCTGGCTGCCTGCTGCTGGCATAGACCGAACGAAAAGACATCGTTTCAGCCCTGCAAGCAGGGTGGGCTGCAACGAGGAAATGATAAAATGGCAGGAGTTGAAAATAAGATAGATGATGTAAAAGGCAAAGTCATTAGATAAGAAGCAGGGCTGCCAAGTGCCATGAGGGCAGTGGTGGCCAGGAGCTGAGCTGCAGAGGGGCCACTCTTTGATGCTGTTCTGCCGCTGGGGCCTAGCATAGAAATTGCCCTTGTGGAGAGTGGGATTTATTCTTGTAAGCCAAGTCCGTGCTAGGCGATAGAGTGAAATACTTACTGGATGTTGTCGCTGGCTGTAGGAGATCCAGACAGAAGAAAATAAATACCTGAAAATGTTAGGAGCTAACTGATTTTCAACTCTGTTAACACACAACGTTATCAAAGAATACCCTTTGGAAAATGAAAAGATTTGCTTCTTGGAGGGGGGAAAAACACTCAGGCTGAGGAGCTTCTGTGAATATACCGAGCTCTTCTCCTTGCCTGATCCCTCTGTCTGCACCATCTGTTTGCCATTAGGACCATGAAAAGCTGTGAGTCTCCTTGGGCAGGGGATGATGGGTGCATGGTGGGTCCTTCAGGAAGAACCAGGAGAGCTGAAAGGAGACAGAGGCTAGGTCAGGCCACGGCATTTTGTTTTGAGCTTAACAGGAATGAGATCCACCCTGAAGAGTCTTGGGGAAAATTCTGGATGAGGGCCAGTGTGAATAATGCTGAGTGCAGATGGGTGGGACCCCACCTGGTTACAAAAACAATCCTATTTCCAAGGTTAGTTAGTTCTGCTGAAAAAAGGGATATTTAACAAGTAAGGTCTCATTTAAAAGGAAAAAAAACAGTTGGAGACCTTAAAAAAAAACCCAACCAAAAAACCTAAAGTCTCTCCCTTCAGAAATCAATGAAAACAAGCCCCTAAACATGCAGACAGCTGAAAGCACACACCAAAAACCTCAGATAAACAAAACAAGTGTCCTCTGGGGAAAGGAAGAGCTGTTCCCTCTCTGGGAAAGTTTGTCAGTTCCTGTGACTTGTGAACTTTTCATCTTCTCTGGGACTTTCTGCTGTCCTTGGTTACTTTTTGCAGCTTCTTGGTCTCCTGCAGTTCTTTCCCTGGAGCTCAGAGAAGTGTTTATGCAAGCGCTCAGCTTTAAATAAATGAATCATCTTACTTGATGTCGGTGAGATTAGTGCTTGGGGTTGTGTACGTGTTTACGCTGGTCTGCTGAACGGGAGCCCCCACGGACAGGAGTCAGCTCAGGAGGTGTGTAACTGTGCCAACCCACATCAACCTTTCTGCCCCCAAAAAGAGCCCTCCCACCGACCTCCACTGCTGCGACCTGGAGCCACCAAGACACCTTCCACCTTGTGACAACCACATCCTGAGCCTGATACCAGAGCTGATCTGGATCAAACTGTATCCAACAAGCCAAAAAGACGCGACAGTTAATTTTAACCTGTTAAAAAGTCCCAATTAGTCTCTTGGTGACTGCTGTTTCCGTCTGTCTGTCTGCAATGACTGAGCCTCACAGCCTCTCAATGCTGCAATTTCCTTCACATCCCTTTGGATCTTCTCCTTTATTATTGTTTACAAAACGCTGAGTCTAGATTTTGCATATGTGGAAAATCTTGCTGAGAGCTCTCACCCCTTTGACTGCATCTTCTCCAGATCTCTCATTTTTCTGTCCTCTTGCTTGTAGTCCAACTATGTAACTTTTAAAAGTCATTTGAGTGTAAAAAATAAGCTATACTGAAGGCTTCCCTGTAAACAGTAGCGTGCTCTACAACGTAAGGGCAATTACAGGTATGTAGAAGGCCCACATGACTGTCTCCCCCAAAGAAACAACTGAAATATTGGTTAGATTACAGGGAAAGCAAAAGCTGTCTTGAAGAGGTGTGACATTTGGGGATTTTTAGACTTCTTCAACCCTTTTCAACTCCTTCAGCTTCTTTTTCCTGCCACAGTAATATCTTTTTAAGCATTATGGGACTAGCTCTGCTGTAGTTGCACTTGGGGATTCCTTTCTGGTTTATGGTCAGCTCATCTACAGGCTCCAAGATCTAAGTGCAAACTCAGATTGCCCTGAAGTTTATGGTACTTTATGAGAGCAAAGGGTGAAAGTCACCTCTGAGACTTGGGGTCATTTGCGCTAGGTTTCTTGACATACCAGCCCTTACAAAAAACCCAGCTGTTCTGGGGTTGTCATTCTGCCAGCTTTAAAGAAGAACAACCAAATAAAGAAAAAATGCTCTGCCAAATAGGGATCAAACCTTAGCTTGGTTAGAGTGTGCTTTAAGTAGTCTCAGTCTTTGCATTTGCACTAGTTAAGTTCTTCTTTCCCTTCAGGGAGGTGACTTGGAAGCAGTATTTATGAAAGAGTCCAGCCTTTTCCCTGTACATCACTGTAGGGAAGGGCTGCTTCCTACTGAGGTCTAAGTGCTTTCCTCTGTGAGTCAGGATCTGGACAACCCAGAGCAAGAGCTAAACGTAAATAGCTGAAAGTAAAGATACATGAAATGAATGTACACAGCTTTCCTAGGTGTGACTGTGGAGCTGTTCTTGGCCAGGAGGCATCACCTCGATGGTCCAGTCACCCAGCTGAGCCAGGACCAAAGTTGCCCAGAGACAACATAGCAGGAATGTGCCCTTGCTCAAGCTATAGCTTGAGCTATATATATAGCCGAAGAAGTGTGTGCCCTTCTAGCAAGTTGTCATCAGTGGCTTACAGAGCACTTGGTACCCTAGAGCAGCTCTTTACATGTTAATAGCTCATAAAAAATTAGTGACTTCATGAGATGGGACAGGGAGTAGGAAGTGGAAATGGCAGATGCTCAGGGTGCAGAGGGAAGAAGAGAACTGACTTAGTCTGCCTGAATGCTTGAAAGAAATGCATAATAAAGTTGTAAGGATTTTGGTACACTGGTCATCTCTCATCAGCCCTGCTAGTGCCTCAACACTCCTGAGATTTCAGTACAAAACCGTAATCTTCACTTTAATGAAGTGCATAGGAGGGAGAGAAGCGTGTAAGAATCCTATAGCATCTTTTCCCTTTTTTGCTATAGTCACCCCTGGTTTATAAGCTTTCATCTTAACTCCTGCAACTCATGTGAGTTTAGGAACACTCCTAAACTCTGGGATAAATAAGCATTTATCTGCTTTATCTGGGAAACTTAATTTTTGGAATAATGCTAGGTGTTCTATCCATAAGACCATTTGTCACGCCACTTTTGAACTGCAGTTTACAGGGGTTAGCTCACCTGCCCCTTCTGTCGAGCAGTCTATGGAGCAAACATCTCACCTGCTGTTTTACAGCCCTGTACTCCTTACATGAGCAGTGTCACGTAATGCTATACTATTTACTATTGAAATTACAGACTGCGCTCTTCTCCCAGCGAGCCAGTGGAGAAGAGCCGTGCAAGTTATCTCACTGACGTGAGACGTACTGGGACTTTCCACACATACGTGCACTTTTCTTTGATTGCATTCACTAGGGTCAGCTATAGGGGGTCATGACCATCCCAGATCAGTTCACTTCATTACAGTAGTCTGCCAAAATAATCCTTCCCCTATTCAGTTCAGCTGCACCCAGTGCAATGAAGCAACTAAAAGTATGTGTATAATTCTAGAAGGCTCTTATCACCTCCGGCATGGATGGAGCAAAGCATGGCTCTGTGTGTACCATAGCACTTCACAGGGTGGTTTTGGTACAGTCAATAATAAAGAGCATTTTTGCATAGTTCAGAAAGGCACAAAATAACATTGAGCAACTGTACCTTGTGATAATAGAGTCTGTCAGGATATAACTACATGAAAGCAGACAAAGGGCATGACAAGAAGGTTTTTCCTTGGATTGCAGAAATAGTTATTAGTGGCATAATTCTCCAAAATTGTAATCATTGGACATTTTCTGAGGTAAGCCCACCTAGGAAAATGTTAAATTCCTTTTGTCGTTGTTTCTTTATTAAAGTGAGAATTTCTTCCCAATGAGATTTTTTTAAGGAGGAAACAGATACTCCACATTCACCAGTGGAAGTTGTCCAAAGCAGAAGGGGAAAATGCCATTTTAAACTGTTAAGAACAGAATGATAAAAGCCACCTGGGAAAATAAATGTTCAGTGGTTGCTTATTTCACATGTAAAGTGCATTTTCCTGTGGAATTATTATTTATACTGTAGTAAACCTAATACAGCATTTAATAATTTTATTCATTTTTAAATTTGGCTTTATAATCAGAGTAATGCCTCTTTCTTCCTGTGCTTAAGAAACAGCATCCATGCCTACAATGACTCTTTCTCTGCCTGTAGGCAAGTGAATTTTTGTCATTGACTAATAAGAGAAAGATCAGGGACTTGGGACCTTAATAATAGGACTGCTGGGAAATGACTGAACGCCAGCAGAGCGCCCTTTGAGTGAGAATTTTCATTGTCTGCTGCCATTATCTTGTTTTACATTCAGCTTGTCTGCCGGCTTGTGACTAGTAGTGAAGATTACTAGAATCTGGGCTTCTGAGGATACCATTATTTTCCTTTCTTTATCTGATCGCACCATGGAATTATGTCACTGAATTAAAATTCTGATGGTGGTAGACCGTGTGTCCTGGATGATTAAAAGCTTCGTCAGCATAAAGTTGTGTGTTCTTTAATTTAAGGATCAGAGGGCTGCATCCCATCTGTTCCAAGTGTGAGGGCTAAGAAATGGCATTGTTAAGCTAGCTAAAAAACTGTAAAATGTGTATTAAGACTAGCAAAGGGATTGATTTGGGTAGTTTTGTATTGCCGTACTTTCTTTATCTTCCCAGAGGTTTTTTCCTACCTTCTTCATATGTGCACCCATTTTCAGAATCTTTCAAGGCAAGAACTGTGTATTCTGTAAGATAAATAATAAATAATGTGTTGCCACTCTTTTGCGGTATTGTTATTGTAGGATTTTTACTAAAATACTTGTTAGGTCAGATTGCTGTCAGTTTCCAGATTAGAAATATTAACTTCTGAAGGGAAAATTTGAAGCGGTGTATTGATTGTGACTGATAGCTGCTTTTCCAAATACATTTCCAAACGATCATCTATCAGCATCTACTCATACAGGGCACTTGACAATGTAGGATGATGTCCTGGTTTCGGCTGGGACAGAGTTAACTCTCCTCTTAGTAGCTGGTACAGTGCTGTGTTTTGGATTTAGAGTGAGAATGATGTTGATAACACTCTGATGTTTTAGTTGTTCCTAAGTAGCGCTTATCTTAAGCCAAGGACTTTTCAGTTCCCCATGCTCTGCCAGCAAGCAGGTGTGCAAGAAGCTGGGAGGGAGCACAGCCGGGGCAGCTGACCTGAACTAGCCAAAGGGGTATTCCATACCATGGAACGTCATGCCCAGTATATAAACAGGGGGGAGTTGGCCGGGAGGCGTGGATTGCGGGTCTGGCATTGGTCAGCAGGTGGTGAGCAATTGCATTGTGCATCACTGGTTTTTTTTCCTTCCCCCCCCTTCCTTTTTTTGTTATATTCCTTTTCATTACTATTATTATTATTATTATATTTCATTATTACTATTGTTAGTATTATATTTGAGTTATTAAACTGTTCTTATCTCAACCCACGAGTTTTACTTTTTTTTTCCCTTTCCTCCTCCCCACCCCACTGGGAGGGGGGAGGGGGAAGCGGCTGCGTGGTGCTGAGTTGCTGACTGGGGTTAAACCATGACAGATGAGCTCAATCTAACTGCATCGTCCAAAGATGACAATATTTCTGCTGGACTTGGAGAACATTAAACTGGTTTGTCTCCACAGTGTAATCACTTCACTTGTAAATATCCTACCCCAAAATAATCATATTAATTATTATTTATGTTTACGCTTGTTCTTAAGCAACAACCTGCCCCATACTGGAGATTTTTTGGACTTGGCATACATCCTATCCTCTATGTAATTGTCTGCCATCCTTTTTTTTACCTTGCCTTACTCTGCATTTGATCAAGTACCTGCATCTGTTGTGAATTTTCATGTGAGAGGAGATTATGATAGAGTCAGTATCCTAACAAATTGCTTTAGAAAACAAATGGTGAGAATGTCTCCCCTTGTAAGAAATGAGACCGAGGTGCTCCAGCACGGTGATTTTCAGTCCCACAATACAGTCTTGCTGATGGGAATTTGTTTGGGTCTGCTTTCTTATCAAAAGACCATGGGTAGAAATTATGTATGGGATTTCATTTCAGATTATTTTCAATCACTGTCCTTCAAGGACAGAATGCAAGTTGACGTGCAACCAAAGGCAAAGTGAAGCAGAGGGCAACCAACTTGGACATTGATTGAAGAGGAAAATTATTTCAAATAGTAACAAGATTTGTGAAGTAGGTGCATTGATGCTTATCTACAGCAGGTGTAGAAGAGTCGTAGTGAGATATAGAAGAGTAGTGAGGGGATATATAACTGCATTATTCAGTGTACTGCGGGGGCTGGAGCTAAATCAACATGGCTGAACTGGTGTTGATAGGTTAGGAAAAGCAAAGGTACTGAGTGCAGTGCAAACCCTTACCCTGCTTATCCATGGGACTTGAGGGAACAGGTGTGCTGTTTGTTAAAACGATTTTCATTATGTTTGTGATGGCTTGTCGCTTTGGCTGTTCTTCATACACGGGTGACAGTTACGAGCCAGAAGTGCTTTCTTTCCCTCCTCCCTTCTCTTGGGACAGTGGGATGAAATCTTTCATTCGTACATCAAATTTGTTATGTTTTTCCCACCAGAGTTTTGAGGCTAGGAGAAAAAGACCTGTGATGAGGCTGTGAAAGGAGGAAGCTGAAGTTAGAGTGAAATGAGAATGCATTTTTATGAAGTAATGTTACATTTACTGATCTTGAAGATTAGCATTTGGAAACATGCTTTCTAACTGAGAAGAAACAGTTTGTTTTAATCTATTCACTTCTAAATTAGGACTCAACTATCGATACTTGCAAGGCACTAAGAAAAGCACTCACTCAGACCATCTGTATTGAAAAAATGGGAATATGGAGCTAAGTGTCGGCATAATTTCACAAGTCCTGCCTGTCCCTGGTGCTTGTAACAGCAGCCTCATGTGCATGCTGAGTGAGTCAGAAACCGAGGAAACTATGTGAGCTCTGCTGTGGCTCCCAATGGTGCCAGTTAATATGTACTTTAGAAAATGTAAGTCTGTATATTTCTCTTGCTTCTGTTCTCAGTAAAAATGGTTAAGCACAGGTAAAAGATGGCATAAAAATGATAAGTAAGAATAGCACTATTAAATATGTGTGTGAATATAATATATGACTTTAAACAACTTTCTAACTATATTTAAATAGCTTTACTGTAATGAGAAGGCTCTTTTTCACTTTCGTTTTAGTAAACATGGGATCAGATTTTCAAATTAAAGGCATGTGAAAGCTGATTGATAGGCACTTAGAGTGGGATACATCCTGCCAGACTCGAGCCACACACAGGAGAGCAGGTCTACAGCTGAGCTCATTCCCTGTAGACTTCCTTTACAATCAGGGGATAGAAGTCTGCTTCTCTAGGATGTAATTAATCTGATCTGTTCTAGATGTCTATTTTAGGAAGCCTAAATTTCTCCATTGACTGTGCTTTGAGCCTAGGGCAACTAGCTGAGATACAGATGACTACATTGTAAGCACTGGCATTTAGTTAGAGGAACGTCACCTCTAAAGCTGAAATGGTCTGCCTCCCTACTTTCAACCCTACAATATGAGTCATTCCTCTGAAGTAAAAGAATTTATTCAGAAGGCTTAAAACAAGATGATCGTTCTTTGGATTTGCATAGATAGATGGATTATTTGTCATGACATCTTTGCATGGCTACTTCAGCGCTTTGAAAGCTCATGGCACTCAATGAAAACATCCTTGAAAGAAGACTGGAAATGCAGGAATGACAACTGAGACAGATTCTTGGAAAATGAGGTTTATGATATAAAATTCTTAGCAGTGTATTTCTGAGCATTGCTCTATAATTTTAGTTCTGTGCATTATGAGTAATTTGCCATATTGGTCTCATACAAGATCATTCATATACCAAATGTTGGTTCATTCAGCTGTGAGATTTTTATTTAGACTGCTGTGCTCAGTGCCTTACTAATTAAGATGTCTTGCGTTTGGGTGACTGAGGTTCTTAATCTTAAATAAACCAAAATTAATTAGTTTTATTACCACTGTTTAAAATTAAAAAAAAAAAAAAAAGTGCCGTCAAATCACAGAAAAACATGTTCTGAAGGCAGAAAAAGTGATAAAGAAACTGATTGTGTAGTGGCTTGGGAGTCATCACATGGGAAACTACAGACAGAATTTGGGAAAATTTTGTTGCTTGTGTCCTTGGAAGAGGTGCATATTGGAGGCCATAATTTCTGGGAAGCGGAAGCATCTGGGTTTAACCAATAATTTACTAATCTATTTAAACATGAATCCTACATCTGAGTAATGTCAAGGATTTGGGATTTTGAAAGGAAGTCCAGGGAGAACCGGTGGCTTGAATTTATTACCAAAACTTGATTTTTTTATAAGTATACTTCAGATTTGGACAGGAAGTATAGATATAGATAACTGAGAAATATGGCTTTCTTTAGCAGAAATCCATATATAAAGTATTGTATTGCAAGCTGATCTCCTTAAAAGCTGTTTTTTAACCAAACTTTTATTTGTTTTGGTTTTTATTATATACTGTATTATGTTACATATTAAATACATTATATATTGTATATATTTATCAATCTCAGGTAGTTTAGTAGAGCAATAATTTCCATAGAATTTAGTGAGGAGATTTACATAGAGATGGCTGGAAACTGTAAACATGCAACAACACTCAAATGACTCCGGTAGGAAATGAACACCTATAAAAATGGGGTTTTGCCCATGAGACCCAATCAAGCAAAGTTCTTTACACATGGGTGTGTTTGTATTAAAGCCAATGGGAAAATTCAGAGACTTAAATATGTCTATTAATGCACCAGAAGGTCAAATAAAGCTGCAGACCTAGAAGATGCACAGCGCCTTGTGAAGCTCCTTCGTCCTGGGGTTAACTTCACTGCTAAGGCAGACAGTGTACATAACCCATGTTCTGTATTTCTTTTCCTGTTGACATTTGTTTACTGATATCAGCCTTTGTCTGACTTTTTGTCGCTGTTTAAGTCTTAAAAATAGTTCAAAGACTTAAAAATAGTTTAAGCTATTTTTATAAAGAATGTAGTTCATCACTGCTTCAGGCTGAATAATTGCTATCTGGCTACCTCTTGCTTATATTACCTATTGTAGGTGACGTCCCAGAAAGATTCATTATTGTTTGAAATGTGATGATTATTGCTGTATTGTTTTACCTAAATAATTTTTGTTGAAAGAAAGAGTTAAGTTAAACATTATTAAGAGCTGGAGAGGTAGAGGATTTATTAGAAAGTGCTATTCATAAACACATCACATTCACTCAAGTGTAGACCACCACATGGTTGCTGTTTAGTTTAGGCAAGCATGCATTTACATGTTCTTTACAAAGGCTTATGAAACGCTGAGCAGCTGGAGTTTACGTTAGCGTTCTGTATTAACCAGAAAGGCAAGATAGAGCTAAATGAGGGCATGAAGCCTTGGTAGATATTTCTGTGCTTTCCCCAAAACTGTATCCAGATCCCTAGCAAAACACAACAAGTTGCTACAGATGTTGGTAGGAAGAGATCTGTTGTAGATATACACACAACCCTCCTTACATTACTGTCCAGAGATCTGCTGATATCTCGTACAGATAAAGACCTTAGATGCAACAAAATTTAAAGGACTGGGCAGGGATTAAGGATTTAAGTGCAAGGAACAACCTTTCGGAGATGCCTCCCTTTCACTATTGACCTTGATTTGGAAGAAACTGGTTTGTACCTGCAACCATATAGTACATAGGTGCTTATACCGCTTCATTTTATAAGGATATTGATAAATACTACTTTGGATAGAATTTCTTGACTTAAAACTAATTTGCAACTAGTCTTCTCCCCTGGGAAGTAGTGAGGTCTGACCTAGTAATCTAGTAAAGTGTATTGCAAGTGTAGTTCTGGAATAAAACCATATACTGTTCAACAATTCTACATCAAGAGAGCACAGGCTCTCAGTTGCAAAAGGGTGGAAACATCTAAATTTTTTTCTTCGAGCAGCCTCATTTGCTGACCATAAATATATTTGGGGAGAATTGGCCCCAACTTCTTAATAGATGACTAGCTGGTGCCCATCACTCTTCCCCTTTCTGTTGCTGTTCCACTACCAATGTCCTACAGAATATGTATATATATCTGTGCGTGTGTGTATATATATAAAAAAATATATACTCCAGGTGCTCTTCTTGGGTTAATGGAGGATGGCTGAGAGAAGCCATGCTGTGAAATGACACTCAAATCTATGACTACCCTTGCACTGCACTCCCTCATCCCTGGCACTGAGATTCCCAAGTAACGTATATCCCCTGGGTCTTTGCAGTGGACCTGATTCTTTTTCTCTTAATTTAGGCAAGCTTACCCACTTTTCATGAGTCCATGATGGAGCTGTGGGATTTTGCTGCAGAAACAGGAGCACTAAGTAAAGCTAGATAGTGCTTCCAGTTGATGAATTGGTTTAGCTGTGGGATAGCTGTGCGATAGGAAAGACACAGTTACTTAAACTGTGTTATGAACAGCTGGTCTCATGTATGAATGCATGTGTGTAGTCTCTTGCATTAACACTTCTGTATGCATTTATACTGTGTAACAGACATCCGTAGGTAAGCAACTAGAAATACAATATCATACATAACCCATTGCAGGGGAATTCTGAAAGCCTTCAGGAGAGACTTCTTCCTGTTATTTCAGATATATTTCCATTTTCTCATATCCTGGAAGCACCAAAGCTTTCCACCTTTCCATAGTCTGTCCTTAAAGGGTATGGGTTCTTTTTTTGTTGTTGTTTGGGTGTTGGTTTTTTCTTTTTTTTTTTTTAATTTTTTATTTTTATTTACTGCATTAATTTGCCATGCTGCTTGTGGATTCCAAAACCTTGCCAGGAGGTGCTTTAAAAATTGCTGACTTCTCTTGGTTGTTACATGTCAGCGCAAATCAAAATACTTGTCAACTATTTTTCCAGTAAATAGCTTTATTAAATTCATCTTACAGTGTAAGAATATGTATGTATTTTCTATTATTATTACTGCTTCTGTAAGGGTTGAATAATATGGTTGTACCATACTTCTAGGAAAAAAGAGTGTAGAATGAACTGTATTGTACTCGATTTCACCTGGAGAACAATGTCCTGAGAGTTAAAATACATCAAAAAATTAAATAAGTCCCCTTGAAATGTAAGATGTGAATAATTGTGTGCATTCCTCCATTATAACATTCGCTTATCCAGTTTCAGTCTGTTCTGTTTAATTATCAGGTAGAAGCACAAAGTAAAAAGGATAAAAAGTAAAGGGTAGGTGTGGTAGCCCACTACTTCATTATTTTTGTAAGGAAAAAAAAAAATCTCTACTGATGTTGTATTTATTGACCTTAAGCCAAATTTCAGAAGGGAAAATAAACAATGTCCCTAATGTAAAACATGAAATACTACTGGACTGTTTAATTCTCCCAGAAATATTCAGAATGAACTTTACTACTCTTTGCATGGTTGCTTTGTAGTCTTTAAAAGCACAGAGCTGCATTGTTATCAGGGCAGCTAATGCTTTCCACAGAGATGCAGGATAACACCCCTGCTAGGAATGCACTGCCCCAGGGAGGAGAAAGCTAAATGTGAGCTTACTTGCAGCTATTGCTTTCATTTGAAAATAATTATAACATTTTGGCTATTGGTGACATTGCCTCCGGTAATTTCAGCAGTTGAGAATGCCTGAGTGTATTTCACATACAATACACAGAAGTATTTTGCATATGTGTTTAATAAATACCATTTTTTACCTTCAGGTGCTTTGTTTCAATATGGTCTATGCAGCCCAAAATTTCTATGTCCAAGTCATGCGTGCTCCAAGAAGCTGAGTATACTGCATAATAAAAACATCCTTATTTTTGCTTCCACATAGCTACTGAGTCCTACCCATAAACAACTGAAACCCCACAGGAACAGGGACTCTTCTCTGAGGAGCTCGGGGTGAGCTGCAGCCTTCCTGCCATACCCCGAGTGCCTGAACCAGGAGACAGAGATGTTTTCTCCTGCCACTTGCCTCCTGATAGCTGTCATGCTTCCACCCACAGCAACATGAGGAAAGTCACGTATGTACGTGTATATTTGTGTGTGTGTGTATACACACACACATATATATGCACATGTATAGGACTAGACCATGTGCAGAGGTCCCTTCCAGTGTTAACCATTGTGTGACATCTACATCAGACTGTTGTTTCACATTAGCTTTAAATCTAAATGGAAGCTGCTACTAAGAGACGATCCAACTCATCGTTCCTTCGTTGCTCTTGCCTTGCCTGGGCACCAGCAGAAGCTCCTGCAGGCACACGGTGAGCTGGCTCTGTGCCCTCCTGGCTCACCCCATGGCCCAGAAATGCTAATGTTGGCCCAAAGGAAGGCATGAAAATGAGGGACCAGAGACAAGATCAGCCCCTCTCAGCAGCAGCCTAGACATAGGTTAACTTCAAGTTTTTGTAAAACCACAGCTTGCAGGAAAGGCAGGGAGGAAAAAAAGCAGAAATAACCATCTAATTTGAAATACAAACATATTTGCGCACTTGTACAGACTACACTGAAAGTCATCTCAGTATCTCAGAAAGTGACTCTCCAGTTACTGTTTTCTCAGAGCATTGGTAACTCATTGTGAGGAGAACATCCAGCCTGACCTAAGGATCGCAAGTTCTCTAATTAGGAAATAGTTAAGCTGAAAGCACCCCATGAGCATCTTGGAAGGGAATGAGGGAAGTGGAGAGAACATCAACAGGAGTTTTTTATTTATGTTCAATTGTACATGTCATCCTCTCATTCATTATTTATCTGATGCCAATCTAAAGAGAAGTAGATGAATACCTTTTGAACTTAAACTCTTAGCAATGTCAAAATCTCCTTTTTCTGACTTTTCCAGGTATATTATTTAGATGATATGTTACAGCTAATGTCTAAATAACTGCTATTCCTTGACAAGCATCAGACAGATTCCTTAAGAACTTGATTTCTTCCTACTTAAACAGCACTCGGCATGATTAGATCTAAATCATTGTCATGGTTTAACCCCAGCCAGCAACTAAGCACCCCACAGCCACTTCCCTCTCCCTCCTCCCAGTGGGATGGGGAGGAGGGGGGAAAAAAGAGGTAAAACTTGTGGGTTGAGATAAGAACAGTTTAATAGCTAAAGTAAAATAAAATATACTACTAAATAATAATAATAATAATATAATTGTAATGAAAAAGAATATAACCAAAAAAAAAGAGAAATAATACCCAAGAAAAGACAAGTGATGCACAATGCAATTGCTCACCACCCACCGACTAATGCCCGAGCAGCGATCTGTGCCTCCCGGCCAACTCCCCCCAGTTTATATACTGGGCATGATGTTCCATGGTATGGAATACCCCTTTGGCTAGTTCAGGTCAGCTGCCCCGGCTGTGCTCCCTCCCAGCTTCTTGCACACCTGCTTGCTGGCAGAGCTTGGGAAACTGAAAAGTCCTTGGCTTAAGATAAGCACTACTTAGTAACAGCTAAAACATCAGGGTGTTATCAACATTATTCTCACACTAAATCCAAAACACAGCACTGTACCAGCTACTAAGAAGACAATTAACTCTATCCCAGCCGAAACCAGGACAATCATTAATAAAAAACACTTATTTCCTGTGAAAATTATATCGTGATAAACTAACAAGAAAGAAGAGGAGGGTCTTAGGAAAAGATCAGTTACTTGAAACTCTGCGCAGGCTTCTTTACTGGTAGGTCTTTCAAACCCTACTTGGTTGAGAGCTCTGTCGTACCCTTCATTGCCAACTGAAGTTAATACTACCCGTGCATGACTGAACTACTTGTGATTCAGCTGCTGTGCCATTTAAATACTGACCAGAAATAGGAATCTTTTGCATTAACGTGACTCTTTCAGCCACAGTGGCTCATCAGCTGAAATAAGACCAGTGCAGCTTCTATGCATGCGGAAGAGGGAGAGCGATATGCTTGGCAACTGTGCCAAGGTACGTCCAAGCCCTAAGAGATCCGTGTCATTCTTTTGAGATGAGCTGATTTTGAAGGGCCTGTATAGTGTCTCATCCTGTAAATATTCTGCCTCTTTTTCCTGCTGCCTGAACTTTTGTAACAATTCAGGACAGACAGAAAGGAGCCTGTAACCTATTATCTCCACTCCATAATTAGGCTTTGTCATGCGTCCACTTCTTTACAACCTACTAATTTGTCATATTAGCAAAGCAATGCTTCCTCATCATAACCTTTTTTATCATGAGAGGATAAGGTCAGCTGGGCTATGTATATATTGTCACTGTTAATACTTCAGACAGACACAGGCTGTTTCTCTGATTACAATGATGTGCAGTAATATCAGGAGGTGATAGATTATGTCATGTTCTTTCCCCCAGTGCTGACACTGTTACTCAAACATTGCTTAAGCAGAAAATTAGCAAGTCCAGGCTGAAGGCTGTTCCTGGACTCCTAAGCAAGCACCTCATTTGTATCATCCATTTGCAATCCTTCCTCTTACCATTATTCTGCTTCTCATAAAACTGACTTCTATAACATGGAGAAGGAGTTAGCAGGTCTTCTCCAAAATCTTGGCATGTGAGAACGGGTCTCTCAACCTAAAGCAAAGCAGTTTCTCCAGACAGCTACCAGCTGGGACATTTGCAGCTCTTCTATCATCTTGTCTCATGCCCAGATGACAAAAAGATTTATTATTCTAGGCAATTAGGGTGAGTTTTCCCCACTCATTTTTGATCTTTGGTATGATAAATTTGGTGATGAAACCCTGAAGACTTTTTTTCGTGTTGCTTATGCAGAGGCTGAAGGCCAGTATCATTATAAAATGTCATCCCTGCCTCTCTCCTCCCAGTATTTAAGTAATAGAAACAATTTAAGGTAAAAGTATGTGGTTATCTTTCATTTTGTTGCATTACCTATAGCAAGAATAAAACAACTTGTATGCACTGCAAGATGTGTAGATGTGACAGCCACGTCTTGGCCAAGTCTGAAGGACTGATGTCATGCCTTTGCCAGAAAAACAGGCAAACATTTTACTGGGAGTGTTGTCTGGAAGAGATGTGAAATAATCCCCAGGGCCCAAGTAACCTTGGGAAGGCCTCAGCTGGAGCAGTGTGTCATATGGAGCGCTGTACGCGAGGGATAATATGGACCGTTGGAGAGATTTCAGAAGAAAGCAACAGGAATAATCAGAAGGCTGGAAAATGCAACCTGTGAGAGATTGGTGACGGGATTTCAGTTGTTTAGCAGAGAGAAAACTGAGTAGAGGCATGATAATAGTCTTCAAATATGTTAAGGCTGCTACAAAGAGAAAGGGAATGTGTTTCCCATGTCTTCTGTGTGCAGAACCAGAAAAAATGAGCTTAAAACTCAGCAAAGGAGGTTGATACTGCACGTTAGAAACACTCTTTCTTACATTAACAATGGTTGAAGGTTGGACTTGAATGCCAGCAGAGGTCAAAGGTTGGACTGACTTCCATGAGGAACGAGATGGGTATAGCTGATCTCACCTTGGATGAGAATGATGAACAACATCACTTCCTCAATGTTTCTTTCAGCCATATTCTTTGATTGAAAAAGAACTATGTGTGTTGTGTGCATTCTCATATTTTTCTAACCCTCTCCCACCCAAAAGATCGATTTTTCCTGTCTTTTAGTAATGGCTTTCCTGAGGCTGATGCTTAATGATGTCTTAACAAAGTAAACTTAAACATAGTAAAGAACATTTTTCATGAGGGTAGCTTGGATTTCCTGGCTGCTCTCTTCAGACAATGACCTGACAGCTTCTGTTTCTCCCTCTTAAATAGAGTATGATGGTCATACAGTAACTGACTAATGCAAAATGGTTTTGGCATCTTGGAGGAAGCTTTAACTGCTAAATACCTATGCTTCTCTTTCATATCCTTAGTTCTGTCTTCTCAGATCACAGTTGCATATTCACCGAGAGCTTTTCCATATAACTTCATATTTGGAATTATTCTGTTCTTTTTTCTTTTCTTCTTTTATTGTGTTGAAATTGAATTCTGCAGTTCTTAGCAAAACTGACACGGACTCTTCACCTTTGATAGCAGCTGCAGGATTAGTTGCTTTGTCACCTCTTCTCGACAGCAATACCTTCCCTTTCTCTCCCTCCCATTTGCCTCTGAAATGGGCAGAAGTTGAAGAAAACCATCTGATGAAGCTGCTGTCAGGCTGGGACACGCTTACTGTCCCCTTCTTTCAGTTTTTAGTTGCTGGCACTTTTCACTCCCTGATGAGAGTACATCATTGTACTGAGTCAGCCCACCACTCATCCTTATGAGATGCAGCCTCAGAGGGATATGACTTGCAAAAGACAGTCCGCTCAAAGTAACATAGAAGTCTGGGATTATTAAACCCTAACTTTTTAGGAGGAAAATATCCAACTGAGCATTTAAAGGAACGAACATTGGAGAGGCTCCTGACTGAGGGGACATCTCATTCTGGTGTTGCGGTCTGTCCTTCCTCCCCCTTGCCTTTGTTGTCTCATCCTGCTTCCTCTGATTACTGCCGCTTTAGAAGTGGCTTTAGTACAAAAAACATTTTCTTTGAAGTATTGTGGAAATACCATTTCTAAGAAAACATGACCAGCAAATGTCCAACTTTCTTTTTCAGCTATCTTGTTAGAATACAGCACCGATATCTGTGTTTCTCCCCCTCTGGTGTAACATGAAAACTTTCAGTGACTTTTATGGTTCAATTACTTTTGGCAGACTTCAGTTCTCCGTGTTAGACCCACGCACTTGTATAAACATAACGGGCTTCAAGCTGTGTTAAATATAATCACTTAGCTACAAAAACAAAAAAACAGAGATAATGACTTAAGATTCCACTTTTTATAAACTTTTGGGGGCTGAAAACAATGATTTGGAGTAGCAATCACACCCTGCTTGCTAGTATTTTTCCCTTTTTAGTTCTTTAGCTCTTGCATCTTGCCCTACTGTCATCCTCTTTGTCTTTGCTAAAAGCGCATTTTTCCTACTCTGAACCCCACAGAAATAGATTCTGCCTAAATTGTGTCTTAAAAAACACACGGAGACACATGACAACGGGCAATACAAAGCAAAAGCTGAAATACGACACCACCACTCCTTAGGGAGAGGAATACTGACTATTAAGTGAAATCCTGAAGTTCCTTGTGCTGCTGCCTAAAACCAGCTTGATACGGGTGGTGAGCATTAAAAAACAAAATATGTTGTGGAAGGGACACAGTCAGCAAAACAATTCAAAGAATACATTGGCTTTATGTTGATGTTTGAGAGTAAATATTTGTTCTACAATACAGTCAAATAAGAAAAAAAGAAATTAAAAAATAATTAAAAAAAAAAAGTGTGCAGACAAAAAACCCCATAAGTGATGGGACAGCAGAGATTGCAGGTTTTATTTTTGAAGAGGATCTTGGGATGTTTGTTAAAAACACTTCCCTTCCACACAGTTCTCCAAAGCAATGGATCACTTTAGTCTTTGTTTGAAAGTTAAAAAAATTACGCAAAAGAAAAAAAAAAACCCTCTGCTTTTTTGAAAACTGACACTAAAAGCATGGAAATGTTTTTCCTTACAAATGAGGTCAAAACAGCCTCATCACTCCCCTGGCATTGCCCAAACTTGAACTCTCTAAAAGACACTTCCTGAAATTCAGAAAACCCAGCTGCACATTACACGAACATCACAAGCTGTAATAAGAATTTAACTTGCTTTATATCTGTCTTTGTAATTCCAGCCTTTAGTTTAGACAAAAAAATCACTGTGCCAAACAGTAATATTAAGCCTTGTGTTACCTCCCATTAAGCTGCAGCTCTGGGACTGCTCAGACTCCAGGAAGGGCTGATGGACATGAATTAGCTGCTGCTTCTTCTGCAGACTTCACTCCTACACTTGCCCAGGTGTGAAGTTGTCTAGTTCACTTCCCAAACACACTTTAAAACCTCTGAACGGAGCTTGGTGCTGCTTTCAGTATTGGCAAGCAGATCGACATGAGCAGGTAAGCTAATAGCTGAGTGGGTCATTGATGCAGGCTCCTGTTCTTGCTGCTTCCCAGTGAGGATGGGGCCAAGCTACAGATGAGTTGTTACTCTTCCTGTGCATTCCCAGAATTTCCTATATGTGCCTGAAAGGATGTGGTGAACCTATGGAGATATGCTCCCAGAAGCTCTTGCAAAACCCATCCGGAAAGGCAAGAGGTATCTTACGTCTACGTGATAGAACTCCCACACCTGAACCGGGTTAGTCCGTTGAGCTCTAAAGCAGATGTTATTGCAGCAAAAGACATGTTTTTAGCAGATACTGAAGTATGAGTTTCATGATGATTGGTTGGTTGATTATATGGAAGGTATTAACTATTCAACAGCCTCTAAAGATTTGTTTAAACTGTAAAACTCACAGAGAACTTCACTGAAACATTCTGAGTAAGAATAAAAAAAAATACTTGAGAATCCTTTCTAGCTGTTTGTACAACATGGGTATAAATTCAATTGTAAGTTACATTATTGTCTTCTCAAAGGATAAAAATACACCAAATTTCATAGTAATATACCTGAATTTTTGAGAATTCCAAAGGGCCATTTTCTCTGTGGTCTAATTTGCTCTGTTGACAAAGAGGAAAGTGTGTGGTTAGTATTAGCAAAGTACACACTTTTATTGATGGCACTGCTTTAGTTTACTTGGGTTTGGAAGACATGGATTTACTTAGGGAAAATCCAGATGCAGATGATTAGATGAAAGGGAAAACTACCAAAAACAATAGGATGAGACTAAATCTGTGGAGCCACCATAATATATCTGCGTATCTGGATCACTATTTTCTTATAATGAGTAACAGGACCCGGAAACCCTTTAACATATGTTACAGTCACAGTGAATCAACCCACGGTTTTACTCATATCCTTTTTATACTTTTATAAAACAAAATTTGGATCTGGTTCCAGCAATTTAGAAACGTTTTATGGCAACTGAGTCAAAGAATTTGGCAGGTTTTGCAGTTTGGAAGGCCACTGGAATGTTTTGCAAAAGCCATGCTTATGTCTTAGTAATAATGAGGTAAGAGTAATAAATTTTTCTGCGATGCAAAAAGTAGGATTCTTTCTAATTTTTATTTGAATTTTTAGAGGCTGTTCACTTTCTAGGAGATTCCTGTAGTTTTTCCCTTTCAAACGATAGATGCTCTGTAAGGGTAATGCTGGAGGAGTCCATGGGGAGCCTTCTTACTTTTTCTTGTATTTACATGGAGATGGATGGTTTGATTTGGCAGAGATGGACTGCACTGTTTTGTTAATATCTTTGTTTAGAAAAATTTGTTTAGAAATGATTGCAAAAAATTGTGGTCTCTTTACTTACAAAATTAGAAAAAATAATTATAAGTATGTACTGGTTTTGTAATCCCAAACTTAGTTTTTCAGGGAAGTAACTGAGAGACAGTGTAGGACAGAGTTTGTATGTTTAATATAAGGGTCAAGAAGGTACATAGTGCTCCCTGGAAACTGGGAGAGTGTAGTAACATCAAAAAAATCTCACCACTCTTCCTTAAATATTTAAATGTCAATGTGAACCACCATGTCCAAACGTTTAATGTGGCCTACTTGATTTTGGCATAAATAACATGATGTTTTTTCTATTAAATTTACTCCCTAGTTTTTTTGGCATGTGTGTTTTTTGGCAGTAAGTATTAACAATTCCCGACAAGCAGAATCTGTCACTGATGCTGCACTTTTCCAGAAGCACTGAGATGAGGAATGAAGGAACACTCAAATGCAAAGGGACAAGGAACTGGTTTCTTGCTGCCACTGTATTGTGCTAACGATTTTAGGAATATAGCTGGATCTTCTCATAGACAGGAGTAAAGCAAGGAGTAAATGCATCAATGTTAACACAATATTATGTGTTTAAAATCAGCGTGTTAAAAGTGTTGGTTTATTTGCTCCATGATATCGGCTAATGTGGCACATGAGGGCCTATTTGTACAGGAGCTGTTGGATAATTTCTTATCTGTAGAAGTTATATTATCAGTAGGTTGGCTCTGGTGTCCTTTCTGAGAAGCAGACTGTGTTAAATGTTTGATGTGATTGTTCGAAGGGGCATGTTGGCAGTCTGACCACTTCTGTTGCTTTAATCAGAGGACCTCAACGTATTGCAACACTTGTGAAAAGAAGGTGGCAATGTGTTAGTGTTTTCAGAGACCTTAGATAATGTCAACATAGGCTGTACTGGAAGACCATGAAGAACCTGAGACTAAAATGTTGCAATCTAAATTTCCAGCCTCCCCCATCTGATCATTGAAACCACTGGTTCCTGATTTATAGAGGAATGAATCTTGAAAACCGCCAGGAACGCAGCAGTGTTATTCCATCTTTAGATCAGCTTAAGCGGAGCTGGAGTTACACTGAATTCTTGTCTTGTACCCACCCTGAGGGTCACTCCTTAGCTACCAGTAGAGAAATGATCCTTTTTTGGCTCTGTTAGACCTTGAGACTCAACAAAAAACTTGAGATTTTGATTTCCTTATTATCTGGTATCTGTCTGATATGTATGCCACTGGGACATGTACAAGATGTCTTTGGGGTTTACTATACCTTCCCATATACTACTGTGATTAAAATACAGTTGTGGCATTCTGGTGTGCAGAGCAGGCATCCCGTCTGCCGGGGACAGCGAAGGCGAGCAACAGGGACTTGAGTTTCATAAGCAACAGATGTGCATGAACACAGCTATGCAGTAAGGGGGAGTGGTTTCTCCTTCATGTCTCTTAGAATTAACAGAACTTTAGGCAAAACCAACATTTATTCAGCATATTTGTATTTTGTCATAAATTGTTAACTCCTTTAGTCCAGTTATGATGACAAGTGATTATCACTTTTTTGTACTCTTCTGTGTCTTCACAGAGTGTGTTTATTTGCAGGATAGGAAGCACGTTCTCACTGGAGCATTAAGAAGGGAATAGGTCCCATAATAGCAACAGACTTTCATAAATTTGAAACAAAGAATTTAGGGAAAACAGAAGAGCCAGCAGTCTTAGACTAACCTTTAGTGTTTAAAGAAAGCTGTATTTACTTCAAAACCTATCATTTAAAATATGTAATAGCAGATCATCATCTCTTTGTTTTTGTTGTATTTTTAGTTTTGATTACTCTCTTTTTGGTGCCATATAATCTGCAGTTATTTTAACTAGCACTCACATCATAAACAATCTTTACAGATTTTTCATTCTTGCAATTCATATTTACCAAATACTGCTTTTCCTGTTAAAGCAGTTAACTCATAATTTATTTACTTGTATCACAACAGAATGTGAAATAGCCTGTGTACTTTTTCAGTAGATGCTCAAGAACAAGAAAGGAAAGTTGGACCACACACCCACCACTGGGAACTGTTACGATTATTATCCTGTATTACAAGTTGCTTTTACTGAATATCTTTTTGATTGGCCACCAAGCCTTTCCTGGACTTTTAAGATTTGAAAATTGAGTCAGGCATGTCGTTTGAAAGATTATAGTCAAAATTTGAAATAAGATTACAATTTTATGTGTGTTTGACTTCATGGCAATTATAATTTTTAGACTATTCTTTAAGCCAATAAATCTACTATTTAGTTCAGACAGTTGCCAAATAAATGGTTTCTGCCAGCCTGGCTGAGAATTTTTTCCTTTTTTCTCTCTGAATACAAAGATGAGTATCCAGTTAGTGTCCATTTGAAGGGACTCAGTTAGTAATTGGATATGTAGTATTGTTCATCTTTAGGTTATTAGTTGAAATCCAGCCAACTTCAAAGTCATTAACATGGCTGAGGCTGTTTCTAGCTAGTGTGAAATGAGCTGAAAGTCTCATCCAGTTATTGATAGGCATCTATAGTAAAATGCTTTTGCTGCAACTGGTGCAGAAAATATCTTTCTAGTGGATGTAATGAAATATATAAATAACAAAATAATGCAACTTCCTAGGATGTGGAAAGTTTTTTACCTAGAAAAATTTTTCTCCGTATCATGTTTGAGGTCTGTTAGTGGAGCATCCTCTGGAGTTTTCCATTACGTTATCATGCTATACTTGCTGGACTTTTAGAAGACTTCAATTTTAATGGCTGAGGTGTATTTCAGACACAGTAGAATAACCCTCACTATAATTACTGTGTCTGTGTCTGAATGAAACCTTGAGATGAATGTAACCTTGATCCAGAATGGAAAGGATGTAAGAACTGACTCTTTCCTAACACTAAAATAAATACTAGAGGCAGATGAGATTATATGTGGAAAGACCAACCAGAGCATCCAATCCTCCAAGCAGTGGTGCTGTCGTCTTAGCTATAATAAAACCTCAGTTAATTTCACCCCATTTTGCAATCTTTTGGGTATTAGTGTAATGAAAATAATAAAAGTATTGTCAATGTGCTGTAGCTGTCAGCAAATGTTACTGAGGCCTGTGGCTCTTCCTCAAAAGGCTTGTTCTGAGGACATGAGCCTTCTGCAGAAAGATCTGTCTGTAATTCACAGCCCATCACTGGCATTCAGTTAAATGAACTTAAACAGATTAAACTGAAAAAACCCTGACACATTTGCCATTGTGGTTGCAAAAATGTAGAACTAAATGTCTTTTGAAGTTTAGGCCAATTAACAGGATGGGATCTTTTACAGCCATAGATGGTAGAGGGAAAATTGATTTACAAATTGAATGTGTCTTTCATTCAACTTACAGAGAAATTTTTACATACAGATATAGTCTAATAGCAGTGATGTATAGAGAGCGTATTAAGCCTGAGGACAGTCTGTGGCATGGGATGGGAGGACAGAATGACGTGAAAGAGTCTTGCAGCAGTTTTCAACCACGAACACTAGAGGAGATGGGGAAAACCTATAGCATCAAGCACTGCCTCCTTCCTTGACTGAGCAGGAGCAGTGCTGGGACAGCAGAGAAAGGTTTCAGCTCCCCAGCTTCACCCTTTTCCTGGAGTGTGAGTGAGGGGGAGTCCATGTAGCCCAGTGCAGTTTAGTCCTGGGCTGGGGAGGGGAGGATGGGGAGTTTTGCCCGGCTCCAACTCCCGGCAGCATCTGATGGCCTCAGGCTCTCTGGGCTAGCACTTCCCACTCCTGAGGGGGAGAAGTGTAGATGTGACGGATTTGCTTAAGATGTGAGTACTATGCTGATATATTTGGTGCATTAGCTGTCCTGGGGTGGGACGGGGAGATTACAGAAAAGAGCGGGAACGAATCTCTGTCAGTATGTGTCCTGCTGCACTTGGATGAAGGGATGCCTTCCTGCCAGAGTATGTACCAGCCCTCTGAGGACCCAAGAGAAGGGTTTAATGTCTGAGTAACTGAGTCTAGAAGGAGCATGTGCTGAAACAAGTGACTAGTCCCATGAATTCAGATAATTATGCACGTGTCTGGTGTATTTTGCTTAGTATCTTGTAGGAGCAAACCTTAACAGAGAGTAAAGATGAAGGTTCCCCTGCTGCCATCCACCCTCCAGCAGTTCTCCCCCAAAACATCTCAGGCCTAATTCTATTTCTAATTTGAAACTATGTTTTTCACTTTTAGAAACCTTTTTTTTTTTTTTTCCTTAACTACTTCAGCACTAGGAAAAAAGCAAGCACTGGCCCTGCAGCACGAAGGGTGGTTTCAAGGCATGACTTTGTCTATGGATGCATGTGCACAGAGCGCTCAGAGGGGTCTGTAGGAGAGAGGCTCAGACCCTGGCAGAGTTGTTTTTTGCCTCAGGAGATGCAACCTGTACCAGGATCAGGCCTGTAGTTTCCAACAGACAGTGGCCTAAAATAAAACTGCTAGCAGGAAATATGTAATAAAAAATTAGAAATCAGTTCCATGAAGACAGCTCATAATTTTCTGTATCCCCATGTTAGCAAAACATTCTCTTAAAATAAGAGTGACCTGCTGAACGGCTTCTGGCGCAAAATTTAACTGCCCTCTCTCATAAATTATCTAACAAAATTCAGGGCAGTACAATAGAAGAAATATTGGAGGAATGCACTTTTTAAGTATAAATGGGTTTTATGATTAAACCCGACTATCGAAAGATTGCATTCTTGACTTCAGAGTAAGACATTAGCAAGCAGAACAAAAAGCAGTTGGCAATTGAGGAGCTGCAGAGTCATTGTAAAATTAAAGTCAGCAGCCCTGAAGATTACAGCACCTGACTGGATTGCTTTACCAGTGACTTGGTTGGATTCGTGATGGATGCACCAGCTCTAACAGTTGTGCAGCTGTAGGGTGAGATGGCTCTTAAGGAAAAGGAGTCCTTCCTTTTGCACTGAATCGAGGCACTCTGCAACTGCTCAGTCTAGTCCTTGATGCGGGAAAAGCCAGAAACCCGCAGCAGAAAGTGGAAGGCAGAGCAGCTCCATCCTTCCCAGCAGCCCACAATCACACTGGAGTAGGAGCAACAAGGAATTGCATTTCTAGCTAGATGTGCCATAGGAAGATGATTCAAGTTAACTTTTGGGTTTGCTATAGGTTTACAGATCTGTTCAGAGCGACATTTCCCACATGCCTGAAAGAAAGAGAAGGCTTTTTAGGACTATATCTTTTACTATAATTGTCTCTTTGATGTAATGGGGATTTTTTTTTCACATTAAACCATATAAAATTAGTGCATTATGGTATTGGCGCTAATACTATGTCCAAATTAATTTTTTTATTTTATTTAGAAAATGTTCCAAGCCAAAGGCAAAATGCCCCAAATTAGCTTAAAAAAAATACAACCCAAAGAAAAAATTGTCCCCTGGATAAAGCCCAGCTCTGGGAACAGAGAGAATTAGATTATCTTCCTAACTGGCACCAGCTCCTGCGCGGCATTTGGCAGATTACTTAGGTCAGACTTTAGCTGTAGTGTTTATGATTAAGTGGAGAGGCTTTGGTTTCCAAACAGGTTAATATATAATGATATTTTAATGGATATTAGGGGCCAGTTCTTAAAAGTGCTGAAAACGTTGAACTTTTGGGGAATTTAAAAATGAATTGATGAGATTCATTTTAAAAAAGATATATAAAGTAGTGATGTAAAGACACAGACTTCAGTATTTTTCTATTTCCAAAATTACCTAAAGGTATTGTAATGCCAAAACTTAATAGGCATTTGAAAAGAATTAAATGCCTTGCTGTTAAAAAGGCACAAAACAGCCAAAAATAATACCAGAATGTTCATTTTTTACCCTCCAAAAATAAATAACTTCTGTTCATTATAAACACTATAATTAGGGAGGTAGTGCAAGTTACAAAATCTTGTATTTACTTTGTTTTGAAGTACAATTGAAGTTGATTTCTGCTTCAGAATGAAAGTTTAGAGGAGGAAAAAAGTTTCTTATGACAGACAATTTTAATTTACTTCTAATGAATCTGACTCATAGCATACTCATTCTTCTGGGCTCGTATTTGGAAGTGCTGGAGCAGAAAGTTCATTTTTCCTGAAAAGTCACACTTCCTTCTGGATGTGAGTAATAACGTGTGTATGTTTATTTAGTAAAAAATTCTTTTTTTTTTTTTTTTAACTAAATAAAAGGCCTCTCCAAATACACAAGGCTGCCAAGAAGTGGATATTTGCTGGTAACCTACATGGTAAGTTTCCAGAGCATCTTTTTCTAACATTTAATACTGTATTCTTCTGAAGTGAAATAAAATGTTCTTGTGCCTTGAAGGCATGAAGAAATGGCTCTGGAGCACTGGCTATAAATGAGGGGACCTTCTGCTCTATCTCAGTACTTCAGGTTGTTGGGGCCTTACATTTTGTCCTGATAAAAGACTTCTGAACAGGTCTTTGGTTCTCGGAGGGGGCCTCTCGCCACCCCGCGTGATCCTGCCTTTTATGCTTGGCATGTTGCAAATCTCTGCTCTTGATGTGGCAACTTCTCATGCTCTCGAGGAGAAAAGAGAAGGATGGTCAAGGAAGTGCAGATCACCGGCTCCTTGTCACAGCATGCAAGTCCCGCTGAGAAAATGGTCGTGTAACCCTTCACAACCTCCTCCTAGTACACCAAGACAAGACATACCTCCATCAGAGTGGGAGGTGAGGCTGAATTCAAATGATTCTGAAGCTCCTAAAGACCCTTGGCAGTGATCTAATATGTATGTGCTTATATACAACTGTCTTTCAGTGGAGGGTCTCACAACTGTTCAGTTCACAGGAACGTGATGTTACGAACTGGGAAACTTTGTATTTCTGGGATGGGGCTCCTTTTCTTGCATCCCTTTTGCTGCCACGGTGAAGCCGGTGGCTATCACACGCAGTTCAGCATCTCTTTTTTGTGAAGAGCATAGCTGAACAGCTGCACTCCCACCAGGTTACTACATAAATGTTCATCAAAATTACACTTTACCTGCTTTAATGTACCTAAATCCTACTATAGAGGAGACTTCTGTTTTCAAGAACACAGCATATTCTTTTACAATGCCAAAATAAATAGGGGGTAGGAGACAGGGATAAAACAGAGCTAACGAAGATTTTCTGCTGAGTGAATGTTTGGATTGTAAACTCTACGGGAGTTTGGACTGTATCCACACTTGTGTTCTGAGGAGGCTGATCTCACTGCCAGTGTCCAACAATAAATAAGGTTTTGCAAAGAGAATAAATAAAGTTTTGCAAAGAGAGATAAGGCTGCAGCCTGTCCAAAGCCAAAAGGCAGCAAAGAGGCTCGTTAAGAGGTGCGGAATCTATAAGAAAACACAAAGAGGCATGCCCTTGGAAAATGTGTGCAAATTAGAAAAGAATTTCATAAAATTAAGTGAAACACAAAATAATAAATAAACTATGACCCAGACTATTCCTTGCACTCAGCTTCCCCCTTGTCTTCTCTGCTGATTCACTGGTGCCAGGGCATGCTCCAAGTGTAGGGGCAGAAATAGGGACAATTAGTGATGATGGACTCAAATATTGCTAAGATGCTCCCAAAGCAAATGCAACACTTTCTTCCTATCTGCCCTTGTCTGAGTGCACTGTTGCCAGAGATCCATCTCATCTAACAAATGCACAAAAAGAGAAGCCTCACCCCATCTGTTTGGTGGTCTTGGCATAACCTGCCCTTCTGGGAAGTTTCTTCTTAACCCCTGAGAAACAGATAACCCTGTTTGGTCTTTGTCCTACCCAGTGATCCAGAATTATTAGCAAAAAATATATTCTTTGCATCCTTGCTGATATTTTATATTCATACTTTTCACGTGACAGTTTTGTATAATTTCCTTTTATCTGTTTGTTGTCTTTCAGTTTTGCTATCTTCTTGCTGTTTAGTTATTAAGAGGAGTAAATAGAATCCCAGTGTCCTGTTTTACATCATTATCTTTACACTTTTTCCTTTCCTAAGGCAAATGGATTATGTTTTTGGTTTTTCTCTGAAGCAAGTCTGCCTGATCTTTTAAGCATTTTAATCATCTATGCATGGGTTCTGTGAGCAGCATGTAGCATTATAAAAATTAATGTTGTTTCTGTCCCACTGCTTATACATTCTCTGTTCTGTTGCTGGTCGTGGTACATGAAGGAGATGTGTCCACTCAGTTTTCTTTTTTGTCATGTGGGATGGAGTGTGGAATCAAGACGGCAGGGACAGAAAGAGACTGGGGAGGTGCCATAGGGCACATCGGGAGTTGCTGGGGTGTCACTAAGAAGTGACATGGCGCTCTCTCCTCCGTGTGGGCCATGCTGGGGAAGAGCAGGAGGGAACGACGGGGGAGCCTGCAGCCCAGCAGAGCTGGTGGGGATGGGCATTTCTTGGTTTCTGCGTCAGCTCGTGGGTGAATGATGGCAGTGACCTTTCCCCGCAGCATCAGGTAAGCCCACAGTTGAGGCACCCTGTATGAAAATGCAGTGTAGAGAGCAGCTTTTCTGAGCTCCTTCCTAAACTTTCTTCCCAATTTTCCCCTTCCCAGACTTCGCGTTTTTCAGGTTTCTACCATCTGTATTGCCTCAGTCATTTTCTTTTATTTGTTTTTACTCTCCTTAAAGTTCTTATGTTACTTAGCTTCATATTGTTTACTTTTAAGTGGGAAAAGTTTGAAGATATATATTTATTTGTTCCTTTGGAAAAACTTCACCATTACTTAGACCACCTAGAAGATTAAACCCTGCCAGGGTACCAATGACCCTTCCTGTGTCTTTTACTCAAAGGAATATACTGTAAATGAGGATAAATAGCAACTTCTTTTCTTCTAATGCAGGGAAGGTTAGAAATGACTGAACAAATAAGACAGATAGGTTTGGTTGCTTGCTGGCAGACCTTTGGGATCATACTCTGGTTAGCTACATTTGCAGCATTTTTTCTTCTTGTCATGCTTTCAGATTTGTATGGTTGCAAAACCATTAAACTGTTAGATGGCATACACAAGAATTCTTATGTTGCTTTCATATGTGTGTTTTAAAAAACATGATATAATGATATCTAACGTAGTGTTTTTCTTTAGTGGATATCAAGGTTCAAAACAAAAGGGATTAAAATTATTATCTTTATCTCCAATGATGGGGAACCTGGAGGATAGAGAGGAGATATCAGTTGCTTCAGTGCATCTCACGGGTCCGTGAAGAACCAGTAGCAGATCTACTGAGTCCTCTATTATCTTCCTTTTAGTCCTCTATTTTTGGGGAGCAAAGGTGTTGGGGCACAGCCTGTCATTTGACTACTTCCTAGACTTTCCACACAGACTTTGCAGCCAGGATTGTTTCTTCTTTAAATAAGTTTTTGAGATGTTATTGGAGCTTCTTGAAGCAAAACTGTTTGCCCGAGTGTTTGGCTGAAGGCTGCAGATTCTCTAACTTACACTTAAATAGGTGCCCATCTCTAATTTACACTCGGGGAGGTGTTTGCTGTGGTAGTCCTCAACTGCAAATCAGAATATACGGGGCTTGCAAGACACTCCCTGACAAAATGTTATATTCCAAACTTGAGATATTTTCTGAAAAATGCCATCTGACTGTGATAATTGCCAAAGAGCAGTGTTTTTCAGGCACTGTTGCTGAACCTAAAATTTATGTCAAGAGCTCAGTGAACCCTTTTCGCTTTTAATTTGAAGCTCTGCTGACAGCACTGCTCCATTGATCAGCTGCATGGATCATTGAACTGTGGCCTCACAGAGCACGCTTTGGGAAACTGCTACCAGAGCTCAAAAGAGTGATATTATTAACTCATGATTTGCTACACTTAAGTAGTGTTCCCAAAGGACCAGGGTACTGGACTGAGTTTTCAGAGCTCTGAATTCGTCTCTGGCTTTGCCATTTATTTCTGTAGTGGTCTTAGGCAATTGCTTTTCTCCAGTCACTTAGTTGTTGTTCTTTTTACCCTAAAGAAAGATAGTTGGTAAAGACTTGATGAGGCTATGGAGAAACTACAATCCTCAATTTCCACTTAGCTGTCTGAAGCTGGGCTTTTATGCCTTGTTTTTTCTTCCATAAAGGGAAGATAGCAACACTCCAATCTGAAACCTCCTAAGCTGGGAGGCTTAATGAATATTCATGCAGTGCTCTGAAGAATAAGTGCATAAGAATTTTCCAAATAATAATCACACCTGCTGACTTTTATTCCAAGCCCCCTTCCACCCTTGCTCTTTCATTATTTCAAAATATACTCTCTCTGTGCCGCAGAACTGAGACCATTGCTTGGAATTTTATAATGAACATTTCAGAGTTGTGCATGTAGTTTGCTTGAATATGATGACAATTTTCACCTCTTGTTTTACTTCTCCATGTTCTTCTTGTTTCAGACTTGTAGGCTACAGTGGGATACAGTTTCACCGTAGTCTGTGAAATAATTTTTGTCAGTGTCATCGTGTCGGAGAATTACACTAGCCACATATGGCCAGGCTGCGCCCTGGCACGTGCAGCAATCAGTTGGTGGCATTGGTGGGGGAGATGTGTTGGCGTGGTTGAGCATTTTTATTCTGAAGCATTTATTCTTTCTCAGTATGGGAGGGTAAAAAGTGAAATCCGAATAGTTTTAATTAATCCATGCTGCAAATAATCTCTGGCTCAGCTTGAAATCCAATCTTCTTCCTCACTACTCCTGGACTTAGGTAAGCCATTTGCCTGCAGGCTAGTGCAAGCCAGGAATGTAGATCTGGGGGCCCAACGTGGCCTGTGATTGTCCTCCCAGGCCAGACTCCTTGGGTTTGGTGTGGAGCATCGTGTGCTGAAATTGGGTGTCCCTCTGAGCCCGCACCTCCCCGTTTGGCAGCAGCACAGCATCGTTCTGCTCCATGTCAGGCTAATTAGGTGAGGGGCCCCAGGGGCTGAGCGCGCTGCCAGGATGGCTGTCAGCATCTGACTTCTCGCCAGCCATCTGAGGCAGTTTGGCGTTATAGATCGAGGAGAGGCTGGAAACTAGAAAATCATGAATGCTTACATGGTTCTGCCATCATCATCGTCGTTATTATTATTTATTAGCATCTGCACATCTGGTCAAGCCATGCTGCAGCATGCGCAGAGGCAGCTCCTGCCAGTGGGGTCTGACTCCATTCACAGGGCTGTGGCCCTGGGGCAGCCCTGCAATGTCAGGCAAACCTGCAAAGTGGTGTAGAAATTTATTAATAAAATTAAATATTCTTAAAGTTATTAATAGTGTAATAGTAAATTCTATATGCTTTGAATGATTTTTTTCTGATTCTCTAATACAAATATCTAATCATTTACTATATAGGGGTTTGGGCTTTTTTTAAGGTTTAAGGAAAACTTATCTCTTCTTCAAAAAGTCCTTAAGGACTTTCCACTGCATCCAGGTCACATGATTTAGATCCACATTTTAATTACAAAAGCCAAAGACAAAAATAGACAACACTGTCAAAAAAGGATAAAATCAGTCAGATTATCTTGAGAGGGCCACAGCTTGATTTGGATTTTCAGATGTGCTAAGGATTAGATTATCTCAGCAGCCGTTGACATTGGGAGAACTTTGCCATTAATGGGAATCGTTAGACAAATGCTGTTTGGATCTGAGATTTTGTCTCAAACATTCCATGTTACACATTCAACATGGATATATTTGGTCTATAGGGCTAATTGGATGTTACAGCACAGAAATGATGTTGACACCAAATTTGTGGACTTAGAGAACTGCAGAACGTGCAATTTTCCCCATCGTTTGCTGGTGTCCCCAGGAGGGAAATATCAGGTATTCCTGCTTTAGGATGTGCACAGAACTGCTCCAGTGTGCAGTGTGGATGGGACACCAGCCCTCGATGTGTCCTACCTCTCCTTGTGATATGTCAGGAAATCGGACACAGAGGACCACCTGATTCTTTCATACTGAGATCCCCCACTATTGCCTGATCCTAGGATAAAAGGGATTTCTAAACAGCTTGAGTGTGGGACTACAGCCGCATGCAGCTCCACAGAGCATTCATTTAAGTACAAGTAGATCTATGGTGGTGTTCCACCATAAAGATACTCTAGCATAACTAGGTATTGCACCTAAAAACTGTATCAGTCCCCTGCTCCAGTCCATCCTGTGGCCGCATGAGCACATGTGCCAGCCCAGAGAAGAGGAAGGAATGACAGCCTGGATTTGGGAAGGGTATGCACGGCTGCTCCTTTTGGTGGCAGCGCTGAGTTATGGTCTGTGAAGGTCTTTGTGGTACTAAGCCTGCCTCAGTTTCCCATCTGTAAACCAGAGAGAGTGCTACTTTGTAACCCAAAAGGGTGGTAGGAAAATGAAATACTTAATGGCTCTACAGTGCCTTGAGAATGTAAATTACTTTCTAAAAGTTACGTGATGATATTTGCTCTCCTGCTTCTCTCACTTGAAAAATTGCAAAGTTTTTTTTTAGAATCCATGCCTTCATCATAATTCATTTCTTGATTTGGCTGTTAGTCAGTTTTCATCAGTTTGCCATCTGGAATGAAAAGAAAGTGTAAGCTGATTTTGCCTTTCTTTGTATGTCTCAAGAAAAATTGGGGCAAAAAAGTGTAATCATGGGAAAACAGATTAAAGCAGCATAGAAGAGAAAAAAACTCTTTACCACAAGTGCATGTTTGCATCTTTCCTATAAATAAACTATTTAACTGAGATAAACCTTTTTGTTTTTCTTCAAGGAATACTGTTAAGGTTCATGGACTCTGAATGACCCATCTCTCCCTTGTTTTTCTTCTCATGCTCCTTCCTATTCACAGGACAGCCTGGCCTTTTTGAAGCACCTTTCTGCCATTCTGAAATGCTCCAAAACAAAGGCTTATTTAAATAGTTTCCATTTTTCCACTGGCCTTTTCTGCCTTTTGCCAATTGTCTGTTGTCTTGCTGCTAGGAGGTGAAGGAGTTCATCTTGCATTATTTTATTGCTTATTTGTATATATGTTGTGAGCCTCTGCAAATAGGGGAACAGAACTGGAAAGGATTAGGACATGATGGAGCATTTTGTCCTTTCTTATATTTTTTTTAGTTTTAGCAGCTTATTCAGTATAACCACAGTGCTCAAACTATAGCTTATGAAAAAAAGGTTGCAAACTTTCTTCTTAGAAGTTTCTTCACTGCATTTTCAAACTGCTTTGAACAGGAGGGAAGGGGTTTTGGGGTTTTCTTTAGATATATACATTTCTCTAGAATTCCCCTAAAAACTGTCAAAGTGGATTTGACTGCTTGCCTTCTTATTGTAAATAATTTCTAACTCAAATGATGAAAAGTACATGTAGGGTAAAATCATTTTTACTAGGAGGCTTTTAAAAATATCCAATTTGATAATGTTCCTATAAGCAGTTTCCAGCATGTCTTACATCGGAAAGAAGAGAACAGATTTCTATCTCAGAGTTTTTCCCCTGAAGCCTGTGAAATTTGTCCTTCTCTAAAACTAGTCTGTTGCAATTTATATATAGGGAATACCTCTTTGAGACTTTCTCTGGATTAAAGGCCACAGAATTAAGATTTGTATGAGTATGCTAACCTCAAGGACTTTATGGGAGTATATAGTTGATTCTTTTCACATTTCTGCTTTTCTTCATGCAGTGCAAATCAGATGCAAATAGGAAACTATTAGGAGTAAATGATCAAGATGATAAAATGCCATTTTAGTTGTTTCCTTAACATCCATGATTGGCAAACAGCCCCTAGAAATTGGGCTAGGAGATGTAATTTATACAAGCAAGACCAGCCCTGAGTTTTCTGTACATTTGCTTGTGAAAGACATTTTTATGTTCTTTGAAAGAGGTTTACACTTTATTAATTGACTTTTTAGCTCTGATGAAAGTGTATGGGGGAAGAAGAAGAAGGGAAAGTAAGGGAACACAGACTAGGAGGAGGAAGATTCTGTCCGATTTGTTTCAGGGTCTACAATTGCAAATGAAGCATTTTGGTCTCTCTTGATGAAGGACAGATCCTGTCAGATTAGAGGCCACTGTCACCCCATTTGAGTTGCAAAAAGGGTTGCATGCGTAGTCTAATAATTATCTGTAATGCTGAGGAAGACAGATGTAGCATTAGCTTCTGATTCAAGCAACCACCGTATTAATTTTCAAGTGAGCAGCAGCAGAAGCAGATGGTGAGATGAGGCAAGGATGCAAATGTCTGCCATCGATAGCTTTTACCTTTGTGTAATAGCTGTGGCTGATGTTGGGCTGAGCCGGCGGGGCCCGATCGCTGCCCAGCCGCACCAGCTGGTCCTTCCCCAGCGTGGCCGCTGAGGGATGCTGCACAGGGCTCATCTGCGCATGGCTACAGGCGTGCACGGATTGTTTGTGCAGTGGGATAACTTTTATATAGAGTCAGCACATTTTTGATAATAACTGAGACCAACAGATGCAGCAGTCTGTGGTTTCCTAGTTAGGTTATGAGTCTGTGAAAAACAAAGCACATAAACCCAGGAAAATATGCAAACTTGCTATAAACTGAAATCCTTGCTGCTTTTTTTTTTTCTTGTGGGAGGGTGCTGGGGTTTTGCCTTTGAGATCTCAGCAGGATGACATTTGGCAGTGCATCTTCTTTGTTACTCAGGAATACAGGAAGAACTGGGAAGCACCTTTTGGCAAATATTGTTAAACAAGCCATCCAAGACCTTATCCAGAGATACAAGGCATGAGATCAATGGCACACTCAATCCTTGGTGAAGCTCATGTTGATCAGGATATTCCCTCAGCTGTGACAGAAGTCCGGTGAGGACAAATGGAGTCACAGTGATCCTCCTAGTCATAAAATGTGGCTTCCTTGCCCAAGTGATATTGCTGAAGTATGCTCAGAGGTAGCTGTGTAATTTGAATTGAGGGTTTTGTTCTGGATCCAATGGTCCATTTTTATCTTTATGGTATCCATCAGCTGACACAAGTGGGCAATCATGGGGAGAATATGCTGAGGATATGTGTAAAGTGGATTTTTTTTCTCTCCCGTGGCCAGATATTAATTTTTTAGATGCCGTAAAAGTGAGAAGCTGGTGTTGCTTGTGCTGCTCGGTTCTGTGGCACTACATTTTACAAACAGTAAATTAGTTCATTGACCTCAAAAAATGCACCCAGACTCAGGGTGAGTGAGAGCCTCTGGTAATGGTAACATTTTGGACATACATCCTCAGAGCTTTGAAATACTCCTGTATGGAATATTTTTTAGAATATCACCCCCCTGTTGGAAAGGGCCAGCTGTGAGGGGGGAGGATGGAGCAGGCGCAGCCGGCCGGGCAGTGCCCGTGCTGGTGTCAGGGTATGTCCCGGCAGCTGCCCTGTTCTCCCATCCTCAGTGCTGCATCCTCCTGCTGCTGGCAGGAGGAACAGACATCCGACAGTTTGCCTACTTTGCTCCTGTTGCACAGGAATGAAATTCCTGCCTTTTAGATGTTAATAACTAAAACACGGATATTTTTTTTCTATGAACTCATCCTGTTGTTGTGGTTAGTGAAACCGATCAGAAGGATTGGGACTTGTTTTTTTTACCATGGGAAAATGTTTGCAAGGTCTGGCCTAAAGGTAGATAAAAAAAACAGCTGCATGACGAGACATGGCGCAACTGTTAGGCAAGGGGGAATGTGAGGATTATTGTTGAAGGGACTGCTGAAAGAAAGAAGGATTTCATGGGAGAGAGGGAGCTTGCTTGGCAGGGAGAAGGGAGGCTGTTCCAAACATATGGGGCAGCGTAAGCAGATGTAGAAAAACTGGATAATGTGCAGAAAACAGAAAGCAGCCAAGGGGAGTGAAAACCATGGAGGTAAATTTTCCCTGAGATCTTGAAGGTAAGTCTGTCTAGCACAGTCTGTATTCCAAAGAGGTGTGCGGGTGATCGGATAGAAGAGGAAAGGTGGCTGGAGCAGCCAGAGAGAAAGGTGTTGGCGGCAGTTTATTACTGTTTGTTAAACATATGTTTTCTGGTTTCATGATAAATTCAAAGCACATCTATAATTAAAATGAAATCTCTGTAACAGACAAGTATTAGCTGTATATCCTAGGTTGCAATGAATTAGTTGAGCATCACTGAACCCATGAGAACTACACCAGATAAGGACCCAAAGTTTTTAATAAGGTTTTTTTTCTATTTTGTTGTGAGGGGAATTTGCTTATTTATTTATTTTATTCAGTATATCCTTAGAATATAAATATAGATTAATGTGTATTTTGTTTGATGAGGGAAATTCAATTTTAAGTCCAAGTTTTGTATTCAGGCAGATCGTATATAAAAAAACCCTACAAACAGTAGTTAAATAAATTTGTCAGAATCTGCATTTTTTCAGGCAAAGTTTCCTGCTAGAATTTTGTACTCTAAAGAAACGTCCCAGCAAACAGAACTAAGCGCGCTGTAGTCCACTTCGGTGCCCAGCCTTGCACTTCATCTTTCTGCACATCCAGCTCATCTTAAGTCTTCAGAATAACTGTTAGTAGTATGAGAAAGGTGGAGTTTTCTTTGAAAGCTTGTGCAGTATCCAGTATTTAATGTTCCAGGGATCTGACTGTGCATTTTGAAGGCTACCATGAAGAAATAACTTCACTAATTTCAGTGGTTCTGTCCACCTTATGACACATTATACAGTCAGTAATTAAAATGATGTATCACTTACTGATTTTTAAAGGAGGAGTTCATGGTTTGTATTTCACGCAATGGTCTGATACCTTGTTTTCTGCCTGATCAGTGCTGGAGACAAAAAACCACCATGTATCAGTACTCTGGTTATTGAAAATATTTGGCTTTACAATTAGTGTATTTCATATGGTTCACTGGGTGGCTGTTGGTGACATGGCGACAACTTCTTATATCAGATTTGTGGGGTCTAAATCCGTTCATGAAAATTGTTCCAGGGCATTTGTGATCCTTGCTCTACAGCATGCTCAGTTTCAGGCCCCATCATGATAATAGTGTTTTGCCAGGGCAGTGAACCTTACATGCATACAGCTGCATTTCTTTAAAACTCTCATAGGCACCTCCAGCATTGTGCTAGAATATTTAAATGAGGAAGTTTCTGCATATCTCTAAAGGCAGCAGTATGAGATTTTGTTACAAAATAGTGTTTTGAATTCCAGCACAGTCCGTAGCTCAACTGGCAAAATTTCTGTTGACTTATGGAACCAGCTTATTACTAGTGTATTCTTTAGCACCTCTTCTTTTCTAACAAATATGTAAAAATGCACTTTTTTGACTTCTAATTCTCCTATTTTAAGGAAATATAACTTAGTTTCTGGGACCTCAATTTTCATAGATTTCTAAAAGGTACTTGCTAATTTTATCTGCTTTTAGAGAGAAAGAGTAACCTTCACTTATAAACACATTTATGGAGACAAAAAAGGGGCCTTGAAGGTTGCTCTGTGGAGCTCCGTTAGCAGGCGTGAATTCCGCTCTTGGCGGATCCCGTACCTCTGGTTAGTGTGTTTGCTGTGGCCCTCCTTTGGAGCAGTCTCTGTCCAAGCCCAGAGGCACCTGGACCAAACCCAGGCTCCCAGCACTCACTGTGCCAGTCGGCACAGTAGGGTTACGGAGGGAACCTTTGGTCAGTCTTGTTTTGCATGCTGTAGAGGTGCGCTGAGTGAAGGAACTGAAAGGAATAATTTGCCTCTGGGTGGCTGAGCTCGACTGTTGGGTTTTTTTGGTCGGAAACTATAGAATTAAAAATGTATTTAATTTTCCTGTCTATGTAATAATCACGAAGGAGAACCAGAAAGAGGAGAAATCAGAGAGACATTGATGTATTTCAGAGAATTAACTTGGGGGCTACAAGGGGCAAAGGGAACTGCAATTCCCCATTTTAAAATTACAACTTTCCTACTTTATCACAGCTAGCTGAATCCATTGTTGAAATGCATATATTGCTGTTTTCAATAGAGAATATATTTCATGGTTACATTTACGGATCATGTGTGTCAGAGACAGGTCCAAGTGAATGGTACACCAAAGAAGTTCAGCAAAGTGATATAAGTTGTGTGTGTGCATGCTGGAGAAAAAGCTTTGAAGTCATTGCTTAGGATCCATGTCACCCATTGATGGATTTGTGTAGCATATAGGCTCTGCCACCAGCCCTACTTGTGTGTCACCAAACAGTAGGTCCTCACTTTCATTACATGCCTGATGCCTCAAACCCTGCTTTCTATTTTCCACTGCAGACCAGTGTCAGATCGGGTACTGAAAAATTTCTCCATTGGTACCACACAATGCCAGTGCAAGGGGCTACGTACCAAATACTATGTTGTTGTTGTTGTTGTTATTATTATTATTATTACATTATATGTGCTTCTTTGTGAAAACTTCATTTACTGTTATCATCTTGACTGTGTCTTGGTTTATGAGCTGGTTTCAGCATGTTGATTTTCAGTTCTCCATAAACCGATGAATGTCCTGGGACAACTTGTCTAAGACCTTGTTCCTTTTTGAGCATCAGACTGTGAAAAGCTGTTTTAGGTGGGTGCTTGTGAGGGAGGGCCAGTGTTATGAAAGAAGATGCTTACTGCAGGGTATTCTCCCTTAAGGTCCCATACATTTGTAACTGCTTCTCCCTTTGGTCTCTAAAAGTCTATGTTGGAGATGTAGCAAAGCTCACTTTCTTTCTGGCCTGGAAAATATGTCTAAGGGTACAGACTAATTAAATGGGAAGTTTTATGGTGATATTTATCACAATGGTGGGATTTTATGAAATTTCGGTTGCATTTATGTCCTTATTCAGAACAGAGGTCTAGGAATGAGTCAACTTGCATAGTGGGAGAAGGCGTTGGTTTTAGGACACCTGTTTATGTGTCCTCCAGATTTTTGAATGAGGCAAAGAATTGCAGCAGAGAAAGGATACTCTTGGTTTTCTGGCAGTCTAACATTGCCTTAGAGCACTGGATCCTCTGTGTCTTCAAGGTTGCATAATGAGCCACGCATTTTAGACTTGACTTCCCAGGAGGCTGACAGTGACCAGGTATTCCTCATTCCCTACGCATGGAAATCAAGGTCCTGTGAGCCACCCGATAGAAGTGCGGAGCACTCCTAATCAGCTGGTGTCCAGGAGAGCTGTGCTGGCACGAGTCAAGTTCTGCATGGTTTCGAGCACTTTCAAAAATTGGTTATTTCAAACAGGATCCAGAATCAAGAGCTCCTCCATCTCTACTCTTTCTTTATCTTAGTTCCTTATCTAAAATGAGGTGATACTGCCTGTGCAATTGTGCTTTGTAGCAAACTTAATTTCTGAACCACTTGGACAATCTAACGGTGAATGCCATCGAAAAGCTCACAAGAAAACTAGTATTTCTGCATTTATGGAACACGTAAAAGAGTGTGAAGTCTCTAAGGCCCAGAGCCACCTCTGGATAAGGAACAGATCACACAAGATGTTAAGTAACTGCTCTCTCTCTATCTCCATGATATTCACAGGGTTCAAGCATTTTTTGCTATGAAGGATTTGTTGAAACCTTGTGGAGCATTCTCTACAGATTTTTTTTTTTTTTAAATAAGATTTCTGTTTTTATGTTAATGGTTCTTCACCTATGGGGCATGAGTTTCAAAGTTACCTTAAGTCTAATATTTTTTTTCTGTTGACTACAATCTACCTCTCACATAATGAAATTCTCCAAAATAAGAATAAGGGGTGACACTAAAGGAGACAGAAGTTTCTTGGGGCACTGGCTGAAGGTGTGGAAAGGTCAGCTTTCCACATGAAGAGAGATTTCAGCTCTCACCATTCTACTCTCTGTCAGTGTAAAGTATGTTTCTTTGGTCTTATTTTCTTAGCATAAATCTGTATCAATGTGTACATCTATTTAAAAAAAATTTCAAAAGCCTGACAGAAAAAGCAGAACATGCTTCTATCCTTGGGAAGAGCATCAGACAATAAGCAATGCATGGTAGAAGTTACTCATTGCATAATGGACCCAGCAGTGAGAACTGTGGTATAAAAAAGTGTTGTAGGATACAAAAAAAAATTATTTTTTTCCATCTTCACATACAAATGTGAGGACTTCTGCATCTGTTCTTATGAAACACAACATTATCTCATTTCGAGCTTTAAATTAGCTGGAAACTGGAAGCCTAGAGCACCAGATTCAGAGTGCAAACTATTCTTGGATTGTACTGCACATATGGCTGACATGATCAGACTCAGGACTTCTTGAACAATTTTTAAGTTTGGTATTTGACATGTATAATAAAAATTGTATTGCTGAATACAAAAAATACCAAGTTATAATGTGCAGTTCCTACCATTGCCATATTTGTATTTATCATCTTTTTGCTGTTCTGTTTCTCCATTCCACTAACTTCATTAATTTACTGTCTCACATTTCTGCTGCATCTGTAATTATTCATAGCTTTGAAAGAAATCCTAACCTAAAAAGGGATCTTTGTGCAGCTGAGGACCCAAGTAAAGAACTCACGAGGTGTACTGCAACACTTTGCTTTCTTTTTACTACCGCGGGTTATTTGCTTCTGCGTGTCTCAGCCTTAACTGAGCCCCATCTCCTCCTGGGACTTGAATTCTGGGGCAGACTTTCACCTCCTACCACAGATTTTCTGTCTCTTTTTTGCATCATGAGGGAACTGCTTTTCTTTTGTGGAATCGGAGCCCGTTTATTAATTCTGTAGTGGCTGCTTATCTTTTGTGGTTTGGAGTAATGGAGGAGCTGAGCTAATGCAGGAGCCAGCAAGCAAGACCTGGAATGTCTTGTCCTGATGAGATGATGTCAGCTGATACATTTGGAGATGGTTAAATGCAAGAAATTTCCATTTTCTGCCCTAGTAGGGTAGTGGGAGTCTGAAAAGAAAACTCAACCTGAAAGCCCACAGTGAGCACAGAGGCAGGAGGGTGAGGCTCTTGCCCAGCCTGCTGGGCGTGCAGTTGGAGTGAAAGCCATGTTCATTTGCTTTACAAGGTATGTTACATTTATTTTGGGAACAAAAGAAACCTCATGTGGAAAATATACTTTTAGAGAAAGCCTTCAGCAACTTGATAAAGTCCACTGTAAGTTTCTATAGTTAGTTATCAGCATTTTTTTTTTTGGCTAACATGCTATGAGTTAAATGTAGATAATTAGTACTTAAATAAAAATAAATGCCTGTAATACTAATTTTTTTTCTTTGTTTGTTCTTCTTTTGTTTCTTCTTTCTTTTTTCTCTTTTTTATTTCTTCTTTTTTTGTTCTTTTTTCTGTCTTGTTTTCTCTTTTCTCTTTTTTCTTTTTTCCTGTCTTTTTTCCTTTTTTATTTTTTCTTTTTTTCTTTCTTCTTTTTTTCTATGCATCTGTGAACTTGCTTAAAAGGAGGCATTCCTCTCCAAAGTCTGTGGCAGTGCTTAAACACGGGTCTGGACTTTAAAAAATAAACTCTTTATCCATCTACCTTATGCTAATGGATTACACTCCTGCATTGCTGTCACTCATTGCATGGCTGTAGCTGATTGAGTAGGATTTTTGGCAGCTTGTTTCGTGTCCAAACATTCCCTAATGCTTTCCCACCTCTTGTTTTATCACCCAAGTATTGCAACAGCAACATTTGGAGCTCTGATAGCTTTTTCGGAAAGCTGGTTTTGTAAAAGCCAATTCCTTGAACACTGAAGCAGAGGAAAGAAAGAAAAAGAGGAATACATGTGGGTTGTGGCTGAAATGATCCCTTGACACTCATTGAGGTTGATCATAAATATGCATGAGACAGGAGGAGTTTTTAGTAGCTGTGTTTTGCCTCTCTTGCCCCAAGCTGTCTGGAAAGAGAGTTTGTGACAGTCTGGGGAGCTCCAAATTTTAAACAAAAGATGATTGTTATGAGTTTTTAGAGAGACTTAAATATCATTATTTTTATGTTAAAACACTCTGATGACAATCCTTGTATGTGTTTTACTTGCTCCATGCTAATGAAAGACTTCATCTACTATTTAGGGTTCACCCCTTTTTCATACACTTTTACCATTCTTTCCTGTAATGCCAAGATGATCATCTCTACTTTCTGGCACAGGTTTTTAGCATGATTAACAGGTAGAGTTCATCACACCTTGTACACTCTTATTATTAGGGCAGCAAAGAAGGGCCAATGCAACCAAGAGAAAACTCTCCTAGTGAAATGTCTTGTCTTTCCACTCTGTGTTCTTCAAACAGCATGCCTTTTTATTTCTTGGTGGATAGGATTTTGATACAGTTTTCAAATATGTCATCTAGTTTCTGGTAGCATATTAAAAAAAGTAGAAATTTTTCCAAGTGCTAAATACACTATCACTGCCTGCTTCCAGATTTTGTGTATTTCTGTGTGAAATTCTTTTCCTGGATAATGATAATGTAGTCATGAAAGGAACTTTTTCATTAATTACTGGATTTTTGTAACTGCATTATAGGATTGAGTGGAAGCAAGTTGAAGTGATTTTGTGTTTTTCTTCATAAAGATTTTTATCTTCTTGTGGCTCTATATTCTTCATAGTGTCTCTGATATTTGTATCTTTATAAAATACAGACATGGTTTCCCCAGCAGTATTCTGTTATGAGCTTTTTAATAAAATATTCAAATGACGACATTCAAAACTAAGGATGATGACACTATTTCAATAGAAATGGGTATAAACATGCAGTTCACACTCTGGTTTTGATTCAAAACTAGATTATATGTCTGGTTTCTCCACTGTTGCTTGTGTACCCAAATGCCAGTGAGGCTTTTTTGCAGGGTGGGAGTGTCTGTATGTTTCAAGAAGTTTTTACACATTGGATCTTAGTAGGCTTTAATCAGATTTTGAAACAGAATAATTTTAATCATTCAGCCAGCCAGCCATCGCCAGCTTTAATATTTATCTGAAGAAAGTCCCGAAGTATCATACTGTTAACAGAATATGGAGGCTTAGATTTTTAAGGGGTGAGAACATAGATGCATTGAAATTGGCCCATGTGGTGTATGAGTTAGAGAACATCTTCTTTATGTAGTACAAAACTGCAGCATGAACATTTTTCAGAGAATAAGTACTATTATAGGATTAGGTATGTATTTCATTTAATATAGCCTTGCAATAAATAACCATAAAGGCAAGGTTAAGGCTGAGGCATCCACTTTGAAAACATCTTAGTGGTTACCAAATATAGTGCTTGTGTATGTGTGTGTGTGCACACGCATGTGCATGTGCGTGCTTGTACTGGGTTGTAGTTAGATTGAAGCACACCTATTCTCAATACCTGATTTTCATATATAGCTTGAAGATTGGCATCAATATTACCCATAAATCCTATCAAATTTATTTCAGGCAGCTAAATGGGATCCGCTCCTGTGAAAGTAGGGCTCAAAATGCTGACATAGATTTTTGGCTTTCCTGGAAGATGTGCTTTAGGTAAATACAAGTCTCTCCACTAACAGAGCAGTAGCTAGATGAAAGTCTCTGGCCTGTATTGTACAGAAAGTCAGATTAGGTGATTTCTTCTAGTGGATCTCATTGACCTGGTCTGTTCTGGCCTTTAACATCTGTAAATGACAAACTAAACAGAGAACAGAAGATTTAAGCCCAGAGAAATTTGATTCAGTGATGTACAAGGAACTGATTAAGAGGATCTTCTAAAAATTTGAAGCTCAATTTTAATTCATATTTCTATGATAGATTTGTATACTGACATATTTTTATACATGCATTTATAATAGACACGCAAGCATGGAAGTGTATTTACTTTGTGTGGGGTTTGTAGTGTATGGACAAGACAATAATTAATAAAAATACTTCTTGTCATCCTTCCTGGATTTATATTTCTTTTTCTTTAAAAGTTCTTGAGCATATATTAGTCAACTGGAAAACACTTTTGGGTCATTTGTGGTATGGCAGGGTTAAGAGGTACGGTAATTACTGTGAGTGACCAAAAACCAATCTGACCATTCTTTTAAGGAGCTCATCCTTGTCTTTTCTTCTGGTTTAAGCAACCTTGAAATCATGTGTGTGATATAGCACTGCTCCTACAATTTTCTTTAATCAATTGGAAGTGAAAAATTTATATTCTTTAAAAAATGGTTATGGGCTAGTACCCATAAATGTAGATTTGGAATAATTGCATCATCATGCTCTTTCAATCCCAGTTGGTTTTAGTTCTGGTTTGGAAGAAAAACTACAGTGTGATGTAATTGCCTTCCTCTGATTATTTTTACCTTGGTGTATTCTGTTGCTGGCTTGCGTATATAGTTTTTATGTGCTGTCGTTTGAAAAACCTTAAAGCTCTTGAGAGCCAGTCTTGGAAAGTCTTCTGGATGTATCATTGTTTTTTTATTTGTGCATGGCAATTGCAGCAGCCCATTAGGGGCCTATAATTCCTATTGAGCATACAATGGACTTCTCATCATTTAATATGGAATGTGATTTTGCTCCTCAGTCGAGCTAAAATCTGCTTACTGTTGTGATTACCATCCCTGGGCTCCACCCTGCCTTTCACCACCTGCCACTTACAAGTAATTCCTTTGGCAATGAGAATACAGCCAAAACTGTCAAATAAATTGGCCCCTTTTTGTGAGCCTTCTGATTATTATTCTTATTTTGTGGTGATGTCAGATGTCCAAGGGTAATCTCTCACTGGAGGAGTATGTTTTTCTTTGGGACTTGCATCACCCTCTCATTTTTAGTCTCCATTTCAGAAGTAATGATTGCTTACTGAAAATATGCATTATGTGGATTTTCTATTATTCAGTTCCATTACTTTTTGTGAGCACATCATTACATTTCTAGGAAGGAGAAAAGAAAATTCTTTAATCCAGAAAATAAGCCAAAGATTGACAACAGGCAAACTTGTTTTTTCCCAAGTACATACAAGTTTATTTGTTGCCATCTTAGAGAAAAGAGTTTTCAGTTCCTTATTTTAAATACTTTAAATGCACTCCATGGCAGTATTTCTGTTCTCTGCTTAGGCAGCAAAAGTATTAAAAAAGAAAAGTGCACTTTTAAGATACGTGGAAAGAGTGTTTCTTACTAGCTGGGAGTAGTGTTTCCCTTCTTTCTTTTTGGAAGTTTGACATCATTGCATATATATAAAGTGAAATTCAGAACTTCCGTCCTTCACACTTTGATGTTTGTGATGCTAGTAACAACTCCCACAAAAGAAAATACAACCCGAATTTAATCCTGGTAGAAAAATAAGAGAAGCAATGTCTAAGTGTTCATGCCTAGCATTTTACAACAGCTGCTAACAATTTTCTTCTGTTGTCATACTAAAATTTTAAACTAACGTTTACGACTGCTTGCTTGAAGTCAGTGTCATATACCTGTAAGCTTACAAAGGCAGGAAGAGCAAGTCTTCTCACACTCTGTATTCCTTTATGATGCACTATTAGATATCTGAACCACAGTGCTGGACACCAGGCCAAATGTAAATGCAGTTACGGTGAATGTGTTACTAAGGCAGTGGTTTTGAGATTTTTTAAGCATTGTCTCACTGGTATCAGCTTCATCTTGTCATCCTTTATCGGTCCTAACCAAGGGGTTTTTTTAAATCTTCTGCTGGGGGCAGTCAAACTGCTTCCAGTAACTTAAGTGGCTTGGTCATTGTAGGTCAATGGACTGTGGTCACCGGTGACTGCAATGCAGATTTCCTCCAAAGACATAGAGGAAAGCCACGCGTTTATGGGATGAGGCCTCAGGAGAGATTTGGGCTGATGCCAGCTTCCAGGAGGCTCTCCAGCAGTGGTTTCCTATCTCCTCTTCTCTTGCTTACCTGTCTCTTTGCCTCATAACTCCCTCTTGCTCTGTTTTCATTTCTCATTTTACAATCTGTTTACGTTAGATTATAAGCTCCTGAGTACAAGGATCTCATAATTTTTAATAACTGAAAACAGTTATGCACACTGTGCACATCAGTGGTATCTGATGCTTTCATCCTTTTCTCTCTTCCTTCCCAGAAGTGAAGGTTCTCAGCAAAGAAATGAGGTTACTGTGGCACATGGTATTCTTTGATGAAGAGGAGAAGGGAGAACTCCCTTTCAGCCTGTTTACAGTCCCTTGCCTTAAAGAATCCAGAAAACATGCCATGGCAGACAAATTTTAGTGCAGTAATATATGCAACTACTGACAGTAATTTATATGGCTGTAGAACTACTTGAAAAATATGTATTTTCTGTACTGTATACTGATTAGATTTCACAATGACTGCCTAGATTCTATGGTAATGATAGCTTTTGAAATGCATGCATTACAATAAGTAAATATTAAAAGATTCATATATTCCATAATTAAAATAAAGCTCATAACAACAATAGTAATACATTTTATATTCAAAGCATATTTAAAAGCAAGAGACCACTAGACACTTAATGGAGTATACATCTTATTTCTAAAGTATATAATTTAAAAAAACCTAAGAGTTGATTATTTGGTTTAGTTGGTTTTTTAGGTCATAGGTCCTCTTTCTTTTTTCCTCCTTGAGTCTTGTGATCACTTGCCACTTTGCAAATCTGAACGTATACGTTCTTGCTTCAGAAAGCTGTATGATGTAGGTATATATGTTGTTCCATAATGTGAACAACACTGGAAGTAGTAGGGTTGTTGTGAAATACTTTGGATTTCTGACGGACTTCTAGACAGCTTAGACGGGTACAAGTGTGATGGCAAAAAAAATGCCCTGTAACCATGGGATGTTTTTCATGAGCCACATTGTGGAGTGATGTAGACAGTTTTGCTGTCATTTTGGATACCCTCTTTCTGCCTATATGATGTAAAAATCTTTGAGAAACGTATTTCCTGAAAATGTGGACAGTTTATATAATGGCAGTGCTGCTGCTCAGTTGAATAGAAGAACATATTCACCAAGAAAAAACTTGGGCAGGATGGTTGTATATGTGGAAATTAATGGTGTCTTCCAGAAAATATTTGCCCAAGTGTACTTCTTCAGGGATTTCTTTGTTAAGACGTTATTGTGCCTTGGTATTGCAAACTGGCATGTCTTCTGTGTCTGCTAGGAGTATGTCAGGTTTGCCAACGCAGCCTGAGCGTACTTGCAGGTACAGTCTGCCAATAAATGGAAAAATCTGCATCCACTGGAGGCGAGAAGGGGCCAACAGCCGCTTGTAGGGGTGTAGCTGGCATCTGCAGGTTTCCCTGCACAGTGCTGTTTTCAAGTGTAGGATAAAACAAATGCATCTTGACCAAGGGTTGTTTAAACATCCAGACACGTTCTCAGAAATGGAAAAAAGAATTCCAGGTTCACTTGGGTAAACAACTGTATCAGAAAAGGTTTTAGGAGTAGGGAAGATCTTGTAAGGGAGTAAGCAGCAAAGAATGTACTTTTGAGAGGTCTGAAGAGGCTTAGCAGTGGTCACCCTGTTAGGCCTTGAAAAGACTATAAAACAAATGTGATTAAGTAGAGAAAAATTTAAGTAGAGGCATTTTGGAATGAGGATAGGACTGAGATTAATCCTAGGTGTGGCCCTGAAGTGAACTGGATGTTTCCCCTCATCTTTTAATGAGGATAATGTCATCAGATACAAGTATGGAAATGTGAACTATTCTATCCAAGATTAAACCAAAACTAAAAACAGTGAGTCCACTTGAGCGAAGGGACCAGAGAATCTCAGAATTATGAGAGAACTGAAGCATGAAAATGAAGTTCAATACTATGGGCTTCTCATAAACCTGCTGAGTAGGTATCATATGATGAGGTTGTAACAAATGTGTGTATATGGTCTGAGCTACTACAGTTATTAAGACAATGCAAGACTTTAGAGGTAATTTGAAAGGAAAAAAGTAGAAATGTGCTTATAAAGTTTGTTGATAAAAAAATTGAGAAGCATTGTGAATACAGAGAAGGAATGTAATTTTTTCTAGAACAAATTGGAAAGCTTTGAGAGCTGGAATAGTAGAAATAGGATGAAATATGAAGTGCATCATCAGGAATCTGGGGAGTAATAAGAAATTATGCGATGGGTTGGGAGCTTGTCTTTGGAAATTATAAGAAAGACAAATCACTGTAAAAAAGAAATACCTGCTCTTTTTTACCACAGCAAACAGAAGAAATGAGATGAGAGAAAGCGAGAGTTTCCCTAAAGATTTATGAAAATATCAATGTGTCTAGAAGCTTTACCAAACTTTAAATTCGTTCTGCAGTTAGAAATTGTTTATTAAAGGGAGAGGAACCAGAGTGGCATTGACAGAAAAGCAGATGGCCACCACTCCTGCACTTATTTTTGTCTAGTGCTGGCTTGATGATGTGGTATGTGAAAAGAACTGTCTTTTCTGCATCAATTTTGAGATAACAGCTACAAATGCCAGTAGTGCTCGCTAATGGACTGTTCTGTTGATTTTACTAATGAATAGTCTGTTTCCAGCAGGGAGGACCATACATTTTTAAGAAATACTAGAAAGTAACAATGAATGTGAATAAAAGAGAATTAACTGTCTTTTTTCTAATGGGACTTTTTAGAAAAAGTAATTCTCTTTTTTTGTCTTTCAGCCATGGAAGAGTTAATAGTTGAGCTGCGCCTGTTTCTTGAACTTCTGGACCATGAATATCTAACTTCCACTGTCAGGGAGAAGAAGGCAGTAATAACTAACATTCTCCTGAGGATACAGTCATCAAAAGGTCGGTGTCAGGGGTGGGTTTTCTTGCTTGCAGAATGCACAGAATAAGTCTGTGCTCAGTGAAATAGCTTTAAGAGCTAAAGATAAGCCCTAAATTGAAGCAAGACAGAAAGACAGGGTGAAACCAAAGTGTAACTTTGCTGAATGCTTTCCTTCATGTTCAGCAGTAAAATATAGCAAAAGGCATACTGGAAGTATCTTGGGTGCACATGGGTGAATCCAGCCACAAAATTACATGCTAGATACAATGTTTTCACTGCTGCTGATAGAGTGGTTACTTTATTTTATTTGTGGCAGCAATACTATTTATGAGTTTTGATGGAAAAGTAATACTGCATGAGGGAGCGCTGGCCGCAGCACCATTTTATAGATGTGTGGGTGCTGCATGCTGCACCTCTGTCAAATGACCCAAATCCATCAAAAGACTTGTTATTGAGGTGGACTCTGGTGCATGGCTGATACAGGAGTGCCAAGCCAGAGCTAGGAAATGGCTGTCAGCATGTTTGGTTTGCATTTTGCAGTTACAGTTATATTCACTTTCCCCTTTTCTTCCTATCTAAAACCATTTTGATTGCACAATCACTTTTGTCTCAGTCAAGATTATGGAACTGAATGCAATATAAATGATTCACTGTGTATGGCAACTTTTCCACAGAGCTTATATGAAGAATATTCCTCACTATTTTTTCTAACAGTACTCTTATATTTCCTTACAGCACCTTTCAGTATGAAGTAGCATCTGGGCTATAAGACCTCTGTCTCTCCTACATTTGACAGAAATACTGTCAGTGTAAACCCTCAGTGTTTAGATTTTTGAAAAATACCAGAGTGTTGAAGAAAAATGCCACATTGTGAGCAGCTGCATTTCTCATGATTTTTTTCTTCTCCAGTGCTAAAAAAATATGGTCTTGTTTGATGCAGTGTTTCCCCCCTTCAGTAAAGAAATCATTTTGTCACAGGATTCAAGTTCAAGGAGATCAACTTGAAAATAATGATTGTCCTCCTTTCTGTTTTGACATTCTTAAAGACCCATCGCTATTTTTACCTTACTCCATAGAGAAGGAGGCAAGTACCAGTTTCACATATTGTGGAAGGAGGCTTCATGCTCCAAAAGCCGATCAAAATACACCAAACTCCCCTAAACCAAAATCTGTAGGTGAGAACCTGCAATTTGATATGTTTAGAAACAGCTGTACTTTACAGGAATTCAAAATAACCTCAGCAATGCTGATCTGACACTGCATGTTCTTCTTGTAATCTTTTCAACTAGATTTATTAAGAAAAACATTTGACTTCCTCAAGAAGTCAGACGACATTCTGTTGCCAACTTTGCAAACACAGGGAAGGGTTGTCATATCCTTTCCTTCTCAATTATGGATGGTGTTTCAGGACACAAAAGCTACAGCTCTACTGGTAAATTAAACAGTGCTGGCTATGTTTCTGGACCCTAGAACTCAATTATTTATGCTGTTAAATTATGGAGTGGTCCTTGGCATGAGTTTGGCCTGAGCTGACTTATCTCCTCCATCAGTTCCTAGGCATGATTTGGGAGTTAGCACAGGCAAAGATCTGTTCCCAACAGACAGTTCAAAATCATCACCCTCCACCTTGCTTTTGAGGGGTGAGAGATTTTAACCGTATGGATATCCATTTCTCTGTACCAGAGCGCCTTCCTAGCCGTGTTTAATTTATGACTCTAGATGTGGCCAAGAATAAAAAGACCCAAGGACGATAGCTTTCCACCTTTCAGCACCTACCATTTAGGTGTTAAAGCCTATTACAGGATCTATAACAAGATCCATTACATCCTATTACAGGATCCATCCATTAGCAAGATCCATACAAGATCCGTATATTAAGTGGTAGGACTTAGCTCAGTGCAGTTGTTACTGGAACATTTTATGCACTTCTAGTGCCTACCTTCAAGGAGATAAAGTTTAGACATTTCAAAGAAAAGTCGTAAAAGTGATTAAATTATCCAGAAATACGCCTTCGAATTATCCAAAATGAGATTTCATAATTAATCTTGATGTAGAAAAGGAATGACTGAGAATGAGCTCTTAGACTTACACAACAGTAAGTGCAATGGCTGAATGTTTGTTTCAAAGTGGAAATAAAGCATGTTTTGAGCATTGAAGCTATGAACTAATGGAAGAACTTCATATGGTCTGCATGCCATTGCTGGCATTTTATCAAGATGGAATATTTTGCTAAAAGATATGCTCTAGTTCAAACAAGAATTAATTCAAGGAAATCCCATAGTTCAGTTAAGCAAGAGGTCATAGGACTATGCTTCATGTGTCTATAAACTCTAGTTTATGGAACTGCAGTTTAAATAGAGTTTAAGGCAGCATGGTCTCTAAAAAAAGCATCCTGTTTCTCTCTCCAGGCTACTCATTCTTGCTCATCATGTATTGCATCTTCCTTTCTGCTAGCACAAGCATTATTTGCTTTTTTTTGCTGGTTTAGTCCTAACCAGTGTCACTTTCCTGGTCTGGTTCAACCTGAGGCCACACACATGCTTACGCTGGCACAAAGGAGAGGTTGGTGCAGGGACAGGAACAAGGCAGGGAGGGAGAGGAGCTGCCTCCTTGGGAGCTCTGCCATCCCATGCTGGCTTCAAGTGTGTGTGAAACTACCCAGGGAGTCATGTACTTTACTGGAGCTGACCCTGCTGCTTTTTTTATCAGTTATAACATTCAGTACTCCCATCCCTTTGAAACTATTCATCTCTTCATTAAAATGAAAAGCAATAAAAGATGCATAAACCCACAGTACTGTGTAACTAAGCTGAACTGTCATTCAGAGTCTGTTTTTCAAAATGTTGTTTTACTCCACCCACATAACTCCACGAGAGCTCTTGGGTCGCTGGCACAGTTTAAGAGGCCTGAGGACTATGCTGAGTTCAGACTCTTTATATGCATTTGCAAAAATCAACTGTGTGAATCCAACAGGATATTTCGATTGCTGGAGCAAACCGTTTAAGATCAATGGGGAATGGTAATGAAGGATTTGGGCAACTGGGAACTGGCTGGGTTCTTCATAACATCTGGAAATGGACAATTATGTTTTTCTTTGTAAAGGTGTGGAAATTATTATAATGGGCTAGTTGGCTTTTAGTAAAACATTTTAAACTCAGTAAGTTCTTACTTGGGGAATTCTTTAGAAATCTTTTGCCTTGTTTTGTTCCATCTCCCAAATGCACACTGTTTTCTTCATTTAATATCTATCAAGCAGAGAGAACTGGGCCAGGCAGATGTGTTCTTCAGGTCGTAGCTGCCTGGCCTCGACCTGCCCCACGTCCAAACCAGTGGTTACTCTGAATAGCTGGCAAAACTATAAACTTTATTTTTCTTCCTGAGCCTTGGCATGCCCAGTGTATCTAGGTCTGAAGAAAACACTTGGCATTTCCTTCTGAAACTCAGACTTTCTTCTAAAAAACAAAGACACAAACAGTTTATTTTGGAGTAAGAATTGTTCCTGGATTTAGTCATTTAATATGACTGTCAACATTGCCTGTTTTCCTTAAAGGGACCTGATGCCGTAAACCTATAGTGCTCACTTCGCTGTGTAATTTGGTAGAAGAAAATAAATGTTAGAGCAGGTTCTTGCTTAAACACACATAGTTCAAAACTGGGGAAAAACTAGTTTTACAGGGTCAATAGAATTCACTTGGAATACTTTTTTTGTCAGTCAAAAGCCCTTCATATTTGACTTCTGGTTGTTATGGAAGGCATGGGAGACTTGGATATGGATAGCAGTCATAATATGGATTCATCCTACATAAAGAGGAACAAGTGAAATTTATACTGAAAAAAAAATAAAAACTGAATGTTTCCCAAGACTAATCCCCCTCTTGATTTGTAGGAAGAAAGAAGAATCTGTGGCCCTTAGAGCCAGTTTATTTTATCAGTGTTGTTTTTCAATCCATGACTTCACAGCCAGTGGGACTGGGGTATTATGACAAGAAACATTTCATCATTGATTACTTTTTTGAGAATTATATGATCTTGACCAAAAGACATCCATTTGACTATGTAAATATATATTTTAAAAACTAAACTAAACACTAGGAGCTAAATTCAGTCTCGGGGTAGGCAGGGTACAATCCATTGACTGAATTTTTGCCAGAACATTGAGGAGGTGCACCCTAATCTGCCTTTTGATGTTTAGAAAAATAAACGCTATCATGTTCCTATGAAGTGAGTTCAACTGTGATTTAAATTATTGTGCCAAAAACTCAGAACGAGTGGGTCACTCTTCTCCCCTGGGAGGGAGATGCAATAATGATACAAAGGACCCTCAAAGCAGCTTTTACGTTCAGCTCCTTTTCCCTTTTCAAATGCACGTGGAAAACTATGGGATTATTTTAAAAAAATGAGAGGAAGAAGGAAATGGTGGGAAAACATGCTCAGTGTGTGGTTCTGTTAATGGTGAGTTGGTTAGGGCAATGTCCCCCCAGCAGCAACGTGCTCCAGGTTGGGGTGTCACAGTACCCTGCATCTCCTAGGACTTGTGCAGACTCTCACCATGGCTCCATGATCAGAGATGGTGGCAGCAGGGAGCCCAGGGAACATGGGTGCTGTGGGCTTGGCCAAATAGCTGTCACCATTGCTGCCAGGAAGGGAGGCAGGCAGGGTCTCTTCTTCTGCCCTCTTCCCCACTCCTTTGGCATGAAAGGTGATTTTGGACTCATTTCTGCGTGATGGCCTTGCCTATCCAAAATGTGCCATGGGAACAACTGTTGCTCGTCTCCGCTGGCAAAAGGCAGCCAGCCACATACTGCCACAGGCTGACCGTGTTTTATTCACTGTACGGTGCCATTGGGATGTTCACAAGTGTGGTATCTTCCCTCCATAAGTGGTTTATCTGTATGGTGGATGCCTAGCAACGTCTTTGAATTTTAGCTCTTTAAGTCTTTCAGTTCCAGATGGATAGGCAGTTCAGAATGATTTCCTGTAAATTTTTTCTATGTCTGGTATTTGTTGATCCAAATAGCATATATGTCATTATCATATAGAGTAAGTATGTGTTTGTTCTGCTTGATTAAATTCCTGAATTCCCAGCATTCTTCCAGTCCTGCCTCAGTAACTGCACTTGGGAGGTAGGCTGTGAGTAGCGCTGCTTGCCAGATTTCGGTGTGTGACAGTCAGATATGGTGTCCACATGTGAAAAAAATGTCCCGTTTGCATCCACTAAAGTGTTAAGTGATGTCTGTTGCTTTTCCACAGGTTTTGAAATAAAAGAACATGTACAGAAGCAAGAAGTCGCCAACAGTTTGCCGGCACCTCCTCAAATGCCTCTGCCAGAAATACCTCAGCAGTGGCTGGTGAGTGTTAATTTAAATATATAAACGTATATAAGAGAGAATATATTTGTAATAAGCACTAACAGAAATGGTTACAAGGGGAAGGAGCCTGCAGGTCCAGGGAAATGATTATTTCTCTGCCCTCCGCTCTGGTTGAGGGAATTGGGTTCAACTTGCAGAAGAGAAGGCAAAAAAGTCGCTATGATGAAATAAGCCCGGGAACAGGTCACCTGCGAAGGCTGTAGAATCACGATCTTTGGCAATTTTCAAAATTCAAGTGGCAAAAGCCTGAACAACTTAATCTTAACTTCAAAGGTTGACCTGCCTTGTGTTGGATGTTGGCCTGGCCAAGCCCACAGGTCCCAGCCAGTTTCTTCCAATTTTAATGATCAACTTTTCCTGGAGCAAGCCTTATGAGAAGACTCCCTCTTGATAGCTGAAAAATGAAGATGCAGAGTTTTAAAATGAAGGAAGAATACTTCCTTTTTTTTATGAAGCCTTTAGTGCCCTTCTGTGCTCAGTCTCTGTGTAGGAAGTTTCCTGCAGAACAAGTAGAAGTGCTTGTTCTTCGACATGTCTATAGCCAAGATAGTGATTGAGATCTGTAATTCAATTCCTCCAGTTGGGAGAAGCTGTCTTGTTATAGAATAAACTATAAACAAGTTGTAATGCTCCTATGTTACTGACTTTACAGTAGATTTGAAAAAAACATTTTCAACATTTTTTTGAGAAGCGTAAGCAAATCATAGTTTAGCCTGTTGAAAGGTGAACACAATCTTAGCCCTAATACTGATAAATTATCCATCTTTTTATTCATTTGTGGAAAATTTTGTGCGTGGTGATAAGGACAATCCGTGGAGACTCGTGTTCCTTGGCTGAAGCAAGAAGTACAGATGCAGCTTACAGGGGCAGAACAACTGGATGGCAGATGTTCTGCTTCATTTTAGTGCGTTATTCTGTTATCACATTTATGCACAGTTCTAAGAGATATATAAGCCAGTAGCATCTTACAAACATAAGAACTAATTTATCAGATCAAACTCTTGGCCAGCCTTTTGTAATAATCTTTATTTGATGGTGAATAGTGCTATATGTACTGCAGAACAAAGCAAAAAAACCCAACAAACATGTATTATGTAGAATACCTTAATCATAGTTTCTCCCTAAGCAGTGCCAGCTTTTGGTTTGTGACCTGAACAAGATTTGTTGGTTTTTTTTTTCAATTTTAATTCTACCTGTTGTGGTTTAACCCCAGCCGGCAGCTAAGCACCACGCAGCCGCTCCCTCACTCCCCCCCACCCAGTGGGACAGGGGAGAGAATCAGGAAAAAAACCTCGTGAGTTGAGATAAAGACAGTTTAATAGGACAGAAAGGAATGAAAAACAATGATAATGATAATAATAATATGACAATAGTAATACTAAAAGAATTAAACTATACAAAGCAAGTGGTGCACAATGCAATTGCTCACCACTCATTGACCGATGCCCAGTTACTTCCCGAGCCGCGATCCCCCCTCCCAGCCAGCTCCCCCAGTTTATATACTGGGCATGATGTCATATGGTATGGAATAGCTCTTTGGCCAGTTTGGGTCAGCTGTGCTGGCGGTGTCCCCTCCCAGCTTCTTGTGCCCCTCCAGCCTTCTTGCTGGCTGGCCATGAGAAGCTGAAAAAATCCTTGACTTAGTATAAACACTACTTTTAGCAACAACTAAAAACATCAGTGTGTTATCAACATTATTTTCCTACTAAATCCAAAACACAGCACTATACCAGCTACTAGGAAGAAAATTAACTCTGTCCTAGCTGAAACCAGGACACTACCTAATGCAATGAGATATGCTGAAATCATTATAGGAACGGAATGTTTATGCTAGAAACATTCATATCCAGAGTTGGTATACATACTGTAGCAAAATTCAACTAAAAGGGATGCTGTAAAATAATTATGCATAGATTTGAATGGATGCAAAAGTGGTCTTATTAATATGCAGTGAAACCTGGAGAATCAATTTCATGGCTAACAGTGCCTGAAAATGATTATTTTTCTTTAATTCAAGATGCATATAGCATAAATTACAAGGGAAGGGGTTGATAAGAGGCAGGAAAATTATGCAAAATGCACATGCCTTTGAAATGTAGACTTCAGATGCTAGCTTCATAAACTGAAGCCAATTGAGATCCTCATTCTTTCATATTTATGTACATTCAGTTTAATAAATAGGCTCTGAAGATTCAAGTTGTTTTTATGAAGACAACTGACCTACTTTTCCTTTCTCATACACTAGTGTGTAAATTCCCTTAAAGTTGGTAGAGCTGCAGTGAGTGAAATGGTGTGAAGTATGAATTAGGTCCAGGAGGTCAACACTGTTTTTTGCAGTAGTTCAGTTTGGTTTTTGAGTAACAAAAATATTTCTCTGAGATACAGTGGGAATTACCATGGAAGTTGACACAGTTAGAGCTGGCTGGTCTGGAGCGCAGTCTTCCCATGTTGAGCCTGGCAAAGTGGAGTTTGAACATGGCCCTCCCCTCTGACCTGCCCGTAACGCTGCGGACACTTTCGTCTTGGTGAAGTCACCAAGCTGAGCTGGTTTTTCCATAGTGGCGGAAGCTGATTTTTGCCAGTTTTTCTGCAATTCTCTTGCTGCTGTCAGGCAGTGGTGGTTTTCACCTCCCTTTCTGGTGTCAGTGACACTTTGAGATCAGCCAGGAAATGTCCCAGGCTGCTTGTTGTCTTGCATTATCCAAACACCGGTTACAAATGGTGCTATTTTAAGATGGTAGCACATCGTAATTTGTGAAAAAGATGACAGACTGCTGCTGTCCTGCAAAAGACCAGGTGGAGTCAGAACGGAAGGACAAAACCATCAGCTTTTTGACCTTTGAACACTGGGGCAAGCTCAAACCCCAGTCTGACTGTTTAAAAACTTCTCCTGAACTCATGTTGAACTAATGGAATTGATCATTAGCTGTTTTTTGGAAACCTTTCTCTATTAGATGCCTCTTTGTTAGCCCCACGTTATTATTAGATATGATCAGAGACTGTCATATCATCTTTCTTTTTACACCAGGCTGGACATCAGTGACAGTGGGCAAGATCTAATTTTCCCTTCCATTAAATGCTCCTGCATGGTGATTTTCAACCTACCCAGAATCAACAGACCCTAAAAATTTGTAGCTGATGATGCCAATCTCTATAAAAACTGTACTTAATTACATTGCTCAGTGACACAAATACTGAGCTACCTTTCCTAGCCACCCTTCATAGATCATGGTTTTATAGTCCAGTGGAAGAAATCCCCTGGGCCCACCAGAAGCTAGGAAATTCTGCTCCAGGTTGCCCTTTTTCACATGGCAAGTTGGAAGTCATGGTGTATGGCACCTCTTTTTGCCAGCCATTCAGGACAGAAACTTTTTGCCACTTGCTGAATAACATCTAGTGGTGGTCTCAGCCTCCAGTGGAAACACAGTGTCCTGCTGGAACATAGGAATTTACTGGATGTGGGGATCAATAACTTTAAATAAACTATGCACTGTTTTAAAATCTATGTTTTTAGCACATCACTTATTGAGCGTGATGGAAATTAAAGTTTCATTTACACCACTGTTTCTCTTTATGGCACTCAAGGGATTCTGCATTCAAAAATGTTTAGTCTGAATTGGTGTTTAAGCTTTTACTTATGCAAAGATGTGTGGGTGGGAAGGAATTCAATACTCCTTAAAGTAGTGCCAGGAGCTAGAATTATGTGTGGGCAGGTGCTGTGCAAGGTTTTCTTTGTAAATCTGTAAATAGACCTGCATATTTGCTCAGGCCAAATCTTGTATCAGTTTTGTTATTCATCAGCACATGAACAAAGAGTGTAAAATCCATTTTATTTAAAGACATGCTGTTAATGAAGTCTCCAGTTATTAAACCACGTTAAAGCCCGGAGAGTTTTCATGGACGCAGTGGGCTTTGGACCAGGTCTTACAATTGAGGGACAAAGTTGGACCTTGCATATACTTGAATGAAGCGAATCACTAAGCATGCAGTCTCTTAGTAATTCTCTTGTTCTGTATACATTCCCTTGCCTACATCTGGTCTAGCAGACTTTCTGTCAGGCTTAGAAAGCACAAATCCTCGCTTGCTTTAGCCTGTGCATACAGCTCCTTCAGATGGCCAGCAAAGTAAAAGCTGCAGATAAAGGATATGAGCTTAAGGGCAACTCGCAGTCCTGCTGCAGAACTGAAACGCCACTTGCCTGGATGTGTTAATATGTGCTTGCTAGCAGGAATACAGTGCCAGCAGCTAGGGAAGCTTTGCCTGGGTCAGGAGCAGAGGAGATGGCCATGTTTGAAATAGAGTCATACTGGTTCTTCCCCCTTGAATCTGCTTACTGCGAGGGCTTGTGTCTTTTAGCCTGCTTTCTCCATCTCTACATCAGTAGCTACTTCTATGATATTTCCCTGCTCTTGACAGGCAAGAAGCAGTGCTAGATGATGGGTTTGGAGGAATAACAGAGCCAATGCTCTGTGCATACCTCAAAGTGCTGCTGGTGGTTTAACACCTGGGATCCCATCATTGCACTATCACCAAATTGCCTTGAAGTACATTTTCCACTGAGGCAGTAGGATAACATCCGGTGTGTCCTGCTGCTCAGATGTGCCTGAGGATTACTGGCATAAATTATCCACAGCATGACAGTGACAGAATACTTCTAGCCTCCAAGCATTTGGTTGTCATATTACATCTGACAGTCGGTGATTTCAGTGCAGTGTGCAGTCCAACAAAATCAAATACAAACAGCACACTTAGCTATTTTGCATGATTTTCACAGTAAAATTGAGTATATGTTTTGTTTTTCTTGGAATAGTGGCAATTTAATAATTATTTAACCACAACAAGTGTCCAGCAAGATGCCAGAACCCCTGTAGATATAAATCAAAAGGATAGGTCATCTTCCTCCAACTCTTTCCTGCAACGTACACAGTCACTCTGTAGGAGTGTTTCATATAACTGGGTTTCCTATTGTGGAGAAGTGATTTGACAGCCTCCCTTTATCTGGCTGCCTGTCAGGTATACTCTTAGATATTTATTAGAAAATGCTGAAAGGAGACAGTGTCCTTGGAGAAGAAAAAAATCGTCTTGAAATCAAAAGGATTTTTGAGGTGATACATCACCAATTACATTAATCATTCTTTGAACAACAACCAAAAAAGTGCCAGTCTTAAAGCTTCTTCTAAAATGTGCAGTGAGACTAGTGCCATAACAAAAAGCAAGGGGCTCATGTGCCAGGTGGGTACTTATGAATCTTTATTTCATCTTGCTTTTTCTTCTAACACGGAAAAGCAGTTGTTGTTCTCTGCTCTTCTTAAAAGACAATCTTAAGATAGTATTAGCCTTGGAGTTTTTTCCTTGCAGAAAATTTTTAAAAGCCGCAAAAATAAATTCAACAAAAATTCAGTTGTTTCGTTCAGAGCTGCCTAATAGCTTCAGTTTAAACAGATCTCAACAAGTTCTTCCATAATGAAGGAACAACTAAAGGGGCCTTTTTGATTATTCAGTGCAGTCAGTCTTACTGCAGGCACTTATAAAATATTAACCCTTTCAGAAACTTACCAAAATCTATTTACTAGCATTTAGGTTTCTTTAACCCACTATTTCAATTTGAAAGGCTGTTCCACCATCCCAGTGTTCATCATTGCCAGCCTCTGTCCTTGTGTTTAAGTAACTTTTTTCCCCTCACCTTGGTACCTGTGCCTCAGATATCCTTTGAAATCACAATCATATTCCTCTCAGGTTTCATTTCACTCTATTGCGTATAAGAAAGGCTCTATCAGTTTCATTTTGAGCTATAGTTTAATTCTAGTGAACTGTATCAGTATTTCTGCATGCACCTGCTGTAAGGTTCGTGTTCTAGTTTGATCATGAGTGACCAGAACAGCAGAGTCTTCTGGACATAGAATCATAGAATCATTTAGGTTGGAAAAGACCTTTAAGATCATTGATTCCAACTGTTAACCTAACACTGCCACTAAACCATGTCCCTAAATGCCACATCTACACATCTTTTGAATCCCTCCAGGGATGGTGACTCAACCACTTCCCTGGGTGGCCTGTTCCAATGCTTGACAACCCTTTTGGTGAAGAAATTTTTCCTAATATCCAATCTAAACCTCCCCTGGTGCAACTTGAGGCCATTTCTTCTCATCCTATCACTTGTTACTTGGCAGAAGAGACCAACACCCACCTCATGACAACCTCCTTTCAGGTAGTTGTAGAGCATGATAAGGTCTCCCCTGAGCCTCCTTTTCTCCAGGCTGAACAACCCCAGTTCCCTCAGCTGCTCCTCATAGGACTTGTGCTCTAGACCCTTCAGCAGCTTTGTTGCTCTTCTTTGGGCACGCTCTAGCACCTCAATGTCTTTCTTGTAGTGAGGGGCCCAAAACTGCACACAGTATTCAAGGTGCGGCCTCACCAGTGCTGAGTATAGGGGGACAATCACTGGTAAAAGCCAGGATGCTATTGGCCTTCCTGGCCACCTGGGCACACTGTGGTTGTGGAATACTTCTGGTCATCATATGTGATTGCATTAAGAATAAGGATAAAGAAATGTTTGCAGCCTCTTTTTTGTGTTGGTCATGTCTTGCAGGACACTGTAGTTGCCATTCCCATTTCCCCTGGGTGCGTTGTTGTTGATGATTTATTTCACATTTGCAAATGGTATCATAGAAAAGTTTTAGTTAAATTTCCTTCTCCGTTCATTTATGGTATATCTTTATAACAATGCACATCACCAATTTCAAAGCTTTCTTCATGTCTAAGCTGCCAGAGTGAGCTGTTCATAACTGCCTTTAACTGGAATTTGCATTTAAACTGGATGAGCTCGGGTCAGGTTTAGAGTAGGACTGAACTACTTTACCAGATTCTTTCTATGATCATTGTGAAGTTATATGCCCTCTTTTCTGTCTTTACTAGATACTGATGATCTTTGACCTTCATATAAGAAAGCCATTAAATTACTAATGCCACAGATTTGATAGGATATTGTCCCACCACTTTTCATAACATGCTCACACTTCTGGCCTCAGGTTTTTCATTTCTTGTTTCTATGCTATATCTGTCCATAAAACACCCTCCCTGTGCTGATAGTTAGGGACCAGCCTATTTGCTTTCCTAACCATGCTCATTAATGTTCTGTGCACAAACATGTGGGAAAGGAATTAGGCCAGTAAGTACCAAGTCTTCTCTTGTTTTTGTTTGACGCAGTGCTCAGGCCCTTAGAGAATATTGTTCCGGTGGAAATGGTGTTGCCCACACTTTTCTCACTGTACTGCCTTGTCTTGTCCTCAATGTCACGTCGTGTACCTGGATAAGCTTATTAACTCCTGGAAGAGGAAGGTGATTTTGTCTTTGCTGGGGAATACAGACACTTCTTTGAGCACAGTTACAATAACCACCTCTGACTGAGGGCCCCATGCTGCTTAAAATTCAGATTCATCTTTCTCATGTAATATGCATGAAAGTGTTCCCTAACATTAATTAAAGCCCATTTCCTTTCTTGGTACACTCAGACCCTTTGCTTGATATGAGTCAACTCTACTGTTTTGTCTGAATGATGCTTCCAACTGGCTGTGTAATAATCTTTTATTATAAAATCTGAATGATACAGAAATATTCTGCTTTTGTTTCTGGCTCATTCTTTTTCACTTTTGAATTACTTCGTTAGATCTTCTGTTACTTCCATGGAATCTGGAGTTTATTTCCTCTCCTGTCTTCCATAGAGTTTGGCTGTAACTCCTTCCAACTGTCTGTCCTTTCAGTGGTGCATTCTGTGCTCCAGTCTTTTCAGTTTTATTTAGTATCTCAAATGTTAATTAAATACAATGGCAAGAACTGAGACTGAAGCTTATGCCTGGGTTCTGCCGCAGGCTGACGTTGCCATCAGAGAGATGCAAGAACCAACTGGGTTCTCTGCTCAGTCGATATACTGTGTTGGTTTCTTACTGTTTCCATTTGGTCCTCGTCATTGCCATCTTTACCTTCCTGTTGCTTAGGTAAAGGGGTTATCGGGTTATCTAAGCAGAAGTCAGATGTGTTGTACTTTGTGAAATGGTAACTCAGTTCCTGGTGAGGTTCCTGTGTAAATGCTCTCCAGACAATCTTCAGAGCAAACTATGGAGCCATAGTATGCCCTGATTCATTCTTTAAATGCGAGCAAGTCTGTTTAGATCCCTTTCCCATCATCAGGCTGTGCTTTGTGAGGCTGGGATCTGTTTGTAGTCACTATACTCTACATACCAAGAACTTTTCCAGAGATACCTTTAATTAGGCATTCACCCCTGAGTCAGCAGACACACTCTTAGGCTGTGTCAGATGTACCGCCACTCCCTGGAGGACAGCGTGCAAAATGTGTACCTTCTTTTGTTCTTAGTCTTAAACCTGCTCAAGTCACTGTTCAGGATCACCCTAAGGGAAAGCTTACTTTGCCCTTATATTCATCCTCCACCTGGTAATCACTTCGACTAGTGTTTCCTCCTTGCCCTCATCTGTTCAGCACTGCAGTAGGAGCTGGTGGGTTACCAGTTCAGCTCTTTGTAGGATTGCTGGGGGTTGCTGGGCCTCCCATCATGTCTGACTCTGGCTGTTGATTTCTTGGGCAATTCCTTCTGGTTTTTCCCTGGTAGCACCGGTGTCCCAGATGCGTGTGCTGTAATTGTGTGGGTGCACTCAGCGGTGGTTGGGCGGGACTATACCTAGAGCCTGTCATGCAGCTGTGTTTGTTACCCACCTTGTGGTGGGACCGACAGGGTTACTCTGTTCCAAAAAGCTGAGTTTGGGGTCTGGCTGGCTGGTTTGCTGTCTTTTGTCAGATGTGCTCAGAAGCTGAAAAGAGAAGTTGTTGGACTTCTTTCACATTATTTGGCTCCCAGTTTTGTAGGGTCCAGCTGACAAGCTGAGAAATTAATAACCTTAGAATATGGAGCTGAGGTCAAATGAAGAATTCTTCTCAGCTTCTGCTTGTCTATGTTCAGGCTAATATTTCGCTCCTGCACAGCTCGATGTGGTCTTAACATCCCATATAGTCAGCACTTTTGTCCTGAATAAATCCAAGGTCCATCCAGGTCCTCAACTGCTAGCAATAAATCACCAAACGGTGATTTCTTTTTAGTGCCTTAGCGATTTTGAGTTTATCTAAAGACTTTCATAGCAAGTGCATGGCAAGTACTAATGCCCAATTTCCAGCCTGTACAGTGGTACGATGAAGCCTGGCTGAAATGTGCGGTCAGTAATTTTGCCAATTGTATTGATACTCAGTTTGTTGATTCATCCTGCTTTCTGGACATCTGTTTTTTTTACACGGGGGGAGAGGGATCATAAATGTGTGAGCACTCTTCCCCCTCCAGGCTGAGGATGCGGTGGGGTTGTACAGAGGTCAGGTCTAAGCTTGCTCCAAAGCAAATGGCATGTGCATGTGTCAAGGTTTCTTCTTGACAGCCCACATTTGCCTGCTGGCTTCTGAATAGCTTTATTATGCATCGCCAGTGTTTGACCAGTTTTCCAGTCTCATGTTGCTGCTTTCAGTGTTGAGGGGTTACGTAGCAGCTGGCTCCACAGTCTGGCTGGATCCGAATTGGTGGTTGATCTAATAACACACATGCGAGCATGGCCCTTGAATTGCTGGCAGCCTTCGCCTGCAGCACGAGTGTACTGACAGTCTCTGCTAAAGTCACTGCTTTGCACCGGAAATCTCCACGTCCTAAATCATTGCATAAAGGGAGGTGTTTCTTTCTATTTCCTACAGAGTGTAAGTCTTCACTGGATTGTAAAGTGATTTTACATCCTCAGGCCTCTATATGATGACATTTATTTTCCTCTGTCTTTCATACTGCTTTCTACACTATATACTTCCATAGCCTCAGCAGATATCAGCTAGACTATCCCTAAAAAAAAAGTCGCTGTCTATTTTGCTAGGTACCCTTGGACAGAAGGGGGAAATAAAGTAATTTGTCTCCTAGGATAAAGAAAGAAGGAGTTTATTTGTGGTCTGTGGAACACAGAGGCAGGTGGAGGGGAAGACCATAATATGCCATAAAATTAATATTTCCACCAAGTCTGTTTCATAATGTCTAGTAGAATAATGAGTTTTACTATCCAGGTAAATATTGCTTATTATTTGGAGATATTTGTTTCTTTCTCTCAACAATCCTTTCTGTAAACTGGAGTTGGGCATCCCGTGCACAATCCAGTTTTCAATGTCTTCAGAGATCTTGACTCCGTAGTGTGATTATCACCCTGTCCGCTTCTTGGTTTCAAATAAAGCATCTCTCATTTGGTCTCAGACCCAGCACCTGACAAACACCTTCATCAGTATTGTCTCAGTATTACTGGTATTATTCTGGGAAACAATATCTCACTCATCTTTGTCCTTTTTCCTCCAATGAGATAAAAATAATGGTAATTTTTTTTCTAACTCAGTTCTTATTCCTGTGGTTGAGCAAGGTTATTTGTCTTGAAAGGCAGCATTCGCTAGTTTTCCTCCCTGTCGCCTGTCATAAAAAAAATAAAAGTAGAAATACGTGCTAATGCCTTCTTTGCAGGTTGCCAGGTCTTTCCTCCTGATACCACTCAAACTACACATGGTCTAGGGTTTTTTGAGATTTAATCCTTGTATAGAATATGTAAATAGTTTTGTGGGTTTTATGGCCTTTTTATTTTTCAGGTAAACTAATGAAATGTTATTGAATCAAGAATTACTTCAGTTCATAATTCATAACTTCATCAAAATTTTTCCACTAAAAATTGCCAAGTTGAAAGAATTAAACAATGTAACTAGCAATAGTAAAAAAATTAAAGTACTGTAAATATTAGTAAGTAATACCAGAATGCTCAGATGTACTTTTTACATTTCGTGATGCTCAAACTCTCATATATTCCATAGCTCCCAAAAGATGTAGTTGTTTATGGTACAGATTTGAGTGAGGTATTTTTATTTTGTATTTAATCAGTTGGATTTTCTTTCAATATTAAAGCAGCCTTGCTTTAATCAGAAAGTATTTGATGTTGGATGTTTCTGTTTCTCCTAATAATTTTTTTTTTTTTTTAAATCTTTTTCATAATTGTTTTCAACTTTGTTATGGCAAGCACTGCAAAATGCATTTTGGAGAGGAGGGCCCAGTTAATTCAGCAATGGATTCCATCTGTGTTGACGTTGGCTGCACAGCCCAGCCTGCCCCAGCTGTATGAAGTAACTGGTGCTCCAGCAGGGTCGAATTCAGACAAGCACCATTTGTGTTTCATTTCCTTTTTTCTTTCTTTCTGAATAACATTTTGTCTAAAAACAAGGATTTTTCCCTCCCCCACCCCCCCGATCTTTATTGGAACCTCTTATTTGTTTCTGGATAAAAGATAGCTTTGAAACCTCGGTGCTGTGTCAAGTCAAAATTGGAATAACTCTCAGGATGGGTATTTCCTGGGTGAATTAGGTTTAATAATGATAGGAATTTCGTATATTGTATATACACCTGACGGGAAAAATAGTTTAAGGCTAGACCAAGATATTAATATATCTGTCTAATGAAAGGGGTGGCATGAACCTACACTGCCCCGGGAACAAACCTTGTCCCCCACTCACTGGAGCAAGGCTCTGCCCACCTGCGCGAAGGGAGAAAATACAAACTCTTGGGAGGCAGTTCCCCCTATTGTGTCTAGCAGTTCAGGCCACACAGAGCTGATGTGTGCAGGTGTGTAGGGCAAAATTCATAATTGCTGTCAATTTTCCTGTATTAACAATGAACATGTAATATTTTTTAATGTCCCTTACGCCTGTTGCGCAGCAGCAGCTAACCTTGAAGTCTCATTTATTTTGTGATGATGTGCGGATTTGCAATTTGGGTTTTTTTCAGCAGAGTTACAGGAACACTATGCTAAAAGTCATATTTTTGCATTATTTTGCTTCTTTGACAGATAATTTCTCTAGCAAAACTGGTCTGTGAGGAAAACTTATTTGGTTCACATTGTAGATAACAGTAATTGCCATCTCTTATCTGTAATTGAGTGTGACATATGAAGTTGGCTATGGCATTTGATATAGAATATTAGTGTAAATCTCAACCTGACCAAGGATTTCTGTGTTCAGTCACGAATCAGTTCATTGTTCATGAGGAAGTTTCTGATTTTACTTGGTGCACAAAGGGAAGTCAGTGCTGGATGAGCTGAAGGGCAGGTTTAGTCACTAGCTCCTTGCCTTCCTGCACATTGGGAATACACAAGCACTTACTTGCAAGGTGGAATAACCTGCTTGATATTAATTTAACTACAGAGCACACTAAGGATGGGACTTGTCTTGCTGATGTTGTTAAGAATTAGGTGTCTGGCGTAGGTGTGTAATCAGTAATGAGATTTGGAGATGTCTAGCTTTGAAATATGCAAAGATGAATCCAGCCCTGAAAGTGCCCACAGAAGTAATTTCATTACAGCTAATGCCACGTGTTATTAAAGCTCAGGATCCTCAGGTAACTTTAGGTCTATAGCAAAAGAGGAGTATAGTCACTGTGGCTTCATCTATATTATGTGGAAGAAGGCTCTATGCCTCTGCTAGACTGTTCAGCCCAGCTGAGTTGCAGTCCAGAAGAGTCTGTATATCTGACCATGAGCAAAGCCCACCCTGGCTAGTTTCTTACTTCAGTATCTCTGTTTGTTCCCCAAGTTTAGACTGGATCAGTCCAATGCAGACAAACACCATTACATCTCTTTCATTACATGAAAAAAGAGAAAGATGTATTGAAAAAATGTTACTGCAGAAATGAGACTCTGCTTACAAGTTGTATTTTTGTAATCATACAATAAACCACTGGTGTTGGAAAAAGACTTCAGTATTTTCTCAACTATGAAAATATGAAACTAAAAACCTGTGGCAAGTATGAACGAGTTCTATAAAATACAGTTGTTTTGGTACTTGTTAAGGAAATAGAGCAGTAAAGTCATATGGAAGAAGTCACAGAGTCCTAAATTTACTTTGTTACTATATCAACATACCAGCAGTTGGTCAGTTTTAAATTTAAAACAGGTTTATATTTAGAAAAGAAGCATTTTAGAATTTGACCTGGTATTTGAAATATTTATTTTATCATATAATAGTTTGTTGATGCTCCAAACTTTTCATTTGTTGTAGCTTAGTTTTCACTATATAGAAATAGCATTTTAAAAATTAATGTCTATATTAAGAATTGAGTTGCCATTGAAAAACAAAATGCATTGTGAAAATATGGTCTAAATTATCTGTCCTTGAACTCTGCCAGCCCAGTCTATTTAACTTTTCTAAACTGTCCCACCAAACTGTTGTTTACTGCTGTAATATGAATTATTTTAGGTGTAAAATACAAATAAATAAGCCTTAACACTGTAAAATGGTCTATGCACAGAAATCTCTACAGAGAACCTTTAGATTTCTAGTTCTTAAATAGAGAACTCTACCTTTTCAAAATTTTTACCACTTAATGCTGTTGTAGAGAGAACTTCTTTTAATGTAGCTGTTATCTTGATTTTGCCATCCTTAACAATGGCAAGTAGGATCCTACTGTGTTTATATCCCCAAAGGACTCAGTTGGCGGACATGCAAGAAAGTTCTGCTTCCTTATCATGAGTGGAGGTAAAGGTCTTGACAATAATGATACATTTACAAATGTATCATTATGTTATGAAGCATAATTAAGTGACCTTATTGCTTCAAATCTCAACCTCTACTTATTATTGTTTAATTATAACAACATATGATGAACTTGAGATTTAGGCTTGTTTCCCTTCTACAAGATGCTAACCTGCAGAACACGCCTTATTCAAAGGACAACATCTAATTCACCCCTCGAGAGCCTTGCCTTTAGAGATAGTTAACATAAGAAATAGTCACAAGAGCAGCCATTGGGTTTATAAGGCTGGTAACATTAGCACTGATCATGAGCAGATGTTCTGACCATGTTTAATTTAACACTTTGTTGGTCTGTAATAATTTTTTCTTTTTTTCTTCATTTAGCCACCAGACAATGGGCCTCCACCATTACCAACATCTTCCCTTCCTGAAGGCTATTACGAAGAGGCAGTGCCACTTAGTCCTGGGAAGGCTCCTGAGTACATCACTTCCAGTGAGTAATATATTTCCAGATCAGTTTCTGAGCAGTTGGTAATTCCAGTGTCCTTCAACTTTTTTAGCATTTGACAGCTACATCTCTGTTAGTGCTGTGGTGATGTGTCGTAAGCGTGGCTTTGACCATTTGAGGCTGGTTCTGGATATCCTCACTGGCCATGCATTGGTTTGGTTTGCAGAACTGTTTTGGTGCGCACAAACCAGGCTCCTTTTAGAGGAAACTAAACCTGGAGCTCAAGTTAGGCGCACATAAACATGTTTCAGCTGCTATTGGAGACAGAGTGTCCAAATCAGCCACTGGTCTTTTGGACGGCTTTGAACCATGACCGTGGTGGGGGCATTGGACCAGGAGTCCAGAGTTAAGTATCATCCAGAGTAAGCCTCTCTAAACTGGCCATACTGTAAGTGCAGAGGTCTCAGAAACTGGTGCTGATCTGCAGATCTACTGGTATGCCTCTATTGCACTGAATTACTTGCTAAAGTAGACAAATAAAAAGAAAAAAGGAATTATTAAAAAGATGTGATTTGCAGCATTTCTGATGACACCTTGTGGAAAGGGATAAATCAGTCATACTGGCTCCCACAAGTCATGTTTGATGCACATAAGAGTATTTTTGTGACTACTTGTTTAGTGCAAAAGGCAGAGGGTTGCCTCCTAACTGACCACCAGAACATCCTTCTGCAACACACAAACGCTCTTTCTCACGTCCAAATACTTATCCAAAAACCTATGCACTTAAGTGGAGCTATGCTGAGAGCATGCTGATGAAACGCTGAAATGACTGCTGTGAGCATTTACACAGGGTCAGTCAACAGGACATTATGTACCAAAAAATTGCAAAGAGTTTCCTTTTTGCTGCTTTTTTTATTGGCTGGGGTAGTTTTTTACTTGTGTATGGCTGATTTATCACTAATCATTATTTTCTATGGCCCAAAGATTAAAGGCATATCATCCACCATTTTATAGCCGTTTTTATTAGTTGAACCAGAACAAATGAATAAAATGATATCTCTGTTCTTAAAACATGCATAGGAGTCACCTTAGAACATTAATTATTCATTTGTACAGTGCACAAACTGAGGTTATCTGGCAGCTCTTAATTTACCTAAGAAATGCAAGGTAAGAAAGAGTTTCGTGTACTGTGAAGCAAATGAAGGAACAGTCTTAGCAGAGCAGCAGAATCACTCCTCTCTTCATTTCCTCCCTTGAAATGCTGCAGGGTGGTCCTGCTACACCCTGTAACCCGGTGAACTGCTGCTTTGTGTTTTGTCATTAAACAAGAGCCATGCTCAGGCAGAAAAATATTAATAGTACAAATATTAATAGCACTGCTAAAGGGTCACCTAGGGAAAAAGAAGACAAAATATGAAACTGATTTCTTACTGTACTTAACCATCCAAATCCATAAAAATATTTACGATATCAGCCTTAAAAGTTCATTAATAATTCCATAATTTAAGTATATATATCCAGACATTTAAAGCTCTGTTAGTGTAACTTATCATCTCACTTGCTGTGATTTTGCTCTATTTTCTTATGTCCTGAACACCTTATCATCTCTTTTAATTTGTGTTAAAAGTATTCTGCTCTTCATTGGTAATAAAGTTGCTTTTAAACTCACTATGTCATTAGTAATATATCTCCACTCAAGCAAAACTTCCACTAAATCCAGTTGTGTGGTGATTAAAATAAGCCACCAAAGCAGTGTATTAACCAAAGACGTAACCTTAACTGTTCAGACTGTTTGAGATGGAGAAGACCATAACAAAGAAGTGCCAAAAGTATAAGAAGTGCAAGAATAAACTGTTAAACAACTGTTGGGATAGATATCATTATCTTAAGTAAATATTCCTATGGAATATTTTTGTAATGTCATTAATATCAAGGAGGCTTACATACCATGTGTCCTACCTGTAAAGGCAAAGAGGAACTGAAGAAAATTGCAGAATATATGTCATGAAAATGAAATATCTGTAATTTCCCCAAGTCCCTGTAATCTGTTTGTAAACAAACACTTGCATGTAGATGAGAACAAGACTGTATATGCCTTGTCTGATAACTCTCTTTCTCTTTATTAAAAGCTACTGATCTGTACAATATGCCTAAATTATTACAGAACAATCTTTGGAATACACTGTTACAAATAATGTGAAAGTCCGCTGTGATTTTTACCCCTTAACAGTGGAAAACTTTGGTGAAGATAAGGGTGAAAAGCCAATGTCAAAAGAAGCTAGAATAATCAGAAAATGCAGAAGATGCAAAAAAAGGTAGATTAGCGGCATTGGAACATGTTGTATCAGTGCATCCTAAGTCTCTGAGGCTTTAGTAGACTTAATAAACCCACTTTATTTTGGAGATACATTTCTCACTTTTTCTACACATGCTAGTTTTTGTCTCAGAGCCTGAAAGCCTTGTTTTGGGTGTGACACAGCAGTTTGGAGAAACAAAGAATAGAAGCGGGATGTGGCAAAGAGCAGCTAAGTTTCAGCCTGGATGATACGAGTACTCCAAGGTGGTCATCCTTCCTGGTGTGAGACACACAGCAAATTCTTCTTCTGGCCAAGAGTCCCACAAACCAAGGAGAAGAGAAACATGAGGAGTAGTTAATGGGCAGGATATGGCAACAGGTCCCCAGAGATCCCATTGGACTGTGTGATGGTGGGAGCCTCAGAAGCTCCTGTTGGCTTTCATCCTCCTATAAACAGAGATTTGGATGAACCTGCAACTGCTGTGCCAGCAGAGTCCCTCCGCTGATTATACAGCTTACGGCTAACATGAAGTCTGCACTTGGACTGCTTGTGAGCCACATAGAAAGTACCTGTAGGATATTTAACATGCAGAATTTCGATCTCTACTTTGAAGTCTCAATTAACACTTCCTACAATTAATTTTTTAGAAACTGGTAAAACTTGCTGTAAGAAAAAAAATCGTAAGATTCAATGTTGTGAGGAAAAAGCAATGATTTAACCCAGTAACTTTGCTGAAAAGAAGGCGAGATTGCTGTATGGGATTTATGGTAAGAAGAAAAACAACTTTTTGATATATGGCAAAGAGATGGCCAATAATTTTATCCAAGGTGAAACCTTCTTTTCTGCAATATGAAAAAGTCAAATCATGTCCTAAAGAGGAAGGGAAAACAATGTGTTAAAACAGATTCAGTTTTTGCATCCTTTTGATTGATGCACTAAAAAATGCAGATGGGGAAGGCATATTTGATAGACCATCCTCTGATAGAAAAGTCTTTGACTCTGTCATGCAAACATCCCTTCTTCAGTGTGTACTCAGAGAGTAGAAAAATGACCCACCTCCACTCTCTTGGGAAGACTATATTTGAGGAGTGTCCTTCCTGTACAGTCATGTTTCAAGCTGATCTGATGAAAATTAACCCCCAGACACTCTTACAATGAAAAGGTGGTTTCTTAATTTTGGAGGAAAACTCTTGTTAGTAATTAAACAGAAAAATGCTACCACAATAGTATTTCCATATCTCAATGTATGAGTAGTGACTTCTTACTTCTGCTTCTTACCTCAAAAAAAATTAAGTTTCAGAATAATATTATTGCCAAAACTAGAACAAAATCAGAAATGAGGTAAAAGAGTATTGTGGAAAGGGAGCAAACATCAAGGTGAACATTGTGACAGAGGCATAGCTGCAACAAAGATCACTACTAAATTTGAAGAAGGGATGAGGAGATTATGGGCACCTAAGTATTACTTCTTTGAAAAGGGAAAGGCAGGAGTTAAAGATGAAGTTCCCAGAGAGACAGCAACTTTAGGTTATGGCAGCTTGTCCCTTAGCCCGGGCCTTTGGGAGAAGGCCTTCCTGAAGATGCTGATTTAATGACTAGACCTTGCATCTTCATATTTGGAAACACCACATGAATCATTCTGCCTCTGCTTCAAACAGGCTGGCATGCTACTGTGTGTTTGAGACTGGTCGATGATCTCTCAAGCATTTCCTGATGTTTCTGTGTGAAAGTTTGTGGATAGCCACTCCAAAAGGAGGTCGAGGGGGGAATGTTTTGTTTTGGTTCTGGTTTTGGTGTGTTTTTGTTTAGGCTTTTTTCCTGCTTCATAGGGAGGAAGGAGGAGGAGATGGATGAAGCAGCAAGTTCTACCAGATCTTACACATTCTTTTAAACAAATACGCAAAAATAAATACTCTGGAATAAGTGTTTCCAAATCTGTCAGTTTAAACATCTACCCTAAATTTTTCCATCTTTCTCTTGATTTTTGTAAAGCAAGTGAAAAACTGTAGTGTTTTCCCATTGATAATCATCTGAGGCTTTTACCACTTGCCCACATGGAGCTGCTCCAAACCAAACACACCATAGCAGAATTGACCAGAAGACAGCAATTCAATTGGGGAAAAAAAAAAAAAGTTTCCAGAGCTTCAAATTTTATCTTCATTTCACTTTGGAATGAAGATACACTGTTTTGTACACTTTTGTGAAAACACAAATTGGATCAGAATATCTAGTCTTGATTCAGAGTTGTGAGGTCTGGGTATATCCCGTTCTGACTGTGCACATAGGGAGGAACTGATGTAGAATGAGCTTTCCAGCAATCCACTCTCGTCCTCTTCCCAATTGTCCCAGGTCTCTTCCCTACATACCAACTGTGTCTTAAATACCTAGCTAAAGCAAATGAGAGATTTTCTTCCGCCTTCTGGCCTAAAAATATATCAAAGTCTACTTGAAATGTTTAGATGAAATTTCAGCTGTTAAAAATATTCCATTCAATTCTCCTTCACGGGAGCATGTGCCAGTGGATAACAGGCATGCCTTCAGGTGTTATTATCCGAAAGGCTTTATATATATATATACCCCCACAAACAAATAAATAAGTATGGATGGTGGAAGAGGGGGTTTTGTGATAATGGCAAATTAGTTTTGTGGTTGAGGGGACTGCTAGAGCTGACTGCATTGTTGAAAATTAAAGGCCTGAATAAAGATTGTTTAATTAAAAAGGAATCATGCCATTCCATCACCAAACTTGGAGCAGGATTAAGCTGGTTAGGCTAAAAGCACATAACAAAACTTTTTTTGCAGAAAAACTTTAACTCCAGCAGAATCTATAGTTCAAGGAACGTTGAATTGTCTATTCAACATTAATTGTATCGGTGCAGGTGCTGTATTTGAGAATTATATGAAATGTTGTGATAGGTAGATAGTGCCTTATAAAGTACTCTTGCGACCTTTGTCATATTCAGTGTTTGTTTCTTGATATGCTGTGCTAATATTGACATTTCTGTGCCTACATTTTGCATTGTGCAATAGGGCAAGATGAAGACGTTTCTCTGTAAAAGAATTACAAAAGAGGAAGGTATCTGCCAAATAATATTTTGAAGATAATAAAACACTACCTAAAATTCTAGCTATGTATTCCCAGCTTATTCTTTCAGTTAAAATTCCCAAGGTGTCAGTATGGGTCTTCTATAAAGTTTCATAATGGAACAGCATCTCTTACTCAATTAACTTAATGTATTGATACTACTAAGCACTGAAACAGTAATTTGTTCATGGCTGACTTTCAAAAGCCTTAACTTAAAATGAACCCTGTTGAGATTTTCTGTTATTTCAGTATGCTTCATGGCTAAATGTTTTAACTTGACACTTTTATGCTTTTCTTAAAGATTATGACTCAGATGCTATGAGCAGCTCTTACGAATCCTACGATGAAGAGGAGGAGGATGGAAAGGGGAAGAAAATGAGACATCAGTGGCCTTCTGAGGAGGCCTCTATGGATCTGGTGAAGGATGCCAAAATCTGTGCCTTCCTCCTTAGAAAGAAACGATTTGGGCAATGGACCAAACTACTGTGTGTTATCAAAGAAAACAAACTACTGGTAATTTTTATTTTTATCTAGCTATATTTTCTTTGTACCTTTTAGATGATGTATTTATTTTTACAGGAATCTGGTTTTTGGAATATGTTCTGCAAACAGTGGCAAAGTCTACAGTAACCTTACCAAAGAGTTCGGTCGTGATTTACCCAAGAAGCAGAGAAGCACTGAAATTATAACTGTGTCATTTAGCCACTTAGAACTTTGATTTTTATTGCACTTAAACTTAAACCCAGGCAGTTCCCTGATATTGGAAAGAAAGTCTGGCCTATTATCTTCTAACATATTTCATTTGGAAAAAAAATTGCTGAAACTGTAAATCCAATCTTTCATTCCCTGCGGACAAAAAAATCTCACAGGGAGCTTTGTGTATGAACTGTTGGATCAGACCACTGGAGAGAAAAGTCCCTTGTTAGACTGAGAATTCACTTGGCAGCATATGCCGTGGTAATGTATACACTTTAAACTAAACCTTTGCCATCTGTTCTGTGGTAATTACAGATGCAGTACTCACATGATGCACAGCTGCATTATAGAAAGGAAAGAAACAAGTGGATGTATTTGTTCCTTAAGCAAATCTGTTATGTTTCTTTCTGATTGGAGGCACCAGTAAAAGATTCTGTAAGTTAGTAAATTATCTGCTCATAGATGTCTTTTTATTTTCTGAAAAGAGAGCCTAATTGAGGGAAACACTTACTTCTGTGTCATTATAAGCGAACTAATGCTTACAGTAATAAATAAGTTGGGGTCTTAGGCACTCCCTGCCTTCCTATCTGGTGCTTCCAACAGTTGTAACTAATTATGTAACTAATAATTACTGCAATATCCCAAATGTTAAAAGCTGATTAACAGGTGCTAGAACATTTTCTGTAGAACCTCATTATTCTACCTGGTACAATGTAGCTTAGGTGTGTTCACTTTCCAAGTACATTTGTGCTTATGGCGGTATAGGAATTAACAGAATATGAAATAGAGGTATATGAAATAGAGGTAAGAGGGTTCTGAAAATAGAGTTGGAATGAGTTGGCTAGTTTTCAGTGGTTACTGAGGGTTTAATTTTTGTATCCTCCTCTATTCAAATGTTGAAAAGAATGTTGATTCTGATTCAGTTTTTATTATATTGTTATAATGCCATTATCCTTAGTCCACATTTTTATCACCGTATGTCAGTATCATATGAGATTTCAGGACCATCTGATAACAGCTTGAAGAAAAGAAAGAAAGAGGGAAAGAAACAGATTTTTCTCTGAAGTCACACACTATTTCTTCTACAATTATGTTTGTTGTTTTGTGTAGAAATACATTATTATTTCTATTTTCATTTTCTTTAGCCACATGTGTGGTCTGAAAAGCTTTTTTTTTCCTTATAGGGATTGTCTTTCAGTAATTCTGTAATGGGGATTAAGAAAATAAAAATCACAATGGGAGTCTAACGACCAAGTTACACAAGATTGGTTTATTGTTTGAAGGAGGACTTAGACATTTAACTTATGAGATATGCAAGTAAAACAAATATATGTTCTTAGGGATTAGTAATTGCTTGTGTTATAAATGCAGCTGTCATCATAAAACCAAAATATTTTAATTAGAATTAGACACTAGAAATAACTTTTAGTAGGGAATTGTTTTTCACTTAAAATCCTTTAATATATAAATACTTCAGGTTTAGTAATGTATAATTATAAATAAAATATTTAAATTAATATAAAGGGAATTATATGCTGTTTATTACTCCTTAAAGTTGTTGTATGTTTTCAAGATTTCATAGCTTGAAAACTTAAATTTTTTTTAATGTTACAAACTTAAAATCTGTGACCAAGCTAGAGAAACTTTGTTAATGGGCTTTGGAGAGGGAAGGAGGATTATGAGTGATTTGCAGAGGCTGGTTTAGAGTGGCTGTATTTGCTCAGCCTAAGTTGTAGTGTTTATAACATATTTTTAACAGCTACTGTCTTCCTGACAGTTCCATCATGACATGAATACTGCTGCAGACATGCAAAAGTTCATCTGCTTTTCTCTGTTCACATTTATACTCAGCTATTCTATGTATGCATATACTAATTAGTCTTCTTTATTAGCAGATACAGTCTTTATTATCAGATACCTCTTTATTATTAGATACATTTTTAGCCTTCGTGCTTATTTGTATGAGTGAGAGCCCAATTTACATAAGTATATAAAATAACTGGACATTCATATACACAGTTAAATGTTGTTCTGTAGTCTGGCACTATGACAGCTTTAGGAACCGCAGCTGTACTGATGTGATGGAAGGTGGGAATAGGGACTGGGTCTATAGGACAAGTGCTGTAATGTGGAATCCTTCATCTTTAGATCACCGGTTCAGACACAGAGCAGGTCATCAGTGATCCAGCATGAAATGGCTGTTCATTGACAGCATTTACTAATGAGGGAAAAAAACATCACGTAAATCATACGGTTTTAGCCAGGAGCTTACAAAGTAGACTAACATGGAGATTTATGCAGTTTTGTGCCGTGGCTATTAAACTGTATTAGCTGAAAAAGTAGGACTTTGCCCCCTTTCCACACTGTGACGATTTACTTTACTTATCTCAAGAAAAAGAACAGCTGAGTAAGGCATGTGCCAGTGTCTTTGCAACTGCAGCGTGTAGGGACTGATGTAGATTTGCCTTGATATGCTGGGCTGTCGCTGGACGGCGGGTAAACATCTGGGCTTTAAAGTGGTTAACTGTACAAGTTTATTCTCCTGCTGCATGTGAACAGATATCCTAAATCACCCTCTTCCTACCTGATCAAGGTCAAGGTTGAGTCATAAGGATAACACAGAGAAGCTTAATGCTCTCCATATTTGTACCTGTCCTGCAATAAAAGAGATCTGTTAATGTCAGTCTGGAAGTAATTTTGCTTTACAGAGGGGATGAGAAAGAGAAATGCAAAGTTGGCGTTGGCTGAACTCTGTGATATGTGGTAAAAAGGGGTGCGTGAAAAATATTAAAAAATAGAAAATAACACTTCTATATAATAACAGCTTTCCCCCAAGGTTCAGAAAGGTGATACCTAACTTTTGAACTTTCCTTACATTTATTTAGTGTTACAAAAGTTCCAAGGACCAGCAGCCCCAGATGGAGCTGCTCCTGAATGACTGCAGTATCACGTACATTCCCAAAGACAGCAAAAAGAAGAAGCATGAGCTGAAAATCTCACACCAAGGAGCAGATGCCCTGGTTCTGGCAGTGCAGAGCAAAGAGCAGGCGGAACAGTGGCTAAAGGTAAGGGGAGATTTCTGATGAGGAGCTTTTCCACCCACAAAGTGCTTCCATTGCATGCTCAGTTGCTGTTAAAAACTGAGATAGACAGCAACTTTCAGGCAAATCCAGACTGCTTAAATCCCATCTAATTTGGAACTGCAGAAATACAGACTTAATGTTCAGGCCTCGAAGCAACTCCTTGGGCAACCAGCAGCTCAGTATGACACAGCTGCTGCATATGGTTTTCACTGCTAATTGCACAATAATCTGGCACCAAGAGGAGAGGTGGCAAATTCCCTTCCATCTTCATCTCCAGCTCATTTTCCAGAAAGCTTTGGTGGTCAGGGCACACTGGTAGTGAGCTGAAGGTTCAAATTCCATAAGGTGGAAGGGGCTGGCACCCAGGTTGGTTTTTGGAGTGGCGTATATGCATAGCTGCCATAGGCTACCCTGCAAAAATTGGGATACCAACATCACAGGCACCTTTTTAAAAAGAAGGATCTCTGAGGAGATACCTGTTTGAATTGCTCTGGATGGAGAAAAATCCTTCAGCTTCCTGAAGTCAATTCAAGTTTGCTAATCCTGGTTTAGCAGCATATCATCTGTTATGGTTTGTTATGGGAATGCAGACTTCTGAGAAAGGGGATGTTGTCATCTTCCACTCCTTTCTGTTCAGTGTCTGCAAATGTGGAAAGTCCCAGCGCAAGGGCTGTAGTTTTAGATCCTAACCAGATTACTAGTGCTGGTCTCAAATGTGGAGGTCAGTGAAGTAATGTGGGAAACTATCACTGCAGTTTCAGTAGCTTGTTTTAAGACCTTGAAATCCAGCCTTTAAATGCTTGTAAAAGTCTGAATGCATAAGACTCATCAGGCATTCTCCATGCTGTGCTCTGATCTAACCTTATATGGTACTTATTTTTCTAAGAATAATTTGTATTTTTCCAAATACAATCAAATTAAACACATAGGAATTTCCTGATGCCAGATAGTTTTTCTGCAGAAGAGGGAGAGATAAAATGCACCTTAAGAGGTATGAGTTCTGCTGTGGGCTAATTTACTAAATGGTAAATTAATCTGTAATTTCCTATTTTGCATTATTTGAATATACCTTTTGGGGGTTTGCAGTGTGCGTGTGTGTGTGTTTGGTTTTGACTGCGAGTTTGTATCTTAGCTTAGAAAATGCACTTTCTATTGTCTTTTTAATAGAAACTAATCACAGCCGTGTATTTGTTAGGCTTCTTCTAACATCAGTATCTTGTTTTAAGTTTTAAAATCTAGCACCGTCCAAGTATCCCACTAACTCACCTAGACTTTCAAAAACACTGATTGGAATGAAAAGCAATTCATAAGTCATATTCTTTTCCAAGGGAATTCCACTGTAATTAGATCATAGTAACTGCACCATTATTTCCTGTGTTGTTCTAAACTTGGGTTTAGTAATGCTGAATTCATTGGCATTTATCAGACTTTCTTTCATAAAAATTGTTCTCTTTTTTTTTTTTTAAATTGTACATAAAGGATTCCCCACACAGGCAGATAGAGCAGTGCTAGATTTTTCCATATCCCAGATGCATTCCTGCTACTTTAGGGGGGAAAAAAAAAATATATATTTTGTACAGTTGCATGTTAACAAAGTTGTGTGTGCCGAGGGTGAATAGCCGGACAGTAAGTTATCTGCAAAGCGTTTGGAGACAGTCTGACAGCATTTTATTTAGCTCCTTCATGCTGCAAAGGTCTCTATTAATAAAAACTCTTTCAAGTACATGGCAGCGCTACTGTACACTCAGCTTCCACGTCCTCAGCTCTGCTGCAGCACTCTGTTCTGTGCAGTACGAATTGCCTATCCAACAGCTAACCAAAAATGGTCTGTGCAGCTCTTGCAACAGCTCCAGTGTTTTCAAGAAGAAGTATAGCTTTTTGAGAAAAAAAGCATTGGGGTTTGTATTTTTAAAAATGTAGCAAAATTTAAGGGGTTTTTTTATTATTACGAAAACAATTATTTTTTGCTCATTCAAGCCTTACTTAAAATGAGCTTCTGAAAATCATGTGTGGCTTTGTGTGGGAAGTTTCTATACTGAGAAGGAGATCACTGCTTTGTCTTGGGAGCAGCAGTTTGAGCTTTCCCTGCCTGTCACTCAGAGGGCCAGGGTCCTCCCCAGCACTCTGTCACCTATGTGTGATTTCTGTAGTTAATAAAATGGGCAGATTCAGAGATTGACAATGAGAATGGTCTCTGCAACCACATTTTTAAATCATAAGATGCCTTCTCTGTCAAAGATGCCATACCAATACGTGCCAGTGGAGCCAGGTTATTACTCAGGAACAATGGGTTCTCATGAATTCATATGTAAGTGTCAAATTAAAGCTTTACTCTTGAGCCTGAAAAGCTCAAAATGGCTTTGGAGGCCAGATTTTCCCATGAAAGCTAAACTAGATGATTTTTTTTTGTCAGATGTAATCAGTATAAAATATGTTAAGCAAATAATTTTAAAGTATCTATTGGAAGACAAGTGCAAAATAAACACAGAATATTTTAGACCTTTTTTGTAAAGATGACACCAAAAAACCCCAGCTGATAAACCTAGTGCAAATTGAAGTCTAGACTGGAAACCACAAAAGGAGTTTCAGTTTTACCAGCTAACAAATGCTTGATGAAAAAAAGATAGCTGATGTCACCAAAGAGCCTGTCAAGATTTCAGAGCAAGGAGCGTTAACTAGTATAAATTCAGGCTAGAGCTGAGATCATAGCAGTAATATGGTGGGCAACATAAAGTGGTGGAATTTTCCAGACTTGAGTCCTAAAATGTTCCCACAAAAATGTACATGAAAAAATGTGTGCAGTTACACACTCTGACTCAAAAATGAGCTTTTTCCATGCGTGCTTGAGTATATGTGCATCTCTGTGCACTTTTGTGCATTTGTGGTCATGTAAGGTCTTAAATCTGCCTGTTTGTCTCAGCACATCCAACGGACTGGTGAAACTACACTTACTTGTCAGCATCTCTGGGAAATGCTACATTAAAAATAAAGGGACTACTAAGAACATGACATTACAAGAAGATGCTTGTTTAGAGGCTTAATTCACACAGATGAATGTGTTCTGTGTGCAGGACCTTCAGACTCGGCCACAGAAAACTGCTCTTAATATTAAAAATACATGGATGCCAAAGAAATTAAGTTCTGAAGTAGCTTCTTGTAGAAGACCAGTAGAAGAAGAAAATGGTCATGGTTTCTGGTCCCAAGGCCTTCTCTTCCTCTTAGCATTGCCTCCTGCAAAAATGTATTTCTGATTTATCATGCATGAGAGGTAATCTATCATTTTGGAGTACTGGCCTTGATTTTCATTTTTCCGTAACGTTAGGCACCCTTTGTTAACTTTTCTTCATTTTACGGTGTGCAGCCATTTTGCAGCAATCTCTTCAGTTGAGGGTCTGTAATTGAGCAGTGAATCTTTCAGGCATAAGTAGACATTTCTGCATCTATCATTTTGACAATGTTCAGTCAGTTCTGAACTTGCTGTAATAAGAGGGATTTTTTGCCCTGAAGAGAGAAGAAAATCAAGGTTGCGACTGTATCCAGTCATCCAAAGACCCTGCAACAGTCTTCATAGGGCTCTTAATCCGGTTGTCCTACCCAGTTTCCATCTCTGATAACTGCGTGTTGTCTCTCATAAAAGTCTTTGAAAACATCTGTTTTTTTCACTGCCCTGAGCTTAGTGAAGGGAGTCAAGTAACTTCTGGGCTCCGATCTTAATGTGGACTGAGTTTTACTGAAGAATAAACTACTGACAGAGCTCTTCTTTTACCAGTTTAAATCAGCACAAAACTGAGCTTGTAACTGTAAACATTGTGTGGCTGGTTTTACTTTCTATGGGAATTTCCAGCTAGAGATCTCAAAACACTTCAAACATTACTTTCTTGGCTTAAGTAATGTTCCCCAAAGAGGTTATTATCTCCATTTTGTAGCTGAGTAGAGTCAAGCGCTGAATGATCATGCCTTAAAACTGACTGGAAAAAGTGTGTTTGGGGATGCATACTCGGTACAAGTGATTTCCATATAGCGTTTGTTAGTTTATAAGTAACTTCAGGAACATACTGTGTCCCAAGACAGTCGGGCTGGGTTCTTTCTCCACTGCATATCATCACCAGCAGTGAAGGCTTTGCAAACTAAATTAAACCTCCCAGGACTTACGCCCCTATTGTCTCAAAGAGATGGTGTTAGCTGCCTCGGTTCAAATCACAGCAAAGTCAGTATGTTTGCGTAAGAGCTATTTAGGGCCTAACCTGGAGACATGATGGACCGAGCTGCATGTGAGAGCTTTGAGCAGCCTGCAGGACTGCTGCCAGCGTGCTTTGACAGAGCCAGAGAACCCCAGCTTGGCTCTGAACCAGAGTGTGTGTGTGTGTGACCGGCACCATGGAAAACAATACGTTACTTAAAAAAACAGATGCATATGTAAATTTAAAAAAACAAAAACTACCAATGAATACAGAACCACAAACATCCTATTTGCTTATTTTCTCAGGGGGTAAGTTTTCTCTAGGTTCCTGGCTAAAATCACAAATACAGGCTGTAGCAGATCTCGGAGCAGAACCCAGGAGGGCTGAGACTTGGTCCCCTGCTTTCACCACTAGATAGTATTCCTCCTTTCTCCTACTCGCAGCTTTGGATGGAAATTTATTTAAATCATACCTAGCTCAGATTTACGGCCTAAAGTGCAGTCTCCGCACTGCCTGGGCTGGGGATGCTGCTCCCCTTGCACAGGGTACCTCTGCCCTTCCAGCAGCAATGCTTCCAGCCACACTCCCCAGCCACCCAGCGCCTCCTTCCCTGGGCTCTGCCTGATCCAGTGGCCATATATGGCAATAGACGGCATGGTAATAACGCAGGAGAAATGATACAGGGGTTGTCTTGGTTGAATATGTCAGAAAAGTATTTTTAAGGGGATATACAGGCACTAAAGATAGGCTTGCTGGCTGCTAGTCTGCCAGAATCTCATCCCCGCTTTGCTCAGACAAATGGCAATAAGGGAAAAAGATGAATCTTTTCAGGCTAGGGGATGCTTGAGAATGATGTTTTCCAGTACAGAAGGTAAAAGGGAGGTTCTTTTTGAGAATTAAAGCATAGGCTATGGTGTGAATAATTTCTGCTTTTCCTCTAATTTATCTCGGTAAACTCCTTGGGGCATTTCTTCTCTGCAAAATGCTAAGAGAGTTTTGGTGCTCTCTTAAGGAGGAGGTAATTGACACTAACGTATGTAGTGTGTAAAGGTCCAAAAGAGAGAGAAAATGAGAATTTAGTTATGCCAAAATGACAAAGAGTCCCAGAAAGTCAGTACTCCTCCAGCACTGAAAAAGGAGTGTTTCAGGAATGAAAAATACTGAGTTACGTCTGCAGCCAAACTCTTTTCCCTCTGCTGTGTTGTGCATAAGCAGATTTCAGCTTTACCATATTCCTATCTTCAGAGTTAAGCAGCAGAAACAGGGGATACAGCCCGTCCCATTTCTAGCAATTCCTGTATTTGTGAAACACGTGGGTAGATGGGGATGAGGGGGTGGGTTGGCTGGATGGATTTCTACCCTGGTTACGTACAGAAGTGAAGCAAATGTGCAGTCAGGCCATCAGCTTTCTCCCTAATCGCTTTTGAACTCGATCATATTAAAAGTGTGAGCTTCTCCTGTGAGTTTCATGAGAACACAAGACGAGACAAGATGCTGTAATCACATCCCTGTGGTAAGCACAACCTGTAGCCTGAACTCATCCCATGGTATCCACCAGGAGAGAGGTCTGCAAGCTCCTCAAACGCAGGACAACTTTCAGTCTTCTTCCTTATCGGGTCCCAAAAAGATCAACCACAAGGAACCATGTACAAATTTAGTACTGTTACTCGGAATTTGTTGGGTTTCTGTTTGGCAGGGTCTGGCTGGCAAGCAGCTGGCTTTCTGGTTTTACTGCATAGCCCGTGCTTTTTATCTGAAGCCTTTGAAGGCTTCAGATCTTTGAAGGCAGTTGGAAAAATCTGATTTGATTCTTCTGACTTTGCATGTAGAAAGAATAAATGTAGGGCAAGTATTTTGCCTCTAGTCCTGGTGTGTCATTTAAAATAAGATACAAGAATTACAGAAATTTGTAGGTGAGTGCAGGTATGAAGGATTTATAGTAAATATTAGTGCTTGTGTAGTAAGATAGTTTTAAAGAGAGAAATATTCCAGACACACCATGTGGCAGAAATTCCACTGACTTCACCCGTCATTGTCAATGGCTCAGGGCAGGGAATCTTTCCAGCTTTCTACCTGCAAATATTTCCCCTCTGTTCCTCATGTCACTGCACTCAATGCGATACACTGATGTATATCCTGATCTGGCTGGGGATTCAAGACCGTTCTATAACATAAATAAGGAATAATAATATAGTTCAGGCTGCACAAGGTTTTTCCAGGTCTGCATTTGAAAGAGGCAGTTCTGAAGTCTGCTAATTGTAACATTGTAGTGGTAATTGTGGTATTTAAAATTCTTGTGATGGAATAACAGAATATTATTTTAAATGTATTTAGTTTTGAGGCTATCCAAAGAAATGAAAGGTCTTCAGTTTTCTGATTACATTTGCTCATATATTTTAAGTATTTGAATATTTAGTCTGTTCATGACCTCAGTTTGATTTTCCTGGCAGACCACCGTGTGTGTGTCTATATGTAATGTACAAAGGCATTTGTGGGGAGAAAAAGAGAATTATTTCCCTTTTCTAATGTGTGAGAAAACTTAAACTATTAACGGAGTATGCGCCATTACAAAGTATTCTCAGTATAGCCTTCCAGATTATTTTATTAAAAATAACACATTTGAGGATGCCTTTTATTTGCTTTCTAGTTTTGGAGCCATTGAGATACATTTATTCACATTTTCACACATTTCAGTGCAATGGATAAAAGTTTGCTGACCTCCTTTCCCCACTCTCAATCACAACTATTTTTTATGAAAATAGTGATCTTTTGTTTTCATATGACTCCAGGAGATGGAACATAGAAAAAATTGACAAGAACTCTGAGTCTTGTGATTGAAATTATGCAAGTTGGCAACACTGATGGAATGTTTTATCCTTAAAATTTTGAGTTAAAGCTATAAGCATGTGAAAACCACATTTATAATGGCAGCTGTCTGCAAACGTAATTATGGAGAGTGCATCCAGGCAACCATTATATATTAAAGGCATTTCATCCTGGTGAGCTGTAGAAGTATGAGTTTTATGCTGTGCATCGAACACAATTATATTGGACATAGAAGGTGATGAGCAAGTCTCTGCCAGTGAACGCCTTGAGCCCAAATGAAGTGTTGGATCCTTGAATATGCATTTACTTCAGATCTTGCCACAAACTTCCATTTGATAGTGTGTCATTTTTTTAATCAAAATTTAATTACAACCCAATTAAACACTTTAACTTCTCCTTAAATATGTGAGGTATGATAAGAACCGGATTTACTTGAGTGCATGACTTTGCACATACTATTCAGTTAGTGCTGCCAAATCATTTCCCTCTGTTCTGTCTGTAACTCCCATTACTATCTGCCTTTGCCAAAATTAACTAACTGTGTGGTGTGAGCAGATGCTGAAAACATGAGCCATTGAATTAGGGTCATGCAGGAGACAGAAATGAATGTTCCCAGAAACTGTACGGTCACATTTCTCTAGAAAGAAAACAGCAGTGTATTTACATCGTACTGAGAACCAGCAACTGAAAATAAAATGACACATATAAAAAAAATTCTTATGATTTTGGGGAATTTAGGGCTACGTTTAAGTCTGAGGTGCAAATGTTCTGCAACAGATATATGTCAATTTTCTGTTACAAAGGATGCCAAGTGCCATGAAATACTGTGCTTATGTTTCTGGGACAAGATATAGGGAAGTTCAGACAGTCAAGAAAGGATGCTGAAGTGTTTTAAGATAGTAGCTCAGAAATAAAAGTGTAGGTTCATTTCCCTGCTCTGCTTAGATTTTTTATGTGACGTTGAGTGAGTGATTTAATCTTTCTTTTGTTCCTGAGTTCTCTATCTGTAAAATGGGGCTGGTGCTCTTTCTTTCTTTATGGCATATAATGCCCGTAATTTATGATGTGTTCATGACTGGTAGCAATAGGGTCTTTGTAAGCCCATAAACATTTGATTTGTTTAACTTCACCCTTAAAAGGAACTTCAGTGCTGTGAAAGGACTGTTTGGTGCCATCTTTAGCTCTTTTAATAGTTTCCACATCAAAGTCGTTCAGTTCGGAACTAAAAAGACGTTGTTTGTTGTTTTGCTTTTCCTCTCCTTGAAAGGATGGATTTTGACAGTTAACTAATTGCTGTTTTCCCTGGAACTAGGAGTTCTCAGGCCAGAACCTCCTCTCTGCCAGCCAGGCTTGCTGTAAACAGTGTAAAGGGAGGAGCTGGATATGCAAACACGTATATGTACATGTAAAGGGGAGAGTTTGCATATCTAGCAATAATGCTTCCAGCAGAGTAGGATGCCTTTCTTTCTTAGCTCGCTTGGCTCTGCCGTCCTTGTGTGGCTGCATGGCTGTAATCAGCAGTGTAGAGCTCAGCACCCTCTCGGCATGAGTCTGGATGGAGAGTTGGGACCTGTTCTCATCAGCAGAAGCAATTTCAGACTGATAATGGGCTGGTGGTAACCTCACGAGAGATAAAAAACTTAATTATGTCCATGGGGAATCATCAACTGTCTTTACTCATCACGTATTTTTACATTTATATAGTTTCAGGTTTTTAAGTTCTTCAAATTCTATCAAAATCTCAGTGAATTCCAGGTTCTGGATTTTTCTTTAACTTTTTAAAAGCAGACAGTGCCATTCCCATTACCTACAAACACATTTACAATTACTTTGACCTATACCTTTATGTCAATGTACAAGTATAATACAAAAATGCCACGAAATACCACTGCACAGTATTAACTGTTAAGTCGATCAGCACTTCATTAGTTCTCCAATACCAAAAAAAGAGCAGCTGGGTAGTGTATAATGCCAAACTCTTGTCCTTTGACTTGCAGGACCTTGGATTTAATCCCACTTTTTCGTCATCGTAATGAAATTAATTTTGTGGTGTCAGCTGAGTTCATATTGCAAAACTAGCACATGGAAATCAGCAGCGCTGTTGGTTTCTTTACTCAGGAGAGCCTTGGAGCTTAGCTTGTCTAGAAACTAAAACCTTCCACCTCTAGACATTATGTCTCCTCCAGGTCGTACATGAAATGACTTAGGGAGGCAGCATGGAGAAGTTGCTGTAGTGGCAGCCTGCCTGACACCTGCCAGCCTAGTAAATGTGTGTGTGATTCTCCTTCCCATCTCCCTTCACATTCACATATAATTTCTCTGATTTGTATTTAATGAACAATTAATAAGTTTTGCCTTGTCTCCTAAGGTTATAAAAGATGTGTGCAGCAACTGTACGGGAGCTGTAGACTCCGATGGGCCGTTGTCTAGTTCTCCAGTACACAAGACGGAGCTGGAAAAGGTAAAGTTATCAAAATGATGAATGCAAAATTCCTTATGATTGGTTATTAAAGAGGCACCGCTAGACACTGCATGTAAATACTTGCTGACTTGTGCTAGTGTTTTAGACTATTAGTCCCTGTGTTGTCTTTGTTTGTTTGGATATGTGCACACATCCTACAGAGTTAAGACTTCTGCCATGTCTATTCATTTGGTCACGAACAACCAGCAGACTGGCTCATATCCATTAGCAGCTTCTCTTTAGCCATTTAGAAGGGTGCAGACTAAGCGGGTCTGATATGTGTGCTGTGATGCAGACACGCTCTCCGTCAAGTGCAAAGAGCAAGCAGTGATGTGACGCTTAGGGAAGAATAGCTGAAGATTATACAAAAGTTTTAAGGGAAAGTCTTTTATGTTTGGGAATTTAGTTCTTGAAGAGCTCCCTGGGCATGCTGTGGTCACTGTTTTGGCAGACCCTTTCAAGCATTCGTGCCTCAATACAGAAACTTGGCTATTCACGTGTGGTTGTCTCTGCTGCCTTGACTCAGCAGGATATGAGAGCAAGAATTAGGAAAGAGAGCAGCTCTGCCCTGAATGATCAGTACATTACAGCACCAATTTAAGCCCCTGCTCTGTTAAGGCATCCATGTGAGCAGACCCCTCTGCAGGCCCTGCTTAAAAGTCCCACTGACAAAGGTTTTGTCACCAAATTCCTGATGGCCAGTTCTACTGCTATGGTGGAAGGACACCACTGTCAGTAGTATGTTGCTTTGCACCTGGGAAGCTAAGAGCAAAGCATGTTCCATGACTGTTCAGACCTTCTGATTTCATGAGGCAAAAGCTGTTGTGTTTGCATGTTTGCACAGACCTGCACGGTATTAACAAAGTAACTGAAAGTGTCATAAAATAGTGGTTTTCTAAAATGCATACCATCATAAAAAAAGCATAGCAAAACTTCTCATTCGTTTCTCTTTGTGATAATCTGTGTATCTTCTTCATGGCTTCACCACTCATGAGTAATGTTGGTAAAGTTTTTACCAAAACTGTGCTGGCATAAGCTCTATACTGCTTCATCCCATATCTCATACACAACCATTACAGAATAATCAGTGCTAAAAATTTATTTCAAAAGCCTCTTTTTTGCACATATTGAAAGTATTGAAGCACCTTGTAGGAATGCACTATTTTCTGATAAGTTGTAATTGTAAATGCATATATGAAGCATTATTTAAAGAAATAATTTTAAAATTATTCTTATCTGATCCATGTAATTGTTCATTGCTTAGCAAATTAATAAACAGCAACATTTAGAGTCTAGAAATTCATTAAAAATATGTTGTGTAATAAGAGGTATTGAATTATGATTATTTCACTGTTTTGACTACACTTTCAAATATAGACCTATTTTGTGGTTTCTGTGCTTTTCTAAAGCCTCTAAAACTGAATTTTTTACCATCTTCTATTTGTCTTCCAAGTGGATGAGAACTTGCAATATGTGTTTTATTTTGTAGTAAGCATACTTTTAAATTGACTCGTGACACTTCATTTGGCGAAGGTGCCAACATTGTATGTCAACTAATCTCTTTGCCCCTGCAGAAGTTGTCATTTGAGAGGCCAAGCTCAGATGGGGAGGGTGCTGTGGAAAATGGCACCACTACCGTGTGCAATGGCAAAGAGCAAGGTACGTCTCAGATCCAGAGATGCTTGGTGTAAATAATATGTGCATACAGGGAGTGATAGGTAGTGAAATACCTGGCTTTTGTCTTTTAAAAACAGGCAGTAAAGTTTTTGAATATTTTTATGGGGATTCAATTTAACTTGAAAGCTGAATTATGTCAAGAGTGAATCCTTAAAATTTTGCAGTAACAGAAAGCATTTGATGTTATTGTGCAGGTAAAATCAATATGATTGGCACAAGGAAACAGAATGTAGAAATTTTGACTTGGCCTTTTGTGTGTTCAAAAGTACAGTTTTTCAGAGCTTGGATGACCACTATAGGCAACTAACAGTTGCTTTTAGTAACTGTAAGCATATAGTGGCAACATAAATAGTGGGTGTATAGCTTCTAAGCAAAAAAGCTATCATTGAATACTAGAAAGAAAGAATCATGCGTATTATATATATATGTGTATGTATACATACATATGTATGTATACACGTATATACACAGTTTATATATGTGTGTGTATACACAGATACATATATATATATAAACTATCATGTATGATTATTTATATTAACAGACTAAAGTGTATATAATCATGTAATATCAGTGGGTTTGTGACCATATACGTATATAATTTTACATATGCTGCTTTGGAGCCATGCATGTTTTGTAGTCCTTATAACCTAACAAAGGCAAATCCCAAACCTAGAGGGAACTTTGTCTGAGTTATATCTAAAACACTCAACCCCTATGCTCTCTTCCCCATCCCCTTCTCTCGTCCCCAAAGCGGAAGAAATTCTGTGACTTAGTTAACTTGCCATGTAGCAATGGTATCGTTTAGATAAGACATTTTTCTGCAGCTGTCAAGATGAAGGGTAATGTGAGCTGCAGTGAGCCCAATGTCAATACTGGCCTTGGTGCCAGCGCTGTCTCGCCTTTTGACTCATTTCCTTTATCTTCTCCCTGGGTCGTTTTCCAACACTTCCTGACTATACAGATCTCTGATATACCCAACAGTATGGAACAACATCAGGTTTTGTGGTTTCTAGAAGTTTTGGTTCATGGTTAAATTTCACCCTATAAAATCTTCTACTAAGCTTTCAAAAAGCGCGGTACTGTTTTAGTCTCTGAAACCTGCTGAGAAACATCTGTGATCCAAAAACTGTGTTGTCCATGATGTCCAAAAGTGCCTGGTGGCTCAGCTGCCCCGCAGGAGGCATGCTGATGGAGTATGCGCTGCTGGAAAACCAGCCCAGCTTAGATGTCTCAAGGAGGGTAATTAAAAATACCAGTTGCTTTTGAAAATTGTGACCTTCAATATGTAGTAATAAAAATAATAAGTATTAATGACTGCAAGGAGATTGAAATATCCCTGTCATCATTTTAAGGGATTCTGGATGAAGTTACACTATTTTTTAAACAATGGATAGGAAACACTTAAGGGAGTACGTGGGAAGGGAGACTCTGGAGAACAGTCATCTCCAGCCATCACCCACCGGCCAGCCTCTGCTCTGCTCTTAATCAGCTGCTCATTTTGCTGTGGGGAAGGAAATGAAAAGAAAAGGCTTTTGTGAAAAAAAATCACTGGCAGTCAAGCAATCTGTGTATTCTTTAGACTCGAAAAGATTAAGTCATGAAGGCCTTATTTCTGCTGTCTCTCAGTTCTGCAGGAGAGTAAAACAGCAGTGTGAAGGGAAGATAGGACAGAAAAACAAGAAACACTGAAATGGGCTTATTCCACTGTCTGTTCATGCTCATGAGAATGATTCCTTTGGGCTTGTGTTTCAGAGAGATGAGTTTTTCTCAGTCTCTGGCTTTTCTTGATGCTTTTCATCTCCTCCCCACTCAACAGTGACAGTCAGTCATCAGCTGCCGCTGCGTGGGTTGGAAGCCTGTCTGCAGGCAGGTGCTGCCTTCGGGTTGTCCCTCAGGCAGGGCATGGCATGAGCAGATGGGATGGTTGGCCTTTCTCCCTCGAACACGGGAGCTCATTGCATGTTTAGAGAGCACAATATAAGTTGTGAACACCCTTCCCTTAGGAAGAGAGAATTAGACCTTTGCTTGCACATGTGCGTCACTGTATTGGAGTTTGCTGGTGAACACCTACCTGCACCTGAAAAGCTGCCTTTCCCCCTCAGCACCGCATGCAGCAGGTGAAAGATTTGTACAGTCTTGGCTACAGATACAATTTCTAAATAATGTTCCATGACTCCTAACAATTAAACTAAATATGATAAATTATCCCATTGTGAGTCCCAAACTGCTTCTCTGTTTTCCATGCATTCTTCTTCCCAGTTCATCAATTCATAGAGTCATTTCTCATACGAACATTTTGTCCTTTTTTTCCTCAGTTTACACAAGTCCTTAACCACTAAATGTTCCCTGTTGCAAAGGGAATTGATATGTCAGGGATAAAGTTACAGCAGCTCAATCAGTAACTATCCTAAATGTATTTTTCATCAAAATCATGTGTCAGGGCAAGTTGATGGATATTTTTGCTGCCTTATCAGTTAGCAGAGAGACTTTTGCTCTGCTGATGGAATCCAAATTAGGCCACTGAATGCAATTTCTGAAAGTTTATTTCGTTCTGTTTTGCAAGTAAAAGGTCTTTTTTTCTGATTCTGTTTAATCTTAGAAACTTTTTTTTTTATTATTTGTTCGGATTTTAGTTAGGTAGGCACTTTTAAAAATGATATGCATAGTCCTTGCCACGTTACGTTCAGCAGCTCAACATGCCTCAGTGCACAGAGCTGTAGTATTACTAGTATCGTATTAAGTTAATGGAAGCATAGACTGGATGTTAGCAAAATACCTCTTTTCAGCAGAGCTTTTTCTTGCCGAGCCCTCATGATCACAGAAAGTGCCAACTTCCAACCATTGAATGCTTATACTGATCCCATTAATTTCATTGTTAGTAGTTAATTTATAAGTCTTGTCTTTCTAAAAGGTCCATTGTGATAAGATATCTTAACCTAATTGTACATGGCAGGAGTATTTTTGCTAGGCAAGCATATTCTGTCTTTGTTGTGTACTTAATTGTTGAAGTATTTTGAGGTAAATGTTTAGGAACAATGAAGAATCATCTGGCTGGATTTTTACTCTTGTGTATCTGAGCTAAATTTATATGCAGGTACCTCAGTGATACTGATAAATTAGATGACAACTGCTGTGGAAAGAGACTTTCAGCTTGATTAGATTAAATTAAATTAGAAGCTTGTTTTTTGTATTTCTTATCCTTCTGAATGCCATGATTTTTATAGCACAGAGGTTATTTATAGCCATCTGCATTAGAGAGGGCATATAATGTTTACCTCATTGCAGTCTGCAACTTTTGTACAAATGTTCATCTTGCACAGGATTGTTTGTCTGAACTATTTTTATTCAGGTTCTCTCTATTCATTAGTTAATTTAAACACGCTAAAATACACACTTTTGCTTTCTTAATAGTGAAGAGGAAAAAGAGTTCAAAATCAGAAGCCAAGGGCACTGTGACTAAAGTAACAGGGAAAAAAATAACGAAGATCATTGGTTTAGGAAAGAAAAAGCCATCAACAGATGAACAGACCTCATCAGCTGAAGAAGATGTTCCAACATGTGGTAAGTGATTTTTTTTTTCCTTGAGTCTTAAATGCACATTGCGACTAAAACTTTATAAACTTCTAGCCTAGAAATTCCTCTAAAATTACTTTTACTGCTATAATTCTTCGCCCAACATGAGAAGGATGCACTCAGACTGAAAGAGGAGTAATCAACAGCTTATCATTTGGAAAGAGACTGAAAGAACTTGACTTTTTCAATAAAAAGGTAGCACAGGCTCAGAAGGAATATCATTGCTCTTTGCAAAGGTGAGGGGGAAGAGAAGTGTGGACAAAAAGCAGAAAGAAACAAGAACTGTTTTCAAACAAATGGATATAAAATGAATATAGGCTGGCCTATGAAATAAATTTAGGCCAGGAATTAGAAGAAAATTCTTGGGAAGGGATCAGGTCTTTTATGATGGATTGTGGTGAGGTTTTATGGGATAGCAATCAAGACAGCAGTTGACTGGCCTCAGCCAAAGTGATTTGAGTTTAATTGTGGATTCCTAAACTGGTACATACAGGGAAAAACTTGAATGAAGTAACAAATTTCTAGTAAGCTATTTTAACTCCTAATGTTGATCACTCCATATGACAGCTGTAGTGCTTGGCAGCACAAAGGAAGTATATAAAAAGGCATGCAGAAAACGCTTACGTTTTGTATCTTAGCTGTTAATGTTTGCTCACAATTTAGGACTTTGTGCAATGCACTTGGATGCACTCACAGCTCTGGTATTTTCAAACAATACAATGTATTTACATTCTCCTGTTTACCTTTTGGTGCTCCAGTATTAAGTAATACTTCCATATGTGAATAAGGTTGAACCCACCCTTCTCCCAATGCCTTCCAAAAAAAAATTTCCATAGAAAGAAAGCTGTGAAGCAGTTGCACCCCATTCTGAATTTGGATTTGCCTTTTCCCCTTAATTGACTAGGAAGGCTTTGGGAAACCCAGAAATCTGTGATTAGGCAGCAGTTGGCAGAAGTCATCGGTGCATGAAGTGTGATAGATGCTTGCCCAATGTGAAAGAAGCAGATCCATGGACCACCAGCGAGAACTTCATAGATCACAGGTGGCTCTCAAGCCACACTTTGAGAATCATTCACATAAGCAATCTTTGAGTAAATAAATGTGTGTATATATGTCTATACATCAGCTAAGTACGGATGTGATTTATCAACCAAAAGAACAGCTGGGAAAAGCTGTGTCCAGCCAGATGCATTGTCCAAAGCATCTGGCTTCCATAAAAGCTCAAACTTCCGGGGTCTCATACTCTGTTGATTATTCTGTATTATGTGAGACGTTAACCACAACTGTACAATCTAATTCCTAGTATTTTTATCATTATTTTGGATATGGACATAAATATAGCCATTACTGTTGCCTGCATTGGCTCTTCTCAACACCACTTGCAGGTTTTATAGGAAAATATGTAAGTGTCTAGGCTTTGGTCATTGCAGGAAGTCTTTGCAGAAGGAGTTTCTGACCACCCGAAATTTGGCTCAGTTTAATGCCCTCTGGGAGGCTGCTCCATAGTTGAAGGCTTTTACACTTTAGAAGGCTCTACCTCCCATGAACAAAGGGAAAAGCCCAGCAGGGCTGCAGGGGACACCCAACTAGAGTGGAAACTAAAACCCACCTGCACTTGGAGTCAAGGCAAAGCTCTTCCCTACAGCATCAATGGTCTTTGACCACCTGGGCTAAGCTGAAGTGCTAATGCCCCAACTGGGAACACACTCAAGGCATTTTGGTCATGTCAACTGTTGAAGGTTTAAGTAGGGATATGTGGGAGGAAAAGCATGGGATCCTGCTTAGTTCAGCTGAAGTAGGAGGGTTTGGAAGAGCTTTTCTGAGAGGTGTGTTGGGAACAGAGGGGAAAAACAAGTACTGTCTGAAAAAAAGGCCTCTCACTCCAAAACAAGCCAGCTGGCTTGCACGTGAAGGGTTTTCCATTTGTAGGGATTATAGTATAATGCACAGCTATACAGGGTTTTGTTACAGGAGGAGGGAGAAGAGTTGGAGAGTGTGATCATCACAAAGATCCAAAATCAGAGGATTGTGCACATCCTCCTTTTTTTATGGCACCTTCCAAGATGTGTGCAATTCTGATCTGCTATATCCTGTTGGATCAAGCTTTGACATTGGAACCATAACATTGGAAGGGAAACCCAGAAAAATTAATGTCATAGTTTTAATGAAAACCAAAGAGATAGCTATCCAACAGGATTAAATGAAAATCAGTCCTGAGATAGAAGACTTTTTTTTAACATAAATTCTGCCCTGTGCAAGATATCATTTGTTGCCCTCCTCATAGCCTGTTTGGAAGCAGCAACATGCTGAATTCATGTACCGTTCGTAATGTGGAAGCAAAAGTAAAAGATTTTTTTTTTTTTTCATTCCCAAACTAAATAAGGCAGGAAAATTGGGCACTGTCTCGATTTTAAGGTTTGAGTCTGGAATGATTGTTGCTATGGGACAGAGAAGGAAAAGCACAAAACACTGCCCTTTTAATGATATTATATGCCTAGACACTGTATCCAATATAGAGCATGATAAGAAAAGTGGGGTTTTTTAAAAGCCAATTTGTTAATGAAATTTTGATTTGTTGTAAGGGTACTGTATTATCCCTGGAAAAAAAAAATCTTTGTTTAAACTTTTGTCTTGAAGTTTAGCTATATTTCATATACATTTACTTCTTGAATTTTGAACCAATATGAATTTTATTTTTATTGGCATTGGTAGCAATCTTTTAAATTCTGCTTTAAAAGTGTTGCAAACCAAACGCGCATTCTTCTTTCTAAATGAAATTAGAACATATAACAACAGCGCTTAGCAGGTCTTTAAAACACTGACTTTGGATGTTACAGAAGGTAGCTCATCACCTAATTATATAATATGAGCTGTGATTTTCCCAGAAAATTTTGATCAGCCACAGTTATCAAAGCCGTTACACATGGAGAAGGTGGGTCTTCTGTGTGAGCACATCGGCTTTGTACGTACCTTTTTATCACTGTCCCTCTCCCATTCTTACTAAAGTCTTTGGGATCAGTGTGCTCTTGCTCATCCATCCAGCTGCTGCAGTGACTAATGCAGAACAGCCATTTGCACATGAGCAGGATCACATCTTTATATGTTTTTTTCTAGGTTATTGGCACAGTGAAAGCTTTCATTAAAAGAAGTGGGGCAGGGTCATTTACTTGTCTTCCTAAAATCCATCTGGACTTTCTGTTATAAGAGGAATAAGTTGTTTAAGTGCTAGCATTACATTGAAAAATAAGTTTCTTTTTTTTTTGCTTTTCAAAAAAAGTCAGGAGTAAAATATCTCATGTTTCATTTTATTGCAGGATATCTCAATGTGCTCTCAAATAACCGTTGGCGTGAGCGCTGGTGCAGAGTGAAAGATAATAAACTCATTTTCCACAAGGACAGGACAGATCTGAAGACACACATTGTTTCTATCCCTCTCCGTGGCTGCGAAGTCATCCTGGGACTGGATTCGAAGCATCCCCTGACCTTCCGCCTGCTCCGAAACGGGCAGGAGGTCGCTGTGCTCGAGGTGCGGTGGTTGCTAATGGCTATGACTTGTAGGAACACCCACAAGCTAAATTAGAGAAGCACTTTCATACAACCCGGCCATTCAAAAAAAACCTTTGGAATAATATTATTGCAGAGCTGGATAATAAATACTGGAAGGAGAAAAGAAATATTAAGAGTTGTAGGCAAAGAGCAAACTGAGATTTAATGCAGTTCAGAAATCTTCTCAGTAAGATGCTTTTCTCTACACTGACCTTCCCTTGGCCTGCTACTAAAATATCCCTGCTCCTTCTCTAGGCACACTTTTACATCAGAGATATAATTACTTTGGATAAATAACTTAGCAATAGTTAAATAATGGATCACTGTTGATGGGAACTCTAGAGCTCTTAACTCTCATTTGTCTGCTACTTATGTGAACTCCTTTTGCTCAGTCTGTATCCATATTAAAGTAACTCTGCAGTAAGAAAATACCGTGTGCCAGCAACCTGATGAGTCTCTTGACACACGGATCGTGGTACACACTGGCACACTCCTCGCGCTACGAAGGTCATACCTTCATCTGTGTTAGGTGGGTCAGGATTTTTTGAGGGGCTTTATTCATCATATTTTGAAAGCTGAAATGAGAAGACACTTAAAGCCAAGTATAATGAAGATATACGAGGAGGCAACCTTTTGCTTTCAGTGGTAGGACGGACACTTTGACCACTTTGGGATTCCGACTGCAGGTCATGTTAGTCTCCTGTCCTTGCAACCAGGCCTGTTATATGTGAGCAGTTCAGAGAAGTTGAAAAACTAGACAGCAGCTCAAGGAACTGTGAAAGGCAATGAAATATTTAAAAAGAACAAGAAATTTAGAAACCACACAGTTTCCTTTTCCCTCCGCTTTTTTCCATTATTTATTTTGCTACTGTTTAACTTTGCAATTGGTGACTTGAAGCAAAATATGAAAACTTAACTTAAAAATTATTTTAATAGTATTCATGTTTGTACTTGTGCCATTAGGAAAATGAATGCCATCATCTAGACAAATTTGGTGGAATTTTTTAAAAAACAACATTAAAATCTCTTCTACTATTTCATTCCGCCCCCCCTCCCTGTTTCTACTTAGCACTAGCATTTTCTTCTCAGGAGTCATGCTAACTAAGCTCCCCCAGCCTAGCATAGGAAAAGAATTCTGTTATAGCTTTCAATTTTCTGAAGTCTAAAATAAGCATGACTTGAATCTAAATCCACTAGCCTTAAACTATTATTTTTTCTTCTTTTTTGGAGATTGCCCACTTTGTATTACATCATAACTGATGAGCACATAGCTTACTTAAAGTGCACTCCTTCTAGCAAAGCAGATTTAATAAGAAATCCTGGGGTTTTTAGGAGTTCAGCAGAGAGAAACCAGAGCCTCTCATACAATGTGGTAGCAATTTGTCAGCCAAGAAGAATGTGCCGTTTTGCAATAATGCTCAGCTCAGTGACAGAGTAAAGACCTGACCTACGTACTTGCCCTCTCCTCGCAGGCATCCTCCTCTGAAGACATGGGCAGATGGATAGGAATTTTGCTGGCGGAAACGGGGTCTTCGACAGACCCCGGAGCTCTGCACTATGACTACATCGATGTGGAAATGACGGCAAGCGTCATCCAGGCTGCAAAACAGACCTTCTGGTGAGAGGTGTTCGGCTACCCGGGTGTTTCCAGTACTCTGAGAATTTATATCCGTATGTTAACTCCAGTGCCAAGACAGCTTATCAAAATCCACCTCCCCCTTTGCCAGATATTGAACTCCTGAAGTGTTTCAGCATCGCAGCATGTTCGATGTGTTTATGATTATCGTGTTGGCATCCTGCTAAGTTCTGTAAAAGATGCAGACACTATCCAACTTTACTCAAATCTTTTCTCATTTTTTTCAGTAAGTCGCCTTATCAAATGCTATATTTTAATCTTTTATTTTGCCTGAAGGTTTAGAACTATCCCTGGAAGAGGACAAATATGCTGAAATATGCAGCTACGTAGTTTACATTTATCTATTGGCTGTATTTGCTGTCTATATAGCCAATATATGCTGTATGCTAAAAATTTATAGCAAATTTAAGTCTTGGATAGTCACGTTCTCAGTGTTTCCTTCTCAAGTTCTTTATGATTAATTAAAAACTTCATCAAGCTCACACCAGTGCAATTAATTTCTGGGTTTTAATTTGGGAGGTGGAAATTGGGAAGGTGTGTAGGGCGCAGCACAGAAACTCTGTTTAAATTGCAAATCACTACAGTGAATTCCCCATTACTGATCCTGTGCTAAGAAAAGTAATGCATACTTAGCATATATAGTGATTTACATGTTCAAATCAGTTTAGGCATTAAAGCAGTCTTTGGTGGGAAAAGACTGTCATTTTTCCTTGGCTAGATGAGGTTGTTCAGAAACGGGAGTGAAGGAACAGTTGGGACAGGCAAGATGCCCTGCTGCAGACGTTCCCCGTGGTTTCCCATGGTCAGAAAGCGGGTGGTCTGAGAAGACAGCTGGCAAAGGCGTCATCCCTCATCTCACTGCAAAATGAGACTCCCCACACAAATTTGGAATTTGTGTGACTTAATACATTAGAGAATCACACCCCATCTGCCCATCATAACTTTCAACAGACTGAAAATGCAAAAAAAGAAAGGCAGAAGCTTCAGAGTTTTCCAAAAGAAGATTCTCCTGCCATTAGCGAGGTGTTGGGAGAGCTTTGATGAGGGAAAATGCTCAGCTTCATTCAGGATCTGGTTTGAATGACTTCTGATAGAAATCAAAGTGACTCAGTGTTACCACAAGCCCGGTTTTGTGAAAAACAGGTAATTTTGATAGAGTCAAAATGCACTTGGCTTACAGACTTATGTCAATATTTGTTTTGAAGTCAATAGGGCTCAAAAAGTTTATCCTGTGTTGACATGTATTTTTGCTTCAGTCAGCATCTAGCAATAACCACATTTAAGAAAGAAATAGAATGAAAACCTTTTCCCCCTGAATACTGCGTGGCTGTCCTTTTCTGAACAAATGTGATACTAATTGGAGCCAAGTGAAAAAACATGTGCAACTAGATCACATGTTAGAAAGGAATGTCAAACAACTTGCAAAATAGCAGAATTCCCCTATTAAGAATCCGTTAAAATTCATTGGGTGTCTTTAAAAGACTGTAGGAGCTTGTTGATAAGCAACTAGAGTAGCTGTCTGCTGATTTTCAACTACTCCTAGAAAATGAGGAGAAATTACAGTGATACTTCAGTGTTAATAAAATACTATTGTTGCCCTTTATAGAATTCCAAATTAACTGCAGTTATCATTAAAGCTTTGATTATCGCACAGTCACTTCAGGATTACTGGTTATTCATTTCCAGAGACTGATGCTTTGCAAAACGATTGGCTCTTCATTAACAGTCCCATCAATTTTCTTCATCTAAATCATTAGGTATCTAGGAAAGGCTGAAGAAAAAATGCTTCCAAGCAGGTTTTCTCCATTTCCTTTCCCATCTAGCAGTTTCAGAATACAATTAACTTACATAGATGCATCTGTAAACAGGATTAATGAGGCTTAGTGAAACAATGCTTACAAAATGTTTGCAGATACTTAGATAAATCTTAGCTTCCTTTGGTGGTGGAAATAGTTACTACAGGTGCATCAGATGTCATTAATGAATATCTCAGTTTTCAGACATGGTTATTATGCATCACTCTCATTGCAGCTACTTAAATAGAAAGAAATACAATAACGACTCTAAATGCAGTCCTTCAGCCTAATCAGAAACACTTGAGTAATGCTCTTCGTTAAGAGGAACAGTAAACAAATGCAGCCCTTTAATAAAATCTAATAAAGTATGAGATATGATAAAGTTAAAAACATTTTTATCATGGAATTTATCTTGGGCTTTTTGTTGTTTGTTTGTCTGAAGTAAGAAAAGCTCTATCTAATGATTATTCCACCCCCACACTGCCCTGAAAGGTTCACACCGAACTGGGCAGGTTCGTCCCTCCTGTGAGCCCGGGTCTCCCGCAGCTCAGGTGAGCCACAGTTGGATGAGGTCTGTCTCCCTTTGAATGAGAAATTCAATGGACTCCATGTTATTCCAAAGCCAAAAGAAAGCAACTGTTGAAACCACAGCATTCTTGAGCTCCAGCCAGTGCTACAGAAGACCCTCTCTGCTTTAGTAGGGCTTTATCGTATTTTATGAATGTCAGCACAGAGTCTGAATAGTTCCATTGTTTGAGATGGAAAGCTTTGTTTTCCCATTCACGTACACCTGAAGCTATAGGAATTATTTGGGATCTCACTCTATACCTCATTCAATTTCAGCAGTTGCTACAAAGGAGAACTCACCCTTGGGGTCGTTATCGCTATTGGGCATGATTCTGCCATTTTCTGCAGTGTTAGATCATTGCAAGCCCGTTATAGCCCATGATATCTTGCACGTGTTCTGCAGAATTCCAGTAAAACAAGCTACAATGTTGATTGGGGGGGGATAAAAATATATATTTATCCCTTTTGAAGTTTCCAGAGGACTCAGATCCACTGTGTGAAACAGAGCAAGAATAAGCATATAGAGTGTTTGCATGCACAATAACCCAGAGAGAGTTGGGAAGCATAGTGCCATTGTGCACACTCTACCCAGCCAAAAGTTCTGATATGGAAAAGAAAAATTCCCAGATTTTGAGGAAGTAATTATTCAGCAAATTTTGATAGATATGTTGACTTAAATTTCATCAAAAAGTTCCACTTTTTTTTCAAATTTTTGCTGGATTTGATTCCTGTTTCTCCCAATTCTCCTAAATTTGCATCCCCCCTGAGCATGCATGCACCCAGAAACACCTGCTTCTTCCCAATGCAGACAACAAGGGAACTTTTATGGGACACTGGCAAGCTGTTTTATAACATAGATCAGCAGGTTCCAATGTAAACATGCCACTGAGCAGTTACAGCTGTTGCCCTCCTGGCTTTCACACAGTCGTATCCCCGCTGTAAGAATGGAGTACAGGAACATATGTTGTAATATTGGCTGCTAGCAGCAACATGTGAGTACCAAAAGAAGGAAAACTGTCCTGCAGAAAGTGAGAAGATATGTGCTTCCAGGCTACATAATCAGATACAGGGAACATACCACTGAATCATCATTTAGACTTAGGTTCAAGTGCTGGTTTTTATTATTTTTATTTTGCTTTATTCAGTTTCATGAACAGGCGAGTTATATCTACAAATCCGTATCGGGGAAGCGCTGCCAATGGCTACGCCTGTCCGAGTGGAATGGCACTTCATTATGATGATGTTCCCTGCATAAATGGATCGGTAAGAATTGAATTTGCACAGAACAAATGGTTTGCATGTGTTGAATGCATGGACATCTGAAAATTATATTATCTAAAAAGCCCCACTGGGCAGTTTCCAAATGAACTCCTATTTTTTTGATTGGGGGCTGCAAACTTCTCTCACACCTACAGAATGTTAGGGGTGTGGGACATATTGTTTACATTAACCTGCACGTGAGCCAACACGCATTTAGAAAGCAGTTGCCTGTTGACGATTTGTTGCCAAGTCCTTGAATATAATACTCACTTGAGGGGGTATTTTTTAGATCACACCGGACCTGGCAAAATTAAGGACTCGGTTACACCAGGCACTTTTTGGTGCCTGTTGAAAAAAAAAATGAAACCCAAACACTTCTCAGTCCCTGGGGCTGCATTCCTCATGACAGCAGGTACCGCTCATCCCAAAGGAGAACCACAGTGGTCACTTCAGTCTTCATAAATTGCAGAGCTGATTGTAGGCAGATGTGTAATAGGGTTTAACACATAGCGGATGTTAACCCATAGCAATATGTGGTCCTCAGGAAGATTTACAGGGGAGCTACAGCCCATGTCAGCTCTTAATTTGGGCTGCTTCATAAAGGCCCTCACTAAGGCTGAACTCAAGAGAAATTCAGAGTTGTGAAGTGGACTACAAGTTCAGTCCTCTATCATGTCTTAGTAATATCCAAAAGATGGTATAAAGCCCCTCTTGGGAACAACACACGAGCACATGTGTGGTGAGGAGTCTGTATGTGTAGTTCTTGGATGAGCTCATGCTGTTGTATGAGTAGTGTACTGCCACAGCCAGGGTGGATTAAGGAAGGATATTTGGCAACCAGGTTGGTTTCTTTTAAGATTAATTGAATGAATCACTGGAGTATTGTTGTTGAGCTTTCCATTTTTCTGAAAAGAAAAAAAAAAAAAGGAATGGCCTGTAGCCATTTTAGTTGGTTAGCTCAGAATAATAATTCTCCAGCAAATAAAATGTAATGCTAGCATACCAGCAGCTGGTATTCACTGGAAAGACATATAGCCTGAAGAAAGAAGGAAAAAAAAAAAAAGAAAAAACCCTCTTGGCTTCTGCTAACTGTTAGGCCATATTACTTTTAACAACTCATATACCAGATGTAATCCCACAGATTCATCTGTGTAGCCTGTGAGTATCCCCCTGTTAACACAGTCTGCTTGTGCCCCCTCAGTGCTAGAGCTAACAACTGAAGGTGCAGTCTATGAAACAGCAAGGGTGATAGGGTAGTACCCGTTTGCTCATACTATGGAAAATGCACAGGACTGAGGCTATGAGACATGTAATGCAATGCTTTCTTTCCACACTGTGTCCTCCCTGCCTTTCTAAATAGTTTGACTCAAGCGTAAGCAATAAGCATAAACACTTGCTACGGTCAAAAGAATTACTAATATTTTAATTTCACTTAGGAGGTTCTGCATGGTGTATTGTTTACTAACTGCCAAAGTGTATGTGTTGCAGTGGGAACCAGAAGATGGCTTTCCTTCTTCTCGTAGCAGGAACATTGGAGAAGAAATGCTTTATGATAACGCAGGCCTGTACGATAACTTGCCGTCTCCAAAAATCTTTGCGCGCTATCCGCCAGCTGACAGAAAACCCAATAGGTTATCTACTGACAAACTCTCCTCTAACCATTACAAATACCCTGTCTCATCCAATCTGTCTTCTGCTCAGTCTGTCACTAATACCTCTGCTGTGGGGAGGGGATCTGGCTCGCAGGTACTGTACTATTTAATACTTAACAAAGCATTTTATTTTTTGGCTGTTCTGTTTATCTGGTTGTTATCTTAAGGGCCTTGGGCTATTTCAGTCCCCTAGTGTTAGCACTGAAGTGCTTGGAGTTTAGTCATGAGCCCACTGCAAATGAAACAGGTTTGCTAAGTTGTAAGTTCTGATGTGGAAGTATTGGCACCTGGGAAAGGTTTTTCCCACCAGTTCTTGATGATTTACAGATTGTGGATAATAACAAAAAAATAGATGTGACCTTCCAAACTGAACCTAAATGCATGTCTAGGTGCCTTCTGTCTCCTTAGGCAGTGATGACTTCAAAAAAAAAAAAAGAAAAGTGAAATATGACCTGGCAGTGACAGCAAATTTGCCTCTCTAGAATTTTACTAATGTGTATGTTGTATATACTATAGTTATATGTATTGTGAATATACATATATATCATAACATATATATACAGTAAATTATATTGTATATAGTGTGTACATACCATATTTAAATTACTGCCTGTTATTTTCTTCCCGTGAAAAAAAACTAAGCCTATGTCTATGCTGCTTTCTGAGGGTGGCCTCAGGCTTCTGGACCTCAGCTGAAATGTGAAGCTACAGAGCAGATGAAATCCTGCATGCTCAGCCTCAGTAGCAGACAGGCAGACCCCAGCTGCGGGGCAGAGCAAGCCTTGCTCACAGCCACGCCAGGGACCTTCTCCAGAGCTTGTGGCCAGTCTCCAAAAGCTAGTCATTGGCATAAGCTTGTGAATGTATCACAAAGATGGGTGGTTTTCAGTCTAATCTGAAATGGAACAGTTAGACAAGTGTTTCCCTTGTGTGAGGTACCTGTCATATTGCATGTTAACTCACTTAACCCTTACAAAAACTTCATATTGGAATATTAGAATTCAGTGAAGTTGCAGAATCGGAGGTGGACCCGAGCAATAAATTGCCCTGATCCTTGGCTGTAGCAGCAGGCTTCTCGTTGCACTCCCAGTTCAGTCCTCAAAAGCTTTTGGAAGCAGGTGAACAGAGCATGGCACATGTATGCCCTGTGCTCGGCTAAGGCATCCCCCATGGAAACACTATGATTAGTCAGGACAGTGTTGCTCTTCCCAGGGTTCAGTTCATTGCAGGGGAGCCCTCTAAATGGAAACCCCTTGGACATGAAGTGTGCTGTTTCTGGTAATCTTGTGAGCTTGTCTGGCCATTATGAGAGGTTTTTTTTAAGTAAGAAAAGCTTTTCATTAGTAGCTAGAGGTTGTATAAGAGGAAATTGATATGTGAACTCCTAACATTTAAAAATGTGTAATAATTATGTTGTTTTTTTAAAAAAAAAATCTGTGCACCACAAGGATGGCAAGGTCATATAGTAAATAAGAAACAGTGTTGAACTTTTGTGTGGCAAACCCTGTTGGGTTTTTCTGTATGAAATTAACTCTGACAAACCTGTGTTTCAAGAATCTTTACTGTATAAAATTATTCAAAGGTACAACTTTTCTGCCTCACAATGGCTTTCTTAATACAGTAAATGCTAGAGTTTTAAATAACTTGCAGATGTGATGCCACCAGGGATGGGGAGTTCATCCCCTTGTTATCGTGTGATTGCTGGTGTGGCTCCCGCTGAGCAGGCAGCTCTCGGAGACAACATCTCTGGAGGAAGCGCTGTCTCCAGCTCAATCAATGCACTCTATTAAGGCCCTCTGAGCAGGCAGCTTTTTGTCAAGCTTTGCCCTTGATGAAAGTGTGACTGTAATGCCAGTGGCACAGGAATAGCTGGAGCCCATATGTACTATTGTTTTCAAACAGTTTAAAGGCAAGAAGCCTCCTGCAACTGCTAATGGGATCACCGGAAAAGGGAGAACTTTAAATAGCCAGCCGAAGAAATCTGAATCAGTGTCATGTGTGAAGCGCACTGCATCCAGTAAGTATCTCTCCTCACTGCTGCCTCACTTGTGAGTGGAGTCATGAGGATACCCAAAATAGCTGTCTTCTTAGCAAACAAGATAAAGAACCACTGTGGTTCTTCTGTGGCTGAGGCTGAGCAGGAGATGCCCACCAAGACTTTGAAGAGGAGATATTGTATGCATTGGTGACTCATTAGTACTCCAGCCATGCCACGAGATACAAGGTTGTCATATGGAGAACAATAAATATGAAATGTGGACCTGTGGCTGCAAAGTCATGAGGGCAGCAAGAAAAAAAATGGGTAATGATTCTTCATTTGGGGCAGGGAGTAATTCTGTATTCCTGTTGGGAGAGGAGGATGAGGAGCTGGGAAAGGCATGAGAACATTATGTTGCTCAAAAGTGGACTTACTCTTATCACTAATGAAAAAGAAAAAGGTATAACAAAATAATGAAGACAACCACACAGCTCAAAAGCTTCCTCAGAGAGAGGAGATTTCAACTGGTGAGTGGCACGTTCAGAAAGAGGGTTCTTCTGGGCAGGTGGACTGCCTCTAGGAAATCCCTAACAGGGATTGCTTTGTGCAAAGAAAACAAGACAAAAAAGAGCTATAATCATATTTTTTAAATATGGAGTCAAAACCACGGCTTCTTCTAGAGAAGGAATGAATGTGGGTTTTTAATCCCATGATAAATTTTTAGGAAGTCATGGATTTAATGGCAGCAAGAGAAATCTGGGTTAGACTTTAGGAAAAAAGTATGTATCTTTCTAACCATGCAGGTCAGTTGGTTCTGGAATAGATAGTTGTGGGAGTAAAGGCATCTCGGTTACTAAGGACCGACTAGAACTGGTTTGACAACTATTTGTCAGGAGTGGTTTACTGTCCTTGAGTTTGACTTCAGATATGCAGACAAACAAAGTGATCTGTTAGCTGACCTATTTTCTTTGAGTCTGCAACTGGAGCAGCGGTATAGAGGGGGCTGTGATATAAATTAGACCACAGATGCTTGTGAGCCAAGAAAGCATTTATGTGGGAAATTAAAAAAAGAAAAAGAAAGCTCTCAAGTATCAAAAAAGTGAGAACATTTTTCTGTTCTCTTATGTCAGATGAGAAAAGACGTGTGCTTTAAGCACTTGAAGTAGGAATGGAAACCAGGCAAAAGGGCAAACAGGTAGTTTTTCCTCTGACCCCTTCCAATTAAAAACCAAGGGTTCAGAGCTAAAGAGGAGCCTCCTTTCCTTCCTCTGAACTGCATGGAAAGGCAAAGCTGTTTTTCAAAACCAGCGTACTATAAGGTAACTGGTATTTCTCATCTTTCCTGTATAAATGTAGAGAACAAACTATCTATCCCATATCATCTCTGTAGCTGTGCTGCAGAACTCAGTGGGAATCATGGACCTTGAGAAAAAGTCAGTGGAAGAGGGATGGCAAACTGGTTTCTCAAACCATGACATGCTTCATATGATGTTCAGTCTCAGGGAATACTTTTAGAGTTTTACTGTTAATTTTAACCATAAATAACTACAATCCAATACATACAGATGCGGAGCAGTACAAATATGGCAAGAATCGTGTGGAGGCAGATGCAAAGAGGTTACAAAGCAAGGAGGAGGAGCTGCTAAAGAGGAAAGAAGCACTCCGGAATAGGCTGGCCCAGCTCCGAAAAGAAAGAAAAGATCTACGCGCTGCCATTGAAGTCAATGCTGGTATGAGGTGCTTTTTTGTGCTGAATTCTGCCCTGAGTAGGCTTAATTATCCAAATAGCTTTGTATTCTGTGCTGAAGACGTGCCACTACATGAGGTTTGGTTTCGATGTTAAACAATATTCTGTAATGTCTATATTTGCTTTCTATATAGATATAAAATATATAATATAAATATGTATATTTGTATTATATATATGTATAGGTGTATATACATATTTTTTTTATATGTGTGTGTATATATATACACACACCTATGAAATGACACTGATGGGGACTTCAGACAAGCAGAACATGGGAATAATTTTATTGCGGCTGGCTAATTATATTTTCATGACATGGAAAAATAACAAAACAAACACTGATTTGAAACTAGACTAGAAACCTAGGGAAGGCACCTGAAAGAAAGCATTTCATTTCTGTTGCTAAACTTTTTACGTGAAAAAAGTGTTTTTTGCAACGTACGTAACTTTTTTGTGATGTCACGGATTTTTAGAGACCTTGTTCCTTACTTTTCTAAAAAGAAAATAATTTCTGTAAGTGTCAGTTTAAGCTTCTTATTGAAATAATAACATTGATGTGGATGACAGGCAGGAAGACCCAAGTGATTCTTGAAGACAAGTTAAAGAAGTTGGAAGAGGAGTGTAAGCAGAAGGAGGCTGAGCGTGTAAACCTGGAGCTAGAACTGACCGAGGTGAAGGAGAGCCTTAAGAAAGCCTTGGCTGGTGGCATCACACTGGGCTTGGCTATTGAGCCCAAGTCAGGAACATCAAGCCCACAGGTATGCAAAGCCATTAAACACGCAAATCCCAGTACCATGGGCTGGGAGTGCTCTGCCTTCTCAGCTCCAGTAAAATGAGTGGGAACTGAGAGTTTTCAAAATGTTTATTAAGCCCAGGAAATAAGAGCAGAACTAAATGCCTTTCTGCATTATTTGCATTCTTCACCTACATCTGGTGTACTTTCTACAGCAACGGGAAGCAGGTAGACATGGGAATCACAGGCCGTACGTGTTAGGATAATGTGCAAAAGCTGACTCAGTGACTGTAAAAGTGCATGAACTGAGACATTGCTCCATCCCAGGGAGATTTAAATGCACCAGGTCATTGTGCAGTGATGGAGACGTACTTGTGCCAGTCCCCTATCAGTCATTGTCACCCTTTGCAAGGGCTGCATCTCACACATTCACAATGGAGCATGGCACTCCTGGCTTATGCTATAGATCTGTGTCAGAAGCAGCCATCAGAAGGATCAGAGAGGGATGCGTCAGTTCCTCCGGATGATCCAATGTTGTTTAATCACAGAAAACGAACTTTGATTTTCATCACAGAACACACCCTTTGTTTTGTTTTCTTTTGTTCTAACCTCTTTTTCATTTATGAAAAAATTCATATTATGAATATAGTTTCTTTAAAAAAAATCCGCAGTTTTAAGTCTAGAAGAAAATATTGCCCATGTGACTACTTGGAGGAAACTCAATGTAGGCTTTTCACTCTTCATTAGTCTCCAATTTTAAAGCACCGAACTTTGGAAAACTCTCCAATCTCCAGTTGTGATACCAGTGATACCGAATGCTCAATACCTGTGAACAGCGCAGCAGCTCTGAAGCGACCTCCCTCGTCAAGTAATTCTCCATGTCGAGGCCATGTCCTTCGAAAAGCAAAGGTGAGAAGACTTACGTCTAGTTTTCTTTTTCTGTCCTTTTCCTTACTTTCTTAAAATATCTTATTTGGTTGTGGAGAGACAGAGACAGAGACAGAAAAGGAGAGAGGGAAAGATTGGTTCCTGCTGCTTCTGTGGGTGAAATTTAGCCTTAAGAAGAGAATGTGCCATATCTAAATTGTTTGTATTACTACATAAATACTGCAATTTTAGGGAACCTTTTGCAGAAGAATTGGTAAGTAGTTTGGGAGACAGATTTGACTCTACTCTCTCATTCCATGTTTTTCTCTGTTCCTTTATAAATTTAATTTGCAAGTTAAGTCGTCTGTGGTGTAGACAGTCCATATAAAATTCATAAAGTTACACTAATCTGTGTAGCAGACAAGTGGTTAAAAGAGCACTGTTATAGTAAGTGTTCTGAAACAACACAAGATTGGGTCTGATCTTTGCCAGCTGGTGCAAGAACAGAATAGTTATACGTTATAATAATCAACAATGTGTTGTGCAAGTATATACTCTTAATGTACACTTAAAGTAGAAATTGAATTAATTTAATTTAGTCTCGCAAGTACCAGGCTAAAGTTTGCGATCTTCTTGTATTGTTACAGTTTTCTAATTTTTGTGCCTTAGTTTAAATGGGATTTGCATGACCATTTTTCTGGGCTAAATTTGCTAGCAACATAACCATGGGGCAGCATGTAACCAAGGGTGACAGTAATAGCGTTGGCCCAAGCTTTTGTTGATTTAGTAGTTCACTGCTAATTGTAATTATAAACAATTATAATCATAGACATTTATCTTTCATGCAGTCCATTTCTTTTTTCAAAACAATGAAGTACTCTGTGTAGGGTTTTTTTAAGTAACTTTTGTTACATGTCTTCATTAGTTATATACATTTACAGTGACTGAGCATGAGCCTGGCACCTAAATGTAGTAGATGATACTGAAAAATCATTGTCTCAACAAATGATTTGGTTTTCTGGCACATCCTAATCTCTCCATTTCCTCCCCCCCAGCCCCTTTAACCTCTACATTGCCCAGGCCATGAATCACTTCTCCTGCTATACCTTATGTGAGGGCTTTCTCACCCTTCTTCTACCACCATTTCCTCCATCCTTTCCATGGACATGAACTGCTTTTTCTGCCAGTTAGCCTGATTCATTTAAATTCAACTAAGAATAATTAAACTCAGCGTAATAGGTTTCAGTTCTATTTAACTTTGAAGTTTGCTGCTTGTGTTTCAAGCCTGAAGAAGGATTCATGTGCTCTAAAGCTTATCTGTGTGTTCCAATTTGTCTCATAAAGATATCATCTCTAACTATACACTTTGTCTTAGATTTGCATGTTAGCACAGTGTTACTCAGGGAAAGTGGTCTAGCAGAGCACAGTCCTTACAAAAGAGCGTGGATTTGTGCCACACGCTGGACAGGCACATTAAAGCCAGCCATTTAATCTTTACAGCTGGAGAAACCAGGGCACTATAAAAACCTAAACATTTTTGGTGTAAAGAATACCTTCCAGCTGTAGTACATTTTTTATGCTTAGCATATACCACACAGGAAAAACCCTCCTGTCTTGTTTGATATTGCTGTGCTTTGGATGGCACGATAGGTTGGTCAAGGTCTTTTGTAGGGGAATCTTGGATATAAGATTAGGCTAATCAAAAAGGATATGGAGCTACTAAGCATATTCCCATCCTGGGAAAAACAACTCAAAGTATCCAATTCAGCTTTAACAGCTTTTTCCTAAAACCTCATGCACTAAATATTGAGTGAAATTTTGCTGAATTAGATAGTGCAACCCAAGCTGTACTCAGCCCATTTACAAGGAGCTGCAGCCAAAGTCTGCCATCAGGTATGCATCTGCAGCACACCCCGCTTTCAGGGGGAGTTAACTGTACATGTGCGAGGGTGGAATTTGGCTCTCAATTCTTTTGGCCTTTTGCAGTTACGAGTGAGCCCAGGCCTTATAGATGTGGCTAAGGAAGGGGTGTCACACGTGAGTATCCCAGACCAGAACTTACTTGGCTCTCCACGCATGGATGTCAGTGCAATATGTGGGAGTGAAACAGATTTCATGTCTCTGCTTGCGCTTGCATCTTCAGCAACTGGCAAATCTCCCGATGTTATGAGGGAGTTGTATAAGCGTTCAAAATGTCAGATTATGTTTTTTTTCCCTGGTATGTATTTGAATGCACTGAATGCCTCCCTTCTTGCTCTTTCCTTGCATAAAGGATACTGAGTCTGTCACCAGTCAGCCTTGTGTTTGCAGCCACCCTCATGTCCCCGTCGTGCTAATGAGCGGGCAGCACCGCACCGCTCTCTGCTAGGGCAGCTGCTGCTGTGAAATGGGTGCGCTGTGCAGCCTGCCCTGCTAGAGCTGTGTGGCACAGCAGTGCTTCGGAGGGGAGGCAAGGCACCTGAGGCAGCAGGTTTGGAAGCTGCTCCACCAAAAACTCTCTCCTCTCAGATGCACTGACATGAGAAAGAAATACAGAGAGAAGCAAGAGGACAGATCCAGTGTTAAATCTAAGAACTAGCAGCAATTTGGGCATTGACTGTTTAGGACATACAGTATACATATATGCATACATGCATACATATATTTGGATTTTTTAACTTTTCTGTTTGTAACATAGGCTTTTAATTTTTTTTAGGAAGTAATAATACATATTTTTAAGAAGTCAGAAGGCATTTTAATTGCGATTTTGTTAATCTCTACTTGGCTGGAAATGGAGACTGCATTAAAATGTGGAAAACAATATTCTGCGTTAGCATTCCTAGAGAAGTAAAATCGTCCAAATATCGTTGCTGTACAAGAAAAACAACTGTTTAAACATTTCACATTTCAAATTAATTTCTAAACCCAAATTGTTATGTGTAGCAAGGAAACTGCAATGATTATTTCTGATTTGTTTTCAAAACTAGTGGACTGGTGAATGTCAGCAGCTTACATTTTGCTTATGTTCAGGGACTGGAGAAGAAAAGGAGCTCTCCCAGTTTCCCAGCTCCCAGTCAGGCTGTCAGTGTTGACTTAAACATTCTTTCATTGGCGTGAACCTGCTGGAGAAATGGAAACAAAGAAAAAGTTCCTTCTGCACCTGCAAAAGAACGTACTGCTTTCAAGGCTTATTTAACACTTTAAAAAATTCTTCTCCCGGTTGCTTAGCCAAGGACTTCCTTTAGAGCTTTGGTAGCATATACATAGGGAATATACATTTAATAGCCTTTTTAAAGTAATCTAGTTTTTACCAATACTGTGTTTTAAGTTTAGTTTTACCATAATTTAAAATGTAAAACTGAATATTTGAAATATATTGTGTTTTAATAAAAGCACCATTTAAATGAAGGAAGAAAACCAACACAAGATTAAAAAAAAACCCAAAATTATTGTCTACCTGCTTTAAACCCAAGATTTTTTTTCTTGTATTGCTAAAGCAGCCACCAACTGTGACCTTTACTGTTGCTTTACAATGGTTGAAGAGGTGTCATGGTCATGCAGCTGTTTAGCCAAACTAATGCTATTACTGCTTTCAGCAGCAGAAACAGATATTTACATGTATAAGTAACGGTTTCCAGTCAGAGCACTTAAATGTTGTGGAATGAGTGTTAAATTCAGGAATTCAGGTTGGGAGCCAAGTCAGCAGGCTGCCTGCAGAGTATCTCTGCAGAGTAGATGGGTGGGAGAGGAATCTTAGACCCCAGTGCCTGGCTAGGAACAGCTGGGCGGTTGCTCCATGGGGATTACTTCAGCGAGAGGCCAACTCCTTCCTATCTTCTTTAGTTCCTGATCGCTGTAAGGGTGTGATTCAGGGAGTAGGTACAGTGTGGATGTCCTAAGCTGAGCCCATCCCTCATAGGAGTTCTTCTGCTTCTATGTACTGTTAGGAAATACTGTAGGTATCATTCAATAGCCACAAGTTTGATTTAACTGGGTGTTTAGCTATAGCAATCTCATGATTTTCATTTATGTGGCAGCAGAAATGGCAATACCTTGCTCTGAGACATAGGGATGAAAGCATTATAGATTACGTGCTTTGCTGTGGATGGTAGGTGTCATTGTTCTCAGCTAACAGGTGGGGAAACTGAGGCACAGAAAGGCAAAGTGATTTCTTTAACTTGTCAAGCAATAGCTCAACTTGGATTGTGTAGACAGGAAACAAATGCAATGTAAACTAACTTATTTTTCTTTACCCTGCCTGTAAGTCTCTCTGCCTCAGTAAGTTGCCCTTTTTAGCCATAGAAACGTGTGTCTGCCATGAGTTTTGTAATAAAAAATTGAAGAGTAGTAAAGCAATCACTTGGTGTCAGCTATGAGAGATATTGAGTGCTTCCTGCTGTCTCATACAAGTTAGAAAGCCCTATATGCTAAATCACCCTCTCCCTTATTCAGCTCCAGCTGAGTGCTTTACACCAACTGCAGCGTGCGAATTTGCTCCATAAGTACACTTTGCAGAAAACAAACATGGCTTATTTGCACTGCACTAGAAAAAAAGTTGCCGTATATACTTGCGGAGGGGTGGAAGCTGCGCACAGACGCTATCAGGACGTACTTGTTAGCACTCCCTAACTAATTTGTGGGCAGAAGGCTGGATCCAGCGAAGTTAATGGAAAAACTGTTACTGACCTCAGCTGGCTTTGGCTTAGCAGATCTGATGACATCAGTGAAATATCCTGATTTCTCTAACATTTTCCATATCTTTTCCCCCCCCCCCCCCTTCCAGGAATGGGAGATGAAAAATGGAACATAAATATAGCAAAACCACTCACTTTCCATAAAGGCCTTACCTATTATGGACCAAGACATAGGCTGCAAAAGACTCATCTGAAAAGTGGTATCAAGTGATACAACATAAGAGGTTTTATAATTCTGTTAAATTAATGGTAGCTTGGCGCTAATTTGCCTGTATTCCCTCTACTGTATTGCTGTGTAACTACGTGTGCCCCTCTTTATTAGCTGTAACTCTTTATTTCCAACTTCACTGGTAAAGAAAATGAAAACCAAAAAACCCAAACCAACCATAGTAATTAAAAAGGAGCATAAAGTCGCAGTTGAAAGTTTACTTTGCTGAAACAGCGTAGACCAGCAATGTTAATTCTATTGCATCAGATGGCCTGAACACCACTGAAGACTGGTGCCTTAAGACCGATGTGAAATCGTAACTCTTACAGGTTAAAACTGACTTTCAAGGTCTGCCACAGAGGTGGCTGAGCGAAGTCTTGCTCGTTAGCAGTCGCTTTGCTGTTAGCTGTTCACGTGGCAAAAGAAAACTGAAGAAATGTATTCACAGAAATGGCATGGCTTGCTTGGCCGGGAAGGCAGGAGCTCTTCAGTGCCACTGTCGTCTACGCTGGTGCGAGACCGTGGGATGACACAACTCAGCTGTGGAGCATTTTTTGGATACTTTTTAGACAGATGCTTTGTCACTGGGAGATAAAAAGCTGCCATACTTTGAAAAAAAATGCATTTTAGTACATTCTCTTTATTACTATTCAGAAGCACCAGTCATTTGCAAAGGTCATGTTGTTGAACTATGACTTGTTCCTGATTTTTTTAAAAGGCAAACAGGTATTTTTAGATACTGCTTCTTTTCTATACTTTTTGAAAAAGAAAAAGAAAATGTAATTGAAATTAATCCTCAACAGATAATGGCAACTCAGAATAGCTTATGCAGTCAGTCTTGTTTTGTTTTTTGTTTTTTATAATATAGTATTGTTAAACTTGAGTTATAGAACACTGCTGTACTTAGTTTCCTTCATCTTTTCAGACCTCAGCTATTATTTTTGAGGAAGACGGACTGAAAAGATGATAATTTCCAGACTCTTTTATAAACAATTTTACAAAGAATTGGGGATTTTCTCAGACAGGAGTCCATTTCTGTTTACTAGGAAACAGCGTCTTGCATTTTAGTGTGTAAAATTATAGAATATAATGTTCTGTTCTTCTTTGTCTCCATCCATGTCACTCCTGAGAACTTACATGCAGAATATTGCCAACTAAAGTCCTTCAAAATCTCAAGATTGGCTTTAAAAAATCAGGAGAGAGAGAGGGAAAAACACATGTAATGAATTGGGTTCTTTTAATTTTTTCTCTGTGTTTTTTTTAAGCCTTTGGAGAGCCTTCAATCACATTCTCAAGATTCTTTTCCTCCTCAACTGTGAGGACTAGAAAATTACTTTAATTAAAAAAATTAAAATACTACTCAAATTTTGAGATAATCACAGATGTTAGGGCTGGAGTCTTGATAATTAGTTAAGACTTGCAATTAAAACCACAGAAGTTGGCAAGACAGCAATTACCAAGGATCACATGCCTTTATGGCCCAGCCTATAGTTTGTCTCTTAGCTTTAGGAATAGGTGTATGTAACTCCTGAAGGGTACACTGGGATTTCCAGCTGAGCTGGATGCCAGAGGACTTCCCGCGGGAGCTGGTGGGATTTGAAGGCACAGAGCTATCAGAAAGACCTGATAGCTGCTAGGACACAGGGCTGTGTCCTGTTCCCAAATGCAATTAGTGCCAGGGATCCCATTGACCTTAGCAGAGTAGAAATGGGGCCCAACATGAGAAAAGGCTCTTTGCCTCTTGGGACTATGCTTTGTACAAAGTGCCGCAGGAATGCAGATACAGTAAGGAAGCAAGTGTTAGTGTGGTTTTTCACTGAAAACAGGATTTTTTTATATTATTTTAGGTCATCTGCTTACTTACTAACTCTATAAGTGGAGAGCACATTCTATGCTGTATGACTATGGACTAAACAGTATCAAGTTCCCATAAATATTAGCAGAAACAAATTTGAAGCAAAAGTAAGTTCATTTAGGCTTTTTATTTCAAATTAAGTTATTTATTTGTATATTTCAATAAATATTTAATTTATATCTGTACATATTTATGATGCAAATTAGGCTTCTAGTCAACGTTTGCAATGATGTAACAGTTGCCATTAAGAAGTGGTCCTGCGTCAAGTAATGCAGAGTAGTCAAAAGCCAAATCACCTGTCTTGTTTACCTATTATTGGCATTGTATCTTCCACCCCCTATATCCCATGGAAAAAAAATAAATCCTTGGCAAGGACAGGTTTTTATCCATGCCTGAAATAGAAGTGTGCAAATTTCTGTCCAAGCAAACAGAAATCGCATGGTGCTGGGGCCGTGCACACAACCCCAGCCCCAGTGCCGCAGCCTTCTGCGCTGCCATAGACGCTGGTCGCCCTCAGTGCCTATAGCACCCTCGGCAAAATTAAGAGGGTGCTGGCAAAATTAAGAGGTTGCTGGCAAAATTAAGCATCTTTCGCCCTTCCTCCAGCAAAGGCTCCATAAAGCCACCACCACCCCCTCGCCCCCAACCCGGCATGTACTGTAATTGTATGTCTCTAATGTATAAGTACATTGGTACCACCGCAATTTGCAGTATTAACATGTCTGTTCTATATAATGGCCAAGGTTTTGAAAGGAGGAAAACAAAAAACCTTGGGGAAATAACCTCTCTATAGACCACATTCAGTGCTGTGAAATGTACTCTGTTTTCTTGAATAGTACTATTGCTGCACAATTTCTTATAAAAAGCGACAGAGCTTGTATTTTCACCATTTTTAGATTTCAGGATCACCAGGCAAAGTCAGCAATAGAGCAGCATGACTTTTGTTTTAAAGGAAAACTCTTGTATTTTAAACCATTTCTATGTCTTTTAAGAAAATGTTACACTTGTGCTTCCTCAACAAACTCCTGTTACTGTACCAGGTGCTTTTTTTTATTGTTTTTTTTATGGGTGATGCTTTTTTTTAAAAAAAAAGATCATAACTTTGGGGGATCAAAGGTGTTTTTTTTAATGAGATGATTGTGGCAATTTGATTTTTCAAATGGAGAATACTTAATTTAGTATCAATTTTTGTTAAAGACACTTTCAAATTAATTGGCCCGGGCTGTATGTTGTAAGATAATGTTCTCATATTAAGAATGTAATTATTTCCTTATTGTATTTTTTAAAAAACAAAATCATATTTAAAAAAAATCTCTGTGAAAAAAGCATGGAAGAAACATGAAAAAAGTTTTTGTTTTATTTTTGTTATTGGATATGTTGGCAGTGCCCATTATAATTGACTGTAAATATAGTCTTTCTACTGTATTTCTCAATATATTTAAGTTTTTTGACACACATTCATGGAAACTTCTGTTTAAAAAAAAAAAAAAAATGTCCAAAATAGACCCACCTTCAAATGTGTGTCTTAGTAGCTTCAACTAACTTTATGCCTTTCTAGTTTATTCTTCAGAAAGTCTTGCAGAGTGTGAAAAAAGACTGGCACCTGGTAGGTGTGACAGATCCAAGACCATTATTAATAAAGTTACCTGTCAAAAAAAGAAGTATTCGCATTGTTGTTTCTTGGTATTTGTCGGTATAATAAGAAGTAGGTGGCACCTTAGCAGAACACCCGCAATAGTCATCCTCAGCCAAGTACCATTCTCCCGTGCCAGTCAGTTGAAAAATGCTTGGACAAGTTATAATTAGGATTTTTTTGGTATCAGTTCTGTCCCCATTTAACTGTGCGATGACCTTCTGCAACTTGAATGCAGTCTATGTAAGGGCTCGCCTGGCAACGGAAAATGGAAGTTCAATGTATTTAGAGCTCATAGTAGAAGTTAACCACTTCTCTAGTGTTACTGTATCAGTTTGCTTAGATGTCAACCCCATTAATAAATAATGTAAAATGTGAAACATTAAAAATTACCCTTAAGAAATTAAAGTGGATCAAAATCAAACTGAGCTAATTATCAGGCTACTTAATGATGAATATAGCAATTCCTTATAGATGACTGACAGATGAGATGATTGAAAAGTGATAAGCCATAATTACTCCTTGTCACTTTTCTTAGATTTAGCTCTTGTTCCCATTACACTAAAATTATTACCAAATGTCACGCTTAAGTAGAAAATACTTTTCATTTTACCAAATTCAGGGAAGCAGTATTATAAAGTAGTCTAATTGGTTTCCTTTCTGTACTCACAGCCTCCTTGACCTCAGGAGAAAAAGGTGGTCAGCATTTGTAAAACATGTCATGGTGGTATAACTAATAAGAATTGTCTCTCAAGTAGACACAGCTTTTTGTCTGCTTAATGAAAGCTTATATCCCTTCACTGCCTTTTGTCAATTAAAAAGCCTTCAAAAGCAAAACAAATTATTAGTATCTCTAGAGAAAGAAAGAATGTCTGTAGAAAAGATATATAGGACAAGTTGTATAAACATATGTTATGTATAAAAATATATATTTAGAGTAGCTGTACTATATAATATATACTATTATTATAGTATAATAGTATATATGCAAAAATTAGAAAATTAATGCTTTAAGTTACTCAGGCTCATGGCCTAAAAAAGCCTTAAAGAGGATCTTAGTGTTTTTCTATAAGCTACATTTAATATTTCGTCTACCCAGTTGCATCCCAAAGGCATTCGGTATGAAAGACCCCACCAACACCTAGCTTACTCCATTGCGGTTTATTCCTGTAGATGGGCACCCACACTGTAAGCATTGCAGTGCTTTAATGTTAATTTATTCTTTTTTTAGTATTTTTTTTAATTTGTGCATAAGTCGAGCATCATCAGACCCCTCATTACAGTGCTTAAGCACAGGGCTTTATAAAGAAGGGCTCCTGGCTAGAGAATGAACGATGGCAAATGTGACACCATTTTCAAATGGAGAGGGAAAAAATTGGGAAACACAGACTTTTGCAGCTGTACTGGGCACATTGACAGATTCTGTAATAAAGAAGTGAAGAATTAGTGAACAGACTGAGAAATCACTGTACTGGGGTAGAGTCAATGCAGGTTTTATACTGGGGTGTTATTGCTCATGAAGTGCTAAGAGGTCTATGAAGCTGTTCGTGAGCAGCCAGGAAAAGAACATATTCTGCTTGGATTTCTTCAACACACTTTTGACAAAGTCCGTCACTAAAGAGGTTTAAGTAGCTACTGGAGAAAAGGACAAGGCCCAACAGGATCAATAACTGGTTGGTAAACAAAAAAATAGGGCATAAATTCTCTATTTCCAGTGGCCTTGGCCTTTCCAGTCAGCCTTGGGATTCCACAGGGCTGGGGTCTGAGCCTTGTGCATATCAAAATATTCAGAAATAATGGGGGGGAAGTGAAAAATTTGCTGTTACTAACATATTCAGGATAGTAACACTAGAAGCCAACTACAAAGATTTACAGAAATACAATTCACAACTTCACCAGTGATTAAAAAGTCAGAAGAAATTCAATGTAGAGAAATATAGAAAGAGCTGCCTGTGGTAAGAATAGAAGAAAAAAAACTCCAAAAAAACCGATCTAGACAATTATAATTGCCAAAATAGCACTACACCCAAGATGATCATGGAGTTTTAACAGTTAGGTCCATGTACTGCATAGTAACAATAATTAGGAAAAAAAAAAACCCAAACTGCCAAAAACACAACAAAAAACCCCTGGCAAATATCCCGTGGTCTAAAATGCAGCAAATAATAGCTCTAGACCCTATCTGACTTGCACAACTTACACAAACGGGTAAAAAAAGAAAACCACCCACATCATAGCAACTCTGATACCTCCATCATCTGCTTTAGGACCTATAGAACATTATCCAAAGTCTGGGCACTGGGTGTCATAAATAGATAAACTCATATGGGCGATGGTACAAGGGCAAGAAAGAAATCCAAAAGCATAGCAACCTCTCCATACAAGGAAAAATATTATTGATACTGCAATGAAATTCAAGGGGAAAACAAAGATAAGGTCTTTTCAGTGTGAAAAAAAATCTTGAGGAGGGAAGGGAATATGTTAAAAGGTTATAAAAATCAGCAGCAGAACGGGGAATGAAATTCCCTGTCACTAATGGTACAAACTCTGAGGGTATCAAAATTAACGGGGCAGGTTCAAAACAACTACACAGAGGTACTTTCACTCACTGCCCAATTCAGCTACAGAACTTGTTGCCACAAAATTTTACAATGCTAAAAGCTTATAAACAATAAACAAAATTAATGGCAGAAAAGAATTACTTAAGGCTATCAAACACAAAGCTACCAGCTCCGAAGCAGAAAGGTCCAGCTCCAGGGTGGATGGAGGCTGGAAGCGCATACTGGGTAAGTAAACTTGTGTGCTTCCCCCCGTTCCTCTGCCATATTGCTATTGATAAATGAAGCTGGTTTCTTTCATAGAAGACTATTTAATTTTTCTCACCAGCAGTTACAAAAGCATTCGCTCCTATAAAATAATGTATCACGTTCCTTTCAATTTGATTTTTAAAGCAAGCATCTGTCAAGATCAAGACAATGCAGTATCATTCCTTCACAATACATTAGATTAACTGAAATAATTAAAATACATCAAGGATATTCCTCTTCAATAATCTCTCCTGATGACAAGGAAATAATTTTCCTATTGGATTTTGTAGAAACCAAAGTAGTCCTGAGTTGAACTTAAGTGAAAAGATTCATTCCTGGTTTCATTATTAATTTTTAAATGGAGTGATAATTGCTGTCACTGAATTATTCCTTGGAATTACTACTTTTTTAACCTGTTTTTTTAGTATGTACTGCTGCTTCTTATTTTTTCGGAGGTCAGCTTTTGGTGTGATGCTGTAATGGTGAGAACAGATCCTTTTATCACACTAAAAATACACTGAGCAGCATTTGTAGCATTTTGCTTCAGCTTCTGAAAATCGTGAGGGTCAGACTACAGTAACATTTTCACCACAGCAGCTGGATTCATATGAAAAAAAAAGCATCTTTCAAGGCATAAATCGCAAAAAGAAAAAATGGAAAAGAAATCAGTGTCTTAATGGAAAACAGGAAAAAATATTGGCTGGTGTTTATGACTCAGAAGTCTTATTAGAGAGGCCTGATTTATGATGATGTTGAAACCAGTTAGGCTTCAAAATTGCATAGCAATTAATATGGCTTTGATGAGGACAGCAAAGGAAACAGAAGTGATTATCTTATTCTTTTGTCCATGGAAATTGGTTTCTGAAGTAAAGTAGCCCTTCAGGTTAAGTATTAGAAAGTTTCATTTGGTGTCTCATGTACGGGAACAGCTTGTGCGTGCCTGTTCACACTCCTGGCCTTCCAACTCAGGA